>NC_064411.1:6072500-7272500 GCF_023375975.1 Astyanax mexicanus
AATTGCGTCCTTGGGCAAGAGAGGGAAATGCTTCTTGAGACTCTGAGATTTTCAGACACTCAAGTCACTTTTTTTTTTTTTTTCCATTTTGCAATGTTGTATTCATTTGCCTAAAGTGAGTACACACATGAAACATATAGCACCATCTCAAACCGTACACAAACAGGCTCCGCATTTTAACCACTTCATATCCATGCTTCAGACACAGTACTAAGGTATGTTTGTGTTTTTCCACCAGACAATAGTTTACTACATAAACCTGATGTAGAGGACAAAAAAGACACCCTAAAAAAGCACTTGTCGTGAATAGTAAGCACTAAATAAATTCTATATCAAGTGACATTACTGGTTTGTAACTTGTTTGTATTTTGTATACAGACATGCTTCGACCAGTACGGCGCTATGATTGGTGTAATGAATGTAAACCAAAATCATCATGAAATAAAGCAATTAAACGACACGCAATGTTCAATTATTGACACTTGCTTTGCTGTTTTCAGTACTTCAATAAACACCAGCACAGTGTAACATTCTTGGATCCACTTGGTCAAAATGAGATGGCACAATCTGTAAAAGCAGGCCAAAGGATTATTTTAAAAAACATAAACAATTCAGTTAGCAGACAGCTCCATTGCTACTAATTATTTGTTTCCAGCAACTATCTTCACATGAGGAAATCATTTGCTAATATTTGGAAGATACTGAGGATAATAAGGTAATTGTATTGCTACTACTACAAATGGTGTCACTGTCTTCATTCAAATATGGTGATATATTTAATATCAGCACTGATCAAATAATTGTTTGTGTACATTGATTTAGATCTATGGTTCCCAGGTGGTATGTAAGAGTTTTCCTCTGAGCAGTTAATGATGATTTGAGCAGTAATTCAGGAATAGTTACTATAAAGGAGACATAATTAGTAAGCAGTTCTCCAGGAGATATGTAAATCTCAGTAATAAATGTGGAGTTATTAGTGAACTACTATAATCATTAGTTCAGTACTATCTACTGAGTATTTTACTCAGTACTTCCTGGTAGTTAATAGAAGATATTTAGGTGTTAATGCAGCAGTATTAATTAGTTACTGCTTAGGTCCTGCTTAATTACCTATTAACTATAAAACAGTATTGTAAAGTGTTCCCATTTACACTCTAATTTCTCAGACATTTATTAGTGTTCTGTAGCTAACGTGTTTAAACATTGTGATAAAAGTTCTGTGGTTATCATAGAGTCCTTTTATCAGGATGCATTTGCCTTGAGCAACACCTTAATTAACTCATTATTGTTCAGCATTAAATTAAATAATTGAATGCATGTTATTATTTTTATAATATTTGCAAGTTTTTCAGCTTTATTTCACACTAGGAGTAACTTAACCAAAATCTAATTAATCTAAGCCAAATTTAATAAAAAATGTTTGTGATTTATTTGACCAAATATTTTAGCATTAAACTTTTAATGCCTTCCTTTTAGCAAAAAATACATAGATAAACAAAAATATAAAAAACAAATAAAACTAGATATGCATTTCCAGATGGCAAATGTGAAATAATAAAAGGCAAAAAATTTGAAAGTTATTTTAGAAAGTCAAAGTTTAGATTGATATGCCCAAAGATGTTGCAAATCTTTACACTACAATAAATATATAATTATTATAATTTATATGATCTCTCAACATTGTGATTATCTAACTACTTACTGGTACTCCTCTGAAATTGTAAATGCTCAGGTTTATAACCAAACAAAATTTCAACAGCAGACCCTATTTCCCAGAAGAAGTTTACTGCAGTCATCAAATGATCATTAATCATTAAAACTTTAATAAATATGAAAAAATCTATGTTAACGTATTAAAAAACACAATAATCCCTCACAATATTAAATCAACCTGAACAGCCTAATAAAACATTACAAAAACTCTTCATTTTTTGTCCTGAAAAGGAAGAAGTGAAAACATTTAGTATTGTTTTGATGTACAAAACATGAGCATGGAGTAATTAAAGCACTTAATACCTCCACAAACTAAGCAACACCAAGTGTGTTTTCTCTGTTTTATTAAGCAGTATCTCAGTATTAGTGGACTAGAATGTGTGTAAAAGTGAAGTTAGGTGTGACCCACATTTACATTCACATATTGTACTATAGTGTTGTAGTCTGATAAACCCATTTCAACCACCTAAACAGTTTGTCCAGATGATTGAAGATTTTATGAATTTATGATGACTTCACATTTTTCAGGTTGGGGACAAGATTAGGGCCGATATTTAGGTGCGATATTTAAAGGTGAAAAAAAAAGGTTTAAAAAGATATGCAAGAATTCCCTTAGTCCAGATGATTTAAACAAGAGGTTTAAATTACACATTGAAAACACATTACTGTATCAAGTTAATTGTTTCATTTATGTAAATTCCCTGAGGTAACCTTAAAGAACCTTTTCATACTCACTTTATATCATACCATGCCTGACATGACAGCGTAGCTTCAGCTCCATTCCTGTGTCGAGGAGGAGGACAAAGTTCTCCTCTGTTTCCATCACGCCCTCTATAACCACAGCCGTCTCAAACGCAGAGGAGATCACGCCTACAGATAGAAAACACAAAGACAGCTTTCATTAAAAGACAGCAACAGTTACATATACAGAGATAAATGTAAAACATATTTGTTCCAAATATCTATGATTTGAATAAGTATAATCAGTTTACTAATTTAAAGTGTTTACAATGATTATGTTTGAAGTTTTGTGTCTTGTAGTCATTTTACCCTGTCAGTTGTGTTTTGGGAAAGTTTTTGGACATATCCCAAATACATTATGCGTAATATGTTTGATATTTGATAAGATGCGATTAATGCTAAGTTTCAAATTACTTTCATAACACAACCTATCTATCAATCCTCTCTTGTAGAGGAGTAGAAAGGACCATCGTGGTTATGGGTTGTCTTTTTAAAGTCTCTTGCATAAAATATAAATGTACACAGTAAAAAATGTCTACAAATATATATATATATATATATATATATATATATATATATATATATTGTTTTTAGAAACATTTTTTAGAAATATTTTGAAATGAGCATAACTGGTCCCTGTTAAAAGGGTGCATGTAAATCATTATATAATATTTAATTAGTAAATATATATTTAAGTTATTGTAAGTATAAGCATATATTTCATAAATGAAAAAAAATAAAAACAGCTACTAATTCAAAGCATTCGTCTGTGTTTTTCAGTTGCTATAAGACTCATATCTGACTGACAGAGGTACTTACCAATCAAAGCCTTTAACAGTATTTTATTAAGAATAAATAATTATATATTTTTATATAGTAGAACAGTTTCAAACATTCACTCGAAACAAACAAATAAAATTGTAAACCTTTGTAAGTTTTGTAAATAATAGTAAATTACCAAGATTCTGACTTTTAAACACAGATTGAGTAAATACTACTACTACTACTACTAATAATAATAATAATAACACATACAAGATAAAGTTCTTAAAAGAAAAAAAAATACTCTGTACCCCAATTTAGATTTTTTAAAGCTATCTACTTTCCTATGTACTTAGCTAAGTACAGTACGTATAACAATTTATTTTATAGTTTTTAGTTATAGTTAGCTAAATGCAGTAGATTTAGCTAACTAATACAGTAGTCCACAGCTAGCTAATAATAATTACTTGTAACGTTATATTAATGAATGATGCTTCATTTGAACTCTGCCTATGGTGTCTGCATTTGGGTCTACCCATTTAACCACACTGTGTGTGTGTGTGTGTGTGTGTGTGTGTGTGTGTGTGTGTGTGTGTGTGTGTGTGTTTGAGAGAGAGAGACAGAATAATACATATGCTGCTAATACTGAATAATAGTTAACTGTCATCAGATATTTTCTAAAGTTAGATTAAAACAATTGAAAGCAGTACTGAGTTAGCTGTGTGACGGGAGCTGTGCTGAACTGTGTTGAGCTATGAAAAGGTCCTGGCTAACCCATGTCTGTAAATCTGATGTAAAAATAAAAAAGCTTCATAAAGTAATACAAGGAAATAAAAATGAAGATTGGTGCTAAAGAAACCCTCAGTCATACATGAATTAACATAGAAAATGAATGTGTGTCATTTTTGACCCACGTGTATTCAAAAAGCAGGTAAGTTAAAAAATAAAATAAGGCTGTACGATGATCAAAAACAAGTTAATTGAGGAAAACCTTAAATTCTGAATGGCTGAATTAATTTATTGCTAAGTATCGTAGCTTACAAGTTGCAAAGAAAATGAATGTTGCGCATTAGAGGGTGTGTGCATATGTTGCACATTAAAGGGTTAAAAGTGAGGTGTGACTATTATTTTTTTTATAAAATGGGTTATGAAAGTGGCTCAGAGAGCAATGACAATATTTCAGCTAATTTACAATGCTTTAGGAGCACTGAAGGTAGAGGTGCATTTGTTGAATTGACATATGAATAATATTTTAACACAATCAATGCCAATTACTTATCAATGTGTTTATTCTAACATGGCTTAAATTAATTAGTAAACTTGCCCAACAGAATGCACTTTTTACTCATTATTTTATTTGTAATTTTTTGCTCACATCAGTCTTTATTACTTAATTGTTTTAAGTTATCTTAATATTCAAAACAAATACTTAATACATTTTTAACCCCAGTTGGCATGAAAAGCTAGTATAAAGTGCTTTTTCTTGGAAACAGATCAGTGTTTACCCAGCTATTAAAACACTCACTGGTGTTCTTTGCCCCTGCAGGGTCACAAAGCCGTTTGCAGATCTGACCTCCTCAAGCTTTGTCTCCATGCTTGGTGGACAGAGTAGCTCTGTGCTTTCTCCACAATTTCTTTTCCTACAGGCATGTTACTCGTTCTGTATATATCTGTGTTTGCGTTTATGAATGCCTTCTGGTTCTTTATTAACAGATTTTTAAACAAATACATGCGATCAAGCTGTTCTCATTTTCCTTTTTCAGGGATAAGGAGAACACTGACCACCCATCCCTCAGTGCACAGAGGTGTTTAGTTACAAACTCAGCTGAAACTTTCTCCTTGAAACTAAAGGACATTGCAGTGGACTGGGTGACTTTTGCAATGCATTTAAGATGAATGGAACAGCCCTTGTGGTAGAGTGAAGCTCTCCTGAAGTTTTGTTCCATCTAAAAAAAACACAATAATAATTATAATTTAGGGTCAGGTCCCAAGCCATTTTTAATAATAATAATAATAATAATAATAATAATAATAATAATAATAATAATAATAATAAGAAGAAGAAGAAGAAGAAGAAGAAGAAGAAGGAGGACAACATGCTGATCTACAGATCTATAAATACATTTTAACTAGTCTTATTACCAGGATCATGAATATAATTTTTGCTAGGTATATGTTACCTTTGATTTTCATGGAATCTCAAATAATTCCCATTTCTACTACAGAAAATAAAATTACTCAAATTAGCATTTGTACTATTCAGAATTTAAGTTACAGGTGTTATATTTTAGATCTCTATATACAAAATGCACTTCATGCTAGTGAAAACATTATTTACACATTTGATATCAGATGAACGTCAGTACATTAGTAATTCATATTGTTTAAGAATTTCTCCTAATAAAATAATATTAAAAGTAATTTTAGATAATGGTAACTGAAAGCCCATGTAAACGTACAGTATCGTTACATGAAGTAAGCCATCTTGACAAGCAACTCATAAGATTATGAATATATATTTATATAATATATATCTTTAGATCTGATATAATCATTAGTGAAATTAAGATGTCTGTAGTTTGATATTTTACATGTAAGAAAGGATGTATACCACTGGTTTATTTTTAGGCTAAACCAATTTTTCCATACTGCTTTCAAGCAAATGTAAAAATGCACGATAGGGATTGGTTCTTTGGTTGCTGTGGGAGAATGATTGGTGAGATGTTTAACAAAAGTACATTTAATCCAATGGTTGGAATTTAAGTAACTTTAACATTTAGTCGTTCGCCGGACAAATAAGCTGAAGTCCGAGGCTTTTTTCCTCCTTTTTATTTTTCCCTCTGAACAGCTGGGATGTACTGGAGTTACTATAAAAGCAGCAGCTGTGAGCCGCACGTAATGAGCCAAACGAAGCACCCACTTAGCAGAGCAGCGAGAGGTACCAAAAGTCTACATTTAACATTTAACAGATAACAAAGCTAGCATTAGCTACTTAGCCTGCTAAGTTTGTTAGCTAAATAGCTAACGCTAGCCTTTTTAAGATAGCTAGCCAACTAGCTAACTGTAGCTATATGAAGCTAGCTACCCAGCCAGCCTTTTAACTTACAAACTGAACGGTTCATCAACAAAACCGTGCCTGGGTGTTTCAATATCCATTTAAATTATGTGCGTTTCATCCAGTCTTAATGAACTCTGGACTTTACATGCTAAATATTTAAATGTATATAAACAGGCTAGTTAATGGGATGGCAATACCTGCTGTTGACGGGCTGCAAGGTTTCTGCATGGACCTCACATAGAGAGAGAATAGATACCTCCAAAAATTCTTGCTCTCAGACAAGCATCTGAAAAGTTCTGCTCAGGGTTCTGCAGGGAAGATCTCTGAGCACATGCTCCACGTTAGCCTCCTGACAGCAAATACGGCAGTGCAGTGACCGCGCCTGCACCAGGTAAAGTTAGTGTTACCGACCCTCTCCACCTGTACAGGAACCGCTGGCTGCTCTTCTGTATAAAACGGAGTTTGTACCAATAATCTGTTTCGTCTCCTCACCGGCTCGAACGCATAAACCATTGGGTTTCTAGGAACCAGATCAAAACCCCGTTCAGCTTCGTCTTCATCCATAATCTTGACAAACAACAAGCTCTTTTCCTTAACCGTGACTCAAAGCTATGTACTTGGGCTCTTCAACCAACCAACCTAGTGACGTCACTAGTGCTGCACGGGCAACATGGCGGCGCACTAGCTCAAACGTTTAGGGTTGTAACAAACATAAATATATTATAATTTAGTGTGTAAACATTTTGTATTAAAAATTACCACCAAATAAATTCTATTACATTTAATCCCTTAGAAAACAAACTGAAATGTTTCTTGTCCACTTTTGCAATTTAACAAAATTAAAATCACCTCATATCTATCAAGGAAATTGTAATTCATCATGTCAGTAATGATTGTGGTTTTCCTATACTTTTAAAAACATCTCTCTGCTGAACTTTAGCAAGATATGATATCTAATAAGAAAAAGAGTATAAAACTTAGTAATACAACAACCAAATATCCATCTATATCCCTCTATGGTAACAGATTTTTAATCAGAATGAACCATAGACAAATGAGAACAACAGCAGGGGGAATAAATAAGCCAGAAACTTTACTGTGCTACACAAGTCTGAAGTGGGTCGACTTCAGTATGAGAACTACGGCTGGAGCGTTTTATTTAACCTCTGGAAAATATTTTGTTGGCCTCTCTGCGGTGTCTGGATGCTCCACACGGCAGTACCCGGCACAGTTTTGTCTCTCTGTGGCTCTGGGTCACACTTTTGGGAGCACACACTCTCTGGAGTGGCTCAGGGGGTGTTATCCCTTTATCCTTTCATATGGATGAGCCTAGCAGTTAATTGCATTAAGCTAAGCTATGCTAAGCTTGGGGAACTGAGGACGGCTTCCACAGAGTAAAAACAGATGGAAATAATAAAATATGCATAAGCTAGAAAAGTGATTCAATTCTTTCAAAACCTTCTAAGCATAAGCACTGAAGGTTTTATCCAAAATCCTAATCTACTCCTAACAACTATGGCATCTAAATTTTAAAGACTAAGTTATGCTAATCTACCATCTGGTGCAAGCACTGGCAGTGCCCTTGCTCAAACTCGAAAACCTTCCCTTCTTCAGAACTGAACTCCTACCGTAACTACCCTAACTGAGCTCTGTCTCACGAAGAATGTCCTGCAATATCAAACATACAAGAAAACACAACATGGAATTCAATAAACATCATCCCTGGATAAGATTCATTTAGCTGAAACTGTAAAATCCATTGTTAAATTCAGTTCATGTTTGTTTCTGGTGGAACGTGTCCCAAGTGACAAAGTGAAACATTTGTGTAGGATAAGGTGTTCTGTCTGAAAGATTTACGATTTGCACTTTTAATTGCCATGGGACAAATTTGAGATTTTTCTCTCCTGTGTGAATGCGCTGGTGTTTTTTGAGATCACTCTGTGCAGTAAAACTCTTCCCACAGTCTGAGCAGTAATACGGTTTCTCTCCTGTGTGAATGCGCTGGTGTTTTTTGAGATTACTCTGTTGAGTAAAACTCTTCCCACAGTCTGAGCAGTGATACGGTTTCTCTCCTGTGTGAATGCGCTGGTGTTTTTTGAGATCACTCTGTTTGGTAAAACTCTTGACAGAATGCTGATGTTTCTCCATGTCGAGACTTGGCTTAATTTGTCTGTTAAATGTAGCAAACAATGTCTGTGTTTTCTGGAGATTCTGCAGGACGGCTTCAGCTTCGCCTCTTTCAGCAGTTTAACTTTGGTCTTAGTTAAATATGAATTTCAGGAGAATATTTGTAATTTCTGGAAAACACAAAGAAGAATATTTAAATAAAAGCAGGTCAATAAACTGAAGAGAACTGCCTTAATTAAGTTACCTTATACATACAAAACTACTGGGACCTCTTCATATTACCATAAATACTTTTGTACTTTCATTTCATTCTAAGTGAGTGATGTTAGCCTTTAATCTGAAGCTTTGAGGCATGTGCAGTAAAAATGACACGCATTGGTTCGAATCACTGTGCCGATTCGTTCTACATTGATCACGTGACCAACGATGTCCGAAGATTTTTCTTTTATATAAATTTATAAAAGATTCCTGATTTTTTTTTTACAACTCAGTTCATTATTTTCCACCACATAAGCTTCAGACTAACAGTGATATGCACTCCTGAGTTCAATACGTGTTTTTTTTTTTTGTATATGTAAAACAAAATCCTTCAAATATAAAAAACACAGAAGAAAATTTTGTGAGAAATGTAAATTTAATATTGTTTTTACCAAGAAAAACTGCAGCTCCACATCAATGGCTTAACTGATTCTAAATCAATATAGCGGACACGGTGGCGAATCACAGCATCGGGTTAAAGCCCAACTTCATCTGCAGAACCAGAGAGCAGCAGAAGCTCAACACCAGCAGATTCAGAGCAGCAGCTCCAAGACCTGCTGCAGTTTTACAGAAGTTAATGTTACCCACAATTTCATCTACTCTATATTTTTTTGTATATGCTTGAGAGAGAGTGAACTCTCGACCCGACTCTTTCCTTTTTAGGTTCTAGAAATTAGATAATACTACTTTTTTTATTGAGTTGGTCGGTGATGAGGCAGAGAGCACAGGACAAGATTGGCTAACTTTCTCTCTCACAAGCAAACCCGGGTTCTTGTTAATTATTTTATTACAATAAATGTTATTGTACACAATATACAGTATCATACAGCTCCAGAAATGACATTTTAATTAGCTCAATCATAGAAAATGTGTTTGAATCTTTAAAATAAATTATTAAAAACGCATATGGATGGATGTCGGACAATGCAGCATCTACTCATGTCTGAAATGTCCACATTCTCATTTAGGAAGAAGTGCAGACAAGTTTGTATCCACATTAAAAGAACAAAATATGTCCTGGCTTGGTCAAGGTATTCGCTGTCATGTTTAGCTGTGTCGTCTTTAGCTCACACTTTAGGTCACATTAGCTACTTTGTTAATAGAAGCACTGGGAAAATTGGCTTGCTAGATAACATTAGCTACTTGGGTTAAAAAAAAGCACTGGGAACATTGGCTAGCTAAACAACATTAGCTACTTGGGTAAAAAAAAAAGCACTGGGAACATTGGCTAGCTAGATAACATTAGATATTTGGTTAAAAAACACTGGGAACATTGGCTAGCTAGACAACATTAGCTACTTGGGTTAAACAAGCACTGGGAACATTGGCTAGCTAGACAACATTAGCTACTTGGGTAAAAAAAAAAGCACTGGGAACATTGGCTAGATAGATAACATTAAATATTTGGTTAAAAAACACTGGGAACATTGGCTAGCTAGACAACATTAGCTACTTGGGTAAAAAAAGGACTGGGAACATTGGCTAGCTAGATAACATTAGATATTTGGTTAAAAAACACTGGGAACATTGAATAGCTAGATAACATTAGATACTGGTTTAAAAATGCACTGGGAACATTGGCTAGCTAGACACCATTAGCTACTTGGGTAAAAAAAAAAGCACTGGGAACATTGGCTAGCTAGATAACATTAGATATTTGGTTAAAAAACACTGGGAACATTGGCTAGCTAGATAACATTAGATACTGGTTTAAAAATGCACTGGGAACATTGGCTAGCTAGACAACATTAGATACTTGGGTTAAAAAAGCACTGGGAACATTGGCTAGCTAGTTAACATTTGATATTTGGTTAAAAAACACTAGAGACATTGGCTATCTAGCTAACATTAGATACTTGGGTTAAAAAAAAGCACTGAGAACATTGGCTAGATAACGTTAGATACTTGGGTTAAAAAAAGCACTGGGAACATTAGCTAGCTAGATAACGTTAGATACTTGGTTAAAAAAGCACTGAGATCATTAGCTATCTAGATAACATTAGATACTTGGGTTAAAAAAAGCACTGGGAACATTGGCTAGCTATATAACATTAAATACTTGTTTAAAAAAACACCGGGAACATTAGCTAGCTAGATAACATTAGATACTTGGTTTAAAAAGCACTGGTCACATTGGCTAGCTAGATAACATTAGATACTTGGGCTAAAAAGCACTGGGAACATTGGCTAGCTAGATAACATTAGATACTTGGTTTCAAAATGCACTGGGGTCATTGGCTAGCTAGATAACATTAGATACTGGTTAAAAAACCACTGGGAACATTGGCTAGCTAGATAACATTAGATACTGGTTAAAAAAGCACTGGGAACATTGGCTAGCTAGATAACATTAGATACTTGTTTAAAAAAGTACTGGGAACATTGGCTAGCTAAATAACATTAGATACTTGGGTTAAAAATGCTCTGGTAACATTGGCTACCTAGATAACATTAGATACTTGTTTTAAAAAAGCACTGTGAACATTAGCTAGCTAGATAACATTAGATACTTGGTTAAAAAAGCACTGGTAACATTGGCTAGCTAGATAACATTAGATACTTGGGTTAAAAATGCTCTGGTAACATTGGCTAGCTAGATAACATTAGATACTTGTATAAAAAAGCATTGGGAACATTGGCTAGCTAGATAACATTAGATACTTGTTTAAAAAAGCATTGGGAACATTAGCTAGCTAGATAACATTAGCTACTTGGGTTAATAAAGCACTGAGAACATTGGCTAGCTAGATAACGTTAGATAATTGGGTTAAAAAAGCACTGGGAACATTAGCTAGCTAGATAACATTAGATACTTGGGTTAAAAAGCACTGGGAACATTAGCTAGCTAGATAACATTAGCTACTTGGGTTAAAAAAGCACTGAGAACATTGGCTAGCTAGATAATGTTAGAAACTTGGGCTAAAAAAGCACTGGGAACATTGGCTAGCTAGATAACATTAGCTACTTGGGTTAAAAAAGCACTGAGAACATTGGCTAGCTAGACAATGTCAGATACTTGGGTTAAAAATAGCACTGGGAACATTGGCTAGCTAGATAACATTAGATACTTGGTTAAAAAAGCACTGGGAACATTGGCTAGCTAGATAACATTAGCTACTTGGGTTAAAAAAGCACTGAGAACATTGGCTAGCTAGACAATGTCAGATACTTGGGTTAAAAATAGCACTGGGAACATTAGCTAGCTAGATAACATTAGATACTTGGTTAAAAAAGCACTGGGAACATTGGCTAGCTAGATAAAATTAGATACTTGGTTAAAAAAGCACTGGGCACATTGGCTAGCTAGATAATATTTGATACTTGATTAAAAAAGCACTGGGAACATTGTCTAACAAAATAACATTAGATACTTGGTTTAAAAAGCACTGGTCACATTGGCTAGCTAGATAACGTTAGATACTTGGGTTAAAAAAAGCACTGGGAACATTAGCTAGCTAGATAACATTAGCTACTTGGGTTAAAAAAGCACTGAGAACATTGGCTAGCTAGATAACATTAGATACTTGGTTAAAAAAGCACTGGGAACATTGGCTAGCTAGATAACATTCGATACTTGATTAAAAAAGCACTGGGAACATTGGCTAGCTAGATAACATTAGATACTTGGGTTAAAAAGCACTGGGAACATTTGCTAGCTAGATAACATTAGATACTTGTGTAGGACCCTTAAAAATATCCTGTATATTTGTATTATTTTTTTTGTTTTTCATTGTAAGTGTAAATGAACTCCATTTCCCATGTGCCTTTTCTGTTTCGCGGGTTTTTCCTGCTGGTTTCCTGTTCAGCTCAGCCAATCATACGAGTGAAAAGCTCGACAGACATTTTTCTATCCAATCCGCGCCGAGTAAGGGCGGGACTAAGAGGGAGAGTGTGAGTGTCTGTGGGTGTGTGTTGGAGGAGAAGGAGAGAGAAAGTGAGGAGAGAAGTTGTGTTTAGACTCTCCGGAGCGCTTTTATTTACTTGTTATCCGCTCTATAACACAGTTACAGTGCTATTGTACTGTATAGTGCTCTAAACCGCAGCGTTCAGTTCAGTTTTACTGCGGAACCTCTGAAGAGGCAGTTCAGCCGGACTGTGGAGTAAAGGCGCTTCTCCGCGGACTGAGAGCTGCTGCTGCTGCTGAGTTTCCTCGCGCCTGTCTGCAGCAGCTCGGCCGGACCTCGCGTGTGAGTTGAACACGGAGGGTGTTCTGATCTTCCCGGCGCTCGTGCACTGCGTCGTCTCTCGCTGTGAGTGCTGGGGACTGCTGCGTTCTGACCGGGAGCACCGGGAGTCTGTTGTCATGGCTACTGAGGACGCCATCTCCGCGAGCTCTGTGTGAACCGTGAGTAACGAATCAACTGACTCGGTTGACTCATTCGATTCACTTTCGCTGACTGAGTGGAGTTATACGTGCAACAACGTACCGGCACAACAAAAAGCGCTTGAACTGTTTATCTGGGTGTTTTACCTCTTATTGGAGGTGTGTTTTCTCAGTTGAGTGTTTCATACTAATTGTTTAAACCAAGAATTGTTTTATTTATTTAGTTTTAATTTATTTTTATTAACCAGAGTTTCACCAAATATATAAATAAAAAGGTAAATAAAATGAGATTAACTACTTACATAAATGCGTTAAACATTGAAAGGGGTCAAATTGACCCCAAACATAATAGGAGGATTAAGTGACTCAATCAACCAGGGAAGTTTGTTTTATTTCTACACAGAACCTGATATAATCTGGCCCAAATAGTCTCAACCTCAGTAACTTCTTCCTTTAATGTGTACAAAAATTCTGTCTAAATTGGCTACTATTTTGTAGTAAAATGAGAATGCTTGCTGGACTCATTTGAACAAGTTTTTACCATCCTATTAACAAATAAACTCAAACAAATGCTTTGTATTTTATAATTATTAGTTTAAAAAAATTATTTGCATATGAATTTTCAAACGCTTTTACAAGTGTGAAGTACCCTTCTATACAGAAATCAGGATGGTTTATTGTGATGTTAGAGAGTGATTTTACAGGGAGGAGCTGTGAATGACCTCAATTTATGGAAAGCTTTTAGAATACATAAATAGTAAGACTTTAGACAAGGTGAGCAACAAACAAGATCTGCTGCAGTACGATCTCCTTTTCAAGAACCTGCAGGACATCAAGAAAGTAAACGTAAAGAAAATGTAACCATATTATTTTTAACGAAATTTAGATATTAAAAAAGTTTCTACTGGAATCAACGGCACTGACCTTTCAATAGTAATTAGTAAGTGCTATTTGTTGGGGTAGTTTGAAGTGACTAATAACGAAATACATTTTTCTGATAAACTGGTGCACATTTCTATCTCTTCTATCTCTGAGTGTCCCTCTTAACTGTAGCCATCTTACCTAAGTTGAAATGTAAGTGCCAACAAGTTGGGGCATCACTTGCAGTTTGCCATCAACAGTGAGGACCAAGTCCATCTGGTACAACTTTAGCATTTATTACATACAGTGTTAAAAAGGTTATGTAAATTTGGTGTAAATTTCTGAACAGTGTTAACTTACATGGTAAATTTTGTCAGTAAAAAATAATTTGAATACACATGGTGACCATCACAAAGTGAAGCATTGATTATTTAATACAAGGAGTACGTGCTTCTCTTTGGGGTGGTCAAAATGGTACTATTGATCAATTAAGTGAAAGCTCATCTTATTCAGTTCATTTTCAGTAATTAAAGTTTACTATTCAATTTTAAATTAAATATGAACTACATGGAACGAAAGGAACAACAAATTCTGCGCAGGTCTTCTGGGAGGCTGCCACGAGAAAATCTGGACACTGTATTATGTACAGTAACTGTAACACTACAGCATTAATAATCAGCATCTTACATGCAGATAACTGATGGTGATTATTTAACAGCTCATGAGTGCTCGTTTCCCTCTGCTCCGCTCCTAAACTGCAGCTTAAGTGGTTAATGTTAAATTTACCTATAATAATACAAATATATCTCCTCTTCAAATATAAAACTTTAATCTCAAAGCGAACTGTTTTATTTTTTAAGAGTGTCCCTTAAACGCTGTGGTACATGCGCAAACGTACTTAAACATTCTGATTGGGGATGTAATCGGGTACAGGTGTTTACAAGGCTGTTGTTCTTCTTTGTATCGGATTATTTAAAGGATTATCCACCTCGTTCAATCGGATAAAAATTGTATTCAGAATGGCCTATTTACATGGACCTGCTCTATTCCGATTGAGCCAGTAATCTGAATTTTAGTGCATTATTAGGCTGCATGTAAACGTACACATTAGTTCTGACATTTGAGTAAAATTTGGTAAGTGCTATTTGTTGGGGTAGTTTGAAATGGCTCAAGCAACAGTCTCATATTTCTACACTGAACTGGATATAAACTGGCAAAAGTATTCTCCAACATCAGTAAGTTCTTCCTTTAATATGTACAAAACATTCTTTCAGAATTGGCTAATATTTTGTAGTAGAATGAGAATGCTTGCTGGACTCATTTTGTAAAAGTTTTAAAAGTTTTTACCATCCCATTAACAAATAAACTCTTAAACAAATACTTTTTTTAAACAATTAATTAGTTTGAAACTGACATTTGCATATGAGTTTTCAAATGTTTTATAAGTGTGAAGTACCCTGCTATACAGAAATTAGGATGGTCCATTATGATGTTGAGGACTTCAGGAGTGCATATCACTGTTAGTCTGAAGCTAATGTGGGGGGAAATATTGTTATCAGGAATCTTTTATAAATTGGTGTGAAGGAAAAAGCTTTGGACATCATTGGTCACATGATCAATCTAGAATGAATCAACCATCAGCAGAGTGATTTGAACCAATGTGTGTCAGGGTTTTTTGGCACACGCCTCAAAGCTTCAGATTAGAGGGTAACATCACTCTCTTTCTTTAAGTTCTCAGCTTCCAGTGAGACCAAAACAGAATCAAGATTGTCTGTCTAAACAGTGGGCAGTCCTTATAAAGGCACTAAACAGGTGTCAGACTGATTATTGTGAGTGACAAAAGGTGGCCACCTTCTAGTGGATGGAGGACCACCAGCACCCCTTTACACTATGGACTTAGAATGGGATAAACGTACAGAAGCTTTTATGGTAAATGAAGATGTCTCAATAGTTTTATCAGTATAGTGTAAGTGATTTGGGCAGTTCTCTTCAGTTAATTGACCTGCTTGTACTCTAATATTCAATTGCATTTTTCTTTGTTTTTTCCAGAAATGAAAATCTTCTCTTGAAATTCATCACCAACAACCAGGACAGACAAAGAGCAGTGTTAAACTGCTGAAAGAGGTGAAGCAAAAGCTGTCCAGAAGAATCTCCAGAACACGCAGAAACAGTTTGATACATTTAACAGACAAATGAAGCCAAGTCCCAACATGGAGAAACATCAGCACTCTGCCAAGAGTTTTACTAAACAGAGTGATCTCAAAAACCACCAGCGCATTCACACAGGAGATAAACCGTATTACTGCTCAGACTGTGGAAAGAGTTTTACTAGACAGAGTACTCTCAAAGTACACCAGCGCATTCACACAGGAGAGAAACCGTATCACTGCTCAGACTGTGGGAGGAGTTTTACTAAACAGAATACTCTTAAAAAACACCAGCGCATTCACACAGGAGAGAAACCGTATCACTGCTCAGACTGTTGGAAGAGTTTTTCTGAACAGGGTAATCTCAAAAAACACCAGCGCATTCACACAGGAAAGAAACCGTATTACTGCTCAGAGTGTGGGAGAAGTTTTACTCAACAGAGTAATCTCAAAATACATCAGCGCATTCACACAGGAGAGAAACCGTATCACTGCTCAGACTGTGGGAAAAGTTTTAATAAAAAGAGTATTCTTCAAAATCACCAGCGCATTCACACAGGAGAGAAACCGTATTACTGCTCAGACTGTTGGAGGAGTTTTTCTGATCAGGGTAATCTCAATAAACACCTGAGCATTCACACAGGAAAGAAACCGTATTACTGCTCAGAGTGTGGGAGAAGTTTTACTCAACAGAGTAATCTCAAAATACATCAGCGCATTCACACAGGAGATAAACCGTATTACTGCTCAGACTGTGGAAAGAGTTTTACTAGACAGAGTACTCTCAAAGTACACCAGCGCATTCACACAGGAGAGAAACCGTATCACTGCTCAGACTGTGGGAGGAGTTTTACTAAACAGAATACTCTTAAAAAACACCAGCGCATTCACACAGGAGAGAAACCGTATCACTGCTCAGACTGTTGGAAGAGTTTTTCTGAACAGGGTAATCTCAAAAAACACCAGCGCATTCACACAGGAAAGAAACCGTATTACTGCTCAGAGTGTGGGAGAAGTTTTACTCAACAGAGTAATCTCAAAATACATCAGCGCATTCACACAGGAGTGAAACCGTATCACTGCACAGACTGTGGGAAAAGTTTTAATAAAAAGAGTATTCTTCAAAATCACCAGCACATTCACACAGGAGAGAAACCGTATTGCTGTTCAGAGTGATCTCAAAAAACACCAGCGCATTCACACAGGATAGAAAACTACCCCAAATCTGTTTCAATTAAAAGTGCGAATCGTAAACCTTTCAGACAGAACACCTTATCCTACACAAATGTTTAACTTTATCACTTGGGACACGTTCCACCAGAAAACTGAATTTAACAATGGATTTTACAGGTTCTGCAAAATGAATCTTATCCAGGGATGATGTTTATTAAATTCCATGTTATGTTTTATCGTATGTTAGATGTTCCAGGACATTCTTTGTGAGACAGAGCTCAGTGCTTAGGGTAGTTACTGTAGGAGTTCAGTTCTGAAGAAGGGAAAAAACTTACTCTGTAAAATTTAGATGTCATAGTTGTTAGGAGTAGAGGAGGATTATTAGCTTGCAACTAAATGTTTAGGACCAAATCTTCAGAGCTTATGATTTGAATGCTTTTAATGTATTTTCTAGTATATGCAGATTTGATTATTTCTATTAATTTCTAGTATCTCTGTTTTCACTCTGTGGAAGCCGTCCTCAGTTCCCCAAGCTAAGCATAGCTTATCTTAATGCTATTTACTGCTAGACCCATCTGTATGAAAGAAGAAGTGAAAACACCACCTGAGGAACTCAACAAAAGTGAGACCCAGATCCACAAAGAGACGACACTGTGCCAGGTACTGCTGTGTGGACCGAAGGAGCATCCAGACCCTGCAGAGAGGCCAACAAAATCCTTTACAGAGGTTAAATAAAACGCTCCAGCTGTAGTTCCCATACTGAAATCAACACACTCCAGGTTTGTGTAGCACAGTAAGGTTGCAGGCTCATTCATTCCCTCTGCTGGTGTTCTCGTTGGTCTATGGTTCAGTCGTTCTGATTAAAAATCTGTTACCATAGAGGGATATTTGGTTGTGTTGTGTTACTCAAGTTTTATACTCTCTTATCTTTTCCTTATTGAGTATTATATGTTGCTGAAGGTTTTTAATCTTCAAATTTATTAAGAATATCCAAATCATTTAGTTTCTTAATTGTTTTTAATCTCTACAAACTATTATCTTTATATTGTTTCACCTCTATATTTACTCATCTGTGTGTTTTATTAAACTACTTTTATATTGCAGATCTGCAGTCTCATTGTGTTTTCTCAACATATGTTGGACATGAAACCTATAGGCCTGAGATTGTCTTCTGTTATTACTTGTTAAATACTCAAAGGCGTCCAGCAGAGAAATCCAGTGTGAAATTGGAGTGAAACATAAAAGTCAACGTAAGATTGAAATTCAGAAATATATATATTTTTAATGGTTCAGGCTTAAAAGGGTTAAATATACAATTACTTCCAAAGGTAGAGTAACATGTGTTTAACTTGTATTCATATGTTTATAAAATTCTTTATTGTGAGTGCTTGTGGGTTGTGTTGTTTTGTTTTTTTGAAGAGCATAGTCATTCATCAACTACACTTAATTACCAAAATCTACATTTGAGTTATTGACCATTGTTATTGGCAGCTAGTCTTAAATGTAATTTGTGTTCTCTTTCAAGCATTTATTCAGTATCTCAGTATGGGATACGCCCCTTTCGCGTATTCCTCAGGTAGCCCTGGCTAAAAAATGTAAAACTCCCTAGTTCTAAAATAGATACACTAATAAAAACAGTAATAAATAAAGTCTTATAAATGCATAGTAATGGTTTAAAAGAGTACTAAACATGTTCAAAATAGTCATTGTGTTTGTGTAAATAGTTTAAAAAGAAAAGAAAAGCCGTACAGAGTACATATTTCATTTATTTTCTGTGTTAATGCAAGAAGGTTAGCTAAAAGTGATTAAGGGATCTACTGAGGGAGAAGTGTACAGGTGGGGGTGGAGTAGAGGATTGGAACGGGCCCGCCCACGGGACGAGAGAGAACAGCGGAGATGCGGGAGTAGCAGCGCGGGAGAGGCGAGGAGGAAAAAGTTCCTCACAGGCTGAACTAAATTCACTAATAATCAGTATTAATTAAACTAACCGGTAGTTTTAAGGACACTGAAGTCCATACTGAGAGTGTGCTGGTGGATAAAGCTGGGATAATCTCTCTATAAGTAAAGTTCTGTTAGCACTGTTAGCTTAGCCAGCTCGGCTAGCTGTGTTTAGCCTCGTGTATTAGCTGCTCTGCGCTAGCCGTGAACTCTCCGCTGCAGCGCCGCTCCGACAGACTGTTCCCCGGACTGACTCGCGCTCTCTCCGCCTCCACTGAACACCAGGACCGCTAACACTGCTAACCAGAGAGCGCTCTGAGTCCCCGCGTGGATCAGAGTTCCTCTGAGGGAAAACGCTCCGTGCTGCAGGACCCCGCGCTCTGCTCCCGCTCATATTCACTGAATCTGAGGTAAATCTGAAACTCTTATTTCTGCTCGTTAGAGTAAAGCGGACATTAAGCTCCGAACCAGACCTGCACCGTTTAGTTCTGTTCATTTCATCTATAATTCTGTTCTTTATGAGTGTATTCTTTAGAGTGGGCCCACATATTTAAAGGGGACATGAAACATTTCAGTTTGTACAAGTTTTCTAAGGGATTAAATATAATGGGATTTTTTATATAAAATGTTTACACACTAAATTATAATATATTTATGTTTGTTACGTTTGAGCTAGGGCGCCGCCATGTTGCCCGTGCAGCGCTGGTGACGTCACGAGGTTGCTTGGTGAAGAGCCCAGTTACAGAGCTAGCGTAAAAGAGCTTGTTGTTTGTGGAGATTATGGATGAAGACGAAGCTGAACTAGGCTAAGATGGAGCATTTACTCAGAGATCTTTCCTGTATAAACCTGAGCAGGACTTTTCAGATGCTTTTCGAGAGAGAGACGTTTTTAGAGTGTCTATTCTCTCTCTACATGGAGCCGTGCAGAACCCTGCAGCGCGTCCACAGCAGGTACTGGCATCCAGTTAACCAGCTATTTTATATACATTTAGCTATTTAACATGTAAAGTCCAGAGTTCATTAAGACTGAATAAAACGTACATGATTTAAGTGGATATTGAAACACACAGGCGCTGTTTGGTTGATAAACCGTTCAGTTTAGAAGTTAGAAAGCTTACTGGGTACTTAGCTTTATCTAGTTAGCGTTAGCTAGTTAACTAGCGTTGGCTAGGTATGGTAAGATAGCTAGAAAAGTAGCTAACGCTAGCTATGTTATCTTTTAATTGTCAGTTTATCTAGACTTTCGGTAACGGTACCTCTCGCTGCTCTGCTGGGTGAGCGCGGTGTTCTCGTTCCGTGCGGCTCACAGCTGCTGCTCTCATAGTAACGTTACCCTCAGTCGGACGGTCTGTACATCCCAGCTGATCAGAGGAAAAATAAAAAACGGAGGAAAAAAGCCTTGGACTGCAGCTTATTTATCCGGCGCTTATGCTCCTGACTCAAACCCCTCTCCTTCACATAGTCCTGGTCTAGAAAGTGCTCGCTCCTAACCCCTAGCATTGCAGCTAACCGGAGGATTCTCGCGCTTCAGCGCTGCTAGCCACCACTGAAGAACAGCTGTCAGAGGCGAGGTATGAAAGTGAAAGTAAATATTTCTCATTCCTCATCCTATTAAAATTCACTACTCCCAGTATTACTACACACGGGGGCAATACAGTCCCCCTCCGCTCTGCATTGAGTTTTGGTCTAGATTTTATTATCTATTGAGGAATTAATTTACAGTAGACTCATAGATTATAGTAGTGAGGCATTCCAGAACCAACCTCGTGAAGTCACTTTCGGCGCTGGGACAAGATGGCGCTGCCCTTACTTAAAAAAAAATACATTTAGATTGCTTATTATTTTAATTCTGCTTCACTGACAACTTTTAAATGATCAGATTTGTTAGAGTGAAAATACACAATAACGGTGATATCATTTTTGTGGTATATCGATATGTATTATTTACAGAATCTGTCACGGACAGGCGTTTTACTGGCGTCAGCTCGCCGCACAGCTGAACACAATCAGCCTCCGTAGCTGGACTATCTCTGTGCGTGATGATGTAATCACATAGGCACGTAGCCAGATAGGCTAGGCTAGGCTAGATTTGGCTAGGCTAGGCTAGGCTCGGGTCCGCTACGCATCTAAAATGCCTCGCGCTGGAGCCAAACGGAGCCGGGACGAGCGGATCCAAGGCTAAGGTAGGCTCGGTTCGCATCTGAAATGCTCCACGCTGGAGTGGAACGGAGCTGAGCCGAGCCTAGCCTCGGGTCCGCTCGGTCCGCCCACGGGTCCGCTCGGTCAGCGGTCAGTCGCGGGTCCTCTCGGTCAGCCGCGGGTCCTCTTGGCTCCCAGCACGGGACATTTTTGATGCAAAATGAATGCCCCTGCCGCTTCCACAAGTGATCAATTGAAGGAGGGAGGTCTAATTCAGTGGTGAGGATTTGGTTCAACTCTCGAAGGTCTGCTAAACTTCAGTTTGCTGCAAATTGTGCCGGAGAGTGGAGCAGGTTAGCAGCGGTAACGTTAAAACATCTAATCTGTTCCACCACCTCAATCAGTTCCACTACATACAATATTTTCCTTATACTGGCTGAAGCACTTTTATAGCGTATGTTGTAAGTTATTTAAGTTATTTAAAGTTTATGAATCCTTTAGGTTTGTTTATTTGACGGGGATATCATGTTCCTTTTATGTTTATAAAGAGTTGTATTTTGGCTGAAGCACTTTTGTAGCTTATATTGTAATATTATATAACAATTTATATAACAATTATATTGTTATTTATAGTTGATAAAGCCTATAGGTTTGTTTATTTGACGGGAAAATCTTGTTGTTTTTATGTATATAAAGGCTTCTTTTATTCTTTATCTATTATTTATTCTTTTTTTTTAGTTGAAACACTTTTGTTTTGATCTGTTAAATTTGTTTACAAAAGAATAAGAAGCTCTGCTTCTGTCCTAATTTAAAGTTATTTTTATTGGTAATAGTTATATAGGCTTATGTTTGACAGGGATGTCATGTTTTTATTTTGCTATATGCAAATAAAATTGAGCATTGATTTATCTTGACTATTTTTTATTTCTTAAGTATTATAATGTTTTCGTGAAAGGAGGTTTCAAAGACTTAAATTCAATTTTCAGACAGTAGTAGGTACATATTTCCATTGCAGGGATTCTTCGCAGTTTTCTGTGGCCTGCTAAGTATTTATATCGATATCGAAATTATATCGTATCGACCGAAATTAAGGAATATATCGTGATATGAATTTTGGCCATATCGTCCAGCACTATGCTGAGAGCTGCTTCTCACTGCTCAGCGACCACACTCGCTGTATCACTACTGGGTTGCCAGATCCCTCTTAAAAAGTCCACACTAAACTGATTTTTCTTCCCGCGAGACATTTTATAAATATTGTCACGTTTTAATTGTGAGTTGTAGTTATGTGTAACTATGAGTTGTTCAGTTGGCTAGACTTTCACACTACACGACTGATTAGCAACACAGTCACATATTCACTATTTTTCACCACGGGAAATCGCAGACTTACCTGGCTGCTTTCCAAAAACACGTTTATCACAAGAACTAAACACATGAGAACTAGCAATGCCATGCCAGAGAATCTCTACAGATGAGAATACCTACTTGCAGTAAGTCCCTACTGCTAAAATGAATGGGTGCATATGAAGCAACTGATTAAGATCTGTTTATAAATGTCTGAATATTTTATATGTACTTGTGTTCTCAACACAGAACTATATCAAATGTTTCAGCACAACAGACATATATTTTATAAACTCCAGTTACAAGCATTTTAAAGCTAGATGCAATTCCAGCATTAGCTCACAAACCAATCAGCTTACAGTAGCAGACATGCTAGTGTCTTTACCGTATAACACCTGTTTACTGTAGAAAAATACAGGCATGCTTTCTTTGCTTTTTAGTAAAGTAAATTAATTTACTTTATAAAAAAAGTGTGTGTGTGTCAGTAAGTCAGTAATTTAGAACATTTAAACTCCGCTGATATAGTGAATTATCATGTGATCTGTGTGGTGTTCAGCTGCTTTTGGTTGAGCGTAGAATCGACTTACTCTATTCAGAAGTCAGTGATCAGTGATTCAAAACATTGTTTACAAGCTTGTACGTTCATATCACGCTCTGACCATGTGTAAACATAGCCGCGGAGAAACTTGGACAGTGGATTATAATCCAGAACGCAAGTTTCTGACTGGGAGGCGCCAGTAACCAGTATAAGACTGATAAACGCTTAAGAATTGAGCAGCGTTTTTGCATATTTTAGATTAAAAAAATGTCTGTATGTAAGATATGAAAAATCGCAATTACCATTTTAAAATCACATTAAAACTGTAATTCGAACTAGAAAAGGCAAAGTTCGTGAAGGAACTTTAAGTTGGCTTGGAAAAGTACGCTGATAATGTTGAAAAGTTAAAATGGTTGCTAAGCTGTTTCTGTCTGAAGAGTGTGAAGAGTGGTTGCTATGCTGTTATGATACATTTAAATGTTAAATTCCAAAAAGTTCCAAAAAACATGTTTCAAAAACATGGTGGAATGCTGCCTGATATAGGAATGTGTTGATAAGTGGTTGCTAGGCAGTTGCTAACGTTTTCCAGGTGGTTGCTAACTGGTTGTTAGGCAGTTGCTATAATTTCTAAAGTGGTTGCTAAGCTGTTGTTAGGAAGTTGCTAAGGTATTCCAGGTGGTTGCTAAGGTGTATATAATTGTAGCAAATCTGTTTAAATACTACTGATGATGTATAAATCAGTGAATGGAGTAGTAAGGCTCCACCTAAGTCTTGCTCCACCTAACCACGGCACTATCTTGTCCTGGCCCCAATCCTTGCTCCACCTAAATTTTGTTCTTCATCATGGCTCTACTGGCTCCACCGCCTGGTTCAACTTAATCCTGGCTCCACCTCTTTCTGACTCCTCCACCCAAAACACTAAAAACCAAAAGGCACATCAATGCTCATTTGACATTTAAAAAAAGCACTTAGATGATGTTCCACAGTCAGACCTATCCTACCAAAGTTTAACATGGTTGAACATTTTTGTACTGCACTTAATGCACATTAAATACTACTGCTGAGGATAAATTCTGTAAATAATGGATAAACTGGTGTACCCTATAAAGCGTTGTGAATGCCATGAACAGTAAATCTGTTTAAATACTGCTGATGATGGATAACACTTTGATTTTGTGACTAAACATGTAGCTAGCTATGCTGTGGGATTACATTTTACACAGCCCCGAAGATAGCTAGATTTTCTTTTTGTCAGATTAGCCACTGTGCTAACCGCGAAGTTTATGCTCTTCCCACAGAGCCCTCAGTTAAATGATTCAACATAGCTAGATATTACTCACAAAACAGTAAAATAATAATTATTAAATTAAGTAAAGCTGGTTGTTCAAAAAGAAAATCTTAACATTGGATTTTCTTTTTTTTTTTATTGATAATCACGGAAACAATTCAAGCAAAATATACCAACATACAGCAACATACATATAAGTTACATAAGAATTGGGGGGAGGGGGTTAAATAACTGATTTACCAGCGAAATGCCTGCAGAGAACCACCAGCTGAAAACTAATGATTTGTTCTTATATATTATAATTATTCCAAATAAAATATCAGTGAGGAGTAAGTTAGATAAAGTTAGATCATTTTAAAGGAAGTTTAGCTATGTTAAAATTACAAAGTAGGATAGATTTAAGTTCTCCTAATTTAGAAAAGATATATGCAGGTATAAAGTTCTAAAGTTCAAATAATTAATTTGGATTTTTGATAAATTGTTTTATCCAATTTATTTCAAAAGTGTTATTAAGAGTAGAGAAGTTTAAGCCACCAGATTCATAAGTATTCATAATAACTTTTTTTAATGTAATGGAATTTATTTTTCCACATAAGGATAAATAAAGTATTATCAATAGTCTTAGCCATTTGGTCAGGGACATCTAAAGAAGAAGCTGCATAGGTAAGTCTTGAAATTCCCTCAGCTTTAGTTAGTAGAACCCTACATCTTAAAGACCCTTAAAAGCCAGCAGTTTAATTTCTTCTTCATTTTGTGAAAGGTAAATCAAAGTTGACTTTACTTCTCATTTCTTGATTCTTGCAAATAACAATTCCTATATATGTTACTTATTCCTTATGGGTATGCCGCCAGTTTCTTGAACCAGGTAGACTTTTATTGGTAATAATTCACATTTGTCAACATTCAGATGAAGAACAGAGGCTGCTGAGAAACTCTGCAACAATCTTATAGCAATGGGTACCTGACTAAAGTCTCTCAAAAAGAGTGCAGTGTCATCTGATAATTGATTAATTACTATTTCCTTGTCTGCAACAGCGATACCTTTTAAATTGCTTGAATAATATGAAAATGTTAAAGTAAAAAAAGGTACAGGGAAATTGGGCAGCCTTGTCTGATACCACACTGTATCTCAAATCTAGGTGAGGTGCCGGATTTGAATTTAACAGAACAATTTTCTTTATTAAACATAGTTCTGACAGCTTTATCAAAATAATCTCCAAAACCAAATGTGTCTAAAGAATGAAAAATAAACGCATGTTCAATAGAATCAAATGCTTTATAAAGATCCAGAAAGAGAATAAGATTATTATCAGAGCGTAAAGCTGAATAATTTAACAAATCCAAAATGAATCTAATGTTATTTGAAATGTATCCATTTTTCATAAAACCTGATTGAGCTTCATTAATAATTATATCCATCACATCTTTAATTCTTTTGGCAAATATTAGAGCAAATTTTTTATAGTCATTATTTAACAGACATATGGGTCTCCAATTTTCAAGCAGGAGTGGATCTTTTTTAGATGACTTCGATGACTTCTTCTAAAATAATAGTATAATCACAATATTCCTTTTGATATAGATTAATAGATTTACCACTAGGCAGAGAATTTAGGAATACATCCGCAGAACTTTCACAGTGTCTAGATGTATATAAATTACTGTAAAAGTGCCGATATTATTTACCTATTTTAGTAGGATCCTATTTTAGTAACCACCCCATCAATATTTAGTTGCTGGATTAAATTATTTGTAAAATGAGATTTCTCCAAAATAAAAAAATATGCAGAATTTTTTTCCCCTCTTTTCAATCCACCTTTGTCTGGACCTAACAAATGCCCCCTTCAGCTCATCCAGCTCATGTTGCAGAGTTTTAGCTTTTTCCCCTTCATTCAGATGTTCATATGCCCCTGAAATTAACATTAAAATCCTAGAAATAATATTTTCCTCCTTTAATTGACCTAATTTAGCCATTAGACTACCATTGACCCTGTCTGTGGCCATATTACACTGTAGCCATATTACACTGTAGCCATATTACACTGTAGCCATATTACACTGTAGCCATTATTGACTGACTGTAAGCTGCTGAAAAGAGGCGAAAGTGATAAGAGCTGAGAGACAATATAGAAGAGAGACAGCAGTTTTAGTACTTCTTATAGTTTACTGTGCGCACTTACTATATTCCACCTCTTAAACAATTTTTATTCTGTTTTAATATTTATAATAATTAACTCCATTCAGCCCCATTCATTTTGGACTCCCTCTAGAGGTTTGCTGATGTAACAGCAGAGATTGGAAGAGGGTAGGCTCTCCATAAGGCCCTTATTTCCTCCTCGAAAACGCTTTTTAAAGTGTCCGGGTAGAAACAACGCCATTCATCTCTACCAAACGATGAAAATATATATTTTTTCAGATTATTTTCATATTATTATATATTTTTTTAATCAATTATGACAGCGAAATGGCATCATGTTGTGATGGTTTATTCTCTCTAACACTCACCAAACAAAATATTTGCATATTTCATAGTTGAATCATGGGTAGTACAATGTAGTGAGTGAAGCTGAAACGTTGATTTTTACGTCTTTTGTTTCCACAGAATGTTTTCACAGCCAACACCCAACAACAGGGAGGCTCCCATGAAAGTGAAATGCAAAACAAGTGGTGACAAGGGCAGAGATCATGGTAGCAGCAAAGGCGAGTAAAGTCATAGTTACTTGTGCGTTGTCAGATGGCGAGCACTTTGTACTTGCTCATCTGAAAGATGCAGATTGTGACGGCATAGATGAAAGCATGACGTACTTCATAAAAAATTCTAACTTGACTTTTCGTCAGAGAGAGGACAAGTTATTCTTCACACCATCCACGGTAGTATACAAAGCAGCCAACGTATCTGTCACACCCGAATTAGAGGCTCGCTGCTACCAAGCTGTCTACCCCAATTCTAAAGACCCTGAAGAGCCATTGAACGGAGAGGATATTATACACTCCAGGGGGAGTCATTAAAGTGAGTGATTTAGATGGGACTCACATTGAAATGAAGCAGCCATCCAAAAAGTCAATGGATGATCTAAACAGAAAAGGAAAATACACGCTTAGTGTACAAGCTGCATGTGACTATAAGTACACATTCATTGATGTGGTAGATAAATGGCCTGGAAGTGTCCATGACGCTCAAGTTTTTTCAACTTTTCCAATTCAAAGCTGAATACGCACCTAAAGAGTGGCAAGATCCCTGCCCTTAGAAAGCAAATCATGGAAGATGAGGGGGCAATTCCTGTTTTCCTACTCGGCGACCCAGAATACCCCTTACTGCCTTACCTCATGAAGGAGTATGCCAATGATCCACCGTTCAGGAACAGTACTTTGGCTTAGCCTTGTGTAAAGCAAGAATGACCATTGAGTGTGCTTTTGGCCTGTTCAAGGCAAGGTTTGGAGCACTGAGAAGGGCAATGGACATAAATCTTGATGACCTCCCTTTTGTGATCTGTGCATGCTTTGTTCTTCACAACTATTGTGAGTCCAGAAAGGAAATGGTTGATTAAGATTTTGAGTTTGTAAAAAGATTTCGCTTTGTAAAAGCGTTTAAAACAACTGCATGCACGAAAATCCAAATCCACTAATGAACTGGAATGTACAAACTTGAAACAGAAAGGAATATTAATAATAATTCAAATGTACAAATGTGAAAAAATATTTTAAATATATATAAATTATATATTTTTAATTTGTAAATCCAATCTCCTGAATGTGTGAATCAGTACTGCTCAAATGGCTTAAGCTGGGTCAGACCAAAAATCACAGAATTTGTGAAGTTGTAAATGTGACAGTGGGCGTTTTTCACTGTGGAGCTAAAAATCCTCTCATTCATCTTCTCTGCTGCGTGTGTGTAGCTCTAGCTGCAGTTGCGAATTTTATACCTGCTTTCATGCTTAAATACTTTATATTATGCTCTTTAACAAAGACAGACATATGGTATAGCATATTAATACGTACATAAATTAATTATATATATATATATATATATATTGTGAGCAAATTAGCTGAATGGACCCAGGCAAAGCAGCAGACAGAGGCAGGTTTCAACGAAAAGAATCCCGTAGGGCATTTATTTTCAACCATAAGGCAAAAAGAGAAGCAAAAAAAAAAAAAAAAGAGTCTCTGATGTGTGGAAGGGACAGAGGTTTAGCTAGCCGGCTAAAGAGTCCAGGATCGGTTCTGGGTCGGTTCCAGGATCGTCCTCCAGCAGGTAAGTCCCAATCAATCTTCTAGAAAGCAGAGAACAACAAGTCAGCGTTATGAGGAGCAGGGTTCAGCCAAACCATACCCAACTGAGAGCTCCTAGAAGTGGTTTTTTTAAAGGTCCCTCTCCTCTCTCAGGCAGCGCTGATCATGATCTGCCAGCCGTGTCTGATCAGTGCTGCTGCTTCCAGGTCACATGGGTTCGGTGCTGTCCAGGTGCTGAACTTTCAGCCAGGCTCCTCTTGACAGCTCTGTGTTGTCGGCGCTGTCCAGGTGCTGAAAGCTCAGCACGAGCCCTCTGGCTTTCGACACGCACAGTACTCCCAGCTGCAGAGACCCACCCAGTGTTCTGATTGGTTAAACAAACCCCGTAATCTGATTGGTCTAGATAAAGCATTCCTATTGGTCCATCAATCAGGCGTAAAAACAGGGTCAAAATTCGCAACTGCAGCTAGAGCTTCACACACGCAGCAGAGAAGATGAATGAGAGGATTTTTAGCTCCACAGTGAAAAACGCCCACTGTCACATTTACAACCTCACAAATTCCATGTGATTTTCGGTCTGACCCAGCTTAAGCCGTTTGAGCAGTACTGATTCACACATTCAGGAGACTGGATTTACAAATTAAAAAATATACATTTATATATATTTAAAATATTTTGTCACATTTATACATTTGAATTATTATTAATATTACTTTCTGTTTCAAGTTTGTACATTCCAGTTCATTTGTGTATTTGGATTTTCGTGCATGCAGTTGTTTAAACGCAGTTACAAGTTTCAGTACATTTGTGACTTCTGTTTTACAAACTCAAAATCTTTATGACCCTTTTTTGACTCCATATTAACAGAACAGAGCGACAAAACCAAGTTAGCCACTGGCAACCTATAGGGCCATCTAAAAAAAAATAATATCTTTATAAAGGAACTTTATTTCAGTAATTCAGTTCAAAATGTGAAACTTGTATGTTATATAGATGTATTAAACACAGAGTGATCTATTTTAGGCATTTATTAATTTTATTGTTTATGATTATGGCTTACAGCCAATGAAAACCCAAAAATCAGTGTCTCAGAAAATTAGAATATGATATAAGACTTCAAGTCCTGCTGGAAAATGAAATCCACATCTCCATAAAAGTTGTCAGCAGAGGGAAGCATGAAGATTTTGTGGGAAAACAAAACTGCACTGACTTTAGACTTGATAATAAAACACAGTGGATCAACACCAGCAGATGACATGTCTCTCCAAACCATCACTGATTGGTGGAAACTTCACACTAGATCTCGAGCAGTTTGGACTGTGTATCTCTCCACTCTTCCTCCAGACTCTGATCCCTTGATTTACTTTAAATGAAATGTAAAATTTACTGATGATCAGTGATGGTTTGGAGAGACATGCTGATCATCTGCTGGTGTTGATCCACTGTGTTTTATTATCAAGTCTAAAGTCAGTGCAGGATTTAATTTTCCAGCAGGACTTAGCAAACTGCCCACACTGCCAAAAGTACCAATTTGACTTATATAATATTCTTATTTTCAGAGACACTGATTTTTGTTTTTTTTTGTAAGCCAAAATCATCAACAATAAAATAAATAAACGCTTAAAATGGATCACTCTGTGTTTAATACATCTATATAATATGAGTTTCACATTTTAAACTGAATTACTGAAATAAAGTAACTTTTCAAAGATATTGTATTTTTTTAGATGGCCCTGTATTGTTAACAAATATTGTTGTTGTTAAGGAACTATTTTATTATGCAAATAACTTTGAATGAGTTCCTGATTCTACAAAGAAACAGACAGTTAAGGAACTATTTTTAACTGTGTAAAATAAAGTCTCTAATAAGCCCTTTATTTTTTTACAGAAATGTGAAGGTGCAAAAACAACCATACTTGAGGTTGTTGGGATCTCCACAAATGCCACAAATGACACCCTTCTCCTGTGTGCCAGTATGGAGGAGCTTGTGGTTCCAGCAGAAATTTGGTCTGGCAACATTGATGAACCTTCTTTGCCTCTCACCATTAGGGTCACCATGGAAGGAGGGGTAATTTGCGCACTGGACAGCCCAGTGTTTAATGAAGTTTAATTAGCGTTGTTTGTTGATACTGTCCCCGAGTGGGTTACTTTGTGGTTCCTAAGTGGTTGTTAATGAGTCCATGTTTCTAAGTGGATGCTGAAGTGTCAAAGCTTGTTTATGTATTACTACAGGGTTGCAAATATTATATATTTATCTTTACATTAAAATATACTTTTAAAAAAATGTTTAAAAGTATCTTAAATCATTTGATGTGAAGATTAAATGCAATGTTTGGCTAAATGATGGGGATACAACTGCGTAATATGGCCCAAAAATATATACTTGGTGATTTGACAAAACATTTTACTTAGTTTTAAGAATACACTACTACAAAAATATACAATTTTATTTGGTAATATTATTGCATACGATATGATATGACAATTGATATATTAAAAAATACAGAAATTTTATTCAGACTGTAACAGAAGCCAATGATCCAACATCTAGAAAGGGAAAGTTTAATAACAAGTTGGCTTGAAAAAGTGCGCTAATAACATAGAAAAATAAAATGGTTGCTAAGCTGTTTCTGTCCGAAGAGTGAACTCCAAAAACGTTTGGTTAGACGCTAAAATCCAAAGACAAATGTCTTTGGCTAAATGGTTGAATGCCAAGACTTTGGCTGATAAAGCCGTATCCAAAGACCTTTGAATAAATAATTAAATGCCAATATTTTGGCTGATAGTGTGAGATGAACTTGAAAAACCTACAAATGTTGTTTAACATTGTGTTGAACTGCTACAACCTGAACCCTGAACACTTCTTGTCTTGGTCACTTTCAACAGAAATATGCGATCATGAAATCACCCAACATGCACCAGAGGGTCTGTAGGACCCCATGTCCGAAGTTGACCAACACATGCCTGAAAAATCTGTGCCTAAGGACCCCGCCTGCACAGAACCTCAGAGGCCACACAACAAAAGGTCACCTAATCTGTGTGAGCCTTAAAGGACAGTACATTTTTCTAATAACTGTTCCACCATTTTCCTTGGTAAGTTAGCTTTCAATTGTTTGTTCCTAATGTATCTTCATATAGTTCAATGAGCATTTTATTTGCCACATTACATAAATACAACTGACTTATTGTATTTGATGTGATTTTGTTTAATAAACATATTGAAATTGTTAATGTCTAGATAATTGGTTGGCTATACTCTACAGATTATTATAAACTCAAATAAAACCACAAACAAAAACTGTTTTTCAAACATATCAAATATACTAATAAATGTAATACAGGTCCTTCTCAAAAAATCAGCATATTGTGATAAAGTTCATTCTTTTCCATAATGAAATGATAAAAATTAAACTTTCATGTATTTTAGATTCATTGCACACCAACTGAAATATTTCAGGTCGTTATTGTTTTAATACTGATGATTTTGGCATACAGCTCATGAAAACCCAAAATTCCTATCTCACAAAATTACCATATCATGAAAAGGTTCTCTAAACAAACCTAATTATCTAAATCAACGAATTAACTCTAAACACCTGCAAAAGATTCCTGAGGCTTTTAAAATCTCCCAGCCTGGTTCATTACTCAAAACCGCAAAAATCATGGGTAAGACTGCCGACCTGACTGCTGTCCAGAAGGCCATCACTGACACCCTCAAGCAAGAGGGTAAGAAAGAAATTTCTGAATGAATAGGCTGTTCCCAGAGTGCTGTATCAAGGCACCTCAGTGGGAAGTCTGTGGGAAGGAAAAAGTGAGGCAGAAAACGCTGCACAACGAGGAGAGGTGACCGGACCCTGAGGAAGATTGTGGAGAAGGGCCGATTTCAGACCTTGGGGGACCTGCGGAAGCAGTGGACTAAGTCTGGAGTAGAAACATCTAGAGCCACCGTGCACAGGCGTGTGCAGGAAATGTGCTACAGGTGTCGCATTCCCCAAGTCAAGCCACTTTTGAACCCGAAACAGCGGCAGAAGTGCCTGACCTGGGCCGGAGTCTGGAGGAAGACTGGGGAGAAGGAAATGCCAAAATGCCTGAAGTCCAGTGTCAGTGATGGTCTGGGGTGCCATGTCAGCTGCTGGTGTTGGTCCACTGTGTTTTATCAAGGGCAGGGTCAATGCAGCTAGCTATCAGGAGATTTTGGAGCACTTCATGTTTCCATCTGCTGAAAAGCTTTATGGAAATGAAGATTTCATTTTTCAGCAGGACCTGGCACCTGCTCACAGTGCCAAAACCACTGGTACACGGTTTACTGACCATGGTATTACTGTGCTCAATTGGCCTGCCAACTCTCCTGACCTGAACCCCATAGAGAATCTGTGGGATATTGTGAAGAGAAAGTTGAGAGACGCGAGACCCGACACTCTGGATCCTGGGCCTCCATAACACCTCAGCAGTGCCACAGGCTGATTGCCTCCATGCCACGCTGCATTGAAGCAGTCATTTCTGCAAAAGGATTCCCGACCAAATACTGAGTACATAACTGAATATAATTATTTGAAGGTTGACTTTTTTTTGTATTAAAAACACTTTTCTTTTATTGGTCGGATGAATTATGCAAATTTTTTTAGATAGGGATTTTTGTTTTTTCTTTACTTTTTTGCCAAAATCAATATTAAACAATTTAAAGGGATAGTTCGGTATTTTTGACATGAGTCTGTATGGCATCATCATAACCAGTGTCGTGCATCCACACTGACTTACCCCCCACAGCGTCCTGTGAGCCGAGTTCTTGTCCAGTTTAAAAAAGTAGTCCGGCATGTTTGCTGGGATCAGGAAAATAACTCCTTTTTCTTCCCAAAGCAGTACGTGTTCAAAAGAGTGATTTATTTACATCACAAAAAACTAACCCTGCAAAAGTCACGCCTCGTAAATCACTTGGGTCCTACTTTCTCTCATTTCGTATCAGTGCGTGTCATTCTGACAGCGAGCTGCGCACGCGTCAACTTGTTCTGTGTTTTGGCAGTGCTTAGCAGCTGTGTTCAGACTAGCAACGCAAACGAGCTAACTTTAGGGAGAAGTCTATTGGCTTTTATAAGCTTTGTAAACACATATATATATATATATATATATAGCTAGGTGTGTGTGTGTGTGTGTGTGTATGTGTGTGTGTGTGTGTTAAAATGGTGCGGACTTGTGACTATCCAGGCTGTAGCAACAAAGATGTGGCTGATTCTCCGCAGAGTTTTCATCGTTTTCCTGTGACTGATGTTGCTCTGAGGAAACTTTGGGTACTAGCGCTGGGCATCCATGTGGACACAAAAGTGGAAAAAATAAAAAAGCTTCGTGTTTGCAGTGCGCACTTCAGCGATGATGACTTTTTATCCACATGTCCTGGACAACGACAGATGAAGAAACGGATTCTGAAGAAATCTGCTGTCCCTGCACCCCAGGTAAATAAAACTGTAGCCTACCAATGTTCTCTACAGCATTCGCTCATAGCGTAAAAAAAGTTCTCAACACACCAGCATTCAGGAGTGCAGGGAAGTCACTTTTGTTTGTGATGCAAGCAGCTGCCCCGCTGACATCCTCATCAATGGATAGGTCTTGCATCTCGGGCATAACTAAGTCCCACTCGTGGCAACAGTAGCATTCCACCTCGGTCTGCATTATTTCGCACTTGAAACAAGTGCACCAGGATTTGTCGGCCACCCTGGGTATCGCAGCTCCAGCAGTGGCTCCAGTTTCATCTTCCACCACTTCTCTGTCCACCCTCTCTCTTTCTGCCCGATCTAATTCCATTTGGCGAAGTTCAACATCTGTATACTCGGGTTCATAAAGATATCCCCGTGGCTCTGAGCGGTGATCAATGTTTTCCTCGTCACTCTCGTAGTCAGACATGTTCTCGAGGCGAGAAGTAAACAAAGCGACCCAAACACTGGACAAGAACTCTGCTCACAGGACGCTGTGGGGGGTAAGTCAGTGTGGATGCACGACACTGGTTATGATGATGCCATACAGACTCATGTCAAAAATACAAAACTATCCCTTTAAGACTTGAACTACTTCAGTTGTGTGTAATGAATCTAAAACATATGAAAGAACTTTATCACAACATTTTTTATCACAACAATTTTTAAAGAACGACCTGTAGATCTTTATATATTGCAGTAGAATTCCTGTCCTTTTTTACCGGATCTGATCTCCCCGTGGGGACCCGGGGTAGAATAGGTTCCCAGCACCCCCTTGCTGTTCGTAAGAGGCGAACATATGGGGCGCCTTGTTTGCCGTGAGGTGCGACCTGTGTCTGCGGAAGAAGAGGTCCTGGTACTTGAGGGGAATGGTATGCTGCGGCTGCCATCGACCCAACACAGTGCTTTGGCTCCTATTTCGCATAGACAGGAGGTTGGAGAGGCCCGCTCCAATCAACCGGCTGGTCGGGACGTGCCCTAGGTTGTATCTCTTCTGAGATCCCTAGGAGGCGCCGGCTCAGGGTCAATCGAGCACTAATTCTATCATGTTGTTCGAGTATATCACTCTTATAGCCCTGGTGCACATCCGCTGGAGTGCCGCGGCTCTGTGCACCCCCTTGTTGGACTCCGAGGTGGGTGGGGAGTAAGAGTGAAGAATCCCTAATTCTGCAAATATGGCTGAACCTACCCCTAAAAGAAGACTGACTGAGGATGACCCCGACCCAAATACTGGGTCTACGAACGTAAATTGGCCAAAGTTTATATTGTTGGAATCCACATCAACTGAAACACCTTTAAGTAAGCTCTCCCCTTTTGCAATACACAAGGGTATATTGGGTATCGCAGGGACGGTAAAAGATGTTAAGAAACTCAGATCTGGTCAGATACTGGTGGAGTGTACCAGAAAAATACAAGCAGACAACCTTCTAGGTATTAAAACATTTGTAGGTGTCAGCATTAAGACCTTCCCCCACCCAGTGCTAAACAGCTGCAAAGGCGTTATCCGATGTAGAGAGCTGGATGATATATCTGAAGAAGAAATTGTCACAGAACTAGCTCCTCAAGGTGTAACCCATGCCAAACGTATAACAATTAGAAAACAAGATAAGACCATAAAAACAAATACATATATTCTTACGTTTGATAAACCAACCCTCCCAGATAAGATCTCAGTGGGATACCTTAAAGTAAATGTAGAGTTGTATATTCCCAACCCTATACGATGTTACAAATGTCAGAAATATGGACATGGATCAGTCGTCTGCAAGAGCCCCGCAATCTGTCACAATTGTGGAGAAGAGGATCATGCTGCGCCGTGCCTAAACCCACCCAAATGCAGAAACTGTGGGGGCCCACACCCTGCCTCAGACAAAACATGCCCAAACTGGATCAAGGAAAAAGAAATTCAAAAGATTAGATGCTCCAAGAAAGTCAGCCACGAGGAAGCAAGGAAACTGGTTAACGACTCCCCTAACTTCAAATTCGTAAAACCATTTTCAGCAGTGGTTAAAGCAACGCGGACAAACAGCTGTCAAACCGAAATCACATGGCTGACCAGTGACAAACCACAACTGGTCACCAATCCAAAAGAACCCACTCCTCCTAAAGTAAAAAGTTCATATTCCCAAAGTCCGCCCATGACTGCCCAGACACATCCACATCATAAACAAAACCAAAATATTGCAAGTCATAGTGGGGGCATAACCAGGAAAAAGTTGGAACACTCACGACAACAACCAAAAGCAAGTACAGACCTCAACACTGGACAATCTGAACAATTAAAAGATATCGAAATGGAAGAAGGTGCGTCGTCCCGAAGCCGGAGCGCATCACCTAAAGGAAGAAGCAGATCGCACATACGGTCGTCACGAACAAAATGACATCAAATCCTATTATACAATGGAACTGTCGAGGATTTAGAGCCAACCATGCTGAACTCCAACATCTAAATGCATCCCTCAACCCTGTTGTTACATGCCTTCAAGAAACCCATTTAGCACCAGGTACTAAGACATCACTGAAGGGCTTTGTTACCTACAGCAACTATGGACCGAATGTACACAGGCCATCTGGAGGGACCTCCATTCTGGTGAGACACAACATCCCACACAGCCAAGTCATCATTAATACACGACTACAAGTGACAGCAGTACAAGTATCTAATATCATCTCAAGAACCATCACAATATGTGCAATATATGTACCACCAGAGTTCAACTTGACACTCCAAGACCTGGACAGTCTGGCAGAACAACTCCCAACCCCTTATATGCTCCTTGGAGATTTTAATAGCCATAACCCAATATGGGGGAGCCAGTACACAAACACCAAAGGAAAGATCCTAGAAAACTTTATCAACTCTAATGACCTCTGCCTGCTAAACACCCCAGCATACACTCATCTTCACTCAGGACATGGCACCTATACAACTATAGATTTGACGCTGTGTGAACCAGAGTTACTTCTAGAGTTCTCATGGAAAGTCTGGGATGACCTATGTGGTAGTGACCACTTCCCAATCATCATCACACCAGAGAGACCACATTGGTCTGAAAAGACTCAATACTGGAAACTATCCAAAGTCGACTGGCCCTCTTTTCAATTGCATTGCAGAGAAAGGCTAAGTACAGCACCAACGCAAAGCACAGACCTTAACGAATGGTTCACAAACACCCTTCGAGTAATAGCAGAGGAGACTATCCCAAAATCCTCAACAAAACCAAGAAAGCATCGCAACCCATGGTATAATGAAGAATGCAAACAGGCTATCAATGCTCGAAAACGGACAGAAAGAATTTTTTACAAACATCCAACGTGGGAAAACCTGATCAATTTGAAGCTCAACCGTGCCAGAGCACGAAGAGTAATTAACACTGCAAAAAAGCAAAGTTGGAGAAACTACACAAGCAAAATAACAAAGAATACCCCAATCACAAAAGTCTGGGACCTTTTGCGGAAAATGAAAGGCAGAGGAGACCAACCAAATATTCACTACATCAAACATGAAGATAGAATGGCCACCAAGGAAAAGGACATTGCTGAACAGCTGGCAAAAGCCTTTGAGAGAAACTCCACAGGGAGCAACTCCACACCAGCTTTCCAAATTATTCGGAGTCGAGAAGAACGTAAGGAGATCAACTTTCATCTACATAACACAGAACCATATAATCAAGACTTCAATCTAGAAGAACTAATAACTTCACTAAAACAATCACATGACACAGCAACTGGACCAGATGACATTCACTACCAAATGCTGAAACACCTTCCCACGAGCTCACTGATACTGTTACTGGAAGTTTTCAACCAGATTTGGACATCAAGAAAAATACCGTCAACATGGAAGGAGGCGACAATTATCCCCTTACCTAAACCAGGGAAAGACCATAGTGACCCAAATAACTACAGGCCCATAGCGCTAACAAGCTGTATTTGTAAAACCATGGAAAGGATGGTCAACAACCGTCTTGTATGGCAGCTAGAAAAGAACCATATTATAAGTGAAATGCAAAGTGGCTTCCGCAAAGGCAGAAGTACTACAGACAACCTGGTCAGACTGGACACCTTTATTAGAGACGCATTCATAAGAAAGGAACACGCCGTGGTTGTCTTCTTTGACCTTGAAAAAGCGTACGACACCACCTGGAGATTTGGCATCCTAAAAGATTTGCACCAGGCAGGCCTTAGAGGAAGGCTCCCAATATTTATAGCGGACTTTTTAACAAACAGACATTTCAAGGTAAAAGTTAATAACACTTTTTCAGAAAGGCACATCCAAGAAATGGGAGTACCACAGGGAAGTATTCTTTCCGTCACCCTATTCAACCTGAAAATTAACAGCGTAACTAAAGTAATACCACCGGGTATATTCTGTAGTTTATATGTAGATGACCTTAGCATTGGTTACAGAGGAAGACACATGCACACAGTAGAACGGCAACTTCAGCTGGGCATAAACAAAGTTCACCAGTGGTCAGTTGCTAATGGCTTCAAGTTCTCCAAGAGCAAAACAACATGTGTACACTTCTGCAAGTTACGGTCAGCCCACCCCGAGCCAGAACTCCACCTTCAAGGGGATCCCATCAAGGTTGAGAAGGAAACAAAATTCCTAGGATTAACCCTGGATAGTAAACTAACCTTCATCCCGCACATAAGAAATATTAAAAAGGAATGCATGAAGAGATTAACCATAATAAAAGTTCTGACCAGAACCAAATGGGGAGCAGAATTCCACCCCCTTATACAAATGTACAGGACCATTGTCAGAACAAAACTCGACTATGGAAGTATTATCTATGGGGCTGCCAGAAAGTCCTATCTTAACAGCCTAAACACAGTACATCACCAAGGCATCAGGCTAGCCCTGGGCGCATATCGAACCTCCCCCATTCAAAGCCTGTACGTAGAAGCCCGTGAACCATGTTTGGAACACAGACGATTGAGATTAGTCCTGCAATATGTTTTCAAGCTAAAAGCCAACCAACGAAACTCGGCATATGCATCTACATTCAGCCCATCATACACTGCACTATATGATGCCAAACCAACCCATATACAACCGCTTGGACTACGTATTCGACAGCAACTAAGGGAACTTGCAGTAGACCTCAAGGATATAGCACAGATGCCTTACAACTCCATTCCACCATGGACCCTCAAAAAACCCAGTGTACTTCTAGACCTCGCCAGTGGAAAGAAATCAGACACCCATCCAAACTTCTATCTTCAACAGTTCATGGACATTAAAGGAAAATTCCCATCCCACCTTTTCATTTACACAGATGGTTCAAAGACTGAAAACAAGGTATCAGCAGCAGTGGTAGCTGGAGAACAGGAACTACGAGTAGACTTACTGCAACACTGCTCAATCTTCACAGCCGAAGCCTACGCTCTCTTAATGGCAGTTGACCACGTCACCACCACAAGACAGCAGAAATCCATGATCTGCTCCGACTCCAAATCCTGTTTACAAGCACTGGACAACCTCAACACAGGTCACCCCCTAATCAACACCATTCTGAATAGATTACACAACCTTTCAAATGAAAATATTAATATAAAATTCTGCTGGATACCAGGACATAGTGGCTTCACTGGAAATGAAAAAGCAGACCAGGTAGCAAGAAGAACATCAAAGGCCGAAACAGCGAACTGCAAACTCCCACCAACAGATATAATGCCCCTAATTCACAAATACATCAAAGAGAAGTGGCAAGACGAATGGAACACTCAAACAAACAGCAAACTGTACGAGCTCAACCCCAAAATAGATCATTTTACCAACGCGTATATAGACAATAGATGGGATCAAGTTATTTACTCAAGATGCCGCATTGGCCACACCAGACTGACGCACTCCTTTTTACTGAAGGGCGAAAGACCCCCACATTGTGATGTGTGCCAACGAACTATTACTATAAAACATATATTAACCGAATGCCCAAAATACTTACCTACAAAACAAAAAATCTGCCTGTCAGATACACTAATGGACATTTTCAACAAAGACAATGCAAACAAAGTACTGAACTTTTTAACTATTACCAAACTGAGAGTCCACATCTAAGGACGAGATCATAGAACCTTGTGAATAAACAATACCTATCCTGCCACGAAATAGCTGATGAGCTGATGTGGCGTTAAACTCAACCAACCAACCAACCAACCGGATCTGATCAGAACAAGTCAGTCATTTGTAACAGTGCTAATCTCTTTGTATCCAGTACTGGAGAGAAAAGAACTGGTATCAGATGGAGCTTTGAGAAATTGCAGGTCCTGTGATGTTCCTCGTTCTTCTCCTTTAGAGAATGTGGGTGTTCGATGAAGACATCGGATTAAACTGTCATGTCGTGACGTGACGTACGTTCCCGGCCTCTACAAGATCTTTGATGAAGTCCTGGGTATGTGGATGAGGCAGTGTTAATTTTGACAACAAATTTTGATTTGGTTTTAGTCATAGTCATAGTTTTAGTCCAGTTTTAGTCGACTAAATACCATAAGAATATAGTTGACTAAAATTACAGTCAATTTAGTCGACTAAAATGTAAAGGGTGTAAATGTAAATGCTTTTTCATCAGTTCCCTTGAATTATCAACTACACACTCAGGAAAATTAAACATTTTTAACCATTTGTGTAATATTGTTAATGTTTGAATGTGAAATATATTAATATATGATTTAATGTAAATTATTAAATATGTTTTTTATCTGACCATGGGTACTGAGAGACCCACACTGATTGGATGACAACCCCTCTTTTCCTGCATCTCCACCTTCACTAAAGTAGTTGTGATTGGATCTCTTCCTAACTGGTCCCTACCTTTCACAAGAGTAAATCAGTTCTGATTGGATGTCGTCCCTGCCAAACTTTTAAATCTCGTTTTTATTAGTTGACGAAAATGTCAGTTAATTTCATCTCAATTAATTTTTTTATGCTGTTTTTATTTAGTTTTCGTCTTGGAAAAAAACTATGACAATAATTATTTGTCACCGAAATTAACATTGGTGCGCGCTCCTGAGAGAAGGTGCTTTTCCTGGCGGGGGTGCTGAATTCAGCACAACACTGGCTTTACACTCGATGTCAGTGATGAGAGCAATGAATCGCAACAATAACATTATACTGCAATAAAAACGAGTTTTGGGGTTTGGGTTATCAAACGTTTATATTAACTGCTGCCAAAAATCTCTATGAAATGTTAAGTTACATTCTTTTATTAAAAGGACACCATCGTTAGAAGTATAAATATACAAAATAATAATAATAAGCAAATCTGTTTTATATATTATATTATTTTAAATATTAGGTGATCAGTTTTTGTCATATATGTATACAGGGTTCCCGCAGGTCCTTAAAAAGTCTTAAAATAACTTAAATTAAAATCTGGGTAAATTAAATTGTCTTAAGTTTACTGGAAATTTGCTGTAGGTATTACATTCTCAGACAGTGCGTTTAATGCCGATGAAAAAACAAAGTGGCCAGCTAGCTAACATACTAACTTCAGCTAACTAAAGTGAGTTCGCTAACGTTAGCAGGGATAGAACTAAGGTTAGCAGAGAGCTAGCTAACATTAGCGGCGAGTTAGCTAACATACTAACTTTAGCTAACTAAAGTGAGTTTGCTAACGTTAGCAGGGATAGAACTAAGGTTTGCAGAGAGCTAGTTAACATTAGCGGCGAGTTGGCTAACATAATATCTTTAGCTAACTAAATAAGTTAGCTAACGTTAGCAGGGATAGGACTAAGGTTAGCAGAGAGCTAGCTAATATTAGTGGCGAGTTAGCTTATTTACTAACTTTAGCTAACTAAAGCGAGTTAGTTAACGTTAGCAGGGATAGAACGAATAGGATAACATAATAACTTTAGCAGCTAATATACTAACTAGCTAACATTACCAGGCATAGAAGTAAGGTTAGCTGAACGCTAGCTAACATTAGTTGTGAGTTAGCAAACATACTGACATTAGCAGCAAGCTAACTAATGTTAGCAGCAAGCTAGCTAACATACTAACTTTAGGTAGCTTAAACAAGCTTCCTAACGTTATCAGGAATAGAACTAAGAATAGCAGAGAGCTAGCGAACATTAGCAGCGAGTTAGCTAACATACTAACGTCAGCAGAAAGTTAGCTAACTTTACCGGAGAGAGAACCAAAGAAATTCTGACTATATTTTTGTGTCTTAAATTATATTTATTGAGGTCTTAAAAGGTTGTAAAAAGCATTACATTTGACTTAAAGAATGGTGCAAGAACTCATTTCACACGTATGTCCTTTTTAAACAGTAAATGTAATGTGGAATATTATGTTTAGGTTTAACGAGACCTTTGGTTGGATTTAAGTAATAATAAACAGGAGGACAGATAAAAATATATTTTATTTATTTGTGATTAACTGTAACTCTGTAAATGTTGTTGTAAGTCACTATAAGGTGGATTTAAATTCTTTAAGTAAATGTTTCCCCCCCAATATAAAACCCGCTCCTACACATTTGGTTGTGAGTGTTTATAAAGTTGATATTTTTAAGATGAAATGCTGTTTTTGAATCAGGTTTCGGGGAAAGTTTGGGGGAAAGGAAAGATCCTGCAGATCTTGATGAAGATGTTCTTTGTGCTCTGGAGCTCAGTGCTGTTTTTGACAGAGGAGAAGATTCTCCTGTTCAGCCTCCAGCGTAAATCTACTTCTTTATCCTCCTCCTCCTTCTGATCCTCCTGCTTTTTATTATTATCATAATAATCCTGTTTAATAACCATTACACACATTCTCTTTTGAAGGAAAAGAAGAAGCAGCAAAATCAACAACAAAGTCTAAAGAAAAAAGGAGAGATGTGTTTTTTTCTCCAGCACTGTTTACATTTGTTCATCTTATGTTTATCAAACTGAGCAAAGCAAAAATATTACATATATAATAAACATACTCAGTTATTGAGACTTTACTAAAAATTGTATTTCTTTGTTTCTATACTTATTATTATTATTATTACATATAGATATAGATCCACTCACACATCTTTAGCATTGCTTCAACCGCTTTGTTGAGGAGATGATCTTAAAAGTTCATTCTGAATCTGAATGGACTGAAGGTCATTTATGGGTAATTTTTTGCCAATATATTTTCATAAATAAGCTCCATTCCAACCTTTATATTACCTTTAATAGTGAGCCAGAAGGGTTTAAATAGACCACTGAAGGCGTGTCGTCATTTTGTAGTCGGCTCCATGTTGTTTATGCTCATATTTGGGGTTCAGTGTCTAAAAGGTTCAGACCTATAAGAAAAGTGAATGGGCTTTTCAAAAACTGGCCTCCGTCACATTCTGTGGTAAATAAATGTGTTCAGAACCTGTACGTTTTATTCTGTGTACATTTTACTCCTAAATATCGCTGGATTCTGCGCAACACCAGCGAACTTTGGCCAGATCACGTTCTAGATTATTCTTCTTCTTCACGGAGGATCATTTAGTAAGTATTTAAACAGGTGAAAACTCTTATCAGTCTGGTGTATGGTGATGTTGAGCAGTGTAGACTGTGTTAGAGCTTTAAAATGCAGATAATAAGAGAAAGTGAGCTTTTACTGTTCAGGAGTAGCGCTTCCCCGCAGGGTTTATTATTTAGTTATGGTCATTAGTTTATTAGAGCACACCTGATTCAAATAATCAACTAATTAACTAACTAATCAACTAACTACCTGCCCTCGCTGAGTGATACAGCAGAAAAACTAGAAGGACAGAGTTACTCCAGAACCACAGAGCTAACCCCGCTAACTTAAGAGCCATAAAGTATAAAATACCTAATGTAAAACTACTAAAACCATGAGCCAGAAGCACCAAACAGCTCTAATGTACAATCATCTACTTAGTGAGTAACTCCTTAAAGCAGTGGAAACACGGGCCAGTTCTTAAAAGGTTCTCAGGAGCCGGAACCGGCTCCAGCACCAGCACTTTGTTGGTGGAAAAGAGGTATCTGTGCTGCTGGGTTAGTGGATTTCTGCTGTAACACTCTCAGCTCTCCTCAGAGAGGGCAGTTAGTTCATTAGTTGGATCAGCTGTATGTAAATATGCTGTAAATATACGGACAGAGTTCACTGGTGTTGCGCTGAAAAGAGCCCCCTGCCGATCTCTGCAGCTGCGCTGTAGCATTAGCTTAAAGCTAACTTCTCTAATTTTTTGAAATAAATAAATAAATAAATAAAGCTAATTTTTCTCATTACGACTCTTTAACGATCTCGTAATTCAGAGGTAGAGTGATGTTAAGGAGATAAATGTACACAGAATAAAACGTACAGGGTTCTGAACATATTTATTTACTACAGAATGTGATAGAGGACAGTTTTTAAAAACTCATTCATTTTCCTCACAGAGAAAAAAACGCTTAGACACGGAAGCCGTACGAGGACTACAGAATGACGCAGAACTTCAGTGGACTGTACTGCAGCTTTGTTGAGGGGCAGACAGTGTCATGGACAAGACAAGACAAGAAACTACAACAAGCAAAAGACCAAAAAACAGAAATGTTAATTACACCACCAAACTCGACCCCAACTTCCACCGTAATCTGACCACACAAAACAAACACACAAAAAAATCATCAGACTCCTCTTCACCTTTCTTCATTTATTTAGCTTTATTAAAATGAACCTATTTTACAATAAAATAAAACAGTAATTAACAATAATAACAGTAGTGAATAAAGATAACAGTAATTAAAATAAAGGTTCTGGAAAAAAATTACAAAATCATCTATATAAAATATTTGCATACTTATATTTATACAAACAATTTTTCCTCCTACACACACACACACACACACATCGAATCTCTGTTACACACAGGGTTATTCTATCTTACACAGATGCACTAAGGAGCCAGAACCATAAACCCTAAACCCTGCATAGAGGGGCTGAGTGAAGGTGGTGTAGAATGTGTGTAAGTGTGTGAGAGTGTAAGTGTGTGAGGGTGAGTGTGTATCAGAGGAGACTCTGTAGAAGGACAGAGTGCCGGAGGGACAGTCCACATACACTCCTACTCTCCTACAGCCGGAGGGAGGAGTGGAGAGATCAGTTCTGTTATTATTGTGATGAACAGAGTAACTGTTATCAGAGCAGATCAGACTCCAGGAGTTTACATTCCCTCCAAACCCACAGTCTGATCCTCTTCCTTTCCTGCTGATGGTTTTATAACTCAGAGCTACAGCAGCTCCTCCTCCTCCGCTCCACTCAGCCTCCCAGTAACAGCGTCCAGTAACACCAGTAACACTCTCTCTACTCAGAACCTGCGGATACCAATCAAATCTCTCTGGATGATCAGGATACGACTGCAGCTCCACTCTACACTCCACCCTCCTGTTCTCCTCACTCAGAGAGAGACGACGCTGCACTGTGTTCAGATCCAGAGTGAAATCACAGCCGTCTGAACACAAGAACACACACAGAGTGTATTTAGTGTGTGTAGTGTTATATTTAGTGTGTAGTGTTGTTATATTTAGTGTGTAGTGAAATATTTAGTGTGTGTAGTGTTATATTTAGTGTGTAGTGTTGTTATATTTAGTGTGTAGTGAAATATTTTGTGTGTGTAGTGTTATATTTAGAGTGTGTGTAGTGTTATATTTAGAGTGTGTGTAGTGTTATATTTAGAGTGTGTAGTGTTATATTTAGTGTGTAATGTTATATCTAGTGTGTGTGTTGTTACATTTAGTGTGTAGTGTTATACTTAGTGTGTGTGTGTGTGTGTTATATTTAATGTGTAGTGTTATATTTAGTGTGTGTGGTGTTGTATTTAGTGTGTAATGTTATATCTAGTGTGTGTGTGTTGTTACATTTAGTGTGTAGTGTTATATTTAGTGTGTGTGTAGTGTTATATTTAGTGTGTGTGTGTTATATTTAATGTGTAGTGTTATATTTATTATATGTAGTGTTATATTTAGTGTGGTGTTATATTTAGTGTGTAATGTTATATTTATTATATGTAGTGTTATATTTAATGTGTGTGTTATTTTTAGTGTGTGTGTGGTGTTATATTTAGTGTGTGTGTAGTGTTATATTTAGTGTGTAGTGTTATATTTAGTGTGTGGTGTTATATTTAGTGTGTGTGTGTTATATTTAGTGTGTAGTGTTATATTCAGTGTGTAGTGTTATATTTAGTGTGTAGTGTTATATTTAGTGTTATATTTAGTGTGTAGTGTTGTTATATTTAGGGTGTGTTGTTATATTTAGTGTTATATTTAGTGTGTAGTGATATATTTAGTGTGTAGTGTTATATTTAGTGTTATATTTAGTGTGTAGTGTTATATTTAGTGTGTAGTGATATATTTAGTGTGTAGTGTTATATTTAGTGTTATATTTAGTGTGTAGTGTTATATTTAGTGTTATATTTAGTGTGTATTAGGGATGCGACGGTTCTCTGTATTTTATTGGTCTGTTTGGTTTGATACACCCGGATGGACGGTGGAATTTGGGTGCGCACTAACAGAGTGAACAAACGCTCTCCTGCTGTACATGCCCCGCCCATGGCCAGGGGGAGGGGCTGCTGAGCCGTAAAACCAACAGGAATAATACAACAGTGTGTAAAAACAGATAAATGATGCTTAAAACCATAAAATCGATCAAGCCTGGCCAGGGAGAGAGCATTATCTTTAGAATGTGCATATGTATATTGCTTTTGTTGGCCATTTAAATTTCTCTGTATGTCACACAAATCGTGCGTTTCTATAAGTTCACACAGCCGCCGGCGGGATGCAGTGTGTGGCTCCAGGTGGTTCCTGTCCAGGCTATCGGCTGTACAGTTAAAATCCCCACCCTAAGACTAAAAAATCAGTAAAATCACAGTCAGAGAGTACAGAGCTGAGCCTGTCTAAAAACAACATCCTCTCCACTCCTAGAGTGGGAGCGTACACACAAATAAAAACAAAGGTCTCATTCTCAAAACAGGCTTTTACTTTTAGCAGCCTCCCAGGTAAAATCTCATCTACCGTGTAAGAGTAGGGGATAAAAAAAAAACTGGACACAAATAAAATACCAACTCCACTGCTGACAGAGGAATAATTACTTAAAATGGCCAAGCCATCCCACTCTTTAGCCCATTCTATATTCATTTCATCATCACTGTGCGTCTCTTGGATTAAAAAAACATCAGCACGCTTTTGTTTGGCCAACTCATAAAACATTGCTCTTTTTACAGGGTCTCGTGCACCATTCAGGTTTAAAGAAGCAATCTTAATGTCACCCATTAAAATAATAAAATGACATAAAACAGTGATGGCAAGGGCCAGTCTGAAACAGGGCCTAAAAACTTTAAAAACAACATCATTACAAGCTTTGCAGGCTGGTCAGTATCTTGTTTAATCTGCACACTTCTGTAGTGGTAAAAGCCTTTTCTCTTTTTAAAAGTTTAACATCGTGGATGAACTGGTCTGTGTCAGTAAAATGATCCTCCACCCGCACACCTCTCTGCCCTTTAGACTCTCTTAAAAACTTCTTAATGTCAATAGCAGTATACACAACAGGAATTCTCTCATCCTGAGAGCACACAGACCACCCAGAATCAGATACAGAGCCATCATTTTCACCTTCATCATCACCCTCACTCCCCTTCACCTCCTCATCTGTACCACTGACCTCAGTCTTTGCCTGCTTCTTCCCTGTTTCCTTTCCTGACTTTTTTTCTTAGTTGGCACTTTAAAAACAGGTTCATCCACCATCTCCACATCATTTAAAACCACAGCTGCAGCAGAGGCAGGTTTATCGCAGTCACTCACCTCTGCTGTCTGCCCCTCTTACGGATGAGACCGGCTTCCCGTAGCGGGAAAGCTCACGGGCGAGTAGCTCGTCTTTAATGAACATTGGACAGTATTACTTTTCTCGCGGGGGTACTGAGGGGTAACACCAGGAAGAGCTGACCGTTTATAATTACCCCTTTGCTGATCAGGTTGTTCGCTCTTTCCACGGTGTTTAAAAACATCACCATTGAGTTGTTCATGCGGGACGCTGACAGCACGTTTTCATATCCCACACTTTCTCCGACAGCGAGACAGCAGCTATACTCTATACTCGCCTTACAGGCGAACTTTACTCCATTCTGCCTGGAGAGCTGCTCAAACGGCGAACTCCTTGGAGCCGCAGAGCTCCTCCGAGCCGCCGCACTCCAGGCCATGCTTTCTCCAAACACACACACTCACACCCGTGCACACACACACCACACAGCTACACCACACACACACGCAGATAAACTCACTCACACACTCTAACAATACACTCAATCAAACCGAAAACGAAAGTAAACAACAACAAAAAAAGTTTGGCAAAACGCCAACAGCTCTCACACACACCCTCCGTTTCCCTCCAACACTCACGCATGCGCAGAGAGAGAGAGAAAGTGAGAGAGAAAGAGTGGGAGGAAAAGCATTTTGCCTGATGTCTCTCTTGGTTATATGACAGTGGTGTTTTTATATTGAGTTTTATATCATGGTTTTGCAGTTTAAACTACACTTGATCCGACGTTATTTATTAAAATGATTTTTCTTTAAGAAAACAGAGGTAACAGAAAACGAACGCTAACACGTGTATTTCAAATGTTTGTGAAATAAAATAAATTCCTGTTCAGTCAAAGTGCTTTCCTCTTTTAATTTTTCATTTCTAAAACTCCAGCATTTGAGTGAGAATAAGCATCTGTTAAAATTCTCAAACAGCAGAATGCCTATAACCATTGGCATAGGAACCGGGGGGGGGATATTAGAAACAGGTGGATTTGTCCCCCCCCAAAAATTATATCGTTTCGCTCAGATCAGCTGTACTATTATGAGGAGACAGACTGGACCAATCACGGAGCCGGTTCAGGAATTAAGTTCCGCCTCTCAGGAGAAACAGCCAATCAGCTTGCTGTTTTTGCGGCGCGTGGAGGTGTCAGTATGTTGGTGGGGGGAAGCCCCTCCCTTGCTGTGAGATTTAGCAGCGGGCCCGGCTGCAGCTGATTTTAAGATATGGATATACGTTTATTTTTTTTTCTAAAAGAAAGGTAACGGTATCTAATCATGTAAACTGTGATGATATGTTTCTGATAGCTGGTTAAAAATACACGTCTCTGAATCAGCACACAGTTTAACCCCACTGTGATTAATAAACTGCAGCTGTGTTAGTGAGTTAGCTTAACTTTGGAATTACCTTGATTGGGAGTCAAGGTTAAAGAAAAAAAAAAATATCTACGTAATGTTCAACTTGCCCTGTACCTGATCAGCTAATCACTATTTCATTTTCAAACTGTTTATTAATTTAGGATTGCAGTTAGCTAGAAGCTGGATGTAGAGGATAGACAGAATTTAGTACAACACTGGGTAATGTTGGTGGTTTAAAGCAGTTTCTTAACCCTGATCACTGCCCTAAAACTGTGTTTTCCATCAGATCCAACTGATCAGCTAATAAACAATAATTTATTCAGTTTACCTGTTAAAATCTCTTAGCCCCCTATGGATCCTAAATTAATCATTATGTATATCCAGCAGTTTATTAGACACATCATACCACCACTTACTTTATTAAAGTGCCTTTAAACAGAGAAAGCTGTAGAATATGCAGAACAGTGTTAATATGCAGTAGAATATGTAAGAACAGGGTTAAGAAACACTGATCTAACCTGACTTCTGTTCATATGTAGTTCACAGTAAGACCACATGTCCTGACGTTTATATTAACTTCTGACAAAAATCTCTAGGAAACGTAGTTACATTCTCTCAGTAGAAAGAAGTGTTCTCAGTAAAAACAAAATAAAAGCGCAGGAAACAAAGTTAAAAAAAAAATAGAGTGGAGAAAATGTAAATATACAATAGAATTGACATACAATACATAATAATAATAACCAATACTGTTATATTATTTTAAATATTAGGTGATAACTGATCAGTTTTTGTACTATGTATATAATTCAGACATTGCATGCATAATTTTTTTCTAACAACAGTAAATGTAATGTGGAGTAACATGTTTAGGCTGTAAAATCACCTTTTATTTTGGATGTAACTAATTATAAACAAAATACAGAAAAAAATGATTATTTGTGATAAAAAATAATTCCACAAATGTTGTTCTAGGAAACAATAGTGTGGGCTTTGGTTCATATTCGCAAATGTGTCCCCCCCAATATCAAGCCCGCTACTACGCCCTTGCCTATAACTGCTATATTAAGCTACAGTTATTAAGTCTGTGTTCTGAACATAAATGTAAATCCTTATGTCAGATATAAATATAACTAATAGTAACTTATAGTTAATGTGCAGATTTTTAAGTATATTATATTTTATAGTTGATAGTTTTTTATATATTACTTCTATTGGTGTGTCTCTCCACAACCACGCAAAAACCAATCAGACTGTTTTCTGAATTTTCCAGGAGCAAATCAGCTCTGAAGGCAAACGCTGAAGATTTGAGGACTAATTAAACAAAACTTTCTCAGCTGCGTGATCAGGGCCAGTGAACGCTAAACGGAGAAAAGGATATTTGAAGAGGCGCCGTCATCTTATAAATCCGCTGTTCGGGACATTTTGGCTTCAGCGTTGAGTTTGATAATCAAGGTAAAAGACAGTCAGCAGATAAAGCACAGTGTGATTCAGTTACCTGTTTTTGACTAATGGTAAGAATAAGTGCTCCTTTTTTATAATAGATATTGTGATTTGAATTAATCTGTGACTTTATTAATTGGCTCTGAAAGTGTGAGTAGGAGCACCTTGTTCATTTGAAATAGAAAGGGCTAAAAACGTGCTGCATGATGGAGCTAGATAATATCGATATATATCGAAACCAAACCGAAACAGTGGCCCAAGAACCGCGATACGAACCGAACCGTGGCCACAATGTACCGTTGCATCCCTAGTGTGTAGTGTTATATTTAGTGTGTGTGTAGTGTTATATTTAGTGTGTGTGTAGTGTTATATTTAGTGTGTGTGTAGTGTTATATTAAGTGTGTGTGTAGTGTTATATTTAGTGTGCGTGTAGTGTTATATTTTTTATGTGTGTGTAGTGTTATAATTAACGTGTATGTAGTGAATGTGTGTGTATGTAGTGTGTATGTGTGTGCTTGTATTGTGTGTATTTGCGTGTGTAATGTGTGTATGTAGTGTGTATTGTGTGTAGTGTATCTGTAGTGGTATGTTTAGTGTGTGTGTAGTGTTTGTGTGTATTGTTTCTATGTAGTGTTTGTGTGTAGTGTCTGTGTGTGTGTAGTGTGTGTGTGTGCGAGTGTGTGTGTAACTTACATTTTTTTAACCCAGGTTTGATTCTGATCTTCCCTCCATGTTCCACTCTAAACACACACACACACACACACACAGATCAGCACAGTGTGAGATTTTTAGAAACTGATTTATAAAGAAATACTTTGCGTGAAAACGAGCGAACATTTGAGAGAGCGGAAATTAGTGACCTCATGTGGTAAAGTACAGAACTGCAATGCACACTGCATAAAATCAGATTAAAAACGGAACATTAAGGAAGATTAACTCTTACTTCTCTAAATATATTTTTGTCTGCATGTATAAAGTTTTAATATTTGCCATATCTTATTCTGCTTTATATGCACGATATGAAGTATTATTTTTATTAGAGCTTTTATTCAGAAAGGGAGAAAACATGGCACAGTAGATAAAGTTCCCAGGAGTGACTGAGCTACAGAAATTACTCCAAAAGGGCATGAACAACTCATCCTGGAAGAACCCAGAACAACATTTAAAGAACTGCAGGATCTCACTCGCCTCAGTTAAGATCAGTGTTAATGATTCAATAATAAGAAAGAAACTGGGTGAAAATGATCTCCTAGATAAGATAAAATGGTTTCTTGTGGGCTTGCAGAAAAGGGTTAAACTTTACTAAAGTATGTTTTTTGCACTCATATTCATACCCGAGTGTACTCCTGTCACAAAAACTGTTTTTATTGGACCATACATTTTTCATGGAATTATTGTGCAAAAAGTTTTTTATCATGATTTCAAAATAATTTTATACCACTGGTCATTAGAAAACTTCAAAAATTTAAAATGTAACAAAGGCAACATTTTAAAATAAAGCCAACAAACCAACTCAATCACATTAATCGGATCTCTTTAGAAATTAAGGGCTCTATTTTAGTGATCCGTAGGTGAGCTGTCAGCCAGGCATCATGCAACTTGATTTAGGGTGTGTCACTGTGTCTTTACGATAGGAAAAGTTGCTCAAAAGAGGCTCAAAATGTGCAAAAAGCATGTATCGTGAAATAAACCAATCACCATGTCATTTACCATTCCCTTTAAGAGCCAGGTGCGGTCTGACTTTGGCGTATTGCTATTTAAATGGCACAGCTACCTGGAATTGACCAATGTTTTTCATCGGCGTAGATATATTCAAAATCACTGTTGCTGTTTAAACAAGACAGGTGAAGAGCATGAAAATACACTGTTGGTGGGAGTAAGATAGCAATAAGCATCAAGATCACCTTGCACAGGGTGTAGGTTAGTGTTCAGAAAGGATTCTGGTTTTGCAGTCACTGATTATGTTTACCATAAAGACAGGGGCTGGTTGCTGGGGTGCTTGACTCTGTGTATATAAAGTTAGTAGAGATCAGTTTTTATTATGTAACTTTTATCCTGACTCGATGCTCAGGGCAGCTCTCCATCACTGAAGTTTTCCACCTGTTCTGGAGTGAAAACTAAACCTTGGTTTATTTTTACCAACAGAAAGATGAGCCAAAACAGAATTACAGCAAAGTACTTGGCATTCAGTGCAGATAGCTTGAGCATAAACAATTAACAGTGGCTGTGTAAACAAAAATAAGACAGAATGACAGAATGAAGGTTACATGCAGCTCCACCGTGTTTACCTGGTGACTACAACTAGATTTACAATGTTAAAATGTACAACATGTACAACAATATTTATCTTAGAATAAGTTGATAATATAATTATTAGTTCAGACCTACCCGAGTTTCTCCAGTTTGCAGTGTGGATCCTCCAGTCTGTCAGAAAGCAGCTTCACTCCTGAGTCACCTGGGTGGTTGTAGGTCAGATCCAGCTCTTTCAAGTGGGAGGGGTTTAAAATTAGAGCTGAAGCCAGAGAACAACAGCCTTTATCTGTGATCATACAACCAGATAATCTGCAGACAGAGCAAGAGAATGTGTGAGTGAGTGACAGAAAACAAGAAAGAAAGAAAGACAACATAGCAGACTGAGGAAGTTAATGCACTTTGATATTAGTCTCTTCTTTTTTTAAATAACACTACAAAATCTGAAAAAAATATCTATAGAAAACTAAAGTTTCTTAACACAGTTGACACAGATTAACATGAAACCCAAACCTCAACAGTAAGCATTTCTGTGAATACGGCATTAGCATTGATGTGGACCAAAGAATTGAGTTCATATTAACTTTTGCTAAAATTGTTTTTGCTTGTGCATCACAATTTTGTAATCAATGTGTGATGTATCTCAAATGTTCATTAAAGTTGGACATTCTTAAGACGATTGCAGAAGACTCGTATTTGTTTGTTTGGTATACTCTGACTTTCGTTAAACACTTTTTCTGGTTTGATTTGTTATCATCGTAAACACCTGAATATTTACACATTTATACATGTAGAATTTCTAGTGGTGTCAATCAATTAAAAAATGCAATCCAATTAAACCTACCAAAATTCTGTGATTAATTGCACTTGTTTTTCGTAAGACTGAAATTTTTATAGTGGGTATATTATGGAGTGAATTTTGTGCCAAAAGTTTATGTTGTATGACAAACTTTATGTTGATGGACAGCTATATTGTGACAAAAACATAACTTCCTGGCTGTTCTAAATTTCTGTAACTGTCACTAAATAGCGCTCTCTCTCTCTCTCTCTCTCTCTCCCCCCGAGCGCTTTCGTTTGTGCACTCTCTTTCTCTCTCTCATGCGCATTTTGCTCTCTTGTTGCACGATCTCTAACATATAGGTCAATACTCAAATAACCTCATAAAATTGATCCATAATGTATATTGTGGCGTGAGGAGGCGGGGGAACTGGGGGTCGCCCCAAACAGGAACGCTCAGCCCTGTCTGTCCCAGCTGGTCTGCATCAGGACTGATTAAACAGCCAGCTGGGACAGGCATATAAACTGAGGCTGAGGCTGCACAGACTTATATTTAAAATTTAAAAGAAACTACTGAACTCTAAAACCCCACTGGGCTGAGTTATGTTGTTTTGAGTTTATTCTGGGTGTGGTGGAGGGCCTTTAAACCAATAAAAGGTATGATCTCTCTGTGCTTCCTCCTTCCGGGTCACAGTGATCACGCCCCTATCCCCAGGGGCGAATCACAATATATATATTTCCCCTAAACTTTCCTTTCTCTCTTGTTCTTTCTCTTTCTTCCACTCCCACTTACTCGGGTCATTCTCACAAAATCCTGATTCAGAGGACTTCCAGTATGAAAATTTTAAAAATGCATTTAACGAGAAATTTCCTTTTGAGGATTTAAGATTAAGGTCTAAACTTACTATGATTAAGCAAGCCAAGGTACTAAACCCTCTCACTTCACTAAAGGCAGAAATTTGTTTACTACAAGAAACACATCTATCAGAAACAAATCATCATAAGCTCAGATCACCACAATTCACCAAAAAAATCCCCTTCACACATAACACCACTATCAGACACAGGTAGATACATCATAATTAACATCAACATCAGCAACACACCCTTAACAATAGCAAGTTTGTATGGCCCCAACATTTATAACCCATCCTTCTTTCATGAGTTTTTCAAGCATATAAACAATATATCAGATTCCACAATTATAATTGGCGGTGACTTTAATTCAATCATTGACCCATGTATAGACAGATTAACTATGGCACACAATACACGTTACTGGCATTCAACAGATATCATTAAACAGTACATGATAGACTTAGGGCTCAGCGATGGTTGGTGCCTTAAAAACCCAAACACTAAAGAATTTTCTTTCTTTTCTCCAGCCTACCACTCATATTCTCGCATTGACTATTTTTAACCAGCAATTCTATTATAGCTAATATATCAGAAATAAAATATCGCCCTATAATAATCAGTGACCATGCTCCAGTTTCACTTATATGTAAAGTAAATCCACTACATAAAACTTTCTGCTGGCGACTAAATACCTCGTTACTTACAGACCCAGAATTTGACAGCTACATCAAAAAAAGAGTGGGCATCTTCCCTAGAAATAAACGATTCTCCAGAAACCACACCAACAATACTATGGGAAACTGGGAAAGCAGTACTAAGAGGCAAAATAATCTCTTACTCTTCCTGTAAGAAAAAGAAAGATACGGAAAATGAGTCTAATCTAAAACATCAGGGAATTGTCAAATGAAATGATAAAAAACCCATCAGATAAAATAAAAAAAAGAGTTAAAAGAATGTAAATCACAGTATAATGAACTTATAAACAAGAGGACTCAAGTTTTAACACAATAACTACGATATAAACAATTTAATCACAATAACAAATCTGGTAAATTCTTAGCTTACCAAGTAAAACATAAAGAAAAAAACAACAATCCCGTCAATCAAAGATGAGACCGGACTAATCAGCCAAACATGAAATGAAATTAATCAAGTATTTGGGAAATTCTATAAAAATCTATGCTCACCAGAACACGATCCAGACCCAATAGATATTCACACTTTCCTCAATAATATACACCTACCCAAACTAACTGAAGAACAAAAAAGCATATTAGAAAAGCCAATAACATCAGAAGAACTCCATAAAACCCTCCGTAAGATGCCTAATAACAAAGCACCAGGACCAGATGGCTTTCCCACAGAATTCTACAAGCACTTCTGGTCAATATTTGGCCCAATGTTCAGTAGAGTAACAGCAGAAATTAAACACAATAAGAGACTACCAACAGAAATTTCTAAATATATAATTAACAATATATAAGAATATAAAATACTTTCAGAACAAAATATTTTTTATTTTATTTTAAGCATATAGCCTTATTTTATAGCCTTTATTTTAAGCGTATAGCACTCTGCACTTAACACACTCTACGAACGTGTTGTTTCTATCAACAATTACCTTGTATTAGCTCCATACCACTGACTGTCCTTGCATTGGACCAAATTTAGCTTCAGAGGGCTCCATTTTGTTGGCTATTTAGCTACACAAAGCTCTGTAAGACAAGTGCGTAATGCGAAGTGGAGGAGCGCATGTGTGAGTACAGGTCGGGAATCGGGTCAGACTCGGGCTGATAATCTAAACTCTACTGCTGTGGAAGCTTGAATGAAGCTCTGAGAATCATTTATTTTTATTTTTGCAAATTCTGAAGACATCGCGAATAGAAAGCCTACTGCCTGCTGACCTGCAGCATCGGAAAACGGAGACGCCTCTGTGTACCAGCCGTAACTATAAAATAAAATATTAAAATGTGCACAGTAACTATTAGTGAAAGGACAATTTAAACAAATAGAACATTTGTTTAAAACAATAAACTTAGGTTCCTTACTGTATTAAATCTTTTTGCAACATAGTGACAGATCCACAATAATGAATGGCGAATTTCTAGCATGGTTAACTAATCTTGAATTCATTTCTTAAAACTGGAAAACACTCATCAATGTAACACAGCCACAAGGTTTTTTTTCCCATTTTCTCCCCAATTTACACGGCCAATTACCCAACCCACTCATTAGGACTCCCCCTATCACTAGTGATGCCCCAACACACCAGGAGGGTGAAGACTAACACGTGCTTCCTCCGATACATGTGAAGTCAGCCACCGCTTCTTTTCGAGCTGCTGCTGATGCAGCATTGCCAAGCAGCATCACAGTGCGCTTGAAGGAAAGCGCAGCGGCTCGGCTCCGGTACATCAGCTCACAGATGCCCTGTGCTACAGATATCACCCTTGGAGTGATGTGGGGAGAGAGCACCATCTACCCACCCAGAGGGAGCAGAGCCAATTTTGCTCCTTCTGAGCACCGACAGCTTGATGGCAAAGCTGCATGAGTGGGGGTTCGAACCTGCGACCTCCTGAGCCACAAGGTTTTTAACTGTACCGCAGAGCTTTTTAACTGTACCGCGGAGTTCAACTACTGTCGCTCGGAGCTTTTTAACTGTACCGCGGAGTTCACCTACTGTCGCGCAGAGCTTTTTAACTGTACCGCGGAGTTCACCTACTGTTGCTCGGTGCTTTGTAACTGTATCACAGAGTTCACACACTGTCGCGCGTGTCACCTTTTTTCTCCTGGCAGTTGTTTCTCCCGGCCGTGGACGGGAACCAGTGGAACTTGTAGTTCTTTGGGCTAGAGATAACTGCTCTAGGGTGATACCCACTTTTACTTCACTTGGTTTTCTTTCAAAGCGAGTCACAGGAGTCCAGGGTGAGTTCCCAAGCACTTCTTTCATTTATTAGCAGTTCTAAGCACTCAAACATAAACGTAGCTAGCATTCAGAGAACAGAGGGGAGAGCCGTGGATGTTAACTCGCCTAACACGAGGCGGAGAGAGACGAAGCAGCAGCCACCTAACCCTAATTTGCTCCTAATCACACACTGCCGCTGCCTCTGCCAAACTGATCTAAACAAAATATAGTGCGCTTCACATACATTTCTTAAAGGGACATGAACCCCAATCTTGTAACACGCAGATCTTTTTAACTGTATCGCGGAGCTCACTTATTGTCACGTGGAGTTTTTTTTTTTCAGAGCCACGCTACGCCGGAATTCCAGCGCGGCACCGGAACGCTATCACCCCTGTATCTATAACCACATCATCCATATATCAACACTACATGAATGTTCCTACACACACACACACATGCACACAGTCACATAACACATTCAACATTTAAGACATTTAGCTATTTTTATTTACTTTTTTATTTTTTTTGTTATTCTGTGTGTTATTATGTTAGGGATGGATAAATGGAAAAATATAGGAAGCCATACTATAATAATTTTTATTTATTTTATATATATTATAATAACTTTTTTTTCTTTTTTTTTCAAGGGCACAACTTCTTCTTTTGTGTTTTTTCTTCTATCTCTCTTCTCTTCTCCTATGTATTGTTTTCTATTTGGTTTAATTTGTATATATACACACATTGTTATGTCCTCCCTCTGCACAGTGACCTCGGTTATCAGAGGTTTGTATTAATACGAATAAAGTCTTAATGGTTCTCGGAAGAGGGGGGGTAGTGGTGGCGGGCAAAAAAAAATGTTAGGAATCAAAATCAAAAATTGTATGTTACAAATTCAAAAGAGAAAATATATATAGCAAATATATATATGTTTAAATATACTTGGTTACTTTATTATCCTTTACGGTTATTTGAAAATTATTTCAGTTTGGATTTTGCCAGTCTTTGCTTTTATTTTTTTGTGTTTGTGAATTTTCTGTAGATTTTTGGGGATTTTTGGAAGACTTTTGCTTCTGGAATCTCTCCTTTGCTTTTGCTTTAGTTTTTTGCTTCTGAGTTTTGGCACACTTTTCACGGATGGGCAGGGCTAAGAAGAAGGCGTTCCCCTTGAATCTCCATTGGTCAGATGGTTCTTGACTGATGGGTACCCTCATCTGAGACTGACTACGCCCACCCCGCCAGTTTCAAGCGTCCTACCAAACACGGAGAGCGAACAGCTTTCAGTGCACAGCAGCAGCAGATACTTTAACAATTAAATTTCATACAAACGTTCTGTTCAATGTTATATTATTCTCTGTTTCACTCCATTAAAAAGCTCACATTAGCGAGATGTGCTAAATATTCATGCACAAAGTATGATAGTTACATAGTCAGTGAGCTAGTGAGTTAGCTAATTACCTAATCAGTGAACTAGTGAGTTACCTATTCAGTGAGTTAGTGAGTTACGTAGCCAGTGAGCTAGTGAGTTAGCCAGTTACCTACTCAGTAAGCTAGTGAGTTAGCTAATTACCTAATCAGTGAACTAGTGAGTATCCTAGTCAGTGAACTAGTGAGTTACCTACTCAGTGAGCTAGTGAGTTACCTAGTCATTGAGCTAGTCAGTTAGCTAGTTACCTACTTTGTGCATGAAAATTTAGCTCGCTAATGTGAGCTTTTTAATGGAGTGAAACAGAGAATAATATAACATAATATAACATTAAACAGAACGTTTGTATGAAATTTAATTGTAAACACAATCCGCTGCTGCTGCTGTGCACTAGAAGATTTTGCTCTCCGTGTTTGGAAGGACGCTTGAAATTAGCGGGGTGGGCGTGGTCAGTCTCAGTGGTCAGTCCAGAACCAGCTGACCAATGGAGATTCAAGGGGAACGCCTTCTTCTAAGCCCCGCCCACCTGTGAAAAGTGTGCCAAAACTCAGAAGAAAAAAACTAAAGCAGAAGCAAAGGAGAGATTCCAGAAGCAAAAGTCTTTAACAGAAAAATCCAAATAAATTCCACAAAAAAATCACAACAACACAAAAATTAAAGCAAAGACTGGCAAAATCCAAACTAAAATAAAGTAGCCAAGTATATTTAAAATATTTGCTATATATTGTTTCTCTTTTGAATTTGCAACATACAATTTTTGCTTTTGATTCTTAACATTTTGATTGCGGATTTTATTTTTTTGTGTAAAACTTTTGGCACAAACGGAGAGAGAGAGAAACAAATGGAGAGAGACAAAAACAAATAGAGAGATAGAGAGAGAGCAACAAACGGATTGTTACAGCTGGACACCGCATTAAAGCGTTTCAGTCGTTTAACCAGAAAAGAAATCTGCATGTTGGGAGGAGGCGGGGCAGATTACGGCAGAAGGTGGGGTCAAACTTGGTGCCGAAATAAAACTTGGGTTAAAAAAATAGTAACGCGTTACTGATTCCAACTTAACAGCGTATGTTAATAATTTAATGCTGACAGCCCTAATAATTTCAAATGAAAAATCATAGAAACACTGACCTGAAAATCTGCAGTTTACATTGTGAACTCTTCAGTCCAGCAGAGAGCAGCTCCACTCCTGAATCCTGCAGGTCGTTGTTACTGAGGTCCAGCTCTTTCAGGGAGGAGTTTTCCAGGTTTAAAACTGATTCCAGATTTTCACACGTCTTTACTCCAAGATTACATGAAGCTAGTCTAAAAAAAAAGAATAAACAAATGATTTTAAAATAACCCAAAGAAGAATATTTGAATGGATTGACAAAGAATAGAAAACAGAATTAAACTGTGAGATGTATTGTCTATCTTAAGAGCTGGTGTTTCTTTATACTGAAATAGTTAACATGCAGAAATCTCCACTTTATTTGTGATCAGCATGTGCATACAGTTCACCAAAAGCTCTGGGACAGATTATAATGAGTTAAAATAGAAAATAAAATGTTTAACAAAACAGAAAAACAAGCAAGGCTTTTTGGAGTATATGAATTTATTCTATTTTCCAAGTTGAACTCTGGAAAAACATTACACCCTCTCCCACATATATCAGTGAGCTAGTGAGTTAGCTAGTTACCCACTCAGTGACTTGTGAGTTACCTAGTCAGTGAACTAGTGAGTTAGCTAGTTACCTACTTTGTGCATGAATATTTAGCACGCTAATGTGAGCTTTTTAATGCATTGAAACAGAGAATAATATAACATAATATAACATTGAACAGAACGTTTGTATGAAATTTAATTGTAAAAGTATCTGCTGCTGCTGCTGTGCACTGGAAGCTGTCCGCAAAAAACTAAAGCAGAAGCAAAGGAGAGATTCCTCAAGCAAAATTCTTCAACAGAAAAATGCAAATAAATTCCACAAAAAAAAATCACAAGAACACAAAAATAAAAGCAAAGACTGGCAAAATCCAAACTAAAATAAAGTAGCCAAGTATATTTAAAATATTTGCTATATATTGTTTCTCTTTTGAATTTGCAACATACAATTTTTGCTTTTGATTCTTAACATGTTGTTTGCTGATTTTATTTTTTTGTGTAAAACTTTTGGCACAAACGGAGAGAGAGAGAAAGAGAGAAACAAATGGAGAGAGACAAAAACAAACAGAGAGATGGAGAGAGAGCAACAAAGCTCTCTATCCAGGTCTGAGCTGGAAGTCTGAACCGGATTGTTACAGCTGGACACCGCATTAAAGCGCTTCAGTCGTTTAACCAGAAAAGAAATCTGCATGTTGGGTGGAGGCGGGGCAGATTACGGCAGAAGTTAGGGTCAAACTTTGTGCCGAAATAAAACTTGGGTTAAAAAAATAGTAACGCGTTACTGATTCCAACTTAACAGCGTATGTTAATGATTTAATGCTGACAGCCCTAATAATTTCAAATGAAAAATCACAGAAACACTGACCTGAGAATCTGCAGTTTACATTGTGAATTCTTCAGTCCAGCAGAGAGCAGCTCCACTCCTGAATCCTGCAGGTCGTTGTTACTGAGGTCCAGCTCTTTCAGGGAGGAGTTTTCCAGGTTTAAAACTGATTCCAGATTTTCACACGTCTTTACTCCAAGATTACATGAAGCTAGTCTAAGAAAAAAGAATAAACAAATGATTTCAAAATAACCCAAAGAAGAATATTTGAATGGATTGACAAAGAATAGACAACAGAATGAAACTGTGATATGTATTGTCTATCTTAAGAGCTGTTGTTTCTTTATACTGAGATAGTTAACATGCAGAAATCTCCACTTTGTTTGTGATCAGCATGTGCATACAGTTCACCAAAAGCTCTGGGACAGATTATAATGAGTTAAAATAGAAAATAAAATGTTTAACAAAACAGAAAAACAAGCAAGGCTTTTTGGAATATGTGAATTTATTCTATTTTCCAAGTTGAACTCTGAAAAAACGTTACACCTTCTCCCACATATATCAGTGAGCTAGTGAGTTAGCTAGTTACCCACTCAGTGAGCTAGTGAGTTACCTAGTCAGTTAACTAGTAAGTTACATAGTCAGTGTGTTGCTGAGTTAGCTACTTATCTACTCAGTGAGCTAGTGAATTAGATTGTTACCTAATCAGTGAACTAGTGAGTTACCTACTCAGTGAGCTAGTGAGTTACCTAGTCATTGAGCTAGTGAGTTAGCTAGTTACCTACTTTGTGCATGAATATTTAGCACGCTAATGTGAGCTTTTTAATGCAGTGAAACAGAGAATAATATAGCATAATATAACATTGAACAGAACGTTTGTATGAAATTTAATTGTAAAAGTATCTGCTGCTGCTGCTGTGCACTGGAAGCTGTTCGAAAAAAACTAAAGCAGAAGCAAAGGAGAGATTCCTCAAGCAAAATTCTTTAACAGAAAAATGCAAAAAAATCCACAAAAAAATCACAAAAACACAAAAATAAAAGCAAAGACTGGCAAAATACAAACTAAAATAAAGTAACCAAGTATATTTAAAATATTTGCTATATATTGTTTCTCTTTTGAATTTGCAACATACAATTTTTGCTTTTGATTCTTAACATTTTGTTTGTGGATTTAATTTTTTGTGTAAAACTTTTGGCACAAACGGAGAGAGAGAGAAAGAGTGAAACAAATGGAGAGAGACAAAACAAACAGAGATGGAGGAGAGAGCAACAAAGCTCTCCATCCAGGTCTGAGCTGGAAGTCTGAACCGGATTGTTACAGCTGGACACCGCATTAAAGTGTTTCAGTCGTTTAACCAGAAAAGAAATCTGCATGTTGGGTGTAGGCAGGGCAGATTAAGGCAGAAGGTGGGGTCAAACTTGGTGCCGAAATAAAACTTGGGTTAAAAAATAGTAACGCGTTACTGATTCCAAGTTAACACCGCATGTTAATGTTTAAACGCTGACAGCCCAAATAATTTTAAATGAAAAATCACAGAAACACTGACCTGAGAATCTGCAGTTTACATTGTGAACTCTTCAGTCCAGCAGAGAGCAGCTCCACTCCTGAATCCTGCAGGTCGTTGTTACTGAGGTCCATCTCTTTCAGGGAGGAGTTTTTCAGGTTTAAAACTGATTCCAGATTTTCACACGTCTTTCTTCCTAAATTACACAAAGCTAATCTGAAAATGTAGGAATAAACACAAGCACAAATGATTTACAATGTCTTCAATGTTTAAATAACACATTTTAGTGATTTCCTAAATGTAACATGTATTATGCTGTTACTTTTGTACATGCCACATTTAATATTTTTTTCTAGTGGTGTCAATTGTTTAAGAAATATTATCAGATTAATCATGACAACATTTGTGATTAACTGCAATTACATTTGTTCTTCTTAAGACAATTTTTTTAGTGGATATTTAAATGTAAATAAAAGAATGAATGTAAGAAATGTAAAATGCAATTATTAATGGTGTCATTTAAAATACTATTATATACTTGTATATTTGAGTGGAGATAAAGCTAACGTGGGGCGCTGGAATAAAGAATGCATGGTGAATAGGATTGGACTCAGGAAGTGTTTGTTATTGCACACATGCTTACAATGGGGAAAAGACCTTATTACGATTTAAATGGCCTGGTGGAAATATGTAACCGCCAGTATTCAGTAATATGTACACTGTCCCTTTAAGAGCACTGCCCTTTTACGTGTATAGCTATGCTGAGAGTGTAGTAAACCTGAGTGTGTGCTGTGCTTTACCACAGAGAATGCTGGACCTAGCTTCTTTCTTTTATTCATTTTTTTTCTGCAAGTAACAACATATATGTGGTGCTTTTAGCTCATGTATGAACTATGTTGTATGTCTTTTTTGATGCAGACATTTTACATTTCCTATCATACATGCATACATACGTTCAAACATATATACATACATACACACATACATAAAAGTTAAAAGAAAAAAAGGAAATGAGCATAAAAGAGTACAATTACTCTTTTTGTATTTAGTCTGTAGATGCAGTATCATGACAAATTAAAGGGCATGGAAAAGTCTGAGCAGGGAGAGATGTTTAGGGCTCCTCCCCTTTGCCAACTTGGAAAGAACATCCTGTTCAGACCAACCTTGTACATCCTTCTGTGTAATTTAGTTTCTTTAATTAATTGTGGTTTTATTTGTTGTCTTGTTTGTTATTTTGGTCTGTGATAACCTGAAACACTGACCTGAGAATCTGTAATTTACAGTGTGAACTCTTCAGTCCAGCAGAGAGCAGCTCCACTCCTGAATCCTGCAGGTTGTTGTTACTGAGGTACAGCTCTTTCAGTGAGGAGTTTTCCAGGTTTAAAACTGATTCCAGATTTTCACATGTCTTTACTCCAAGATCACATGAAGCTAGTCTAAATAAAGAATAAACAAATGAGTTTACAATAAACCCAAAGAAGAATATTTGAATGGATTGACAAAGAATAGAAAACAGAATTAAACTGTGAAATGTATAGTCTATCTAAAGAGCTGGTGATCAGCATGGGCATACAGTTCACCTGGGACAGATTATAATGAGTTAAAATAGCAAAGAAAATGTTTAACAAAACAGAGAACGAGCAAGGCTTTTTGGAGTATGTGAATTTATTCTATTTTCCAAGTTGAACTCTGGAAAAACATTACACCTTCTCCCACATATATATATATATATTAGAAATAAACACAGATACTTAAAATGTATGTTCTATATGAAATTGTTATGTTGTATTGCTAATCATCATTTCTCCAAAGCATATTGAGATATGATTTTTTTGTCAAATCACCCAGTGCTACTTTAGAGTGGATCTGCAAGAGATGTGCATTTATTTAAACAAAAACATATAACTTGCCCAAAACCTTTTTTTAAAGATTGTATTTAATCAGTCTAAGACAGAAACGTCATGTACTGTTAACATTAAAATTATGGTTTAACTATTATTACACAAAAAAGGAGAATGAATGCTTATATGTGATAATGTGAATAATGTGAATCCATCTGTGATTAAATGGAAACTGATTCTCCACATCAGCAGTTGATTAAAAACTGTGTGAAGGCCTAAAAAAATACTCACACAGCTTTTCTGGATATTTTAACTACTGGCAGCAGCCTCAGAAAACACTCCTCTGATGGATCATATTTACTGAGGTTAAACTCCTCTAGCTCTTCTTCTGAGTTCACCAACACAAACACCAGAGCTGACCACTGAGCAGGAGAGAGCCTGGCCTTTTGAAGACGACGGTCACCACCTCTCCTCAGGTATTTCTGCACTTCCTGCACCAGAGAATGATCATTCAGTTCATTTAGACAGTGGAACAGATTGATGGATTTCTCTGGAGATGAGTTCTCCTCAACCTTCTTCTTGATGTATTTGACGATTTCCTCATTGCTGTCAGAGATCCTCTCTGTCTGTGTCAGTACGACTCGTAACAGATTCTGGTTAGACTCCAGTGAGAGACCCACGAGGAAACGAAGGAACAGGTCCAGGTGTCCACTCTCACTCTGTAAGGCTCTGTCAATGGCACTGCTGAGGAATTCAGTCATCGATGACCTGCTGAAGAGTTCAGATAGTTCAGTGTTTTGGTTTTTAGTGGTTTGCTGATTCAGAACGCTTCTGTCAATGAAGCAGAGGAATGCATATAAAGCAGCAAGAAACTCCTGAACGCTCAGATGTACAAAGCTGAAGACCTTCCCCAGGTGCAGCTCATGTTCCTCCCTGAAGATCTGGGTACACACTCCTGAGTACACTGACACTTCTCTAAAATCAATGCCACTCTCTCTTAGATCTTCCTCATAGAAGATCAGGTTTCCTTTCTCCAGCTGCTGGAACGCCAGTTCCCCCAGAGCCAGGATACTTGTTCTAGTCTGCTGAGGATCAGTTTCACTTTTCCCACTGTACTTCTGGTCCTTGTGTTTGATCTGAAAGATCAGGAAGTGTGTGAACATCTGCGTGAGGGTTTTGGGAATTTCTCCACTCTCAGCTTCACTCAGCATTCTCTCTAGAACAGTGGCTGTAATCCAGCAGAAGACCGGTATGTGGCACATGATGTAGAGGCTTCTTGAAGACCTGATGTGTGTGAAGACTTTGTTGGCCAGGTCCTTATCACTGATCCTCTTACTGAAGTACTCATGTTTCTGAGGGTCACTGAAACCCCGCACTTCTGTTACCTGATCAACACACTCCGGAGGGATCTGATTGGCTGCTGCTGGTCGAGAGGTGATCCAGAGGAGAGCAGAGGGAAGCAGATTCCCCTTGATGAGGTTCGTCAGCAGAACATCCACTGAGGTTTGCTCTTCTATATTCACCAAGTTCTCATTGTTCTGGAAATCTAGAGGAAGTCGACACTCATCCAGACCATCAAAAATGAACATGATCTTGTGGCTCCTATAATGTCTTAGTTTTAAATCTTGTGTGTCTGGGAAAAAGCTCTGAAGAAGATTTACCAGACTGAGCTTCTTCTCCTTCATCAGATTCAGCTCTCTAAAAGGAAGTGGAAATATGAAGAGAATATCCTGATTTACTTTTTCTTCAGACCAGTCCAGAATGAACTTCTGCACAGAGACTGTTTTTCCAATTCCAGCAACTCCTTTAGTCAATACAGTTCTGATGGGTCGTTTCTGTTCTGGTAATGGTTTAAAAATGTCATTACATTTGATTGGTCTTTCCTCTGTTGTCCTTTTCCTGGATGCAGCTTCAATCTGTTTCACCTCATGTTCCTGATTGACATCTCCTCCATCTCCCTCTGTGATGTAGAGATCTGTGTAGATCTCATTCAGTAGTGCTGACTTTACATGGCCCGATATTCCTTCATTAAGTATCTGATATTTATCTCTCAGCTTGGATTTGAGCTTTCGTTGACATGCTGGGGCCAATTCTGATAACAGAGGAAGAGAATAAGGAAAATATAATTAGCTGTGTCTCTTTATGAAAGACCCCTGTGTAGAACAACTTTGATACAGTAGATAATTGTTAGGTTTAAGGATACATTTGATGCTGTGACACAATATCTTATAATTACAAAATCCAGATAATTATTGCTGATTATTCTAATTTAAAAAGCAGAACTTCGATGAGGAAATAAATTAGCACTAGTTGTTCCCCATTCTCATGACCCAGAACTCTTACTGGTCTCTAGTGTGTTAGCGAGGTCTGTCTGATTCATGCTCCTCAGGATGTGCAGTGTGACCTTCAGCACCCCCTCTCTCTGATCGTCATCCACCTCTCCCTCAGAGCATGCTGGGTAATCTGGACTCAGGAGCTTCCTGAACGTGTTCAGCTCGTTCTTCACTAGAGAGATAAACTTCTTCTGCAGCTCCTGATTAAGAACAAACATCAGAGAATCAGTAAAGCTGTTACAGTACAGAGAAAGAGATGATGACACTGATCTGAGGAGAAAAGAAGTTATGGATGCTCTGGTTTGTAAAAGGATTTAAACATTATGTTACTGAGTAACATCATATAGCATCAGTATTAAAGGAGAACTCCAGTGTAAAATTGACTTTGGGTGTAGTAATATATGATAAAGAGTATTTACCTTTGTTGAATAGCACACCTCCCCTATGCACTGGGTGCCGGCTGCAACGCCAGGAGGCAGGCTATGTGTAGTCTATGTATATATATATATATATATATATATATATATATATATATATATATATATATATATATATATAAATATACATAGACATAGACTATATATATATATATATATATATATATATATATATATATATATATATATATATATACACAAAGAGTCAATTTTACACCGAAATTCTCCTTTAACATTATAATATAACGGTTATAATGCTCCATAAACTGAAGGTGAATAAATTATGATTAGTATCAAAATTTTAAAGTGAAATTAAACTGAAATGTAAAAGACAACCCCATCAAATATATGGTTTAGGACCAACCTTGAATATGTGGTCCAGTTTTTTCCTGTAACACTTTATTTTCTTCTTACTGTGGATAACAAGAAAATCCACACTGTAATCAACATGAATAAATGTTCTGATCTAAAAAGCTTTTGTTTCAACTAAATATGTTATTATTAATAAAGTAAAGAATATCAGAAAATCAGATTAAAGTAAAAGATAAACCTGCATTAAACCAACACTTTCTTAACTTTCTAATAATAAAGATTTATAAAGGTAAATAAAGATTTTTGCAATTATGTCACCCTTTATCTAACGTTTTGAGCCACGGGTAAAAACAGTTGCTTTGAACCACTCAGTCAATGCTTAATTTATTCTACAATTAACAATAATTACATATAATTAAATGATAAACAGTGCCAATCAGCAACAACATAAATTTAATTAGAAAGGAAACACCTAAAAGGTTTTCCAGCGTGAATTATCAAAATACTTTCTAAAGTGTATTCTAATTTATTCTGAATACATTACTGTTCTATGTATTGTACTAGAACACATTCTGCCCAATCCTGGATGTATGTACTCACCCCAGCAACTGAGATGTTTAATACATTCACAACAGATGATTAAGTTTTATTCCCTGCTGTTAAAAAAAGCAATAAATGTCATGTTTTTAATATGTTGGAAAACTGTTTTTAGGGCTATAAAACTGGCAAAATGTTTCTTTTTTTACCACACACATAAATCACTGGTGGTTTCGCCAACAGATGGCGCTAATGTGCTCTGTGTCATAAAGCTTTGAGTGGAGAATATTTTTTGTAAAGTTAGGAGAAACGTTCCAGTGCTTATATAAGCTTTAGTTTAACATCAATAATATTTTTAATTCATTAGCATTTATTAAATGATCACCAATTTATCGTACAATAAGTCAATGAATTAATTAATTACACCAACAAGCCTTTTAACATTACCCAACACGTCACAACCCCGCCCCGTTCAGGAGTTTTCCACCGGCACCAGGTCAGAGTAACAATACTAACATATCCCTCTGCAGTCTCTATATATAGATTAGGGTGTGTGATACATATTGTCTATGATAATATCTTAATTACTGTGTTGTTGATGTGTGAGCTGATGTTATTGAGTATGTTAATTACTGGGGAAAAACAACAATCAAAACGTCTTTATTCCACGTGTTCACTAGGTGATGTTTTAGGATAGATTGCTGCACGTGTGCATTGAGAATGGTCATGCAGTGAGCTAGCTGGCATAGGCTAACTCTGAGCTCACACTGGCAGGTGACAAGTCCATCACGTTGGTACATGTTTGTGTCGTGAGTGTGCTCGTGGTTACTTGTGCTGTCGCGCGAGCCAATCACTTTAATTCACGCTTCATTTTCCTCCAAACTGTTGACACACAGTCATTGAGCTGAAATCTTTCTCTCTGTCGTGCTCTCTCTCTCTCTCTCTCTCTCTCTCTCTCTCACACACACACACACACACACACACACACACACTGATGGCAGGTTTCTTCTTTCCAGGTTGTTGAAGTTAAAATATGGATTATATACACTTATTTCATCCATTAAAGCACATTAGCACCTAGTCTAGATCTAGTCGGCCAGACATAACAATTGTTGTCCCCTTCCCAAGGGAATAACCACCACTAAAAATAAATAAATAAATAAAGAAAGAATGGAAGAAAGGAAGAAAGAAAGATTAAATCACAGATTATTGTTGCAATTAATACATTTCATTTTAATTTGATTGATATCACTAATATAAATATAATTTGTTTTTGCAAATTTACTCTAGAATATCTGGTAGGTCACATGGTTTACACACACATGCACTGTTCGATACTTGAACTGATGAATTTAATGTTTTTGTTTGTGTCAAGGAATTAAATATAATATAATGTTAAGTGCAGTTTTTTACAATATAATACTTTTTTCAGAAAAAAATTCTGAAGGTTATTGAGATATTGTTTTTATCAGTATCGTACACCCCTAGATATAGATATATGTGTAATTCTCCAACCTGTAGCTGATGTTGTAATTTACTCTCATTGTTCTAAACCCCGCTTCCCATCACACCCAGCTGTTTACACTGATCATAACATACAGAGAATCTCACACTGACCTCCTGTGTGTGTGTGTGTGTGTGTGTGTGTGTGTGTGTTATGCTTTAAAAAGGTCAATTATAGTAAAAAAAATCAGTGAAAGGGTTTTGTTGTTTCACTCACTCAGAGGTCATATCTTCACTGCTGAAATCAGGAGGATGATCGATGGACGCGTCGCTCTTCATAGAAACACAGCTGGGTTCTGGAGAAGCTCCTCTCTGGGTTTTAGTTCTGTTAACATTAAACACAGTGAAACTCCAGCATTTACACAGTGAAACTCCAACACACATCACATCTTTAATAAAGATCAGGAACTGAAGAGCTTCACTCTCAGAACAGAACAGAAGTTTAGTGCAGTGATGTACCGAGACCCAGAGCTTCCTCCGCCACTGCTGAAGTTTAGAGGATTCATCATGGACCGGTCACTCTTCATAGACACTCCTCCACTGGGGGCTGGAGATGCTGCTCTCTTCTCCCTGAAAACAGATCTTCATGATGATCCATGATGAGAGTAAAGTGTGGAGTAATGTGTTCCTTTACTAAAACTTATTCACAGGTTCCAGACTAACTTCTTCATAACGTCCCAGAAGCGTCCCGAAGCTTTCTGTCAGCTGCCCCAAACTGAAAAACGCTCGTCTAATAAATATACATATTTTAATTTCTTTAACAATACTGCTGAATATATTTGTGTGTTTGTTATGATGTCACAATGTCATCACCTGATTAGATCATATTTACTATATGTATTTTATAGATCTGTGTCTAGTTAATAACATGTATTGGTAAGAGCTACACAATTACACAATTATACTGTATTATAAACTAAAAGGTATATTTTTATACTGAACTCTAACAGAGATACAGATCAGAACAGAATAGAACAAGTCTTTCTGTGAGAAGCTTCATTCCACAGCTTTAATAACAAACCCAATCACTTCCATCTGATCTATATAAATGCAGCACATCAGGATTTCCTCATTTCTAATGCTAATGTAAACCCAGACAGCGTGTGGTAAAATCCGAGACGGATCCTCACAATGGATCTGGCACAGAGTTCACTTACACTACAGACTAATCCGATCCAGATTTTGAGCAAATCGTCACATTTATGTTAAAATATATGGACCATATTTTTGAACATAAATGTGCAACCACCCCATACCATAGCAACCACCTAGCAACAGCATAAAAGCACTACAGCAACCACCTAATACTGTTCCTGTGCCAGAAGAAACATATTATTAATATTAACTATTAGATATTAAAGGCAGATATGTACTTTAAATACAGATTAGAAACACATTCTACTATAAGAATAACTGTCTGGTTTGTTAAGCGTTTCTCTGTGTTTAAATACAGCACAGGGTTCTGACTCTGGTCCAGGAGAAACTCTGTTCTCAATATTTTAAAACTGTAAAATATCAAATCAAATCAAATCAAATTTATTTGTATAGCGCTTTTTACAACAGGTGTTGGCACAAAGCAGCTTTACAGAAACATGATTACAGGACAAAGAATCAGGCAAAACATTACACATAGAAAATACAGAATACAGAACCCCCAGTGAGCACGGAGGCAAGGAAAAACTCCCTCAGAGCTGCAGGAGGAGGAAGAAACCTTGGGAGGACCAAGACTCACATTTGAGGGGGGACCATCCTACCACTGGTCAAACGGCTTTTAAATTAATTTTAAAAAGTCTTTCATACATCCACATAGGTTTTATGTACTCAGGAGTGTAATAGCGCCACTAATGGCTTGGATGTAATCAGTAGTGGAGAGTAAGATGGACGATGAGCAGCTGATCTGTGGTGGGTGGTGGAGAAGAGCTGACTTCAGAAACTTCCATCAGTCTGGCCGGACAGGAGACGCGAGAGCCTGAGGGTCCAACATCGGTATCGGGTCAGACAGGTGGGCAGTCAGTAACTCGGAGGAAAGCAGAGAGATGGAATTAGTTTTGACTGGATTTATGCAAAACTGAGAATATTAAAACATTATCAGAGTGTGGCAAATGACTCCGGCAGAACTGAATAAAACAGCCTAACTAAAGGCAGAGCCAGAAGGTAACATAGACATGGAGGCTCCCTGAAACACTGGCATCCACCCACTCCACCGTCCACAAACCTGAGTGACCGTGTGCAGTGGGAGAACAACAGCACCAGCATCTCAGTTTACCACAATTCCCTCTGTCCATGAACCCCTGGATCTGCAGCCTTATCTAAAGGGAAAAACATTAATTACCAAAAGCTAAACTAAAAAAGTAAGTTTTCAGTCTAGACTTAAAGATTGAGACTGTGTCTGAGTCCCGAACATATTCGGGGAGATTATTCCAGAGTTGAGGCGCTTTATGAGAGAAAGCTCTTCCTCCTGCAGAGCTCCTCTGAATTTTAGGAACTACTAATAAACCAGCACCCTGAGATCTGAGTAATCGCGGTGGTTCATAACAGGAGATGAGGTCTTGTAAATACTCAGGAGCGAGCCCGTGTAGGGCTTTATACGTTAACAGGAGAATTTTATAGTCTATGCGGAATTTGACTGGAAGCCAGTGCAGTGCTGATAGTACTGGACTAATATGGTCAAATTTTCTCGTTTTAGTAAGGACCCTGGCTGCAGCATTTTGAACTAGCTGAAGTTTATTTAAGTTACTGCCGGAACATCCAGACAGTAGCGCATTACAATAATCTAGCCTTGAGGTAATAAAGGCATGTACTAATTTTTCTGCGTCATGCAGTGATAGGGCATTTCTTAGCTTGGCGATGTTACGGAGGTGTAGAAAAGCTGTTCTAGTTACATTAGATATGTGTTTATCGAATGCTAGATCTGAATCTATGATAACTCCAAGGTTTTTAGCTGCTGAACCAGGGGTGGCTGAGAAGTCAGCCAGATTTAGCATTAAGTCTGATAATTTATTTCTAGCAGCTTTGGGGCCTAATAGGAGAACTTCTGTTTTATCACTATTTAATAGGAGGAAGTTGTGCGACATCCATGATTTTACATCTTCTACACAATCCTCGATTTTCTTTAATCTCACTCTGTCGTCAGGTTTGGCTGATATGAAGAGCTGCGTGTCATCCGCATAACAATGAAAATTCACATTATGTTTTCTAATAACTTTGCCCAGTGGGAGCATATATAATGTAAATAATAACGGTCCTAATATAGAGCCTTGTGGAATTCCGTATCTTACCTTGGTATAACTGGAAGACATATCATTTAAATATGCAGATCACAGCTCCAGGATTAGAGCTGAAACCATTACAATACAAAACTACTTTACATAATAAACCCATCACTTAATTTACTCACTTTAGGACAGGAGGTCCTCCTCCACTGCTGCAGTTCTGAAGATCCATCATTTACTCTTCTTCATTCACACACAGCTGAACACTGCCGACACCGACCCCTGAGAACAGATCAGCCGTTACAATAAAACCTTTATTCTTACAATAATGACATTATCATCAGAACTGCATTAAACAAAACCTGATAAACAAACAAAACAAAACAAACAGAGAACGATACATAACAGTGTGATTTACCCTCATTACACATTATTCTACAGATTATAGAAACATTTACTGTTATTATAATTATTATAATTTAATTATTATTAGTAATATTACTGCATTACACAACATTATAAATACACACACTGTTCTATTATTATTAATAATAAAATTATTATTAAGTTACTGAATCAGAATAGAGAGATTATTTAAGTATAATATAAAACAGCAGGATTAAAAACACTAACACACCACGTGATCTTGAGCTCCGTTGCTCCCCCTGCTGGTTGAACAGCGCTACTGCATATAAACACGCCTTTATAGCAGCTCCGTGTTTTCATCTCCCCAACAGATCAAAGTCCACATTAAGCAGTAATGCGCTTTAAACAGCATAAACTACACTGTGATCAATAAATATCAATCTATATCTGCGCATTTCTCTTCAGTTTACAGCATTATTGATCTGTTACAGCTGATTGTTCTCCAGCCGGTCTGATCTAGACCAGGTCCAGGGCTGATCCAGGCCCGGTTCAGATCTCCATGCTGATCCTGGTTCTTCCAGTGGAATCGGACACTGAGCTGAGCTTAAAGAACCGGTTCTGGATCTGAGGAACCTTTAGAACCGGTTCTGACTTTAAGCTACACGGTTCTGTTCTACATTCTCTTCAGTTCTGAACTTACCGAGTGAATCCGGATTTCTGTCCTGTTCTAATGGCGGAGTCCCGACTTACTTTCACTCTGTCCTTCACCTGAGTCTCACCTGTCTCTCTCTAAGGTCCGCCTCCTAACTCTCACAGCGAATAGGCGCTGGGTGGGCGGAGCTATTGTTCGTTTTTGGCTACTGTCAGCCAATCACATCACAGGGCTGAATGGAATGTTTTAATACTCATGAGTCTGAAGTTTCTCCCACACAGCAGTAAAACCCCCCAGTTTTCAGACCGGTGTTCTGCCGAGTTCTGCTACCCGTCCAAAAGTGCTCCTCCCCGCACTGCGCATGCTCTGACCCACATTTTATAACGTTTTCATGAGTTTTTCATGATGATTCTGTTTTCCATGACTGCATTACACAGCCTGAGCTCAATGTCATTACTTATTTAAGGGTCACATAAAAGTAAATCTCAATTAAACAAATAATAAAAATAATAATAATAATAATATAACAGATGTGACTATTATTATTATTATTATTATTATTATTATTATTATTATTATTATTGTTATATATTGGCATGTCAATTCTGATGTATATTTGTATATGTACATTTACGCCACTCAAAAAACTCAATATTTTTGGGTCCTGTGTTTTTAATTTTTTGGACTAAAAGTACTTCTTATGATGGTGGTCTTTTACGTGAAAGAATGTAACCTTATGTTTCATAGAGATTTTTGGCAGAAGTTAATATAAACTTTAGATGACCCAAACCCTCCTAGTCTGTTAGTATCATAAGCTTTTACTAAAGGACCAGATATATTCCATTAGTAAATCTAAGGGGCTAAGGGATTTTAACAGGTAAACTCAATAAATGATTGTTTATTAGCTGATCAACTGGATCTGGTGAAAAACACACAATTTTAACCAGCTATCAGAAACAATCTCATCACAGTTTACATGGTTAGCTCTGTTACCTTTCAGTTAGAAAAATCGCCGTATATGCAGACGTTTTAAAATCCGCTCACTGCACCCCGCTGCTAAATTAAAAAAAAAATCCTCCACAGAGAGGGGGTTGGGGCTTCTCCACTCTCCTCCGCGCCGCAAAACCAGCTAGCTGATTGGCTGTTTCTCCTGAGAGGTGGGAATTTCTCCCTGAACCGGCTCCATGATTGGCGCTAAGAGATTTCCCATTTACACACAGTGCTTAATGAAGCTGGCCCCTCATATCATTAGAAATGAAATAAAAATATTTTGTTGGTTAGTGCTACGTTTGTGCTGGTTTGTGCAGCAAAAAATAACGTATGTGCTGTTATCATTATTGAAATATTAAACATTTAATTTTCTTACCTGTTATGTAAATTGCACCAAAGTGGTCTCATTGGTTAGTGATACGTTTGTGCTGGTTTGTGCAGCAAAAATTAGTGTTTGTGCTGTTATTGTTATTGAGTTATTAGATAAAAAAATATTTAATGGGTGGCATTACCCAGCCTCCCAATAAAGCCCAAACCACACCAAAGTGGTCTCGTTCAGCAGTGCTGTAAAAATAAATGTTTCAGGTATTTTGGTTATTCAGCTACAGGGAAAACAATATTTATTTACAGACAACATCACCCAGCCCCCCTCATTCATCAGTGTTGTTAGTGCTCGTAAAAAGGAACTCAGCCCAGTTAAACGGCATTAACAGTGCAGTCTGTTAAATATATGCTTTCATATGTGCAGGAGCAATTTTTACCATGGTAAACCAGTTTTTACCATGAACAGTCATGTCACCTAGATATTTCTCTGTGCTTTATTATATATAAATATTATATATAATTATATTACACACATATATTAGAAATATTTTACATAAATTAACTACTGCCTTAATAAAGCAAATTCTGGAAAGAATAATGTGAACATTAACCAAAAATAAGAATTTTGATGTGGTTTTGGCTTTATTGGGGGGCTGGGTAATGCCACCCATTACATATTTTTTACCTAATAACTCAATAACTAAAATTGCACAAACATTTATTCTAATAGCACAAACACATCACTAGAAAAACAACACCACTTTGATGAAATCTGGCCTTAGATGATGGGCTATGTTACATAAAAGGTAATACATTAAATAGTTTAATTTCTCAATAATGATAACAGTAAAAATAAAGTTTAATATCTCAATAACTATAACAGCACAAATGCTATTTTTTGCTGCACAAACCAGCACAAACATTGCACTAATCAATGGAAATATTTTTATTCCATTACTGATTATATGAGGGGCCAGCTTTACAGCTATTCAATATTTTTCTCCTAATAACTCAATAACAATAACAGCACAAACACTAATTTTTGCTGCACAAACCAGCACAAATGTAGCACTAACCAATGAGACCACTTTGGTACAACTTGGCTACAGATGAGGGGCTGTGTTACATAACAGGGAAGACCTATTATGTTAAATATTTCAATAACGAAAACAGTAAATATAATGTTTAATATCTCAATAATTATAACAGCACAAACGTTATTTTTTGCTGCACAAACCAGCACAAACGTAGCACTAACCAATGGAAATATTTTTATTTCATTTCTAATGATAAATCCACAAATCCACCTGTTTCTGATATTCCATTTTTGTTTTCTGAATTATTGTGCTATTTGATGGCTTTATTATTTAATAATGACCAGGTAGATAGTATTGGTTTGTAGTATAGGCTGTGTGATTCCGCTGAGGAAGTGTTGGTTGGATTACTGTTAATTTTCCTCTGTTCAGGAAATTTATTTTATGTTTTTGTGTTGGTTAATGTTACGGAGGGAGATGTTTATATTTTTCTTTGTTGCCTTCCCTTTTCCAAGCTACCTCACTCTTGCGCTCTCCTTCACTCTTTCTATCAGTCCTGCAGGTTACCTGTGAGAGGGAGGAGCTGATTAATTGATCCTGGTCCTGCGTCACAATAAAGCGCTGGCCGATGTGGAGTGCAGCGCGACACCCGACCCATTCAACCACCACGCCGCCCAGACCAAACCACCTGTCTTACTATTCTTATTGTTTGTGCTGTTGTGAGTAAAAACGGAGCTGTTTAGATAACTAAAACATGTTATTTAACTTTGTTATAATACTTCTGTAAATACACTTCAAATAATACTAAAAGCCAAGGTAGCACTGTAGGGGATAAGGCCTGTTTCTTTGGGAGGGGGTTTCTTTTCTCCTGTGTTTTGTTAGTTAGGGAGGGAGGGAAGATTTATGTATTTTTATTTCCTTTTTTTTGTTAGGTAAGTTAGCTCTAAATTTCTAAGTTAGTTTTGTTTGTTTGTTATTTTAGGCATTTCTTATCCCTGACGTAAATGCTACTGATTATTATAAATAAATCATTTTGGCTTGTATCTCTGTGGTTGGTATCATCTTTGGTCTGGGCTAAAAATGCGTGAGCGGGTGTCGTCTTAGCATATGTTACTGGTCTGGCTTTTCAGGCCGTAACAGTTAAGCAGCCAGAGTAGAATTTATACTGTTACATTGTTACTGGAGGCAGATATGCCTTATGATGTAAAAGCAGTTGCTTTTAATGTAAATGGGTTTATTAGCCCTATAAAAGGGACAGGGTGTTGAGGAGATTAAAAAGGGGAAATAAAAATACTTGTCAAGGTAGTTCATAATCCCTTTAGACATGAGCTCTCACACTGAAAGCCGTAAAATTAATATTTTACCCAGGCTGTTATATCTTTTCTAAGATACATTAGTAGAAATCCCTGTGAGTCAGTGGAGGGAGTGGGACAGACAAATATCCTGATTTGTTTGAAATGGAAAGAAACCTAGAGTCTGATCTACAACATTGCAACGAAGTAAGGACAAAGGAGGATTAGCACTCCCAGATTTTAAAGAATCAATCGGCTCAAATAAAGTACCTGATCCTCTGGTACAACTAATGTAGTCAAGACCGCTAGAGCTGAGTCCGAGTCAAGACTAAGATTTTTGCGTTTGAGTCAAGACTGAGACCAGATTAAGATTAAAAAATAAAAACATTAAAATATCTTCTCTGTTCACCAAAATGATCTGTGTCTCTTCTAAAACATAATCAGAAGTCACCACAAAAAGTCAGCTGAATAAAATTCTATTCATTTTCATTATAAAATGTAAAATAAAACGATCGCAATTTGCCCTCAAACAGCTCATCGCTAAGGTTAGCTAGCTTGTCGCTAAGGTTAACTAGCTCATGCTTTACTTCTCTCCCTGGTAACATTAGTATTTTAGCTAGCTCATCACTAAGATTAGCTAGCTCATTATTAGCTTTAGTTCACTCCCCAGTAACATTAGTATTTTAGCTAGCTCTTTATTAAGGTTAGCTAGCTTGTCACTAGCTTTAGTTATCTCCCTGGTAACATTAGTATTTTAGCTAGCTCATCACTAAGATTAGCTAGCTCATTATTAGCTTTAGTTCTCTCCCTGGTAACATTAGTATTTTAGCTAGCTCATCATTAAGGTTAGCTAGCTTGTCACTAGCTTTAGTTCTTTCCCTGGTAACATTAGTATTGTAGCTAGCTTGTCACTAAGGTCAGGAATGTTTCTTCTTGATTTACAAGAGTATAACTCCAGTGAGCCAGTGAAAAAAGAGCATGTTCCACTGAAGAGCTAATGTACAATTCCTAAACAGAATCACTCAAGCAGCTCCTGCTAATCTTCTGATAAGTGTAAAAGTTTGTTTACAGCAGCAGCTGCAGTTCCTAGTGAACGCACCGTGCGCAGCGCCATGCTTTCAAAACACAGTGAATATGGCGTCATTTTACTGCCAACAGTCGAGAGAGAAGTTTTTGCAAGCGCCTATTTTGTGTGTGTGTGTGTGTGTGTGTGTAATTATATAACTGGACGATATGGATGTCAATCAAAGTGGAGGGCCCGTTTAGATTTCACACGCAGTTTCTTTGATGATGCATATATTTCTGAGCACTTTTTAGCATAAAAGTCCTCACGCTCTGTGACTAATCCCTAAAAAACAAAGCATGCTGATTAAAAATGGATTTTAATCTGTGGCTAAATGGAAAGCTGTATATTATTTTTATTTCTTAACCCTGATGGATTAAATTTTGATGGGGAAGTTCAGAATTTAAATACTCCAGTGAAAAATAGCTTTTCTTCATCTTGGGTGAGTAAGCTAGTTAATATGTATAAAACGTTTTTAAATGGGGTTTAAACTGTATTTTGTAATTGTTGCAGGTGTATATTATTTTTTTAAGATGATAAAAGTTAAGTTAGTTGTTTTGTATGAAGATTTTGATGTTTAGCTCCTGACTGCTGTCTGATCTGAGGGTGTCACCCCTCCCCTTCCCGTCTCACCGCCTGCACTCAGACACACACAACTTCACACACACACACACACACACACATATATATCTGAGTGTTCTCTGTCCTATCAGAGCTGCACCTCATACAGAGGACTCCGACTCGGCCGGTCTCGTCCACAGTCTCCAAGTCCACCTCACCCCGAGACCGAGACAAGATTCCAAACAAGGTCTTTGGTCTCGAGACCGGACTTGAGTACTTTAACACAACCTAAACCCCACAGTAAATCAGACTGAGAGAAAGAACAGGTACAGTCATGTTCTAAACTTCAAACCTCCTGAACCTGACAGACTGGTTCTCATCTACTCAGCTGTTCTTATACATTTATGTATAAATAAACTCAAGTCAACTCTGAACATCCAGATTCCTGACTCCTGATAAAATATACAGACTCTGATTTACAGAATCTTCCCTCTGATCATTTCTGCAGTCTGACTTTTATATCTTCTCAAATTCTGAACTGATAGATGGTGTGAGTGTAGTTGTGTGAGTGTAGTTGTGAGTGTAAGTGTGAGAGTGAGGGTGAGTGTAGTGGTGTGAGTGTAGTTGTGAGAGTGAGTGTAGTTGTGAGTGTGAGTGTAGTTGTGAGAGTGAGTGTGAGTGTAGTTGTGAGTGTGAGTGTAGTTGTGAGTGTGAGGGTGAGTGTGTGTACAGACCTATTGTTCGTGTCTTTAATAAAGCTGGGGACCCAAATCGCTCCAGTTCAGGGGTTGTTTTAACCCACCGGGAGGTTCCACCGATTGGGAGGGAAAGGGGCTCACTTTTCTCAGGGGAACCTGAAGAACAGAAAAAATGGACATGTATAAATTATAGAACATGATCAGTAATATAATAATACTTATGGGTAACGGCTGTTTGAAGTAACCTAGTTTAAACAGTAATACAGAACTGTGGTCTTGTTGTTATAATTTACCCAGTCAGAAAGAATGGAGTCTTTGGGGGCGGGGCTTCTGCTTTATATGTGGCTGTTCTTACCCTGATAACCCATCATTTATTTCTGTGCGAACAATTTGAATAAAGATTACTTTAAAAACGTTTTCTTTGCATAACTTAAACACTTTTAGTTTGGTCTCCTATTTTGAGAGAATCACTGAGAACATTAGTATTTTTAAGTTGAAGAAACTTTTTATTGCTTTTTAGTTCAGACCACGCCCCAGCAGATTCTCATTGGGCTTGTTCTGTGGAAGGTGATAGAAAATCTTTTACTTTCAAACAACATGATTTGTTTTTTTCTGTATTTTATTTTTATTATTTTATTATTTTCTGTTCTTCTGAGAAGATCTACAGACATCCTACAGTTGACTCCATTAACCAAGACACCATTTTCTACCTTCAGCTCTTTTTACATTTAGGAATTTGTAAGAAGATTTCCATGTTCAAGAGACGTTTTTCTTTTTTGCAGTTGAGGCTTATCTTAAGTTGGAAAATGCAATGTATTTTTTGTGGATTTTTGTGTTATATTATTGTGTAATCAGCTTTTGAGAATAACTCTGAGCATGATAGTATCCAAACTAGACTAACTAGCTAACACTGTTAATGTTCTGCTGTTACACTTTGTGGTTTGTATTTTTAAATGTGTGTTTTTACCAAAAATTGCACGTATTGTATTTTGCAAAATACCTAGATTAATGTTATTTTTTTTGTTTGTTTAATTCAATAATTGCTACCACAGAACAGGTTGAGAATGTATTAAGTTGAAAAAAATAATTCTGAACAACATTTCTTACTTACTTACTTTTTTTTAATTGGCCAGATTTAAGACTAGGTTGTAGGTTCCTTAAAAGTACTGTCTTGTTTCTAAATTTAAATATTTTAAATAAAAAGGAGGAAAAATAAATATACATTTTCTTTATTGATCATGATATGTTTTTTTAAGCTTTCACAACAAATGTAAGTAAAAAAAAACACTTAAAAAGTTGAGTTTAAATAACCGGGTAGAACAGTTTACACTACAGCATATTTTAAGTATAACTATTTTAGATTTAAATTAATTAAACTCAAAAGGTTTCTTATAGGCATTTAGACTGAACTTACCTAAATGAATAGATTTTCTGTAGTATGCATTACTTAAAAAATGTAGGCAATCACTTGCCTCAAACTCAATCTACTTATCCGGATTTACAGTGTTTACATTTTCTCCAAAGTGAGTCTGAGTCTGGTGTGTAAAGAGTGTGCATGCAAATAACCTACACCATCCTTTTCTTTTCATTTTTTACCATTTTTTTGTTTGACTTTCCATTTTGTGTAAATAAATTGTTTGTGTTGCACCCAATTTTTAGATCTTCCCCACTTTATGATCCATTTTACACCCAGAGACCTTATTACACTATTCAGCCTCAGGTAAACCTAAAATCCCCCATACATTACACATATCAAACCCCAGAACCTACTAATAATATTCATATATATAAATATATAAAATATAATAATCTAACCAGCACAGTGCCGTCCATCTGTTATCAAGCATCAGCCGCTAACTCAGCTCTGAAAACAGCTTCCACCCTCCAACCTTCACTGCTGATCCGGTTAATCACTAGCATTGAGCTGCATTCCAGTTTTCTGAGATCAATCACTAAAGACTCCACTGAACTACAGCCATAATCCACATATCACATAAACCCCCAGAAAACAGGGGACAATGACCCCAAAAATACTTCAAAAAGCACCCAGAGACGGATCAAAACAAAGAGCTGGAGAGTTCTGAAGTTTCCAGCATTGAGTCCAGACCCAAATCATACTGAACTCCGGTGAAGAGATCTTAAACCTGATCTTAAAACTGCTGTTGGGAGAAGAAACCCTTCAGATACGAGAGATCTGGAGCAGATTACAGAAGAAGAGTCCAGAGTTCCAGCTGAGAGGTGGAAGAAGCTCCTTAATGGTTACAGGAAACAACTGATTTCAGTGTTTTTTTTTCAAACGTTGTGCAACCAAATATTATTTTAAAGGGGCCAATAATTTAGTTTGGTCTGATTTTGGAATTTTGTTTGAAATGTTATATATATTTTACATGGTGTTTTTCTGTTTTTTTTTTGTGTGTGTATATTTACAATACTCTCAAAAGAAATCATTTCAGGGGTGCCAACACTTTTAGTCATGATTGTATTTGAATATTTAAATTTTAGACACTGAACTGTTTCAACCAAACAAAGAAACAAAACAGGATTTCCACCTAAACCCACAAATCACTTTCTCATTTTAAGGTGGAATGGAAATAATGAGATTAATAAAAATCTGGCTAATAAAAAGCTAAACATCAGCTTCACCCAAAACAGAGGCATTATTGTTTCACACAGGGATTCTTTTACAACATAGTAAAATTCAAACTACAAACTTCAACAAGACTGCAGGATCAAACTCACTGTGTAAGAAGGAATATATTTTTATAAAAATTAGATCATTTAAAGTTAATCAAAATATTAATCCTACCTTTATATTTCTGGATTCTGCAGTAAAATCAGTCGTCTGTGTCGTAACGCAGCGTCTCTTTATAAACTGAAGGTCTTTCTGAGGTGTGTATCACATTAACTGGTTAGACTGGTTTTTAGATCGTTTAGTCAGATTTTAGAATGTTTTCAGGTGTGTCTTCATATAAACACAAAACAACACAGCAGAGTCTCCATCTAGTGGGCAGTTATTAGAAAAATCTGTATTAATAGTCAGCAATATTTTTAAAGTATTCCTGAAAGGATAAACTATAACTTTTCACATATAATGTTCCAAAAACATCCTGAAAATGTGTAACATAATAATGATTTGCATCACAAAGTAACAATGTAATAAATATAAATAACATTTCATATGCAACATTCGTAGTTTCACAAAAACTGGTATCTAAAGTAACTTTCTTTATACTTAAATACAATAATTAAACATACAAAAATACAACATAATAATTCTTTGGTTTCACACAAATGAATAATATTAAAATGTTAGACATTTTATATTTGAATCCTGGTTCCTTACAGTGTTTCTTCCTCCAGCTCTGAGTGAGTTTTTTCACAGCCACTGTTTTATATATATATATATATATATAATATATATGTGTGTGTTTGTGTTTGTGTGTGTGTGTGTGTGTGTGTGTGTGTGTGTGTGTGTGTGTGTGTGTAACAGACTCATTACTACACCCTTCTCAAAACCAGCTGAAGGGCCACGCAGACACAGGGGGGCAAAAGCCATTTTAAAAAGCTTTGATTGGTTAGAACCACTGTCAGTCACTGTCAGTTTAAATTAGTTGCTTTTTATTTTAGTTAATTTATAAAATATATGCTTATTAAATATTATGTAATGATTTACATGCACCGATTGTCACCCCTGAAGGGTTAGAAGGGCCTCACTGCACACCACTGACAAAAATAAAGATGACGGGACTAAAGAAAAACATCTTTTACCCATAAAAAGTGGCACCTCTCATACTGGATTTACTTAGGACAAAATGTATCAGACACCATACACTGAAATTATTGTATCTAAACTATTATTCACTACAGTATTCAAACTAAAAGTAATATTTAAATAAAATACATAAAAAAATGCATTTTCTTAAACACTGCACTTAGGAAAACAAATTAAAAACACATAGGTATATAGTATTATATAACTTTGGCCTGTAAAGTGATAATTGTATAAAGTCATGAAAAATGCTAAAAGTAAATACCCTGTCAGAGCAGTAGAGGGTGCTCCATGCAGGGACTCCACTTTAGTTCAGGTTGAAGGGCGGGGCTTCACACTGGGAAGGAGCTGCAACACTGGATCCTGATGCTCCTGTACTACACTCTAGTGTCTGTTTGGTGGAACAGCTCACACTGTAAACTGTACACAGCACAAGGTGCATTTCCTTCACTCTCCCCATCAAACCTGACTTTCTCCCCAAAAGCTCATTAACAAAATTACTAAAGCTATCTCAGCTTTACTTACTTCTTATTTATTTAGCTATACATTTACAGACACTGAATATTTCTTATGTCACTACTTCTATAGGCCAAAAAGATATATGAATATAATGTATTTAACTGAAACTTGTCTATACAACCAATCATTTATAAAGTAAAATCTTAAAAAATATCAGGGGTGCCCAGCCTTTCTTATACCATCGTAACCATGTGAAATTTAATTGAGTGTTATGTATAATTAGGAACACACATCAGGCATTACAACTGTAGTTATGATTGGAAATAAAAACTTTGTCAGGGATGAACATAATGACTGATTGAGCTCAGTTTCAGACCCTGCAATAAACTGAGCTAATTTGACTGTGATGTACTGAGCTGTACAGCTTTGTAGTGTTGGAACACTAATAGTTTGAAAGAACTCCTCCAGGGTTTTACAGAGATAAACATGTTCAGTAATCTTTGGAAATAAAATATTTTCAGGGATTAAATTAATAACTGATTAAGCTCAATTTTTGAGCCTGGCCTGCAATAAACTGAGCTTATTTAAATTCAGATCATTGAGAAAATAAACATTCCACAGTAATTAAACAAAATACATTCTGGGCTTTGTATAGAGAACATATTTGTGCTGTTTAACTTTTTCTCCAGTATAACAATCGCTAAGAAAACAAAAGCAAGTATCAATGAATGAGCAGAATGCCACTGACCTGAAACTGCTGGCGTAAATCTGCTGGATTAAATCCCTTCTCCAAAGAACGGAGCAAAAGCTTCCAGCACAGTCAGAAACCGAATAAGGCCCAGACCTGGTCCTACGTTCAAAAAGACACTGGGCTGAGTCCGGTCATCATTGTAAATACTTGATTTGATATCTTCTTACTGGACTTTATTCTACTTTTGAAATCCTTTAGAGATTGCTATGAATAAGAAATGCCTAAAAACTGTAAGAGTTTATGAGGAGCTTTCACTGTTGCCTCTTGTTAGTATTTCACTATTTCTATCATTAGTTTTCTTCCTTAATGTATATTTTTATGCTGTCTTCTACTTTGGTTTATATGTATCATCGTAAAACTTTAATTTATACGTTTATATTTATATATATATAATTTGGCTCACTCTCTGAAGTCAGCGCATGTCGTTTATTTCAAAGAGCCGGCTAAGAGTCTGACCCATCACTACTAATAACTACAGTGCCATAGTTTAACACTTTATTGTTGTGCTGTTGTACCAGAAAAGAATGTAGACTGTTGAAACTTACTCCTATCAGCATGTTCTGTGTTACAGGAACCAGAGTCACTGAAGATCACAGTGGAGATGGAGATCGTGTGAATCTCCACAAAAGGCGATGAGACTGTTCTCCTCAGTGACACCATGGAGGAGTTCAGCGTTCCCGCCACTGTGTGGAGTGGTGACGTTGACAGAATTGTGGCAGCTCTGCCGTTAAAAGTAACTGTTGTGAGGGAAGGGGAGGTGATTTTAAACATTGAAAGCCCACTTTTTAATGAACCATAATGTGGTAATTTGACAAGTTTTTGTGTTCAGATTGTAATATTTCTTAGCATGTTCTGGTAGGGTTTTTTGGGGGGGTGAGGTTGTATGTGTTTGTGCTTTTGATTTTTGATTGTGTGTGTTGTGTTTAAACTAATTCAAAATAAAATGTGTTTAATTGTTTTTATACCTCTCTTTTGAATTTAAACACATTCAATTAAGCTTACTATCCTTTCCTGCTAAAACAAATATTCTATGGTTTTTATATTTTTCTGCTGGTTTTGTGGTGTTTTGCAGTGTTTTTCTAAAGGTTTTTATCAGCCCTTTTAAACCCTATGAAAGTATTTTTTTATAATTGGCATTTTTCAGAAAGACATGTGCTTGTGGTTTATGATCATAACAGTTTCTGCTTTGTTTACACTGCTGGGCTGAAGCTATACTAAACCATAAAGAGGCATATCTGTGCTGCACCACCATTTATTCAATGGTATTTGGATATTAGCATTTAACCAAAAGTTTTAGAACACAGCTCAATCAGACAAAAGTATTGGCATTCCACCATTTAGCCACAGGCAGTAGCTTTTATACTGTTTGTAACAAAACAAACGATAGTGTGATATAAACTTCGTCCAACACGGTATTGGATGATTTACACTTATGTATGTACAGGCTCACAAATCTATTTCTTTATTTTAATAGTTCCTATAAATGTTTTGTTACAGATGCACACAGCAATGAGACGATATAAATAATAGTTTATGCTAGACGTTCATTATCTTTAATGTCTGATTTGTAAACCACATTATCACATGCACTGTATAAAACTATTCGCCATTCCCTGCTTCTTAAAAGTTTTTATTAAGGACGCAGACGGCGCGGTCGGTGCGGGAATTTTTTTATTTTTTCTCCCCTGCCTTCATCTTCAGGTGGGTCAGAATCAATGACTTCCCAGAGCAGATTTATTCTCTGTCTGATTTCTACCTCAGAAGAGTGTCAGACTGTTTATAAACAAATACTCAGCACAGAATTTCAGATTACCACACAGCATTTTCTATCCAATAAGTAATCACTTAGGAATGTGTCTGATTGACATCCCAAAAACCGCACCGTCCACCAACTGTTGGTCCTCTGCCCGGGGCACCAGGAGTTTGGTGATGCATTTCACCCGGATGGGAGACTCCTTTTAGTAGAGAGTCGTCGACTGTGAAAACATTCTCTGCAAACAAAAGAGCACAACGGACTAAATATAAAATATTTGTTATGTTTCACCTAATTTATTGTATTACCCATGATTCAACTGTTCATATGCAAATATTTATTTGTTGACTGGTTGGGAGAATAAACCATAATATTAAACTGTTTTGGGTTTTGTGGGGCTATTGTGCTGTTATTGTTCTGTATATGTAACGCTTGGTACTATTTAAATAATATGAAAATAGATAAAAATATATCTTTTTTAATTGCTTGGTAGAGATGCGTGGTGTTGTTTCCACCCAGACACTTTAAAATGGGGACACAAGTGCTGCTAAGTAAGAAAATATCTATTTTAATTATTTTCATATATATTTTTTATTATGTAATATTTAATCAGTGCTAAGCGTTACACAACAGAACAATAACAGCAAAATAGCCCCACTTAGTCCAAAAACAGTTTAATAATATATAGTTTAATAAAATATTTGAATATGAACCGTTAAATCATGGGTAATACAATAAATGAAGTGAAACATAATGAATTAAATAGTATAAACATGTTATTTTGTATGTTTGTGCTCTTTTCTTTACACAGAATGTTTTCACGGCCGATGACGCCCTACAAAAAGGAGTCCCCCATCCGAGTGAAATGTATCACCAAAGAGGGCTGGCAAGTGGTGGACGTCGCGGTTGTTGCTATCAAGGGCATTGGAGTGGGTTTGATATGGGGGGGGGGGTGGGCTAATATGAATTAAAGCCCACCCTATAGTGTTTTAGAACAACATTTATGGAATTACTTTTAATCACAAATGAACCATTTTTTGTCTGTATCTCTGTTTGAGGGACAACAACACCCCAACAGCCACAATGGACAGTCGAGAGACTGCACGGAGAACCCTGCCAAGCACCAGTGAACTACCAAAGTCCACCAGAAGTCTCAGAATCTCCTTATCATCTCCTAACCTATGTGGCTCAAGACAAAGCAACAACCCCAACACATGGCTACACAGAGAACTGAGAGCAGCAACACAAAAAAGGCTTCGTATTCCTGCATCAAAACAAAATATCTGAGCTGATCAGAATAATTATGGCTGCAACTGACAATCAAAATACTATGCACAGTCTTTAAAAGTACAGTTGTCTATGCTCTCTGGGTGGGTACAGTAGGTGGCGCTTTATCTTGAAATTCATAATTTCTATTTCATTTTTATAATACTTAAGAATACATAAGAATATGTAAGTCTTGATGTCACAATCTTACCTATATTGTTTACATCTTATATATTACCTTTATCTGTTCTTTTTCCAATCCCCTTTATGCAAAATTATAATCAGTAAAAATGTTTATTTGACTAAATTGGAATTAAAATATTTTTTACTGATGAAGCAATGGAGCAAATTTGGTTGAATTCTAAAGCCCAAAACCTTGGCTAAATTGTGGAATACAAATACTTTGGCTGAGAAGTAGTCCAAAAACTTTTGGTTAAATGGTAAAATTCAAAAACTTTTGGGTAAATGCTTACGTGCAGTATCTCTCTCTCTCTCTATCTCTCGCTCTCTCTCTCTTAGGTGAGCCATGGGAGAGAGTTGTGGGTGGAGACTACAAAAGGACCTGAACCAAGATGGCCGACAGAGAGAGAGAACCATGGGGTATGCTTTAAGGCCAATGCGCTCTTGTAGCCTAATTTTATTGTATTACTTCTCTGATGTGGTTAACTTAATCCCTCTTTTTGGCTAAAAGACAACTCACTGGTTTGGCTGTACCACCTTGGGTATGCTAACAGGTAAAATAGGTGCACCTGTACATTTTTACATCATGTAGGAGTTGTTTGTATCGGTCCCTAGGTAAGAGGGCGGGTGCTACCCCTTGTATTTAGGTTATTAGTTAGGGAGTATCTTTTCTTTATATTCTTTTTGTACTTAATTTGGCTTTAGGTAGTTTAATATGGTTATGTTTTGTTGTGTTCTTTTCTTTAGCACCGTCCATAGTTTACATTTCCCAGAGTGGTACTTTCTTTGTTGTTTTATACAGCATATGTAAATAATGTAAATACTGCCATGGTTTGTTGTATGTGCAAATGAGTGGTGGGAAGCTAAAATTAAATCAGATTTTTGTACTGCTATTTACTGCCTGTTCTCCTCTTTCTTACTTAAACTCTGCTGGCTCTTTGACTTAGGATAGCCATGTGTTATGTTCTCCATATTTTTCTTCCTAGACACATGTGGAGGATTTTAACACTTAAATCTAAAAATGTTTGGTTAAATGCTAAAACTTTAGATGAAATGCTAAAATCTAAAAACCTTTGGTTAAATGCTTAAATCCAAAAATATTTGGTTAAATGCTTAAATCCAAAAACTTTTGGTTAAATGCTGAAATCTAAAAACTTTTGATTAAATGCTGAAATCTAAAAACTTTTGATTACTAACTGGTTGCTAGGCGGTTGCTATCATTTCTAAAGTGGTTGCTAAGTGGTTGCTTGGTAGTTGCTAACGTTTTCCAGGTGGTTGCTAAGCTGTTGCTATCGGTTGATAGGCAGTTGCTATCATTTCTATTGTGGTTGCTAGGCAGTTGCTAACATATTCCACATGGTTGCTAGGCAGTTGCTAACAAACTCCATATGATTGCTCAGTGGTTGCTAGGCAGTTGCTAACGTTTTTCAGGTGGTTGCTAAACTGTTGCTATTTGATTGCTAGGCAGTTGCTATCATTTCTAAAGTGGTTGCCATGCAGTTGCTAATGTTTTCCAGGTGGTTGCTAAGGTGTTGCTAACTGGTTGCTAAGCCCTGGCTGGGGTGCCGGGGTGTCCAAACTTTTGATCAGTATCTGCTCCATACAGCAGCTCCTCCAAACACACACAGTACTGGAAGAGCAGGGGAGAGAAAGGCCCCCCATTCATTCCTATGGGGAAACTTCGTACGACAATTGTACGAAAACGTCAAATCGTCAAAATTTCCGTAAAGAACGTCCGATTTTTGTCTTCATATCTCAAAAATTGTGACCTATGTGGATGTTCAAAGTTGTCCCCTATTCATTTCCTATGGGGAAAAAAAGTGCACGTTTACGAAGTTTTTACGAAAAACGTACGATATATCGCTTAAAAAGCACAAGCAACCTAATCGGGTATAGGTCCTACGATACTGCTAAATTTAGTATTTCTACGTCACAAGCTGTAGGAGGAGATAGTGATTAAATTTTGAGCGCAGAATAAGATAATAATAAGAAGAAGATTACGAAGAACAGTAAGTTGACTTTTCCAAGCAAACTTAATAATAACGTACACAGAGAAACAGATACAGGAATACAGAGTGTCCTTTATGATCAGCGGAGCTAAAAAGATGCTCAGTGAGTGTATGGTCATAGGTGTATGGTGTATGGAGCTGGTCATAATATTCTGACTTGACTGTGTATAAAATGGTTAAGGGTAAATTAAATACATTCTTCCACAAAACAAAATTGGTACCACATTAAAATAAGACTTTATAAAGGGTTTATACATGGTTTACAATTAGTTTATTAATGCTTACTAATTAGGTTGTAAATGCTTTAAAATCATTAATAATCAGTTATAACACATATATAGAAAGGGCAACAATATAGATGGCTGTGGGTTCATTATTTCATAACAGGTCATTGTTGCCCTTTCTATGTATGTGTTATAACTGATTATGAATTATTTTTAAGACATTTACATCCTAATTAGTAACCATTAATAAACTAATTGTAAACCATTTATAAACCCTTTATAAAGGTAGTCTTATTTTAAAGTGGTACCACAAAATTAGTCCCCCGTATGGTTATAGTGTATTTTCACAGCATTATTTAACACTATGTTTTTCATAGCTAATTTCAACCCGGATGCAAGCCACTAGAGATGGGCCTGTTCCTGTTGGTGAACTGATCTTAGAAGAAGAGGGAAAGCACCACGAGGTGGCGCTGTGGAGAGAGGCAGTGCTGGCAGAACTTGCCCTCTTGCAGCTTACAGAAATTACACATCTGAATATTGTGAGGTAAATTATTACTGCAGCTGTTTAAAGGAGGTGGTGTTAATGTTGTTATGGTTGTGTGTTGAGTTGTTTCAAGGGCAAAGCAAACTCACATTGTTATACAAGATGTACACTGATTACTTTAGATTACATTAAAGTGTCATTTCTTCCGTGCTGTCCCAGGAAATATTGACAAATGAGAAATACTGTAATTTTTCGGTATTCAACTGTTTAATGGTGAAAACTGGAAAAAATATTTTTACTTGCAGAAACCTGAGAAAAAAACAGAAGAGGGATTGCGGTGGTTGGAGTCTCTGTGGGAAGCAACACCACTCTCCTTTTGACAGAAGATATGGAGAAGCTCATCGTTCCACACAATGTACTGATCAGCTAATTAAGCGCCTTCCAATCATCGTAAACATTTCCTATGAGGGAGGCGTTATTTGTTCTATTGGCAGCCCAGCTTTTACAGAGGCATAAGGCCTTAAAAATGTCTTTTCACATACTAATCCAGTTCTAATCTGACCCATAATCTGTTTGTTTTTCCATCCCCTGTTTTCTCCTTTTCAGTTTAGGGGAGAAGTTATATACATGGACTTGATTTGTAGTCAATAACGAGTATAAACTTTTGTTGAATAGCCCACCTCCGATCTCCCCCAACATTCCGAAATACAGTGCGATAGTTTATATACACAGATAGTTTATATACACAATACCTTCAGCTAGTCAAGCCACAATAAGTCAACTGACAAGAAATGCTTAAAAATGCATAAATATTATAGAGATATTTTCAGCAACAACTGGAAAGTTATGCATTTCCCCGACATTAATTTTCAGACCTTTCCTGGCTTAACTACGACAAGGAACTGTGTGTATAAGAGTGCTTTAATCTAGGCACTGTGTGTATAAACAGTGTTTTTAATAAACTATCTGTAGGAACTGTGTGTATAAACAGTGTTTTTAATAAACTATCTGTAGGAACTGTGTATAAACATTGTTTTTAATAAACTATCTGTAGGAACTGTGTATAAACAGTGTTTTTAATAAACTATCTGTAGGAACTGTGTATAAACAGTGTTTTTAATAAACTAATCTGTAGGCACTGTGTGTATAAACAGTGTTTTTAATAAACTATCTGTAGGCACTGTGTGTATAAACAGTGTTTTTAATAAACTATCTGTAGGAACTGTGTGTATAAACAGTGTTTTTAATAAACTATCTGTAGGAACTGTGTGTATAAACAGTGTTTTTAATAAACTATCTGTGTACTTTTAAAGTTCTCACTGCCTTGCTTTAAATGTCATCATCCTTGGAATTCTACCAGTGAAGTGTGGAGCTACTTTGAGTTTGTTGTTAATGGTGTAAAAATAGTGATTTTTTTTGTATGGGTTAAGCTGTCACGAAGTGAGGGGCGGGATGGACGTAAGTGCAAATATATATTTTATTTAAACAAACAAGATAAATCAAAACAAACAAAACGCGGGATGGATGATATCAAACTAGAAACACAGACTAAGAAACTAAGACTAGGAAACATACAGGCAGCAAGGATACATACAGGATACAGGATACTGGATACAAGATACAAAATACAAAGGATACAAAAGACTCGACACTGAACATTCAAACAGACGGGCTTAAATACATGAGGAGAGTGAGAAACACCTGGGCTAGGATGACGAGGGGGCGGGGTTACAGACAAGACACAGGTGAGAACACTAATAGCTAGGGCAGGGCTGGGGCGGAGCTAGGGTGGAGACAGGTACAAAAACAACAACACAAGCACATGGCTGGGAAACATGACAGGTAAACAGAGGGGCAGGAGCACTTAGGGAACAAACGAGGGAGAAACAGAAGACAGACATGGGCTAAGGTGTTACATAAGCTATGCCCCTATCACTAGCATTGTGGTCTATTGGGAGCATTAGCTAACAGCGCTGTATTTCAGAATGCTGGGGAGAACAGAGGTGGGCTATTCAACAAATGTTTGTATTTGTTATCATGATTCACTACACCCTAAGTCCATTTCAGTTCACCCTTAACAACAAACTATTCTGCTATCTGAACTTTTTTTGTTCCATATTTTTCATTCTGTTGTTCACTTGTGTTTTTGAAAAGTGTTTATTTATTAAGCCAATTGCACTACCTCACATCATACTACACACACAGATGTTCATATCTATGTACAACAATGAAATACTTATATAATTAAATTGTTAAAATAAAAACACATTTTTGTGCATTATATTTATTGTTTTATTTTGTTCTTTTTTTGTATATTAAAAAAAAGTTATTGCTGGAAATGAATCAATCTGCTGTCAACTTCAGGAAGCTTCGGTTGATTCATCACTTCAGAACAACCTCAATGTACAATGTACAAAAGTTATAAGTCACTCAGATTTAGGAGACTCGGTTAGTCTTATTTAGAAAATGTTGACCATACATTTATTATGATATAAAATTGTAAAATGTGAAGTTTTAAAAACAGTTAGGTTTAGTTATTCTTGTGATTCGACTCCTACTGATTCATTGAACAGAATAAAGTGAAGCTTGTGCAACTGGAAAGTTATTCAGCTCTTTCTGAGGTAAGATGTGGTGGATATGGTGGTGATAAATTACGATATTATAAAGTCACTTTTCATATTGTATGGGAATAAGTAATGTTTATGTGATGTATGATAATATGGAATATGTTTATTTGTATATCATGTATTTATGGTGATACGTTTTTTATTATTATACGTTTATTCGTTGATAATCTCAGAGGCTCACTTTGTGGCTGCTAGCTAGCTTTCTAGTTATAATTACCAAACATGAACGCTAGCCAACACCTAAACGCGGTTCTCTTTCAGAAAAAATACCTTCAATGTCTTTAATTGATACTCGGATGTACAAATTAAGATCATTCAAGTTTTCAAAGAGGTAAAACCTGCTTTCAGTGTCTAGCCATAATAAGAGAAAGTGAGCAGCTAGCCATAGCTCACTTTATCTCAGTCCTAGGCTGTATTCGAAATGGCATACTACTATACTGCATACTGCACTAGTATGTACTGTGTACACCGCCCAGTATGTAGTATTCAGTAATGCAACACTTTTGATTGTAGTACCCTACACGGTCCCGTGACACACCAGTCAGTGCTCTGTAGTGCTCAGAATTCCTCAGAGTGAGTTGTAAACAGAAAGAACATGAAAAATGTCCTACCTTTTCATTATCAAGACTAATGAGATCTGCATACTGTCCAGAACTGCAATTGCTGCTTTAATTTTAGAGTTTAATGTAAGTGCAGTTAACCCAATTCTAACAACCATTTAGCAGCAGCCCCCACAACCCAAGTAAGTTCCAGTTATATTTAAATATGTTTTCCTATTTATTTTAGTAGATTACTATTTTCATCTATGTAAGTACCAACAAGAAGAAAACATTTAAACAAACCCTCATTCATATTTACACAATCTCAACAATAAAAGAAATGAGACAAGTTGAATCACCGCAGAGATAATTATTAAAGCTTATAAACTGCAGTTTTAATCCATTTAAATGAGCTCTGTGTGTAACTCCAGCATCAGTAGCAGTAATGCTAGTAAATCTACTGAATAAAAAACATTAGTTTTAGAAAATGGAAATAAACGGTTTTGTTTTCTGTCCTATTTTAGTGAAATACTTTGTTCTACTTTGTAAAATTAAAGGAAAACTCCAGAGAAGTAGTTATACAGTGTTTTAAATGAGAGTTTTAGCTGTTTAGCTCCATTCAGCTCCATGCATTGAGGACTCCCTCGCGGGCTCCCTCTAGCGGTGATGGGGTATAATGTGATATAGCGGGGGAGGGGGCGGGGCTCTCCATAACCCGGATGAGGCTGAGCTTCCGGGGTCTGTAGCTGGAGAGGAGGAAGAGCAGGATCAGCTGAACTACAGAAGGTACGGAGAAGTTTCTCTCTCTCTCTCTCTCTCTCTCTCTCTCTCTCTCTTCAACACGCTGTTCTACATTCACTCCTACACCCACACCACCTTCAGCACCTTCAGCATGTGCAGCATTTACACCACCAGCACTGGATCTTCTCCTAGCTCTGCTCAGCAGTCTGCAGTAGGGGGTCGCGGAGCTGGGGATGGGGGGGCTTTACAGATCATACACAGGATAAAGGAACCTCACACTCCTGCCCCCCCTCCCCCACATCACTAACACACACCTGAGATAAATCAGTTCTGTGGAAATTCCTTTTTAAGTTTGTGTGATCAGTCTCTACACATTTCTTAGTTACACTAATTTAGTTTAGTTTAGTTAATTTACTTTACTTAATCCGTTTCCACCACAACAGTTGCTGGTAAGTCATGTGACTCTCCCGTCAAAATAAAAGTCCACTTGTAAAATATTAAATGTAAGAATGAAAGATTTAGTGATTATAGTGAGGAAAAGTTCAGGCAAGAAGAGGAATTTCACAAGTAACATTTATTAGCTTACTGATTTAACAGAAAACTTGCTATTTCACTGTAATAACAAACACAAATATTAGCAAACTACAACATCTTTAGCCCCGCTGTTTTTAAGAAATCCCAGTTAAACCATTACTGTGGAATACAGTCTCCAGCTGCTCTTTTGCTGATACTTTAATAATGATGATAATAATAATAATTACAAAAACATGAATTTGATAATAATAATAAGAAGAAGAATCACACTTTGAGCAACTTGACAAAAATACACAAACATTTATGTAAGAGGTTAAAAAGACTACAAAAATAATTGAAAAAGAACTACATAAAATAATATGAATTCTTACAAATTGTTATAATTGTGTTAACCTTTAGTAAACAAAAGAGACTCTTATGTTTTACACTCCTGTTGGAGGTTGGTTGATGTGTTGTAACAGTAAAAAGGTCATTATTTTGCTGTGATTTTATTTTGAACTACAATTCCCTGCACCAACAAGAGAACTGCATCGGATCAACATTTCCAAAAAACACATCTTGAACTCAGGAGCGCATATCACTGTTAGCCTGAAGCCAGTGTGGTGGAAAATAATGAACTGTTATCAGGAGTTGTTAAAAAAAAAAATCAGGTTTGTGAAGCATTCATTTGGATTAATGTATTTGGTTAATGTGTGGAAACTTTTATAAATTGGTTTAAAGGAAAAAGCTTTGGACATCATCTGTCGTGATGAAGAACGAATCAAGCATCGGCAATGTGATTTGAACCAATGTGTGTCGTTTTTTCGGCACACGCCTCAAAGCTTCAGATTAAAGGGTAACATCACTCACTTAGAATGACTTAGAATCTCTTTAGTTAATTGACCTGCTTTTATTTTAATATTCAATGGCATTTTTCTTTGTGTTTTCCAGAAATTAAAATATTTTCCTGAAATTCATCACCAACAACCAGGATATTTAACTAAGAGCAAAGTTAAACTACTGAAAGAGGTAAAGCAGAAGCCTTCCTGAAGAATCTCCAGAACACGCAGAAATTGTTTGCTACATTTAAAAGACAAATGAAGCCAAGTCCCGACATGGAGAAACATCAGCACTCTGCCAAGAGTTTTACTAAACAGAGTGATCTCAAAAAACACCAGCGCATTCACACAGGAGAGAAACCGTATTACTGCTCAGACTGTGGGGGGAGTTTTAATCACCAGAGTCATCTCCAACGACACCAGCGCATTCACACAGGAGTGAAACCGTTTCACTGCTCAGACTGTGGGAAGAGTTTTAATCAACAGAGTAATCTCAAAAGTCACCAGCGCATTCACACAGGAGAGAAACCATATTACTGCTCAGACTGTGGGAAGATTTTTACTACCCAGAGTGATCTCAAAAAACACCAGCGCATTCACACAGGAGAGAAACCGTATCACTGCTCAGACTGTGGGGGGAGTTTTAATCAACAGAGTCATCTCCAACGACACCAGCGCATTCACACAGGAGTGAAACCGTATTACTGCTCAGACTGTGGGAAGATTTTTAATCAACAGAGTACTCTCAATAATCACCAGCGCATTCACACAGGAGAGAAACCATATCACTGCTCAGACTGTGGGAAGATTTTTACTACCCAGAGTACTCTCAAAAGTCACCAGCGCATTCACACAGGAGAGAAACCGTATCACTGCTCAGACTGTAGGAAGAGTTTTATTACACAGAGTAAACTTAAAATACATCAGCGCATTCACACAGGAGAGAAACCATATCACTGCTCAGACTGTGGGAAGAGCTTTAATCGACTGGAGACTGTCAAACGGCATCAGCGCATTCACACAGGAGAGAAACCGTATCACTGCTCAGACTGTGGGAAGAGTTTTACTGAACAGAGTGCTCTCAAAAAACACCAGCGCATTCACACAGGAGAGAAACCGTATTACTGCTCAGACTGTGGGAAGAGTTTTACTACACAGAGTGATCTCAAAAAACACCAGCGCATTCACACAGGAGAGAAAAATGTCCCAAATTTGTCCCATGGCAATTAAAAGCGCAAATCATAAATTCCACCAGAAACAAATATGAACTGTATTTAACAATGGATTTTACAGGTTCAGCAAAACTATTCTTATCCAGGGATGATGTGTATAGAATTCCATGTTATGTTTGTATGTCTTGTAAGTTTGAATATTCCAGGACATTCTTTGTGAGACAGAGCTCAGTTTTTAGGTTAGTTTCTGTTGCGCAGTAAGGTTACAGGCTCATTCACTCCCTCTGCTGGTGTTCTTGTTTGTCTATGGTTCAGTCCAATTAAAAATCTGTTACTATAGAGGGATATAGAGGGATATTTGGTTGTGTTGTATTACTCAAGTTTTATACTCTCTTATCTTTTCCTTATTGAATATTAAATGTTGCTTATGGTTTTTTTAATCTCCAAAGTTACTAAGAATATCCAAATAATGTAGTTTCTTAATTGTTTTTATCCAGTACAAACTATTATCTTTGTATTACTTCACCTCTATATTTACCCATGTGTGTTTTAATAAACGGCTTTTATATTGCAGATCTCCAGTCTCATTGTGTTTTCTCAACACATGTTTGACATGAAACCTATAGGCCTGAGATTGTCATATCCAGTTATATTAAGACTATGGTTTGTGTTTTTTTTCTCCTAAATCTCTTGTAATGTAACTATGCATAACCAGTCATATTAAGACTCTGCTTGAAGTGCAAACAGAGACGGAACATGTTTTAAGCACAGTACAGTCTTGTTGGTCACTCTGTTACCGTCTGTCACTCTGTTAAAAGTAGCAGAAGCATCTTCTATGCCAGGAGTATTTAATTAGAATTCAGAATGATCCAGTTATACAAAATTCCTCGCCTGTCTCTCTGTCGCACTCTGTGTGACTTTAGTTTCCGTCCGTTCTCGTTTTTCCGCCCATTCTCGCCCAGGCTCACTATCTCCTTATAAAGGCGTTTTTTCACGGCCATGTCCCAATTCAACAGCCGGAGCAGCGGGACCGCGACCCTGACAACACGGGTTCGATCCCGCGTGAGGAGCGGTGTGTTTATTTATTTATTTTTTCCACGTCTGCACAGATCTGATTGACTGAAGAGAGTGGTTGGTGATATTACCTCACACGTGATTGGTCTGTGATTTACTGCGCCGCAAAGCGTGTATACAATTAAATCCTTCTCAATAGGTTTGGGTCCGGACCATGGTCCGCCCGTGACCTCTGTTCTATGCAAATTCCCCGAATTTTCCTCTTCTGCTCACTGCTCAACCACCAAACTCGCTGCTACTGTGTTGCCAGTTGCCAGTGTTTTATCTTAAAAAGTCCACACTAAACTGTGAGAGGTTTAAGCTTGACGAGAAATATCGTCACGTCTTAATCTCGTGAGATCTCGTGCCACGATACAGGATTTGCTATTTTACTGACCAAATGTATAAACAAAGCATTTCCTGTTTTACTGTCTATTGTTATTGTTAGCTAGCCTAGCTAAATGTACAAATGTAGCATTTGCTGTTTTAAAGACTATTATTATTGTTTGCTAGCTAGCTAAATGTTCAAATATGCAGTTTGCTGATTTACTGAACATTATTATTGGTAGCTAGCCTAGCTAAATGTATAAATGTAGCATTTGCCGTTTTACTGACTTTTATTATTGGTAGCTAGCCTAACTAAATGTCCAAACAACAGTGTTTGCTGTTTTACTGACCATTATTATTGGTAGTTAGCCTAGCTAAATAATATGTAATAAAGTAAAAAATAAAGTAAATTAATGCTTAATCTTCCTTTGTTAATTTTGATTTATGTGGTAACTAATATGCGGAAGGAAGAAAAGCTTGCGCATTTACTAACAATTCCCTACTTTACCACATGATGCCACTAATTCCCGCTCTCTCCGCACACTTTTGAAGGCATACGCATGCCTTAAACCTTGCTTAAATGTACGCTCGTTTTCACACCAAGTATTTCTTTATAAATCACAATTCTTGCGTGAGATGTTGCTTACGCACATTTCTGCCCTCTTTTTATGCGTACGCACTCTTTATAAATGAGGCCCCTGCTCTTTATGAGGCTTTGATTCAGCAGTAGATTCTCTCCTGTCAGATTCCTGTCAACATTAGCCTGTTAGCAGCTAACAGAGTTAGCAGTGAATTAGCTCTCTTTCTCTTATACTGTTTAATAAACTGAGAAAAGCACGAATAATTTATGGGTAAATTTATGAGATTAAACTAATTCAGATTTAATTAGTATAATTAAAGGCTGATTTTTGGTAAGTTAGGAAAAAGCTGAATTAGCTAGCTTCCTAGTGTTGGCTAAGCAAGCTACTGAATGTACCCAAAGTTTCTGAGGAGAAAGAGCATTTATTTTCTGTTTTCTGTGACCTAGAAAGGTTTTTAAACGGTTTGGAGGAACTAATTGCCACCATTCTAACAATTCTACAAATTACTATCTGTTTTAAGCTAATTTGACTCAGTAAGAGTAAATTATCCTCAAATTTTACCTCAGTTTATTTAATTGTTAGCGTTTACTAGCTAACAGATTTAACGTTTATTTACACAGTTCTTAAACTTAAATTTAGTTGTTTTTTTTTAAACATTACTCACACCTTCACTGTTTCTTATAATTCATATATTCTTTTCTCTACAGTGTACAAATCAGTGAGTCTTGGTGAATGTTTCTGTTCTTATTATGGTAAATAGGGCCTGCAGAGATTTAATAGAAGAATCTGTTCTTTAGAACATAATGTTTTATATCATTATTAGAAGCACAAACACACCTGAGATTATTTCTATTTATTTATATTTTACAATTACTGTTACAAAGAGCCAAGAGTTGGCCCAAAGATCTTCAGGAGCTAAATAGCTCCTCCACTGAGTCCCACCCACAGTGCCTGCAACCCTCATGCTTCCGCTTGTTTAGCCAATCAGAGCGATGCTGAGACTGAGGGGCCTCAGTTGGGGGCTTGCATACCACAGATAGAGAGGACTTCTGTAGAGGAACAGTGGAGATAGTGGACGGTGTGCAGCTTAGTAAAGTTTTGTGGGATTACCGAGGACATTTAATTCTTGTGTGCATTCAGATACCTGTAAGTACCTACACTGCTGTTTATTCATAAAGTGTAGATAACTATTACTTTCCTAGTTGTAGGTGTACTTTCAAGGAGTTACATGCTATGCTAACTGATCAGCTCTTTGTATAGCTCTGTATAGCTTCTAGCTGTTTCTGATCTGCCTATTATTATTACCAGATAACACCTCATAGAAGTGTGTATCTTTGTTTATGTGTTAGTGATGTAAATTGTAGTCAGTAATGTGTTTCAAGTAGTTCAAGTATCCCTTTTATATCTGTTGTTTCAGAATCACACACTCACACAGTCGGATTGCATTCATCTATTCTGTATATACCACAACTCCTCTGCTGCAGTAAATACTGTTTTCAGAGTACATCATCTCCAGCATTTTAATCAGATGCACCACAGTGGCTTCTACATGGTTTAATACCAGCTAGCTCTTCTTAACAATTACAATACGATTTTAAAATTGTCCTGTTGAAAATATTTATCATTGGTTCGTTTATTGTATCTATCAGAAGCAGACTGTATCTGCCCAATATCATTTATTTTACTCCAATGTTCAATACACAGAGTGCCTTATTAATATGATGGCATGTTGAATCAGATTTTTCACAGTAATATATGTTTACAGAAATAGAGGGTGAGGTGGACGGGTGCTTGTGTTACAGAGTGAACAGGGTGGATTTAACACAAAACTGCTTCACAAGACTCAGTGCTAGATAGTGTAAATGAAGCATCAGGCTGGAGGATTAACACAACAGACGAGGCTGAAGTTGGCGTCTTATTCGCCAGTGTCTTATTCGGATTTTCCGGTCCACCTTAAAAAGTCGAAGTACCAATTATTCGCCTGTAGAGAGCAGGGTTGAGCCGAGCAAAACGAGTTTGGCATTTAGGGCATATTACACTGAGAATACATTGCCTGTTCTGGGTATTTCCAGTTGCCCGAACTCCAGATTATCAAATAGTCAGTTGAATTTGACACCACATTATGAAAATATAACTAGTATACTGTGAATAGCCTAAAGAACTTAACATTTACTGTACAGTTTTTTTTTTATTATGAGCCTCTGAACTTGGCATTTGAGAAGATTAAAGGAGAATAAATTGCCTGTTCTGCATATTTCTAGATGCCCTAAATCCACATATTCAAATAGTCTGTTAAATTTGACACAAATTATGAAAATTTACATATTAAACTGTGAAAATCTTTAATAACTACAAAGATTACTGTACAGTTTATTATTATGACCCTCTGAACTTGGCATTTTAGAATATGTCAGTAGAATAAATTGCCTGTTCTGCATATTTCCAGTTACCCTAATTCCAGATTGTCAAATAGTCTGTTGAAATCAACACCACATTATGAAAATATGCCTATTAAACTGTGAATAGCCTAAATAACAAAACATATTACTGTACAGTTTTTTTTATTATGACCCTCTGAACTTGGCATTTGAGAAGATTAAAGAAGAATAAATTGCCTGTTCTGCATGTTTACAGATGCCCTAAATCCAGATTCTCAAATAGTCTGTTGAATCAGACACAACATTATGAAAATATACCTATTAGACTGTGATTAGCCTAAAGAGCTAAAAATATTACTGTACAGTTTTTTTTATTATGACCCTGTGAACTTGGCATTTGAGAAGATTAAAGAAGAATAAATTGCCTGTTCTGCATATTTCCAGATGCCCTAAATCCAGATTCTCAAATAGTCTGTTAAATTTGACACAAAATCATGAAAACATACCTATTACACTGTGATGAGCCCAAAGAGCTAAAAATATTACTGTATTACTGTAGCTCTCCCAATGCACGGGTTAGGACAAATGATCTTATTTCACAAAGCTTTAGTCTGCAGAGAGGCACCAGACAGGGCTGCCCGCTCTCTCCCTCACTTTTTGTATTTTTTATTGAACCACTAGCAGCAAAAATACGACAAAGTGTAGATATTAAAGGAATTCAAACAGAAAATACAGACCATAAGATAAGCCTTTATGCTGATGATGTATTACTTTTCCTTAGGGACTCACAAACTTCTCTGCTAAAGACAATCACACTCATAGATAAGTTCTCATCTGTATCAGATTATTCCATTAACTGGAGTAAATCAACAGTTCTACCTCTGAATTGTACATTATAGAGCACTACTTCACTACAGTCGGGCAACATTAAATATTTAGGTATACATTTTTCCCCCAAGCTATCAGACCTGATACGATTGAATCATACTCCTCTACTAAAAACAATAGAGGACGATCTCACACGATGGAATTCTCTACCTATATCTCTTATTGGGAGAGTTGCTACTGTAAAAATGCTGATTCTACCTAAAATCAATTATTTGTTTTCATTAATCCCTAATAAACCTCCTGCTGCTTGGTTTAAGTCATTAGACTCAAACATTTTTATGGAAAAATAAAACATCGAGAATAAGTCTGAAGACTTTACAGAAGCTAAAATGCCATGGTGGTCTAGAACTACCAAACTTCTATCACTATTTTTTAGCCAATAGATTGCAATATGTTACAAGTTGGATTAAAACAAACCCTTTAGGCAGCCCTTGGCTGGACCTAGAACAAACACTCAGTGGAAAAGTGAAAATCTCTGACTTACCTTTCATTAGCTCCAGTATTAAACACTGTAGCTGCTTTAAAAGCCTAAACATAAACACCACTCTGACAGCTTGGTGGGAATTTTTAAAGATAGCTAAGTCTTCACTAATACCATGTAAAAGGACACCCATTTGGAACAACCCAGATATATGTCAGAAAAAAACAGTTATTAATTTTTCGCAATGGCAAGAGAAAGGAATTAAGAATTTAGGAGATGTTATACAGGAGGGGACCTTTATGTCATTTGAAGATCTTATTTCAAAATACGAAATTAGCAGTAGCAAATTTCTGGAGTATCTACAATTAAAGTCCATTATACAAGCAAGATTTAATTTAAATAATCTAACATTAGAAATCCCAGTATTGATAAAAGAGTTCATGAATCTCTATACTCCTAAGTTGTTATCAAAAATATATAAGTTATTATCCAAAATTAATGATTCAATATCCCTCCCAATTACAAAATGGGATCGAGATCTCTCCATGAACCCAGATAAGAACTTTTGGACACAGATATGTTTAAACAATTTCAAAATGACGAAAAGTCCAAATTTACAACTCATACAATACAAAATTCTCCATAGAACACATTATACAGGGCATAGAATGTTCCAAATGGGCCTTAGAGAAACAAATATATGCACTAACTGTTCGGGCAATCATATTGAGAATTATATACATGCTATATGGTTTTGCATGCCTGTTCAGAGATTCTGGAAGATGATATGTGAAGACTTATCTACCTGGTTTAATTGCAATATCCCAGCTTCACCCAAACTATGCATTTTAGGTGATGTAAGTGAACTAAACATGGAAACAAATATATTGCACATAGTTCTCACTGTCTTATGCATCGCTAAGAAAACTATCCTCATGAAGTGGAAATCAAAAAATGATTTATGCATAAATCACTATAGAAATTTACTTTTAGACCACATTAGTCTGGAAAGAATGTCTGCAACCTCAAAAAACCAATTGGCTACATTTGAATCTCTCTGGTTCCCACTGATCAGCTCCATCACATGATGGGGGTGGGCGGCTGTAGTCGTGTCTCCTGGTGCGTCCGGCAGGTGGCTGGAGGGGGGGTCGGAGGATTCGGGTGTCTGATGGCTCTTGGACTGGGGACAGTGGCTGCCGCTTGGTGATTTCTGTGTGCGGGCCCTGGTTGTTGGTGGGGGGGGCCTGGATGTATGCTCTTGTGGTCTTGGGGTGTGGGTCTGGGGGGCCCATGGTGGTGGGTGCTGGCCCTGTCCGGTTGGCTGGGTTCCCCTGTGGCGGTCGGGGTGCGGAGTCCGGGGCCCTGGTGCCCGTGGGCGTCTGTCGCCTGTTTGGGTCCCTCCCTGCGCTGGGGAGGGTCTATGCCTCTCTTGGGCGCGCCGTCGTGGGGGGTGGTGGTTTGGTCCGTGTTGGGGTGTCTGGTTGGCATTCCGGGATTCTGGGTGCCCTCCCTGTGGGGAGGTAGGGGCGCTCAGGTGGGGAAGCGGCAGTCTCCCACTTAAGACCGGTTGGTCCTGGGCTCAGGACCACTGTGTGTGTGTATGAGAGAGTGGGATGTTTATTGTAAATGTATCTGTGTGTGTGTGCGTGTGTGCGTGTGTGTAATATCTGTTGTCTTTTGTATGTGAGTGGGGTGTGTATTTATGTTGTATTGCAGTGTGGGGATGGGGGCGCTGTCTTGCAGAGCGGCGGTGTCCTGGGGCCGTAGCCGCTCTACCCCCTGGACTTGCCTTCCCTGTACTACGGTTGGGTGTATGGAACTGGGTGCCTAGTGAGCCAGCAGTAGTTGGCTCTCTTCCTCCGGGGGGTAGTCCTCTGCCCCTCGGTCCTTTCCTGGCCCTTCCCCGACTCCTACTCAGTCTAACATCGCATTACACATACAAACTCATCATACAGCTTACACACATCATATTACACATAGGGTTTTGGGGGGCAGGTGCTCCCTGCTCCTCAATTTTATTTTCGCATTTTAGACATTGAGGGCCTTTGGGGGGGCAGTGTGGTTGGGTGCTGTTATTCAGTTCTCATATTACAGCTGTCCCTCCAATTTTAATAGCACTGTAGCTTTCATTCATTCTTCTCATTATACACATTCATATCACTGTAACTTGCTGGGTGGGGGGAGGAGGGGGGTCAGGTCTTCTCACACCCTGGTTTCGTGCACCCTGCCTGGGGTGTGGGTCGGGTGGTTGTTCGGGGCCGGGTTGGCTGCTTCCCTAGGTTGCCGCTGGCTCGGTACTGGTGCCCGCATGCCCGCATTAGGTGTTTATGTATGTTCTGTGGTGTGACTGGTGTGCGTGACTGGTGTGTGTGACTGGTCTGTGAGTGAATGTGCACGTGTGCGACGGGTGTATGTGTGACGGATGTGTGAATGTGCATGTGTGCGTGAACAGTTGGTCCTGGGTTTGGGGCTGACTGAGCATGGACACCTGTGGGACATGGTTGCGTAGGGCGGGTTTTTGCCCTCCCTACTGCTCCACGCTGCTCTCCGCCGATCGTCACTGCCGTTCCTGGGGGGGTGGGCGTCCGTGGGTCCATGGGTGCGTGGCCGGATGCCCTAATGTGGTCTCTGGCCCGCCCCCTTGGTGGCCGTGGCCTGGGGGTGCCTTGGGCCCCCTTGGCGTGGTTGGGGGGGCCTGCCGGGTGTCGGGCTGTTCCCGGGTGCTTGGGATCTCGGGGGCCGCATGCTCGGCTCGTGCAGGGGGTGCTGGCCTGCCGGGGGGGTGGGCTGCTCGCTTCCTTTGGCTCTCTGGACTCTTGCTCTTTGCCATGGGGGCTTCGTCTGGAGTCTCCCCCGTCCTCATCTGGGGTGTGCGCATGGTTACCATCGGGATGTGTGGCCGCGGGTCTTCTGGGCTCCTAATGGGCTGTGGATGGTCTGGGTCCACTGGGTTCTTCCCTATCTGCCTCTGGATCGCAGGGGCATGGTGGCGGTTTCTTGCCTCCATTGTGGTAGGCATTTCATGACATAATCCGTAACACATGACATATTTTTGCAAAAAACAATAGAATAGAAGTAACTGTGCGTGTGTGTGTATGTATTTATGTGTATGTATTAATATGTATGTATATTTATGTATGTGTGTATATGTATAAGCATATGTATAGTTAGATATGTGAGTATGTGTATGTATGTATGTTTGTTTATTTTATGTTTATTTTATTTTATTATATATTTTTTTTGTTTGTTTGTTTGTTTTTTGTTTAGTTTTTTTTTTTTCTTTTCTTTTTCTTCTTCTTGTACCCCCCTCCTGTACCTCACACTCCGATCCTTCCAACCCTGAACTCCCACAACTATATCCACACAAAATATATATATATATATATATATATATATATATATATATATATATATATATATATATAAAAATAATAATAATAATAATAATAATAAATAAAATAAATAAATAAATAAGTAAAAATAAAGTATTAATTGTCCTCCGAAGAGGGGGGGTGGTGGTTGGGCCAAAAAAAAAAATATATATTACTGTACAGTTTTTTTATTATGACCCTGTGAACACGGCATTTGAGAAGATTAAAGAAGAATAAATTGCCTGTTCTGCATGTTTACAGATGCCCTAAATCCAGATTCTCAAATAGTCTGTTGAATCAGACACCACATTATGAAAATATACCTATTAGACTGTGATTAGCCTAAAGAACTAAAAATATTTTTATTATGACCCTCTGAACTTGGCATTTGAGAAGATAAAAGGAGAATAAATTACCTGTTCTGCATATTTCAACTCCAGATTAACAAATAGTTTGTTGAATTCGTCACCAAATTATGAAAATAGAACTAGTATACTGTGAATTGCCTAAAGAACAATGTATGTTACTGTACCATTTTTTATTATGAGTCTCGGAACTAGGCATTTAATACAACTTTGAAGTAAAACACATTTCCCGTTCTACATATTTCTAGTTGCTCTTACTCCACATTATCAGTCTGTTGAAATGTATGCTTATTTCCCACCTCTTTATAACAATATGTCATGCAAGTGTGTGCCTTATTTAAATTCATGCCTATTACAAAACTGCTAGTATTGTATGACCATCTGAATATAAAAAATCCGTTTTAATTACACTTTATTGAATCAATGTATGACGTATAAAGTTTTGATAACTTCAAAATGGAGTATAAACTGCATTATTAGTTTATCACTGAAATATTTCATTCAGACACATAACTGTGAAACAATCTACACAGCACAAAGTACTCTGCAAAGCATGTACAGTTATAAAAAGGTAATTTATTTAAAATAATATTTTTTACACACAGATATATTATGCCGGCCTTAGTCACAACGCAAAGGCTGAGGTTACTTTCTCAAAGATGTTTAATGCAGAAAGAGTACAACACCAACGTCAATACCGTAGAACTAAAAGTAAAAGAGTGCATAACATAGAGTACATCAGTTTCATATAAAATCAAATCAAATTTATTTGTATAGCGCTTTTTCCAGCTGGTGTTGGCACAAAGCAGCTTTACAGAAACATGATTACAGGACAAAGAATTAGGCAAAATATTAAACATAGAAAATACACAATACAGAACCCCCAGTGAGCACGGAGGCAAGGAAAAACTTCCTCAGAGCTGCAGGAGGAGGAAGAAACCTCGGGAGGACCAAGACTCACATATAAGGGGGGACCATCCTACCACTGGCCAAACAGCTTTTAAACTAATAAAAAAATACAGGTTTTATATATTCAGGAGTATAGCAGCGCCACTAATGGAAGCAGTTAGAGTTCATGGAATCTTGGATGTAATCTGTAGTGGAGAGTAAGATGGATAATGAGCAGCTGATCTGTAGTGGGTGATGGAGAAGAGATGACTTCAGAAACTTCAATCTGTCTGGGGAACAGGGGACATGAGAGCCTGAGGGTCCAACATCCATCGGTATCGGGTCAGACAGGTGGGCAGTCAGTAACTCGGAAGAAAGCAGAGAGATGGAATTAGTTTTAACTGAATTTATATAAAACAGAGAATATAAAATATTTTCAGAGTGTGGCAAACTATTGACACTGGCAGATCAGAATATAACTGGAAGACATATCATTTATCCTCACAAACTGATAACGATCGGTTAAGTATGATTTAAACCATGATAAGGTCAGGTTACTTTACAGGTAAGAGCAAAGTTGTTGGGCCACAGCTTTTTCAAAAATTTTAGAAATCAATGTAGCTCGTGGATGTATGTATATTATGACTAATATGTAATTTAAGTGAAATAAGGTAATGATCTGAAATTGCAGAGGTTTGAGAACGAATATTCAGTTCATCTACCTCTTTTACCTCCTCTACCGGACAATCTCGGATTGTGTATATAATTATAGCCTGCAGGGGTGGCTTCATTTAATTCTTCATATTCATATTCATCAATCCAGGTTTCTGTCAGGCACAGAACATCGAAGTTCTGATCAGTGATCATTTCATTCACTATAACTGCTTTTGAATTTAGAGATCTGATATTAAGTAAACCAATCTTTAGGTTTGAAGTGTTAGTGCTACAGTCTGGATAAGATTTTTTAATATAGGTTAAGTTATTTAGATTAACTGAGTTTTTCAACGTTTTTGTCTGACTCGGGGGACAGACACAGTCTGAATACACTGGTATCTTGGTAACGTCTCTTTGCAGCTCACAGACTGTTGGTTAAGCCTCTCTGTTTGCGGCCTGGTCCCGGCTCTGGATTGTCAGCAGCTTCTAACAGTACTCTGCCAACTAGCTAAAAGATTATTTGCTATGCTGCATCAAAGTAAGGCAGCACCCTCCCGCCTGGGGTGGACACCATCCCTACCTAAAAGACAAGGCTTGCCTTCAAACTGTAGCCAGTTATCTATAAAGCTCACATTATTTTCTGCACACCACTTGGACATCCAGCGGTTCAGTGAAGAAAGCCTGCTGTAAGCTTCATCACCACGCCTCATTGGGATGGGGCCAGAGCAGATTACCTCCTCGGACAGCGTCTCGGACACCTCACTACTACAACCCAGAATCCAAAATCCATTGGAGTGGATTTCGTTTATGGTCATGGCTCGTCTTTGATGATGCACCTTTTCGAGGAAAAGCTTTATGAGTAGGTGTGACACATGATGCCCTTTTGGAAGAATGGCGGGATGTTTGACATGAGGATGAAGTGCTGATTGGTTCAGTCTTCCTATGACCCTTATAATCATTGTCATCAGTAAACGGATTTAACTTATAGAACCTTGTAGACTGGTTCACATTCACATCTTTCTTTTGTTTCAAAGACTTGTGGTATGAACTTTCTCCGTACCCCAACACGCTAGCATATGATGCAGCTCATAGCGTAGAATACTGCATTTGCCAAACCATCATCAAAATTACATTTTATAAACGTCATCGTAGATTCAGCAAACTTTCTTCGCCTTGTGCAGCAAGATGTTTATGCCCGAAGTTTGCAGATCCAGGAGAGAGATCAGAACAGGTGAACCTTTATGCGAAACACTGATGGTGATGTTTCCATGTTATTGTTTTCCCACCACAGGAACCCAAGATAGTCTTGATCCTTTGGAGCAACATGGAATTGATGGAACATACGTTCCACATCATACATGATGGCTACTTGTCCTTTCCGAATACGACACAAGACTTCTACCAGAGTATTTGTGAGGTCAGAGCCAGTCAGTAGATGCTCATTAAGAGATGTATTCTGAAATCTTCTATTTCATGAAGGCCATGTAATCCTCACAGTACTTTTCATCCTTTTTTAGCCGTTTCTCCAGACATTTGAATCGATGTTCTGCACAAGCTCTGTTATTTGGCAAACTCGGTCTCTCTTCTTTAGAAGGCAATGGCATTTCAAAGTGACCATCCGCTTTTTGTTTGATGCCTTTCCTTAACTTTGCCAAAAAACATTGATCATCCTGTGACATTGTGACTTCTTCAGTATCCTTTTCTATAAAATCTGACTCAAAGACCTTCATTATGTATGCTGGCATGACTATTTCCTTGACTTTGTTTCTACACACAAAGTAGACTTCAGATATACCTTTGCAAGATGGCCAACAGCTGGTAGGATCTGCCACATGATGATTCGATGACTAACTCTGATTTTGTCTTCATAGTAATTATCAGAAGTGTTGCAGCCAATGATGATCCAACCCAACACAGATTTTTGTGCAAATGGTTGACTTTCTTCACCACTAAGAACTTCTCTGGGAAGTAATGCCAGAGGACAATTATAGCCAGTTAACAATCCTACCTCGCAGTCAAGTTTAGGAGACATTTTATCTACAAGGTGTTCCAAGTGGGGCCAGTTCTTTGCAATTTCACAGGAGGGAATGTGAGATCTATTTGTGGGTATGTAGCTTCTGGTATAGGTTGTAGGAAGGTTGATTTTCATGTCAGACCTGATGCCTCTTACTTGAAGTCCATTCAGCTTGTGGCTGGTCACAATCATGATTTTGGATGTTATTGTGGAAATCTTGAGCCTAACAGGTTCTTTTTTGCATTCAGTGATTTTGTTATGTCCTCCAAGATGAAAGTAGTGTCGCTCTGAGTGTCAAGCAAAGCATACACTAAAATCTCTTTCTCTGGTCCTGCTAGAGGTGACACATATACTGGAATGATTGATGAAGTATAAGAATTGTTTATTTCTTGAACAACTCAGTTTGAAGTCACATTGGTTGACTCTTGCATCATTTTTTCTGTTGCATCTTGCATAAATGTTTCCATCTGTATGTTCTTGGTTTTCCCTTGACCGCTCTTGATTTTTACATTGTTCTTTGTTCCTTGTTCTTTGTACTTGATCGCATTTTTCTCTATCTTGATGTAGGCATGTTGGGTGAAGCATTTCACATTTGTCACATACACTTCTAGAAGTGCAGTTTTTGGAGTTATGACCACTGTTAAGGCAGCCGAAGCACAACTTCTCTAACTGCACAAACTTCACCCTCTCTTCAACTGGTCTTTCCATAAGTCTGCGACATTTGTGAGGCGTGTGGCCACGTTGGTAGGTTCTTACATTCAATTAATGTCTGAAAAGACAGCTTCCAGTCATTATATCTAAGAGGGTCTCCTGAAAAAACACAGGGTTCTGAAATGTGATTGCCTCTGCAAGGGTTTTCACAAGGTCATTAGATGTTTCATGAAGTAAATAGTGATGTTGAGGGACAGATGCTTGAGTGCATGGAGCTTGTTGACAAACATTAAAGGGTAGGTTTAAAGTATATGACACTCCAGTGGGCATCAATGGCTGAAAAAGAGAAACAGGATTGTTGTATTGAGCAGTGTAACCCTTTTTCCTTGTTGAAAAAGAGGAGTAGTATTAAAATGAAAAGAATATTCAATATACCACTTTTGCCTGCTAGTGGTCTAAGAGAGGGGTCCATCTCTTGAAGCATTAAAGGTTAGATGGATAAAGATAACAAAAAATATACATTACACCAGCAGGATAACAAGGAAGTGACTTACACAGACATATCTTGGGTAAAATAAATGTAAACTTGTATAAAAAATAACTGAACTGTAATGTTTGACGGTTTAGTGTACAAATCTTTTTAAGTACTAAACAAAATTAAAATATTAAAAATACATTAATTAAATGGGTCCAAAATTCATAAAATTTTGGTCAAAAATGTTATTCTTATTGCAAACACATATATATATTTAACCTTTTGAAAAAAAAACCTGTTTTGTATCACTACCCTTCTTATGTGCAACATGAGTCAAAAATTACCCGCATTCATTTTCTATGGTAAGTCATGTATGGCTGAGTGTTTCTATGATATATATTAGCAAATTAAATTAATTCAGTCATTCAATATCCACAGGATTCCTCAATTAACTTGTTTTAAATCATAGTACACCCTTATTTTTTTTTTCCTTTTTTACGTTTTGAATAAAACGTTTTTTGGTATCACTACTCCTCTAATGCACAAATGGGTCAAAAATGACCCACATTCGTTTTCTATGGAACTTCAAGTATGGCTGAGTGTTTCTTTAGCACAAATCTTCATTTTTATTTTCCTTTATTACTTTATGAATAAGCTTTTGTATTTATACATCAGATTTACACATACGGTTCAGACATGACCCATATTTACTATTTCACAGCTCAGCACAGATCTAGTCTCACAACTCTGTACTGTTTTCCAATAACATTACCTTATAAAATATGTGATATCTGTAGTAAAAGATAACTGTACATAATATTAAATAGGTTTAGGTTACCTTGAGAGTGAGTACATTACCTGTTAGAAAGTTATAAGTAATTATTATTAGCTATTAGCTGTTCATATTCTATTTTAGTTATTTAAATCTACTGTACTTATTTAACTATTGTACTAGCTTAGCTAAGTACATTGGTAGGCCATTTAGCAAAAATGGTATTTTTGTGATAATGATATTCCTAGGGACAATAACATGAAGTATTTAATTTATTTAAAGAATAAACTCCTTAAACCAATAAATAGTAAAGGTTTATATAGTACAACAATTTCAAACATTCAGTAGACACATAAAACTGTAAACCATTTGTAGAGTTTATGTTACGCAGCCTGGCTCTCCTTCCACACTACCGGACTCTATTTCCCAGAATCCCCCAGATTATGACATCAATAATAACCCTTCACATTCACCCAATCATGTTACGCTCCGACGCTCTGATTCACCTGTTTACTAAATTACTTCCGGTTCATTCTTATCTAAGATTCTGTATTTAAGGCATCCGCTTGTAAGGAAACACTGCGAGGTATTGTCAACTCATGTTGCGTACTAAGCGTTTTCTGGATTACTGTTTTTGCCTTCTCGTTACGACTCTGTGTTTGGATTTTCGGTTTATGTCTTTTGTTTTGCCCTTGTTGGATTTGGTATATGGTTGGACTGTTTCCCGGTTTAGAACTTGGACTGTATCTTTGACAACATCTCTGGTCATCGGTGAGATCATTGTTTGTCTTCTGTTAGCAGAACCTGTTAACCTTTCTTATAATAAACCTGCCTGTATTTTTAACTCGGCTCGCGTCACTCCTCTCTACCTGGCGTTTCATAATACCTCGCCGAGCGTGATGGCCGAGTTTAATAACCTCCAGCAGGCAGTCGGTAATCAAGGGAGGGTTCTCGAACAGCATAGCCAGCTGTTTGAGAGCCTTGCTAACACGGTTACTGCTCTCACAACCCAGCAGTCAGAGCAGCACTCTCAGCTATCGTTCAGTTTCAGATTTTGCTTTAGAATTTCGTACTTTGGCTGCTGGTAGTGGTTGGAACGAACCCGCTTTACGGGTTATGTTTCGTAATGGGCTCAGAAGTGAAGTGTTAGCCGAATTAGCATGCAAGGATGATGGACTGCCCTTGGACGAACTTATATCATTAGCCATCAGACTTGATCAGCTAAAACAGAACGCGGTACCTGGTCGTAGAGCTGCTTTGTCTACTCCTCGTTTTTCTACACCTCGTGCTTCTGGATTTACTCCACGGGACACACTCAGAGAGGAGGAACCCATGCAAGTGGACGCTACCCGTTTATCAAAGGAGGAAAGAATGCGGAGAATTCAGGCTGGACTTTGTTTCTATTGTGGCAGAGCAGGCCATGTGTTGAGAAATTGTCAACTTTGCCCTTCCCGAGTTCAGCGTCATGTTACTTCAGGCTCGTCCTACGGTGGGCTCTCCCATGGTTACCATGGCAACCCGGACCGTCCATATGAGCCACCTGCTTCTGACTCGGGAAAGCGTGTGGAAGGGGTTCCACACGCTAAAAGGGTAAGCCGACCTAGCTCTGACATGTATTCAAGATCTTTTATTATATCAGTTATACTGTTCTGCCAGTCCTCTTCCTTTGTTTTTCCAGCCCTGATAGATTCCGGAGCCGAGGGGAACTTCATTAATGAGCAGCTGGCCAGACGACTCCAGATCCCGTTAGAATGCCTGGAGAACCCAATGAGACTGTCAGCGGTGGATGGGACCCCAGTTGGACAAGGAGCCGTATCCCACACCACCACATCAGTCAAGCTGAACGTCAGCGCATTGCACTCAGAGGAGATCAGGTTTTTTGTGATGAGGGACACAACTTATCAGATTATTTTGGGACTTCCATGGTTGAAAAAACACAATCCTCTAATTTCTTGGTTTAATTGTGAAATAATCTCATGGTCACCATACTGTCATGATCACTGCATTATTGGCCCTAAATTATTGATCCAATCTACTACTGTAGAAAGTCCTGGTTTGGAGTCACTTGCACATATTCCTACAGATTATTCAGATTTAGCTGAAGTATTTAGTAAATCACGTGCTTCTCAACTCCCACCACATCGTTCGTATGATTGTGCTATTGAGCTTACTGATAATCAGATACCACCAAAATCACGCATCTACCCGTTAACTCGGACTGAAGAGAATGCTATGGAGGAGTATGTGCAAGAGGCCTTAGCTCAGGGGTATATTCGTCCATCTACATCTCCAGTGGCTGCATCCTTCTTTTTTGTTAAGAAGAAGGACGGAGGTCTTCGTCCATGTATAGATTATCGTCAGCTCAATGCAGTTACGAAGACGTATCCATACCCACTTCCTTTAGTACCTGTAGCTCTAGAACAGTTACGTGGGGCTTCCATTTTCACAAAATTAGACCTGCGTAGTGCTTATAACTTGGTAAGGATCAGAGAGGGGGATGAGTGGAAGACTGCCTTTACTACCACTAGGGGGCACTATGAATATTTAGTTATGCCGTTTGGTCTCAAGAATGCCCCTTCCGTTTTCCAATCTTTCATTAATGATGTACTACGTGACATGTTGGGGAGATTTGTAATAGCATATATTGACGACATTTTGATCTACTCATCGGATTTACCTACTCATGTCTCCCATGTACGTGCAGTACTGAACCGACTCCTCCAAAATCAACTTTTCATCAAAGCAGAAAAATGTGAATTCCATTTGTCTACCATTTCTTTCTTAGGCTATGTAATTAGTGCAAAAGGAATTACCATGGATGATAAAAAGGTTCTGGCAGTAGTTAATTGGCCTCTTCCCAAATCGGTTAAGGATCTACAAAGATTTCTTGGTTTTGCAAATTTTTACAGAAGATTTATTCGTAATTACAGTTCAGTCGCCGCTCCGCTCACAAACCTGTTGAAACGCAATGCCAAAAAATTGGTATGGTCAAGTGAAGCATCAGATGCTTTCTGCTCTCTCAAGGAGTTGTTCACTTCAGCTCCTCTTCTAAAACATCCTGATCCCAAAGAACCCTTTATAGTTGAGGTTGATGCGTCCAGTGTAGGAGTGGGTGCAGTTCTGTCCCAGAACTTTGGCTCTCCCAGCAAGATGCACCCAGTGGCCTATTTTTCCCACAAACTCTCCCCTGCTGAACGCAATTATGGAATAGGTGATCGTGAACTTTTGGCGATTAAATTAGCTTTAGAGGAGTGGAGACACTGGCTAGAAGGAGCATTACATCCTTTTGTAGTGATAACTGATCATAGGAATTTGGAGTACTTAAGGTCTATGAAAAGCATGAACTCACGTCAGGCTCGTTGGTCAATTTTCTTCGCGCGTTTTGATTTTGTTATTACTTATCGACCTGGTTCTAGAAATACAAAGGCTGATGCACTTTCACGTATTTATGAGGATGACAGTGCAGAAAGTTCAGAACCCGCTGCTATATTAAAACCAGGTATTGTTGTAGCCCCTATTCGATGGGAGATCTCGGATGAGATTGATCAAATTAATTCCACTTCACCTCCTCCTGTACAGTGCCCTCCAGACAGGACTTTTGTACCATTGCAATGTAGAGATAGACTCATAACATGGGCCCACACCTCACTCACTTCGGGGCATCCAGGGGAGACCCGCACTTACCAATTGCTAGAGAATCGTTTCTGGTGGGAAAATATGCGGTCAGACATCCACCGCTTTGTATCTTCCTGTACTGTGTGTGCTCAGAGTAAAACTCCCCGTACTCTACCTGCTGGTAAATTAGTACCGCTGCCTGTTCCTGCTAGGCCCTGGTCTCACTTAGCTGTTGATTTTGTTACGGATCTCCCTGAATCTATGGGGCAGACAGTGATCATGACAGTCATAGACCGTTTCTCTCGCGGTGTTAGGTTCATTCCTTTCTGTAAGATGCCTACTGCCTTAGAAACTGCAGAAGAATTATTTAACCAAGTATTTCGTGTGTTCGGAATCCCAGAAGATATAGTCTCTGACCGAGGTCCTCAGTTTGTTTCCCAGGTTTGGTCTGCCTTTATGAACAGATTGGGTGTATCCGTTAGTCTATCCTCTGGTTATCACCCACAGAGCAATGGTCAATGTGAAAGAATGAACCAGGAGCTAGGGAAATTTTTAAGAATTTACTGTTCTAACAACACCCATGACTGGGCTAAATTCCTTCCTTGGGCCGAATTAGCTCAGAACTCTCTAATTAGTTCCACCACCAAGATGACACCTTTTCAATGTTTTTTAGGCTACCAACCACCCATCATGCCCTGGACAGCCGAACCCTCTGATATTCCCGCGGTTGACGATTGGATGCGTCGGAGCGAGGAGGTGTGGGAGGAGACTCATAGGCGCATTGAGGCTGTTCTACAGCGACAGAAACAGCAGGCAGATCGCCTGCGCCGCGAGACCCCCCTCTATTCTCCCGGGGATCGGGTTTGGTTATCGACCAGGGATTTCCGGCAGCCAGATATGCATAAGAAGCTCTCAGCTAAGTATATTGGTCCCTTTAAGATTATCAAGAGAATTAATGAGGTCACTTATCGTCTCGACTTACCGTCTCATTATCGTGTATGCCCTTCTTTTCATGTTTCTCTGCTAAAGCCGGTTATCCCTGGTCCATTGGATGAGACTTCGCTTGGGGCACCTCCTCCTCCTCCAGTGGCTATGGAGGGTGGTCCAGTTTATGCAGTGGAACGATTATTGGACTCCAGGCGGAGAAGGGGGACCCTGGAGTATCTTGTGGACTGGAGGGGTTACGGACCAGAGGAGAGAAGCTGGGTGCCGGCAACTGATGTTCTGGACCCTTTGATGGTGGAGGACTTTCATCGGTCTCATCCGTCCCGTCCTGCACCACGTCCCAGAGGTCGCCCTAGGAGACGGTCTCCGGTTCCACGAAGGGGTAGACGTCGTGGTTCGGACTCGGTCCATTCCCTCAGTTCCGTCCGCGGCTCCGGAAGGGGTCGTCCTAGGTCCAGGGTCTCTGTCCATCCCGTTCCCGCTTCTGGACGGCCTGTCCAGGTTGCCACTGGGGGTGGTGGGGTTGTTTCCTTGTGTCGTCCTCGTCCTTTGTTACCTTCGGACTCTTTGGAGGGGGGTACTGTTACGCAGCCTGGCTCTCCTTCCACACTACCGGACTCTATTTCCCAGAATCCCCCAGATTATGACATCAATAATAACCCTTCACATTCACCCAATCATGTTACGCTCCGACGCTCTGATTCACCTGTTTACTAAATTACTTCCGGTTCATTCTTATCTAAGATTCTGTATTTAAGGCATCCGCTTGTAAGGAAACACTGCGAGGTATTGTCAACTCATGTTGCGTACTAAGCGTTTTCTGGATTACTGTTTTTGCCTTCTCGTTACGACTCTGTGTTTGGATTTTCGGTTTATGTCTTTTGTTTTGCCCTTGTTGGATTTGGTATATGGTTGGACTGTTTCCCGGTTTAGAACTTGGACTGTATCTTTGACAACGTCTCTGGTTATCGGTGAGATTATTGTTTGTCTTCTGTTAGCAGAACCTGTTAACCTTTCTTATAATAAACCTGCCTGTATTTTTAACTCGGCTCGCGTCACTCCTCTCTACCTGGCGTTTCAGTTTATAAATAAATGACCAAGATTCTGACTTTTATACACAGATATATACAGTCATGGCCGAAAGTGTTGGCACCCCTTAATTTTTTCCAGTAAATTAAGTATTTCTCCCAGGAAATTACTGCAATTACACATGTTTTGTTATACACATGTTTATGTTGTTTGTGTGTATTAGGACAACACAAAAACAGAGGGGGGGGGGGGGGGGGGGTCAAATTTGACATAATTTTACACAAAATTAAAAAATTGGGCCAGACACAATTATTGGCACCTTTCCAAAATTGAGGGTAAATAACTTTGTTTCAAGCATGTGATGCTCATTCAAACTCACCTGTGATAAGTAACAGGTGTGGGCAATTAAAAAATCACACCTGAAACCAGATAAAAAAGAGAGAAGTTGACTCAATAAGTCATGGGTCTTCCAGCAGGACAATGACCCCAAACATACTTCAAAAAGCACCCAAAAATGGATGGAAACAAAGCGCTGGAGAGTTCTAAAGTGGCCAGCAATGAGTCTGGATCTAAATCTCATTAAATACCTGTGGAGATAACTTAAAATTGCTGTTGGGAGAAGGCACCCTTCAAATATGAGAGACTTGGAGCAGTTTGCAAAAGAAGAGTGGTTCCAAATTCCAGTTGAGAGGTGTAAGAAGCTTGTTGATGGTTATAGGAAGCGATTGATTTCAGATATTTTTCCCAAAGGTTATGCAAACAAATATTAAATTGAGGGTGCCAATAATTTTTTCCAAGCTTTGTGTAAAATTATGTCAAATTTGCCTTTTTTCCCCTCTGTTTTTTGTGTTGTTCTAATACACACAAACAACATAAACATGTATATAAAAAAACGTGTAATTTCAATAATTTTCTGGGAGAAACACTTCATTTGCTGGAAAGAATTCAGGGCTGCCAACACTTTCGGCCATGACTATAACAATAATAATAATAATAATAATAATAATAATAATAATAATAATAATAATAATAATAAATAAAATGCTTTGAAAGAAAAAGGAATACCCTGTATCACAATTTAGATTTTTTAAGTTATCTACTTTTCTAAATAAAAGCACCAATGTAATTATCTAAGTACAGTACTTATAACTAAAAGTTATGCAGTAGATTTAGTTAACTAATACAGAGTACTCAACAGCTAGGTAATAATAATTGCTGGTAACATTATATTTACAATGCTTCAATTAAACCCTGCCTATGGTGTCTGCATTTGGGTCTACCCACTTAACCACCCTGTAAACTACCCTGTGTGTGTGTGTGTGTGTGTGTGTGTCACAATAAGAAACATGCTGCAAATACTAAATAAGTATTAAATGTCATCAGAAATTTTCTAAAGTTATGTTAAAATAATTAAAAGCAGCACTGAGTTGTGAGACAAGAGCTGTGCTGAGCAGTGCTGAGCTGTGAAATAGAAAATTTGGATTGTGTCTGACCTCTGTGTGTAAAACTGATGTTAAAACAGAAAAGCGTCTTCATAAAGTAATGTTTTTAAAATTAGTGCTAAAGAAAACCTCAGCCAGACATGACTCATAACAGAAAATGAATGTGGCTCCTTATTGACCCATGTTGTGCATTATTGCGGTAGTGATAAAAAAAATAGGTATTTTGTTCAAAAAACGAAAAAAATATATAAAATAAGGATGCACTATGATTATAAACAAGTTAATTGAGAAATACAGGGGTTGGACAATGAAACACCTGTCATTTTAGTGTTGGAGGTTTCATGACTAAATTGGAGCAGCCTGGTGTTCAATCTTCATTAATTGCACCAGTAAGAGCAGAGTGTGAAGGTTCAATTATCAGAGTAAGAGCACAGTTTTACTCTAAATATTGCAATGCAAACAACATTATGTGTGACATACCAGAGTTCTAAAGAGGACAAATTGTTAAATTGGGTTTTGTCCCAATTTGGGTAATGTCAGCATACCACCAAGAAGCACCAACCACATCCAACAGGATTAACTGTGCATACTGTAAGAGGAAGCTGTCCGTCACCACAATAAATTATTGTGCTCTACAACCAGGTGTTTCAGCTTCATTGTCCAACCCCTGTACATTGGATACTGGATACTAAGATATATCATAGAAAAATAACACTAATCCATACATTAAGTTCCATAGAAAACAATGGGTCATTTTTGACCCATGTTGTCCATTAGAGTGGGTGTGCATATGTTGCGCATCAAAGGGTAAATAAGAAAAAAAAACACTCTTGCTTCAACTTGACTGTGACATGCAAAAAACTCGCAGATTTCTCTTGTCCACAATTTCTGACAGGAGAGTTTTCATATCCTGTGCATCATTGCAAATAAATGTGAAAGGATATATAATTTCCTCTTTTTTGTCAGGATCTGTCTCAATGCTGAGGGAATTCAACTGCTCCAGTGCAGATTCAGCTTCTTCCTTTTCCATTGTAAGAAACTGTGGTGCAATAACAGCAGAATTGAACAGCTTTGCGTGGTCTTTCACCCATTTGTGGACTTTTGGCATGTCATGGATGATTTTGTTTTCCTGTAAAAAAAAAATGGAAGTATTCTATGCATTTGCATTTAAAAAACAATTAAACTACTTTGTAAACTTTGTACAGTTGTGTTGTTTCTGTGTGCATTATAATATCATTATATTTAAATAAATAAAAACACCAAATAAGTTTTTAATATTAGTATAAGAAAAGCTCTGCTATTACAATTAAATGTCTCTATACAAAAAATTTAAAGATTTTAGTGTTACCATGTTTCCAAGGTGTTCCAGTTCAGACTTCTCTCCAGGTCCAGTCTATAGGAAAATGTAAAAATAATAATCATATACTATTATTTGATACACATTCACCATTTCTATTCAGATCATGGCTGACATTATAATTTATTATTAATTTATTAATAATGATTAAATGTTTTTTTTTTATTTTAATACAATTTTTAAACTTATCTTTACCTTTAATATTTATCAACCAAATTGCAAATATTAAACTTAATAATGCTATGAAGATATTCTAAAAAAATACGTTTTTATTTTCTTATTTCTTACCATTGTATCTGTGTTTTCGTTTGTATCCTCTGTAATGTCCTGTACCCAAGAGAAAAACAACGCCATTACAATAATACTTGGCAAAATGACCTTATCATTCCCAAACTGCAGTTTATCGTATGTAAAATTAGATAGAGCTCATGTTACATTCATTAACATTTAATTACACCATATTGGCAAAACGAACGAATGTCAGTCTTATTATACATCAGTGCCTTTTAATTTATTTTTAATAAACAAATACCTTCATTAGCACAATATGCCCTACAGAGCTGTGTTGAGAGAAGACTGTCTTAAAGACTTCAGGTGTAGCAAGTCTGTCTCCACAGCTGGGGTTCTTCATTTCCTCAATGCCATCATAGAAGTGCCAGTCAGATTCAGTGCTGAGCCGATGAAAGCACACAAAATGATTTGCGTCCATCAAATGGTAGGTAACTGCTGCAGTTTCATAGCTGTTAATTAAATAATAAAATAAATCAAATGTAATTTTCTTACGCTGTGTTGCTTCGTTTCATAGACAAGATTTCCATTTGGGGAATGCTTTAAATAGTACAAGGCATATTCATCGGTATAAGGCATATTCCGCCAAATAGGTGCCATTTCTGTAAATGTAAATCCTGTATATTCTGTAAAAATATTATTTTCATTATATATATATATATCAATGCTCTGTCCTGTTACCTTAATTAATTCTTACATATTATTGTTTTTTTTTTTTAATACTCAAAACATAAAAAGTAGGAGTACCAGTAACAGGAATAAGTGCCAGTAACACTTTAATAAATCGCATGATAGTAAATGTCAATGATCAATTTCAGGCATGGGCCTTCTTGATATAATAAAAATGACTTTGCATCGTTTAGAAATATACAAAGTGCATGCATATATAGTGATTTATTTTGCAAAAAAAATGTAAGGAATTAGTGGAATTGCATTTAAACATGCTTTTTAAATTTCACAAGATTTTGTGACAGGAATTTAAAAAATTTAACCATCCATGGGTTTAAAACCTTGTAAAATATTAAGTAAAGCTGTGAGAGATTGACTAATACATATTTTCAGTAGTTCAATATGTGTTTTTTTTTTCAAGAGTTTCAACAAGCAAATGGCACTAATTCAGTGGAGTTGACCATAAATATTCTTATAGGTTGCCCGAACATAATTACCTTTGTCCAAGAATCTGCAGGGTTAATGGCAAAGCTGTTGGCTGCATTTTTGGCTCATTTGTGCTCTGCACTGTTGAGTCAATGGCTACCATGATGAATGCTGGTGTACCATTCACAAATTGTTGCGGTGAGGATGTTCTGGTCCCCTTGCAGATCTTAGCTTTGCTGCTAACAAATTGTATTAGTGTTAGGGTTTATATAAACTTACAATTTCAATTGTAATGTATACACGTTAGATAATTCTACATATGTAGTTTTCATACATAATAATTTCTTAGTTTCTTGTTATTTGTCTGTGCATAAACAGCTACTAAAAGGCGTTACCTCTTTCTCTGACATGACATTGACCTGGGACACGACCAATCATCTAGTCTGTGCTGCAGTTCTGAAAGGTCTTCACACCTGTTGATAATTTCATTATTGTCAATATAAAGTGTCACTATATTTGTGTAACAAAAAAGTATCTTTAACAAAAAAAAGCCAAATGTACTCACCACACATCTACAGTCCTGTCAGTTTTTGTGAGAGAAAGGAGTGGACAGTCGTTTGCATCACATTTTAAAATCCACTCAGTCTTCTGCACATAATCGAGACGACTGACAATGAAGTCATTCTCAGTGCCAAAAGTGTCCCATACAGATTTTCCTTTCAAACGTGGAAAGTTTTTCAGCCATGCCAATTTCCCCTGGAACCATTCTTTAGCCGAAAATAGTCGATGAACCTCTAGTAAAGTCTTGAGCCAGTGATCCTTTGATTGTGCCAGTTCAATCTCATTTAGAATGGACACTCTTTTTTTCATGATCAAGTGAAGTATGTACAGAAGGTTGTCTATTGTACATGTATTGACCATTTTTATTGCCTGACGTTCAAGGTTGCCATGTCCTGACCATGGAGGGGAGCTGTAGCTGGTAGTTGGGCTGGATGAGCAGGCCTTTGGTGGATTGTAGTATTTAGATTTTTTTTTTTTGTCTTTCTCTTGCGCCATTTTTCTTCTACACTTCCTGGTGCACTTAGAAGACTCTCATTTGGTTCCTTTTTCATACCCCGAATTTTGGTCAGGATAACACCACGCATTCGGCCAGAAACAAACTCGTGCATAACTTGCAGGAAGTCACCAGGTCGTCTGTGAAGTCGATTATGAAGGACAATTCTTTTTGTGGTACGGAACCAGTTTTCAGCTTGAGTATTGGTGTCTCTTGTCTGGCCTAAATGCTTGAGCATGACACCTGTCCAGAGTGGCAGGATTGCCATGTAGGGTTTCAGAATGTCCACTACAGCTGGACACCAATGAGGATTTGATGGAGCACCTGAAACACATTGCTCTTTACTTTCCTTTGTTTCAAAGAAAACATACTCGAACATCTTTGAAAATGGAGACTGTTGAGCAATTGTTTTGGAGGATGGGTTTGCCAAGGTGTTTCCGTCTTCCAACTTTTTGGTTGTCTTCAGTGCAGACTCCACATTGACAGGGACAGCTTGTGACTTGATCATGTTCTGAAGGTCTTTAAGGCTCTCCTGACAGAAGCTTTCCTCTTTTGTGCAGAAAACATCACAAATGTATGTCATCAATGTATGTACCTCTTCTAATGTTGTTGAGTTCTGTAGCAGAGCAAATGAGTACAGGAACAAGTTTTTGGTTGACTTTGAGCACTTCACTTTTGCTACTTTAGTGCACATGAGTTTTATTATGTGTGCAGAACATATGTGAAGAACTGTGAAACTGCAGTCCTGACCTTCACAGACACTTTCGCATCGTCTAGAATGCTGCACTGACAGAAAGCTTGAATTGATGCATGGATCAATTCAAGCTTTCCCAGCTGTAATCTGTCTCAATTTTTTGGGGTTGCAGGTGAGACTTAAAGATGTAATAAAAATCTCTGACAAAGCAAGATAGCCAGTGGTGTATTGTTGGCGTACTTTGGTCTGATGACAGCATTTCTGCTACTGCAACTGTAGTTCTGGTAGTCGATGTCGTTGGGGTACACAAAGCATAATACAGAATATTGCTGTTGCAGTATTTTGGCTTTGAAACTACTGTACCAGTGGCATCAAGGTAAAGGAAGAGCTTCTTGTTTTTTTGAAGGTTCTTGACAAGCTGAAGTTGAGAAATCAAATACATATGTGTGATGAATGGTGACATTGATGCACACTGTATGTAATGATGTTTGAGGGGTGTGGGTGGTTCCTTCTCATCTTGATTTTGTTGAATTCTCAGACATTCCAGGTAGGGATTACAGTCCAGTCTGTTGTCCAGGTTTTTCTCACTGGATATTTTTTGAATCACTGTCAGTGAAGGCACATCAGTAAGGTTGCCACTAGCAAGCTTTTCCTCTGATGCTGCTGCCAGTTTCTTGGTGTGTAAATGCATGGGTGAAAATTCTCCCAACTCCTGTTTAAGTTTTTGTCTCAGAGGCTTTCTCACATGTCTGCTGAATGTAGTACCTTGTGAATGGTCTATCTGGCCAGACACTTGCACAGTAACCTCAACATCTTCGTTTCCTGCTTGGTGCTTCACAAATAGACATCTTATACAAAGCACAACAGGGAAATTTACATTTGGCTTTTCCATGCCAAAAAGGGGAAGACGTTTTTCTGGACATCATCGACTTGACTCGATTATATGTAAAAGACAGCACACAGTTACTGACCTGGCTAATTTTAGAGGACATAATATCTGTCCATCCATCTCCAAGGACACTGTACCCTCTTTTCATGTTTGGCTTTATTTTGCTCCATTCTTCTTTTGATATGGTTACTGTAAATTCAGATGGGCACTCTGGAGATTCTGAAGATACATGCAACATTTCATCTCTTTCTTTTTTTTCTTCTTCATCCAACTCAGTATCTGAAACTGTTATATTGAAAGACAGTTGTTTCCTTGGCAATGGATTCTCTCTTCTTTCTTGATGGTACATTTGGGACAGAACCATGGGGAAATGCATTCGAGGTCCACTATACTTTTGAAACCAACACACCAGGGGTGAAACCAGTCCTTGCATTTACTGCATTGTGCATATGGCTCAGATGGGTTGTTTGGCTGTCTGCACAAACAAAATAGCTCCTCTTCAGATTGTGGTGATTGAGGGCTACAATGCACATTCTAAACAGAGAAAAAAGTAAACTAATATATATTATAACCTCTAAACAACATGTCAAACTTACAGAACTGTGTAAAATGGCCAAAACAATGTTTAAGTTTTACTAATATGCTGTTTGTAATATGTGTAAACCAACATACCTCTTCTAGTATCACTGGTAGCCCCAGGGACTGAACAAAACAAAATCAACATTAGTTTAGGCAAAATATATATGTTTTAAACTGATTGCACTGTGCCACTGATAATAATAGTGTGTTGTTTACAAATAAGAGTTTCTAAATGTAAACATTAATATATACATTGGACTAAAAAGTATCCTGATCATTCATACTGTTATTGTTCAGTAAAAGCTTTAGACAAACTGATATGTATTATTATTACTACATTTGTATTACTACATGTTATTACAGATGAAAGTATATATTTTAAATGTATTTTATTATTATTATTATTATTATTATTATTATTATTATTATTATTAAAATCTTACATTTGTCATTACTGGATCTAGAGTACACAGCTTCATCCACAGTTAATATAAAAGTGCATCATCTACCATTACAAAGAGACCAAACTTGTGATGTTTTTGCGGAGGTCCAAGGATCTAGACAAAGAGCTGGAGTTCTTGAACATTGGAGGTCTCCGTGGATCAACACAAAATCAGCAAAAAAATAGTTTTTTAATTTGAATAAAGTAACCATCACACTGTTAAAATTTCTTGATGAGTAGACGAATGGCCGCTACAGTGGTTAGGTAGTGGATTTCAGTCCCATGTGTAGCATGTATTGAAGAGACATGAATACCAATATGTATAGATGCTGTGTTCTCACAATTCTAAAGTAAAAGAGTGTATTCTCATATTGTGCTGAAGTAGTATGTTTTGGTTGGTTGATACTAGTAAAAAAGCGAGGATTTTCTATTGTAGTATCTTGTCACATTACTGGTTTATCTGTAGGTCTCTGTGCTTGGCCGTTGAGGCATGGACCATGAACATAGTGTTATGCTGTGCTTCTGGATCCTTGTTGAGCCAGTATCAGATTGTTGTTTATTGGCTGAATAATAATACATCCTGGCTAAGCCCTATATGTAACTTTAGTTCTTAGATACAGGATTTAACATTTAACCTCCTGTATTATGTCACTAGCAACACCTTAACAACCCTTTCAGGAACCACATAACACCAAAGCAACTACCTGTTACCTAGTTAGCAGGTCCTCAGTTGGCAGCAGCCATCTAATAACACCCTAGCAACTATGTAAAATACCACAGTAACTGTCTGACAGTGCATTTACAACTGTTCTTGATTCATACAAGATATATAAGCACTATAATATTTAGGGAATGCACTAGGGCTGGGTATAAACACGATTTTTCAAAATTTGATTGACTTTTTCTGAATCGATTCAATATTGAGTCAATAAAGAATATTTTAGTTAGAAGTTTTGGTTTGGTGAAGTTTGGTTGAACATGTTGGATATTCATTTTAGTCAGATAATAAGTACATTTTCAGTGCTACACGGCTGCTATTTTTTTATAAAATCATCTATCATTTCTCACAATCATTTGTAAAATAGTTTTAACAGCTCAATGCAAATGTTAAAAATGTGTGAACACAATAATATTGCAAAAGATCCTACCTCTGATGTTTCTGTAAATATCTTCTGAATACAGCGCCTGTTGTTTAATCTATTAGGAACATGCAGAAATATACATAGCTGTCCCCAGAATCCAGATTCAGGCCAGTAAGGATCATGGATGTTGGCTCCATCTGACTGCAGCTGTGATATCCCCTTCTGGATTGACTCTAAAGTCAAGTCTAACAACCTACACTGTTGAAAGTGAGAAAAAAAGTCACATTTGTTGTAACAAACATTAGATAATAAATAGCACTATCAATTCCTTTGTTGCATAAACTTATTTTATTTTAATAATTAATATTTTAATGCAACTTACCTTTCCAAAGACTTTGAACCTGTAATGGAACATATGTAATTTTTAAAGGGACATAGGAAATATACTGACATGCCAACAGTTATATCAGGGACAGCATTATTGATCACAAAAAGTTTATTCAGGGGTACTTCCCTTCCTGTACATGTTTTGAGGTGTATAACCTCACCTGTAGAATGGTGTAAGTGTAGTTGAACACATATTATCAGAGTTCAAGCGAGACATAAAAGCGGGTGCAGATGGAAGGGATATTTCTTTTTAGAAGTTGTGTAGGTTATTAACATTACTCCATCCACAGTGTGACGTGTAGCGGAAATATATATCATATATGGCTAATATTATCATCCACAGTGAACAGTGCAGTGAGTGGTAATGATTGTGACCAGCAGTGTCTGGCTAGATCTGTCCATGTGAAGAGATAAGCAATTTTGGCTCAAGAACCCACACACACATCTGAGAGGTCAGTGCAGCACTCTTTACCTTCCATAAGACATGACAAAAGTCATGGTACATAACTCTGGTTTCCTTTTTGATGTGTCAGTGTATAAAATTGTGAATTTTGTGTAGTTGTTATTTAATAAATCCAACATAACACATAGAAAGGGTTTCCCACCGTTTGGTCTTTGCATTTAGATTTTTTTATTTTTTTTTTGGCTTTCCATCAAATATAATTTAAAAAAAGGTCAGTACAGAATTACAGTGTCTTCTTAAATTTACTTGAAATGTGTTCAGGCCATCTTCTTAGAGTTCTTTACAGTACAGTTTTACGAAACTTTCATAAGCAATAAATAAAATGGAGCAGTAGTTCTCAAACTTTTTAGGCCAATGACCAATGACCAAACTAAAACCTCGAAGTACCACCTACAAGCCATTTTACAGAAACACGTGTAGTTACCACACCCATAGTTATTTATATACAGTAAGATAGTCGTGTAATCCACAAATATACATTTCGTCATATCCTTAGCCAATTGTTCTTCACCTGTTGTGTGAAGCTTGCTCGCATAATTAGTTAAGTTATCTGATTAGTTATTGTTTCTGGTTAATACAGTATTCTTACTGAGACTGTCAGAAGGATTTAGACAAAGGAAAATAAACAACATGGGCTACAGTGCTTTTACCTTATTTATCTATTAACTGTTGTGCAGAAACTGTAGTGAACTGTCGGTGACTGTTTGATTGATGTAGGTTATCATGTCTTGAAATGTTTTACTGTAGGACCAATGAATCTGATGTTAATAATGATAAAACTGTAGTTCTGAGAGTAAAGGAGAGTGTACCTTACATTCAGGTTCTAACTAATGTAATGTTAAGAAAATTACAGGTGGAAACTTCATAGATTTCAGTTCTTAATATTTCAGTGCAAGCAGATGTTTTGTCTCAAATAGATTGCTGGTTTTGTAGGACTCCAAAATGTTTTTTTATGCAGACCTAAAAACATTTGTCATAAGTTTGGTATCCAATTAATCCAAAATGATACAGTAATATCACTTGTTACTAATGTTATTAATGGTATGGAATGTGTTTTTCAAGACTGTCTTGGTTTCATTGGATACCAATTTGATTTGCTCGTTTTATAGGACTCCGAAATTTGGTTTATGCATATCCAATTACTCCAAAATGATACAGTAATATCACTTGATATGCATGACATTAATAGTATGGAATTGGTTCTTCAAGGATTTCATTGTCTGATTTTTTTTGTTTTTATACAATACCGAATGGACATTTTTGGTATCCAATTACTCCAAAATGATACAGTAATATCACTTCAAACATATACCTGGATACATGAGAATAAAATCTTTAAGAAACTAGTTCTGTGATATGATAATTTGATTTGCTTATTTAATATGACTCCTTATTTAACATTTCCAAAACGTTACACTGTTATACGGATAAGCAGGAGTCTTTCTGGTGTATATTTGTGGATTAACCCTCGTTAAATCATGTTTATTTAGGTGTAAAACTAGTTTCTGTTCCATGGTCAGTCTCTGCACAAGAAGCCCAAGTCTACACCTCCGGGTGCGCTGTGCACGCGGCTAGAGTAAAACACTGTTTAGACACGCACTAGGGTTTCGGTGCAGATGGCGTGACCGCGGTCAAACATGGCGCATCATTCTCGTAATAGTTTATAATGCATGACTGCGAACATCAAATCCAGTAATAATTTAATAAATCTTACCTGTAACGTTTGTCAGACATCCTAAACAGACATCCAAATGGTTTTTATTTTCTTAATCTAAATGGTCAAACAGATGACCTACAGGTAGTGTAGCTAACTGAAATCAGTAGCTAACTGAAATCAGTTGAGCGATGCTACAGAGTAAAGTATGTTGCGGTGTAGGGTGACAACACAATTTGCATAATATTCCCATAACACCTTGCACCAATAGTGTAAAAAACATATTAAAGGACTGATTAAAACTTTTAAAAGTATTTTTAATAATGTTCTGCATATGTTTATTTGAAAAGTTTTTTATAGAATTTATATTTATAGTATTTATATTAGGGGTGTCACGATTCTCTAAATCCTCGATTCGATTTCATTTTCGATTTGAGGGTCACGATTCGATTCGATTCTCGATTTTTTTGTTTTTTTTCTTGTTATTATTTTATGCCTCATAAAATTTAAATAATATATTTATTATTATTATTATTATTATTATTATAAATATTATAAATATTATTATTATTATTTATTAAGATATATATGGTAATGCCATCTAGTGACTTTTTTTGGTAGCAACAGTGTGCACTATTAAAACAAGCAGTTTATCAGAGCTGTGTGTGGATGGAGCTGCAGTTCTTCATCCAACCACTAGCAGCAGCAGCACAAGCCCAGCTCTCTTCACTCAGTCACTACTTCAGTACAGCCCAGCCACGGGCTACAGAGCTCAGCCAGTCCGTTTTTACTGTTTCTGTAAACAAATAAAGGTTTTAACCCCACTAACCGGATAATACAGCTCACTACAGTTCATCTTTCAGCCCAAGCAGCTAACAGCAGCAGGTTAGAACAGCCGACACGGAGTCACTGCTCGGATTACATTATAAACAGGTCAGTTAGCGCGCTGCTAACCTCAGGATGTTTATAACTACGGAGTTTAGTGGACACACCACGGCCGCCAGGTAAGTCTTTTAAAGGCTACTGAAGACTATTAAAGGCTATTAGAGTGTAACCCCTGGCTCCCAGGGGTTACAAGAGGTTATTGAAAGCATTATTGGGGGGCAGAAATCAGTACAGGCTGGTTAGATAAGTGATGTGGGTATTGTCTTATAAATATTTACACATTACTTATATCTCTCCTGAAAAGCTTTTATTTTAGTCAGAAACACGCTTGTGTTTACTTTATCTGAGAGAAAGATGTTTTTTTAATTCAATGGAAAGCAACAGGTGTAGTCAATTATAAGTTTAAGATTTTTAATCCACCTCACTGTGATCTATAGTCAGTGTTCTCAAGTCACACTGACACACGCATTTCAGCGAGTTCACACGCTCTCACCTGCGCGCACCCACCCCTCCGTTAGATACAGATACAAAACCTGCGCGCCCAACCCCCGCCCCCCCTCCCCCGTTGGACAGATAAAAAACAGTGATCACACTCCCGCCGACTGCGCTCATGCAGTGGCTATCTCTATTTAAATGAATAGGATGCGCTGTGTTGGTGCCGCGCCATTTGCGTAGCGCGCTGCGCTATTTGCGTAGCGCGCGCGGGAGGGATCGTCGATCCTCTTTTTGACTTCGATACTCGAGATCGTGACCTCATTTCGATTCGATTTCGATAAAATATCGAGATCGTGACACCCCTAATTTATATGTGTTTAAAACATTATTATGCTGGCACTGAAATCTGACTGACTGGGGGTGTTCCAAATTGAAAATAAATAATCAAGGAACATTTATTCAAGGCAATTAAAACTGCTGGTTGGTTCAATAAAAAAAAACTTCCACTTATAAATTAGAAATATGTGCACTTAAGTTCTTTTTTTATCATTTTACTCTTTTTAGTGTTTTTATTTTATTTTTTTACCTTAAAATAAACTATTAAAATGCTTGCCACAAAAATCTGCCCTCATTTTAAAATGATAGTTTATTATTATTATTATTATTATTATTATTATTATTATTATTATTATTATTATTATTATTGTTGTTGTATTAGGAATATATCTGTCATACGTGCATTATTATTTCTCTGACTGAAAGCGTTAGCTCATCAAGTCTTTCAAAAGACGCTGAGGCATATGGGAAATGTAGTGCTTGTAGGCACTTGTCTTGTAGTTCTCCTCTGTACTTTTCAAACAGAAAAAAATTATCAAATGTTGCCTGAGGATAGAAGTACTTTTAAAAAAAAATTGATTTTCCCCACTGCCAAGATAAAATCCACGTGACTTGTTTAAACAAAACCTGATTCTGCATTCATTTTAGTATTTCAGTGTTTGTTCATCTACAAAAAAAAGATAAAAAGGAAATATTAGATTTTTTTCTACAAACGAATTAGCCTAGTGAAACTAAATAAAAAATCTGAACAATTATGACTGATACACACAAACCTTTTCTTTGTTACACCGAGTTTAAATGTACATGTTTTTTTCTTTAAATGACCCTAATAATTTCAACCTTTAGTTCTTTTTAAATAGATTATAATATATAAGTATATACATTATTTATTTATTTCATATCCCAGCATGTAGAGTAAAAAAATAAAATGAACAAAAACTTTAGCTGGAGAAACAATAGCACATCCCTGTGGGTACAATGCAGATGTTGGTGATCCTGGTGACCATCTAGTATCTCCGCCATCGTTTCTGGGCCAAAAGTTACTGACTCTCTCACTCACACTCACACACAAAACACAATGAACATCCTCAAAAAAACTTTTTTCCCTACTTCTGTTTCCAACAGAGATTAAATATAATTGCAGTTACTTCAAAATAATCAAACTAACTAAGATCAACGTGTAAACTTTAAGTAAGCAATATTATTATGCATAGAAATATCAGTAGCATGAACTTATTTGATTTCATCATGTGGAAGTGTAAACCATTAATAAACACACTGCAGTTCTAGTTAAATCTGCATTTTTTTATTGACACTTGTAAAGTTTGGTCCTTTAGAAAACCCTGAGTTTCTCACAGGTACATACAATTTTGCGGTGGTGTTCATGTGGATTCATCTTGTAAATTTTGGGGCGGCACAGTGGCAAGAGAGCCTGGGTTCTATTCCAAGCTGGGGTGACCCGGGTCTTTCTGTGTGGAGTTTCCACGTTCTCCCCGTGTCTGCGTGGGGTTTCCTCCGGGTGCTCAGATTTCCTTCCACAGTCCAAAGACAGCACGTCAAGGCCAATTAGGAAGCAGTAGAAATTGCCCCCTAGGTGTGAGTGAATGTGTTTGTGTGTCTGTCCCTGTCTGTCTGCCCTGCGATGGATAGGCAGCCTGTCCAGGGTGTACACTGCCTTCCGTCGATGCCAGCTGGGATAGGCTCCAGCAGTCCCCCATTCGTCTGAAGTCTAGTGGATGTAAGCGAAAAAGGCAAATAGTTGTCACAGACCTGCAAACTTAAAAAACATCAGATTAAATAATGGTAAAGCAATACTTCTTGTAGTTTTGACACTGATGGTATAATATATAAGATTAGACAAGACAAGATAAGGTAATACTTTATTGAAACAAAAATGAGGGAATTTGCAGTGTTGCAGATATATTTTTGTGGCGTCATATTCAACACTGTTTGCCAAGTACAGAGGTTCATAATAAAGAAGATTCTACAGTAATAAGACTTGTTGTTCAGGATATTCACAGCATATTAGGTTTACTTTCATAAGGCAATGTAACCTTCAACATAGTATTTGATAATCTGGAATTAGGGCAGCTGGAAATATGCAGAACAGGCAATTTATTCTCCTGACATCTTCTCAAATGCCAAGTTCAGAGGCTCATTATAAAAAAACTGTACAGTATTTTTTTTTGTTATAAAGGCTGTTCACAGTTTAATAGGTATAGTTTCATAATTTTGTGTCAAATTTAACAGACTATTTGAGAATCTGGATTTAGGGCATCTGGAAATATGCAGAACAGGCAATTTATTCTCCTTTAATCTTCTCAAATGCCAAGTTCAGAGGGTCATAATAAAAAAACTGTATAGTAATATTTCTAGTTATTTAGGCTCCTCACAGTCTAATAGGTATATTTTCATAATGTGGTGTCTGATACAACAGACTATTTGAGAATCTGGATTTAGGGCATCTGGAAATATGCAGAACAGGCAATTTATTCTCCTTTAATCTTCTCAAATGCCGTGTTCACAGGGTCATAATAAAAAAACTGTACAGTATTATTGTTAGCTCTTTGGGCTCATCACAGTGTAATAGGTATGTTTTCATGATTTTGTGTCAAATTTAACAGACTATTTGACAATCTGGAATTAGGGTAACTGGAAATATGCAGAACAGGCAATTTATTCTCCTGACATCTTCTCAAATGCCAAGTTCAGAGGCTCATTATAAAAAAACTGTACAGTAATATTTTTTGTTATTTAGGCTATTCACAGTTTAATAGGTATAGTTTCATAATTTAGTGTCAAATTTAACAGACTATTTGAGAATCTGGATTTCGGGCATCTGGAAATATGCAGAACAGGCAATTTATTCTTCTTTAATCTTCTCAAATGCCAAGTTCACAGGGTCATAATAAAAAAACTGTACAGTAATATTTTTAGCTCTTTGGGCTCATCACAGTGTAATAGGTATGTTTTCATGATTTTGTGTCAAATTTAACAGACTATTTGACAATCTGGAATTAGGGTAACTGGAAATATGCAGAACAGGCAATTTATTCTCCTTTAATCTTCTCAAATGCCAAGTTCAGAGGGTCATAATAAAAAAAAACTGTACAGTAATATTTTTTGTTATTTAGGCTATTCACAGTTTAATAGGTATAGTTTCATAATTTAGTGTCAAATTTAACAGACTATTTGAGAATCTGGATTTCGGGCATCTGGAAATATGCAGAACAGGCAATTTATTCTTCTTTAATCTTCTCAAATGCCAAGTTCACAGGGTCATAATAAAAAAACTGTACAGTAATATTTTTAGCTCTTTGGGCTCATCACAGTGTAATAGGTATGTTTTCATGATTTTGTGTCAAATTTAACAGACTATTTGACAATCTGGAATTAGGGTAACTGGAAATATGCAGAACAGGCAATTTATTCTCCTTTAATCTTCTCAAATGCCAAGTTCAGAGGGTCATAATAAAAAAAAACTGTACAGTAATATTTTTAGCTCTTTAGGCTCCTCACAGTCTAATAGGTATATTTTCATAATGTGGTGTCTGATTCAACAGACTATTTGAGAATCTGGATTTAGGGCATCTGGAAACATGCAGAACAGGCAATTTATTCTTCTTTAATCTTCTCAAATGCCAAGTTCACAGGGTCATAATAAAAAAAACTGTACAGTAATATTTTTAGCTCTTTAGGTTATTCACAGTCTAATAGGTATGTTTTCGTAATGTGGTGTCTGATTCAACAGACTATTTGAGAATCTGGATTTCGGGCATCTGGAAATATGCAGAACAGGCAATTTATTCTTCTTTAATCTTCTCAAATGCCAAGTTCACAGGGTCATAATAAAAAAACTGTACAGTAATATTTTTAGCTCTTTGGGCTCATCACAGTGTAATAGGTATGTTTTCATGATTTTGTGTCAAATTTAACAGACTATTTGACAATCTGGAATTAGGGTAACTGGAAATATGCAGAACAGGCAATTTATTCTCCTTTAATCTTCTCAAATGCCAAGTTCAGAGGGTCATAATAAAAAAAAACTGTACAGTAATATTTTTAGCTCTTTAGGCTCCTCACAGTCTAATAGGTATATTTTCATAATGTGGTGTCTGATTCAACAGACTATTTGAGAATCTGGATTTAGGGCATCTGGAAACATGCAGAACAGGCAATTTATTCTTCTTTAATCTTCTCAAATGCCAAGTTCACAGGGTCATAATAAAAAAAACTGTACAGTAATATTTTTAGCTCTTTAGGTTATTCACAGTCTAATAGGTATATTTTCATAATGTGGTGTCTGATTCAACAGACTATTTGAGAATCTGGATTTAGGGCATCTGGAAATATGCAGAACAGGCAATTTATTCTCCTTTAATCTTCTCAAATGCCAAGTTCAGAGACTCATAATAAAAAAAAACTGTAAGTATCACATTAAAAAATATTTTCTTTCCTATTTTAGTGAAATACTTTATTCTAATTTGTAAAATGAAAGAAAAGCCCCATAGAAGTAGTTCTACGCTGTTTTAAATGAGTTTTAGCTGTTTAGCTCCATTCAGCGCGGTGATGGGGTGTAATGTGATATGGAGGGGGCGGAGCTCTACATTACCCGAATGAGGCTGAGCTTCGGGCTCTGCAGTTCTTTCGCAGCGCCTGAGGAGGAAGAGCAGGATCAGCTGAACTACAGAAGGTATGGAGAAGTTTCTCTCTCTTTCTTCATCACGCTGTTCTACATTCACTCCTACACCAACACCACCTTCACCACCTTCAGCATGTGCAGCATTTACACCACCAGCACTGGATCTTCTCCGAGCTCTGCTCAGCAGTTATGTGTCGTTCGAGAACGATGCAGCTCTAAGGGTGAATCCCATTTCTCCCTTAAGAAACCCACAAATGCAAGTATTTTCCGTGTTAAAAATTACGATTAGCACTGTATTGCCTTAGTTTATTGTGTAGTTTTGATGTTTTATGGCTGAATTCTTCATAACAAGCATAAAAAGTTCGCTAGTAGTTCGTTTCGGTAGCTAGCTAGCTAGCTAACTTTCCCGTTCCACCTTAAATGGTGCAACAGACGGCAGGCGCTACCGCATTTAAGGCGGAACGGAAAAAATAAATCAAATAAAAAAATAATCAGAGCTAATTTCAGCTCCCCATCACAGAGGAATTAAGGAATGGACAATATTAATTAATTTCTGCACCTCCTTCCCCCTTTCTGAACACATACCATGCCCTAAAGTTAACTAGTTAACCAGCAGCTAACAAATATGAGCTTTCATGCTGAAATATTTTATATTATGCTCTTTAAAAAAGAGAGAAAAAATGTTAAATCAGTGTTTAAATTAATTTGATAGATAGATGAGTAATCATATCGACCTGGTCCTCACCACACAGCCTGCCTCACTCATCCTGACAGAAAAGAACCTAAAATATTAGCTTGTAAAATGACCCAGTGGTGTTTATAGCAGAATAGCACACCTAACGGTTAAAGTTAACTATATAACGAAAAGGATTAACCATTACAAACTGTGTGTACATTATCCTACCATTTAGGCTATATATCAACAACTAATAACAAATTCATGTTTTTAGGACATTCACGCTGTTGGTAGTATGTGATGTTTGGAATTGCTAGCTAGCTTGGCTAGGTCGCTAGCATTGGCTTGATAAGGTAAAGGTGGCTAAACTGTAACTTACCTTTAAAAATAATGTAATGTGCCCCTATATCCAGTTGCTGTATCCTTTTAACAAAACTGCTTTTGTTATTCAGTATTTTTCTACATTGTTCGTGACGCATTAAAAAAACATGGTGCATGCTCCACACAGTATTTTTATGTACAGATTTACAAATGTGTTAGCAATAGTAAAATGTTTTATGATGTGATTTTGTTTGGTGAGAATAATGTCATGATACAACCCAGCAAACATGCCCACAACATGGGCCAATGAGGTTGGTGCGGTACCGCCCGCATATGGGCAGCCCAAATCGGACCAATGGGTATTTGCACATTGGGCCAACAGAGATTTGCAGAGCTCTAACACACACACACACACATGCCCTCAGCGGAAAACCAATTGTGGCCCCAAATTTTTAGAACTGTGCAATATTGAACAGAGAACACTTTTCAAGAAAGAAAAGCTGTGCTATTGGCACTTTGACATTTTTTGCAACTGCCTGTAAAACAATTATATAAATAACACAATTTAAAGTGTATAGTAAATTAATAAATTTATTACAAAGTATCATGTATAAAATATAAACAACACACAACAGTATTTAAGTAAATTAAATCCCAAATTTATATTTTAGCATGTAGATAAACATGTACTCCATAAATATCTCCATTTGCAAAAACAGTATTTATAATAAACGGTATGATATAAATATCAAACATAATACAAAATAACAAAGAATTATACAACTTAAAAAAAAAAAATATATATATATATATATATAAACATCAATAAAAACAGCAAATCATATTCTTGAATAAATACTTAAATGCACTAGACTGATGTAGTAGATGAATAATAAACTGATACTATTATTGCTACTGGAACAAAGCCTCTGGGGTGGGTTTCCCGAAAACGAACAACCTTAGCGAATAACGAACGAACTAACGAATGACGTGAGTAAAGAACGAGCCAGTTCTGCGAGTGTTTCCCAAAGAGCTTCGCAACGTGAAAATTAACAAAGGAGGTTAAAGAACGTCTTTGTTGACTCCTCCCCCGAAACAGCGCACTCAATCGATCCACACATATCGATTATTATGCAGTATTTATTCAGTATTACACCCTAAAAATGTAAAAAAGTGTTGTAATCATCAATATTATACATATTTTGAAATTTAAATTACAAAAGGATGTACTTTGGCATTAATAAAATACTCCTACAGATACATATGGCTAAATAAATAAGTCATATGTTTATATATAAATGTTTAATAAACATTAAACTTTTTTAAAACTATTATTGTTAATATACATATATATTATATTAATAGATATTGTACTAATATTATTAATAGTAATATTGATAATAATATTAATTTATTATTATTATAATTATTAATAATATAAAAATAATATAATAATATAAAAATAATTATTGTTCCGGTGTGTGTGTGTGTGTGTGTGTGTGTGTGTGTGTGTATATATATATATATATATTGTTGTAAAAAGAAAATGAAAGATGGGTTACCCCCATCCACCATCCGGGGTACAACTCCCCTGCGTGTTCGTTTTGATGGAGAGAGTTGCAGACAGGTGGAGTGGAGTTGAAAGCAAATCAAGTATTTATTACAAAATACTGAATTCAGGAGAACCAATACATACAAGACAGTTAACAGCCATCAAATAGTAAAAGTTCTGACCCCCCTCTGATCTGACTCCATGTTTATACCCCAAATGACGTGAAACCTGCTGATGAGGCGTTGCTAAAATCATCTCATGTTAGTATGCATAATTTCACGTGTTAGTAATCCGTTTCACGTGTCTGACCAGACCACTAGTGCTTGGCCTTGACTGTGTCCAGCCAGAACTGAACATTGTGGCATTATCTGTGTGCGTGTGCGTCACTCCCCGCTTTGAAGAGCTGCAGGTTTAGGGAGGCACCCACACACAGAGAAGGCCGCTTTGGTCTAAGAGCCTCCTCTGTATCAATTTAGTTCATACAGAGTGTACCAGTCGATGATTGATGGCCGTTAGTTGTGACCAAAATGCCTTAAGCATGAGCTAAACAAGTCACACAATGGATTTCTTATGTTATATGTTAATGTGTTAGTGGCGCGTGGTTAGTCCGCCATACAATAGATCCTATGTGTTAGTAAATGCCTTATGTATCATGTGGGTTTGTCATATAATAGAGTCTGAGTTAGTTACATGCCTGATCAAGCAATGTTTAACTATATGTGTAAAGAATATATATTGTGAGTATTGGTTAATCTTCTATATAAATGCGTATAAAATACAATGTGAGGATTGGATAATCTTCTATATAAATGCATATAAAATACAAGGTTTCACACAATGATTATGTAATTATAGATGCTAAAGTTAAGTAATCATTATTGAAGGATATTTGTCAACACACCCAAGGTATAATAAACGTTAACTCTTCAATATACACACACACACACACTGTAAAGCTCCAGCTCATCCTAAATCAACATCTCAGTTGGGTTTAGGTCAGGGGATTGTAAAGGCCATGCACCTCTTTGTTAACTAGATAATTCCATATGCGTCAATTAATTGTTTTCATAGTTTTAATATTAATCGACAATGTAAAAAAAATAAATAAATAAAAAATGAGACGTGTCAACTTTTGACTGGTATTTATATATTTGCGAGCTGACACACCCCAGAGTTTGCCCAGATGAACGGCCACAATGTTGGTTAGAAGCACCTAAATAAAGAATAATATTAAATATTACCTGCACATTCACCGATACCCTTTAAAATACGTGTAGGTGTGAGTAAAGACACTGCAGGCGTCCCTGCACCGGACCTACAGTACCAGGAATTTTCCCAATAGCATGGAAATATATTGTATTGTGCTGTAATTCCCGGGCTGGTGGGAAGTGTATATAAGTGTGTGTATGCCACATAACAGCCTGATTACAGAATCCACGGACTTGGTGACTTTGCAGCTTTGCTTAGACCGTGAGCATCCTCTGCAGGAATCTGGATTTTTAATAATTTATGGGTTTGATTGGTCAATTCCAGTATGCCCAGTTAGACTACACAGAGAAAGTTGGCATTATAATATAATATAATATAATATAATATATGATATAATATAATATAATATAACTCATTCACTCACTTACTCACTCATCGTCAACTGCTTTATCCGTTAAGGGTCGGGGGGAGGGGGGGGGGGGGGGGTGGCTGGAGTCTATACCAGCCGGCATCGGGGGGAAGGCAGTATACACCCTGGGCAGGCCGCCAATCCATCGCAGGACAGACAGACACACAGGCACATCCACTCACACACTCACACCTAAGGGGCAATTTTTATCCGACATCCAATTAGCCTGAACTTTGGACTGTGGGAGGAAACCGGAGCACCCGCAGACACAGGAAATAATATTATAATATAATATAATATAATATAATATAATAATATTAATTATTATAATAATAATTATATATATAATATAATTGATTATAATTAATAGTAACATAATATAATTGCTTCAACCAGGGAAATTATAATTTTTCTCCCTCAAAATTGGCGGTCCCTGGTGTTTAAGGTGCTGAACTGCAAGTAGAGATCCCCTAAAGAAGCTCTTAAGAATAACGACTGGGTGAGGGCACTCGTTAATCTGCGAGCGAGTTTACGTAGTACTTTAGTTACGCACGGGTTTGGGAAACACTCTTTAATTAACGATCAATCTTAAGTACGAGTTAACGAAGTTCTTAGCGTAACGAAGCTTTCAGGAAACCCACCCCTGATCTCTATTATTAATTTTATTCCTCTTGCTTGTAGACTTGGAACCAAAATGTCATCCCAATCAAACCAGTAAAAAAAAATTCTAATTGAATATAACATTAGTTTTTGCATTAAGGTTTTTATCTCACAGCAATAATAATGAAGGAGAAAATAGATGTACTTTACATAAATAGAACAGATATAGTTAATCATAATATCAAAAATGAATATTGTTTATGCATTAATATAGCATAGATCATAAATTAACTATTTGTTTGAAGAGACTGCGTGAGACGATGCTTCCGTCCACCTGAATGGTCCCGTGCATTCCAAAGCCAAACCTTTGCAACCTGCTCGATCTCTGCATCCTTTGGTGGTGGCATGATTGATCTTCTCACGGCCTCTTAAAATGATAATATAGAGATATGAGAATGCAGTCAGGTAAATACTACATCTGTTAGTGTCTTTTCATGTACAATGCTTAATTTTAGAGAAATTTGCAGACTGTATTTGATTACAGTGATTCTTATATAGTGATAGTTATTTGAATTTGAATTTCTTCAGGCTATTCATGGTGAAACATAAATAGCCTTTACAGTCACTGTGTGTGACTGGTAGTTACATTCTATAAACATGTGAGGTGGCCGATATCAGGATATCAGGTTCACAAAAATACCAAAACTTTTTAAAATGATATCTTTCCCTTAGCTTAACTGGCTATCTTTGCATTAGCTTAACTGAATATCTTTCCCTTAGCTTAACTGGCTAGCTTTCCATTAGCTTAACTGGCTATCTTTCCCTTAGCTTAACTGGCTAGCTTTCCGTTAGCTTAACTGGCTATGTTTCCGTTAGCTTAGTTGGATATCTTTCCCTTAGCTTAGCTGGCTATATTTCCGTTAGCTTAGCTGGCTAGCTTTCCCTTAGCTTAACTGGCTATCTTTTCCTTAGCTTAACTGGCTATCTTTCCCTTAGCTTGACTGGCTAGCTTTCCCTTAGCTTAACTGGCTATCTTTCCCTTAGCTTAACTGGCTAGCTTTCCCTTAGCTTAACTGGCTATCTTTCCCTTAGCTTAACTGGCTATCTTTCCCTTAGCTTAACTGGCTATCTTTCCCTTAGCTTAAGTGGATATCTTTCCATTTTCCATTTCCCTTAATATTTCCCTTAGCAAGCCATTGTTCCCTTAGCTGGTTATTGTTGACATACTTGGATATAAAGTTAACTTACTTAACAGCAGTCTTTCTCCAAGAGCCGAGATAAGCTGCCAACTTGGGAGCCCCTCGTGTTATTTAAATGTGAGGTAAATTCTCATTCTAACTTAGGACAATGCTAACTTTTTTTAGCACAATGCTAACTTCGACATAGCTACCCTTATAATGCTACAATAACCTGAGAGTGGTAACTGCATTAGCACCACATTAGCATATCTTAGCAAAAAATAGAAAAGCGTATAGTAGAACAGAAATTATAACTTACCTTTCAGTCACTTTGACAGACCAAAGTCACTCACTGACTTTGCCTTTAAGCTTGATCGTTGCTCTGTGGTAAAGGCACGTGCAGGGAGGGGGGAGGGGGAGGGGGGTGGTTTCGTTGGTCACATGATCCTCACAATTAAATATCACATGCAAAAATAAAAAAATATGTAACTTTTATAACCTTGCTGGCTTACACAAAGTGTATAGTCAAGCACAAAAACATTTATAATTTAATATTTTTATTTATTTATTATCAGCACTACCAATAATAAAAGTGAGATTATGAATCAGCACCATGGAGCAAATTCGTAGCTATCCAAAATATTAAATAAAAATATTTTTATAAATACAAATGTATAGCTGTACAGTATATGTCTTGAAAAATATGAGATGTTACTATGTGTGTGTGTGTGTGTCCCTCCAAAGGTCTCTGCACAACTCTGCTGTGGTACCTTGATTTTTCTCCACTTTTGGTTTAGAAAATCTTTCAGAGCTGATACTACATTTCACACAGTGTTGCTCCTATCCACTAAGCTAGCTAATCTACCTAGCTCTCACAGACAAAAACAATAAAAAATATTCAGATACCCTTCATATGAACTTATGACACAAACTTTCAGATTGTAAAATATTGTATGGTAAATTTGGGCTGACCCAGAGTAACCTAGCATAGGATTTGTGTGGGCATGCTCACATATGTGTGCGTGCTGCCCATATAACCCACAATGCCTACAGTGTGTAAATGGTGCAGGCTGAATTAGGGCTGACCCACAGTGGCCCTGCATGAGATTTGTGTGCACATGCCAAAGTGCAGGTTGCCGACATATAACCCATACCGGGTATGAAATGGTGCAGGCTGAATTTGGGCTGACCCACACTGGCTCTTTATGGGATTTGTGTGGGCGCATCAAAGTGTTGGCTGTCCAAATAATTCCCACACTGGGCCTACAGGGGCATTAATGCACTGGACCAGTTCAGGCTAGCCCACAGCGGCCTTTTATAGGATTTGAGTGGGCCAGCCAATGAACAGGCTGCCCACAGAAAACCCATGTTGGCCCTGTTTGGAATTTTAATGGGCTAGACCCTGCCCACAGTGCCCGCACTTAGCCCACGAAGGGCCGATGTGTAGCTTTTTGCTGGGTAATAATCCACTCCATATATGCAGGATTAAAGTAAAATAAATTATACTGGACATATACATTTATAAAATGTCTCTAGAAGATATATAATAGGAAATGAAAACAGTGTGAATTTTTCTTTTGCTTAAAACAGCAAGAAAGTACTACCCTGAATGTGATAATTAGGGGTGGGTGATATGGCTCCATATTTCAGGGTAATATAGTTCATGATATTCAAAAATATTGGCAACATTATTTCTTACGATATTTATGGCATACTGCCTTATTAAAACAGATTAATGTCATTTCTGGAGCTGTGATTGTATGCAGATAAATTATCCCATAAATGGTCCTACACCTGAAAAAAAAAAGTAATATTATCTAATTTCTAGAACATAAAAACAGGAAGGGGTAGGTCGAGACTCTTCATCAAGCATATACATTTAATACAGGCTTTTTCTGCTTCCGGTCACTGAAATTATTGTATTGAAAAACTAAATATTGATTATAAAAGGTGAGGGGTAGAGATATACTGCAAGTCAGAAAATTACAAAGATATTTATAAGATAAAATGAGATACACTTTGTTAGAGCAGTATGACATATTTACAGCTAGTGCTGGACGATATGGCCAAAATTTATATCACGATACATTCCTTAATTTCGGTCGATACAATATAATTTCGATATCGATATAAATATTTGGAAGGCCTCAGAAAAACTGTTAGGAATCCCTGCAATGGAAATCTGTACCTATTACTGTCTTTAAAGCCTCCTCTCATAAAAAAAACTGTATAATACTTTAGAAATTAAAAAATGGTCAGAATGAATTAATGCTCACCTTTATTTGCATGTAGCAATATAAAAACATGACATCTCTGTCAAACACAAACCAATAACCTATTTACATTTTACCAATATAAATAACTTTACATTACAACAGAGGCAGAGCTTCTTATCCTTTTGTAAACATATTTAACAGATCAAAACAAAAGTGCCTCATCCAGGATAAAGCATGCAGAAAGCCTTCATTTATATAAAAGGAACACGATATCACCGTCAAATAAACAAACCTATATCAACTATAAATAACTTAGATACAACATAAACTACATAAGTGCTTCAACTCCACTTTCCGGCACAATTGGGAGCAAGCTGAAGTTTATCAGACCTTTGAAAGCCGAACCACTGAATTAGACCTGCCTCCCTCAACTATCTCTCCTGTTTAATCACTTGTGGAAGCATCAGGTGTGCTCATTCTGCATCTAAAATCTAAAATTCTGCATCAGGGCCGAGCCTAATCGAGGAACTCGGTTCGGCCGCACTGCGCTCCGCTCGGCTTCATAGCGGGAGGTTCTAGGTGTGGACCGGAGCGCAGCCGAGCTTCAAGTTTTAGTAGTATGGATTATAGTGTAAAGTGTGATACTACTAAAGTAGTAGTATAACACTGTATTCAGTGTTCAGGACAGCAGCAGTGTTTCTGCTACATACATTTTGCAGCTGCAGCCTGCTGACAGTCAAGATACAACTACATATTAAAATGTCTGTGAATTTATAATGGGATAAAAGTACTGAAGCCTTTATTGTAGTATGAAGGTGTCCCAGTATTTTTCTCCATATAGTGTAACTAATGTAGGTAATTCTTTTTGGTTAATTGACCTGCTTTTATTTTAATACACAAATTTTTTTTTCTTTGTTTTTCCAGAATAAACAACCAGGATATTTAATAAAGAGCAGTGTTAAACTGCTGAAAGAGGTGAAGCACAAGCCATCCAGAAGAATCTCCTGAAAACGCAGAAATTGTTTGCTACATTTCACAGACAGATGGAGCCAAGTCCCAACATGGAGAAACATCAGCACTCTGTCAAGAGTTTTACTAAACAGAGTGATCTCAAAAAACACCAGCGCATTCACACAGGAGAGAAACCGTATCACTGCTCAGACTGTGGGAAGAGTTTTAATCAACAGAGTAATCTCAAAAACCACCAGCGCATTCACACAGGAGAGAAACCATATCACTGCTCAGACTGTGGGAAGAGTTTTAATCATCAGAGTCATCTCAAAAATCACCAGCGCATTCACACAGGAGAGAAACCGTATTACTGCTCCGATTGTGGGAAGAGTTTTACTGAACGGAGTAGTCTCAAAATACACCAGCGCATTCACACAGGAGAGAAACCGTATCACTGCTCAGACTGTGGGAAGAGTTTTACTAGACAGAGTGATCTCAAAAATCACCAGCGCATTCACACAGGAGAGAAACCGTATCACTGTTCAGACTGTGGAAAGAGTTTTACTAAACAGAGTAATCTCAAACTGCATCAGCGCATTCACACAGGAGAGAAACCGTATTACTGTTTCGACTGTGGGAAGAGTTTTACTAAACAGAGTAATCTCAAAATACACCAGCGCATTCACACAGGAGAGAAACTATATCACTGCTCAGACTGTGGGAAGAGTTTTAATCAACAGGGTCATCTCAAAAATCACCAGCGCATTCACACAGGAGAGAAACCGTATCACTGCTCCGATTGTGGGAAGAGTTTTACTAGACAGAGTACTCTCCAAATACACCAGCGCATTCACACAGGAGAGAAACCGTATCACTGCTCCGATTGTGGGAAGAGTTTTACTGAACAGAGTAGTCTCAAAATACACCAGCGCATTCACACAGGAGAGAAACCGTATTACTGCTCCGATTGTGGGAAGAGTTTTACTGAACAGAGTAGTCTCAAAATACACCAACGCATTCACACAGGAGAGAAACCGTATTACTGTTTCGACTGTGATAAGTGTTTTACTACACAGAGTCATCTCAAACTGCACCAGCGCATTCACACAGGAGAGAAACCGTATCACTGCTCCGATTGTGGGAAGAGTTTTACTAGACAGAGTACTCTCCAAATACACCAGCGCATTCACACAGGAGAGAAACTGTATCACTGCTCCGATTGTGGGAAGAGTTTTACTGAACAGAGTAATCTCAAAATACACCAGCGCATTCACACAGGAGAGAAACCGTATCACTGCTCCGATTGTGGGAAGAGTTTTACTAGACAGAGTACTCTCCAAATACACCAGCGCATTCACACAGGAGAGAAACTGTATCACTGCTCCGATTGTGGGAAGAGTTTTACTCAACAGAGTAATCTCAAACTGCACCAGCGCATTCACACAGGAGAGAAACCGTATCACTGCTCAGACTGTGGGAAGAGTTTTACTCAACAGAGTAATCTCAAAAAACACCAGCGCATTCACACAGGAGAGAAACCGTATCACTGCTCAGACTGTGGGAAGAGTTTTACTTTACAGAGTGAACTTATATTACATCAGTGCATTCACAAAAGATAGAAAAGTATCCCAAATCTGTTCCTCTGCCATAAAAAATGCAAACCTTAAATCTTTCAGACAGCCAAAAACACCTCATCATGCACACAATCTTCACTCAGTTACAAGAACTTCATTTAAAAATGGCTTTTTACAGGTTCAGAAAAATGAATCTTATCCAGAGATGATGTTTACTGAATTTCATGCTGTGTTTTTATGTATGTTTGTATACCTACATTAGTTAATGCCTGCAGAGCTCTTCAACACTTAGTGTTGTGTTTTAAGAAGTTTTTACACACAGAATCATAAATGGTACCACTAACAGCATAAACTAGGAACATACATTTTTACAATTTTTTCAGTGATATGCTGAATAAATAGTAAAGCGATGATGCTAGCTCAGAGTAAAATCGTATATTAAATCTCAGCATTAGCTTTAGAACTAATAATAAACAAAAGTGAGGATTTTATCATTCTGGGACATTTTTAGGTTTAAAAATTGAATATGCTTTGCCATAAGTAGGAAATGATCATTTGGTCAACTTATGTCATTTACAGCCTTAACACATTCTCAATTGTTTACATATAAAAACTTTATTTATTTTTTCCTCCACTCCACGTTTGTAGTTTGTAGTTGGAGCGAGGGCACTGCCAGTGTTTGCTCCAGATGTTAGATTAGCATTACTTAGTCTTTTAAAATTTAGATGTCGTAGTTTAAAGGAGTAGAGTATTCTTAGGAGTAGAGAATATTCTTAGCTTGCAACAAAAGGCCAACAAAATCCTTTTCAGAAAACAAAAAAAAAACGGTCTAGCTGTAGTTTCCATACTGAAAGCAACACTCAGCAGGCTATGCAGCAGTAAGACTGCAGGATCCTTGATTCCCTCTACTGCACATGTGTCAAACACAAGGCCCGCGGGCCAAATGTGGCCACATCCAAGCGAGAGCTTGTAAGATCTTAGTGTCTATAATAAATAGGTCAGAAGCGTTCTTTGACCAAAAACTACATTTCCCACAATGCTTGTCGATTGTATTACCCGCGAAGTTACGGCTTACTGCCACTACACGGCAGTGTAGTCATTGATGTGGAAACCCTGCCGGAGGGAAGGCGTAACTTCGCGGGTGGAATTGAGACATACAAACGTTTATCCCATAATGTCCAGAAAAAGAGAAGTTGATGCAGACGGACGGCTGTGCTTCAAGGCGAAAGACCGGTATGCCTTTTGTGTTACAAAGAGTGTTACTGACCAAAATAAACGCTTTTTAGGAGAGATATAAGTTCTGTGTAAATATTTATAAGACAATAGCTGAAAAAATCTGTTTTAATGACGTTAATAAACATCACTGTGACAGCGCTAGTCACAGTTTCAGCAAAGGAGGAGCACGTGTATCACTTATCTAACCAGCCTTTACTGATTTCTGCCCCCAATAACCCTTTCAATAACCTCCAATAGCCTTTAATAGTCTTCAGTAGCCTTCAACAGTCTAACCTTGCAGCCGTGGTGTGTTCTAAACTCCGTAGTTATAAACATTCTGAGGTTAGCAGCGCGCTAACAGACCTGTTTATAATGTAATCCCAGCAGTGACTCCGTGACGGCTGCTCTAAACTGCTGCTCTTAGCTGCTTGGGCTGAAAAATGAACTGTAGAGAGCTGTATTATCCGGTTAGTGGGGTTAAAATCTTTATTTTCTACACAGAAGAATTTTAAAAACTGTAAAAACGCTCCAGACTGGCTCACCTGAGCCTGTAGCCCGTGGCTGGGCTGTAGCTCTGACTCAGTAAAGACTGCGGGCTTGTGCTGCTGCTGCAGCTCCCACTAGTGGTTGTATGAGGAACTGCTAAATCTGAGGAAATGCTAAATCTATCACATGTTCTTAACAGCTCACAATTTTAAATTTTATATTTATTAAGCCTTATTTCAGTATCAAACGTTTTGATCAAAGTTAATATAACTTGTATTTTATGTCATTTCTATTCACTTGACTAGTTTGGTTCTTGATTGATGGAGTTTTTGGATTTCATAACATGACAAATTAAAAGGATTTATGTTAATAGAGCAACAAGCAAACATTTTTTCCATGCAACTGTAATATTTGATTGAATAAATAGTATATTGAGAGTTATTTAACATTAAGGAGTAATTACATTCATTTTATATTACATTTGATTACATTTTATTACATTTATAAGTTACATCTGGCCCTCAGTGGACAGCCAATATGCCAATGTGGCCCTCGGCCAAAATGAGTTTGACACCCCTGCTCTACTGGTTTTCTCATTGGTCTATGGTTCAGTCAGTCTGATTAAAAATCTGCAAGTTAATCTACAGGGATATTTGGTTGTGTTGTGTTGCTAAAGTTATATACTCTGTTATCTTTTCCTTATTTGGTATCGTTTTGCTAAAGGGTTTTTTTTTTATATCTCTAAAGGTACTAAAAATATCTAATCCATTTACTTTATTGATTGTTTTATCCAGTACCAGCTATTATCGTTGTTTTACATCACCTTATGTATTTACTCATATTCATATCTATGTGATTCAATAAAAGGCTTTTATATTGCAAGATCTGCAAACTTATCTATTCTTTCAACTTAAGCATTTAGCCAAAAGCTTTTGTACACAGCCAAACATACATTCAAGCAACCACTATATACAGTGCCTTGCAAAAGTATTCGGCCCCCCCTTGAACTTTTCAAACTTTTGCCACATTTTGGGCTTCAAACATAAATATATGATTTTTTGGTTTGTTTTTTGTGAAGAATTAAGAAGTGTGTAAGAATACGGAGGAGTTTTGCCTTACTATGTTCATTGTTCATTGATTAAAGGGTTAATCTGTGTGTAACTAAATCAGCATTTCACTTAATCAGTACGTTATTCAAGCATTTAGCACGATTCATGATGATTCACATTGTGACTTAGAATGTATGTATATTGTGTCCTTGTGCTCAAAGCAAGGCCGTTTTTCTTGCAACTTAGCATGATTGATTTTTTCCAGCAGAACCATGAGTTTCTGTACATGTAATCTATAGTCTGATAAGGTTGGGGTGAACGAGTTCTCGGCTGACGTATAGGATGAATAACTGCTTATCAGTATCAGGATCCGGGGGGTGTGAGGAGCCTCCTCACACACTATTAGACTGAGGCCAGGCGAATGCCTGTATTTATTAGACTCTGTCTAGGAAGAAGAGTAGAGTTGGGCGGGAGAGCTTCTCCCGAGAGGGACTACAGAGCCACAGGTCCTGTTCACACAGCCGAGAACTCTGGAAACCCCAACTTTTCTCACCTTTGGGGTTTTCCTCTTATTTTCACCTTTTTATTTCAATTCAATTTTTCAATAATCTTTTTACTAAATTTTTGATGTATCCAAAAAAACTGTTTTGCTCAGAAGATTCTTTGAATAAAATCTGACGGAACTACAATTTTGGACTGGATCTCCTTTTCTTCTTTATGACGTATCATGCCAGATACATCATAATTCGAACAGTAGATCAATAATCTTTCAAGTGGGAGACAATCGTGAAGTGGAAAGAAATTTATTGGATGCTATCTCATTATTTTGAGATACTCTCATCATTTGGAGATACTCAGTATTTTGAGAACATTGGTATTTAAACTGTGTGAAACTGACACCAATAAATCCATAACTCCTGCTATTTACTTACTAATAAGTAGTTTTTCTCAGTAGCTCAGTCGCTGTGAAGTGTGGAGAATAGTTTTGCAATATATTGATTATCGCTGAATCACAGTTTTGAGATATCACCGTTATCATTAATTTACCACTTTACTGAAATATGCTGAAAAAAACTTGAAAGTGCTTGAATTTTACATGGTAAAAGGTGTTTGAACCCTGTGTTTGAAAACCCCAGCAGCACTGCTGCACCTGATCTACATGTACCAACACAACACACACAAACACGTCACCACATTAGTGTCAATGCAGTTTTAAGAAATATTTATCACGAAAATAAAGCTCTCTGGCGCTGGGAATTAAATATACAGGGTAAAATTTAGGCTAATCGGATATGCAGGTGAAAAAATAAACTGTGAAAAAATATGTGTGTGAATATGTGTATGTTTATACCTACAAATCTCAAATGTAAATTGACATAATATGGACCATTAAATGACGGTAACAACCTGACCGTTTGACACTTAGCTAATCTGCATACCAGTAGGAGAGAGCAGAGATAGACTGGCTGTGTATGAAACGGTAGGCAGCTACCACAATCCCTCATGCCTGAGCTGTTCATATGTTAACACCCACTAAATGCTTAACCCTTTACAAGTATTAATATGAACTTTAGGAAAAAGAATATAAACAGAATTGCCCTTTTTTCTATTGTGAGTTAAATGAAGTCACTGCTGCCTATTCTAATAAGCTAACCGTATGACTAGCTTGACGAGCTCTGGGGACATTTTTACATGGGATGTGTCTGAAAGATCTGTGGACAAAAATACATTACTTAAATTAATGAAAAGTATTATTACAAACGTTACAAAAGGACTTTCTGAGCTGAAAACAAAAAAAAAGAAAATAAGTTTTATAAAATTTATTGAGTTATCATATATATCCTATACCCAGTTTATAGACACATTTGGGACATACCGGGGTTGGACAATGAAACTGAAACACCTGTCTACAGTCACTCAGTTTTGGATCTTAGTTTGCATAAAAATAAATTTATGCCAGTTTTTACCCTGAGCTCTGGCTTGCTCCAATTTTTTTCCTCCTTTTTTCCTCTCTGTGTCACAAACTCTTCTAGTTCCTCCCTTTACCCAAGTTTGATTTTAGGAAGTCTTTATAGCCACAGGGTCAAAATGAGACGCATAAACACTACAGAGCAGGGGTCTCGCCATGGGCGCAGATGATTATAGTGACCTCATCCGAAATCTACCATCTACAAGCATAAACGTTGGGGTTTTAATTTAATTAACAGTACGTTTGTGGAATTCTGTGTTCCACAATGCCCTCGTTTTTAAACTAGGAAGCGTTCAGTTCAGAGGTTACATTGTTCGGAGCTCCGTGTTCCAGTTCCAATGTAAATTTAACGCACCTTCTCAAGTCCGGGGTTCTAAGGAGCTGGTAACTGCCTGTAGACTACAGACACAGGCAGTTACCAGCTCCTTACGGTACGTGTCCACTGGCACTTTTTTTCAACGCTGGATCTCCTTGCTCGTTTTTGAATTAAAATGAAGCAACAGAAGTAGACAGTCATAAGTTTAATATTTTTATTTTTTTACCAACCTCACTGTAACCTATAGCTCTATAAATCCATATTCTGCCGCTTTCAGCTTCTCTTCTGTGGTTGAAAGGCGCCTGTTCTGTGTGTGTGTGTGTGTGTAAGAGGCTTGTGTGTGTGTGAAGACGCAGCCTGCTCTTCCCTCATTGGCTGGACGCAGCCTGCTTTTCCCTGATTGGCTGGACTGGACACAGTGCGGTGGCCGGATTTATTTGAATAAAGTTGAGCCGGAGGGCGGAGCTGCGTTAAACGCAACAACCCGGCATGCACCGAGGCATGCAGCGGCTCTCTCCATTGATTTTATGTATGATGTTATTATGATGTTATTTTAGTAAGCAGTCGCTGTTAACTGAAATTATAAGATGTAAAATGTTAACATTGTCTTCCTGGTCTTGCCTAGGCTGTAGCAATGAAGAAACAAAAAACAATGACAGCGTTTTTTCAAAAACCAAACAATGTGATATGGAATAGTAGGATGTCAGTGATTTGGCATCATGGTGTAAGAATGCGCGCAGATGGCACTGGGGACATATTGACATACCAGACCAATAACAGTTTCAGTATGGCTAGTGTTGATCAGAAAAGTGATTATTCTAAAGTTTATTGCAGCATATACATATATATATATACATAATTTTACAGATTGGTCCCCCCCAGTTCAAAATGTCCATCTGCGCCCCTGGGTCTCACACTCGCGGCCCGCGGGCCAATTGCGAGACGTGTTGTTACAAACAGCAGAGATGTAGTAATGATTCAGGACGCTGTGACACATTACAAATACGTGCTTTCATGCTGAAATACTTTATATTATGCTCTTTAACAAAGACAGACATGTGGTAAGGCATATTAGTGAGTGCATAAATTAATTATATATATAAATTAATTATATAATTTCTATTATTATTAGAAAAATAACAAACGAAAATTAACCCAAAATGTTGACATAATCTAACGAATTTCAAAACATAAAAACGAAAAACGTTAAAATGGTATTAATACAACAGTTTAACACCTGGATCAAACAGTTATAAGGATTTATATTTATGCTTAGTACACAGACTAAGCTTAATAGAGCAGACACAGGCATTCTGCTGTCCAGAATTTTAACAGATGCTTATTCTTACTCAATAGCTGGAGAACTGGACATAACTTTATTTATGTCATTTATGTCACATTTCACTTTGCTATTATGTAACTGAAAGTCACTTTTAATTTTTTTTTTTTCATATCTAAAAAAATAAAGCATCACCCTGTCATCTGGTGCTGCATGTCAAGTATATAAACCTTAAAAAACATTTGAAATACACAGCAATATAAAGCTATATGTTAGCGTTCATTTCTTATCCCCAGGGCAAATTTATTTTAAAAATGTATATATTAATTAATTGACTAAAATCTCTCCTGCGCTTTAAAATGCTGCAGTCACGCAGAACGAGCTTGAAAGCTTGCATGGCACTGCGATTAAAAAATAAATAAATAAAGTCCTATAAAGTGTAGCCAAATGTATGGTATTTAATTCGAATATTTACTCATATTCAATCAAGAGAAATCAGGCAAAATGCGCCGCTCTCTCTCTCGCATCGCCGAGCTGAATTCAGCGCGAGGCTTCAAATAATATAACAACTCAGTTTAGTTAAATTAATTAAGATGAGTGAGGACCTGTAAAGTTAATCAAATATTGTCAAATATAAAGGATAGGTTGAGGTTTTGGTGAGCTGTTTCAATTATTTGAAACCGAAACTAACTGAAACTGATATTATTCTGCGCACTATTAGAAAGGCTTTGATTTTGTTTTAAATGAATTTTTTATTTTATATTAATTATTTTTTAATTCATTTTAAATATTTTTATTATTTTTATTGATCAAAATTTTTTTTCATAAGATATATATATATTTTTTTGATGTATTAATTTTTATGATCTTTTTAAAGTTTTTTATTTTCCCTTTTTTATCTTTATATTTTTTCCGTCTATAGTAAATGTCAGTTTTTATTTCTAATTTTTCTAATTTTATTTATAATATTTTTAATCCCTTTTAAACTGTAAATGTTCAGCGGCACAGTAAATGAGGGTCCTCCTCCAGTGTAAATAACCGATTGCTTGATTAATATTCAATGTTGCAAACCCAGTTTTTACATAAACAATAAACAGAATAAAGAATAAAATAACATTGCTGATGTATCTTCAACAGCACATCGCATCCTATTCACTTCAATGGAGAGAGCCACTGCATACCGGCTGGGTTGGGTTGCGTTGCGTTGAACGCAACCCCGCATTCTTATTCAAATGAATCAAGCCGCCGCGCTGCTTTCAGCCAATCAGGGACTTCACACACACACACACACACACATTCGAGCCTTACACACACAAACGGCAAAATATGGATTTATATAGAGCACAGTAAAGTTCATTTAATCATTAAAAGTTTAAAATTGACTACACCTGTAGCCTTATTTGGATTCAAGATACGCCCACACGGTGAGACGAGAGATCTGGTGTTCTGTCGACTTGTGCTACCCTGACAAACCGCACTGTAAAAAAAAAAACCGTAAAAAAACGGTCAAATTACTGGCAGCAGCGGCTGCCAAACAAAAACCCTAAAATTAAAGTAAAATACTTTATTTCATATTAAGTGCAAAACCAATAAATTTACATCCATTTTCATTAAAGTGTTTACATAAATACACCGTTATTTTACAGTTTTTTAAAGCATATTTACGAGTAAATTCCTTCAATATAGTGATATCGATCAATGATGTGCAGGTAAAAACTGTTATTTTACAGTTTTTTAAAGCATATTTACGAGTAAATTCCTTCAATATAGTGATATTGATCAATGTTGTGCAGGTAAAAACTGTTATTTTACAGTTTTTTAAAGCATATTTTCGAGTAAATTCCTTCAATATAGTGATATTGATCAATGTTGTGCAGTGACAAACTGTTATTTTACAGTTTTTTAAAGCATATTTACGAGTAAATTCCTTCAATATAGTGATATCGATCAATGTTGTGCAGTGAAAAACTGTTATTTTACAGTTTTTTTAAGCATATTTACGAGTAAATTCCTTCAATATAGTGATATCGATCAACGTCGTGCAGGGAAAAACTGTTATTTTACAGTTTTTTAAAGCATATTTACGAGTAAATTCCTTCAATATAGTGATATTGATCAACGTCGTGCAGGGAAAAACTGTTATTTTACAGTTTTTTAAAGCATATTTACGATTACATTCCTTAAATATAAGAGATATTCCTCAATGTTCTGCAGGGAAAAACTTATTTTACAGTTTGTTAATAATAACACTTATACAACAATTAAATAATTTGGACATTATAGCCATCAAGGACCTGCAGAGACAAAAAAATATTTTACAGTTTTTTTTCTGAATTAATAAGATGTATATTATCATTTTTTTTTATATAAATATTTTCTAGAAAGTCAAGACTTGCTAATGCATTTAGGGTTCTTCAGAGAAACACATTTTTGGGAAGAGATTTTTGGCCTTCACTGTAAAGCAAGAAAAACCTGACTTTTGCTAAATTAAGCAATTTACTTTTTTATTATAACCTCAGGGGCCCAGCAAAAACTGTTGTACCTTACACCTCACTCTGTGATACATGGAACACAAAACAAATAAGTTACTGTATAAAATCTTCACACACAAATCACACTAAAAGATCGCAAAGGTTGACATTCTGCATTTTTAAAAGGTGAAAGTGTTACTCATGCCACATAGTCAATACACATAATCAGACTGTCATTTGTGGATATGGATTCAGGGGATTACATCAAACATGAACTAAATGTCTTGTTTCTGCCTCATCTCATTGCATCATACAAGGTGTTTTCTTGTTTAGGTGCCAAGTCCACACCAATGCTGTACTGCCACAAACATCTCATAACATACAACTTGCATGTCAGAATAGATGCTGATGATAGAGTGATTACTGTATCCTTGCTTTAACTGTCCCAAATCAGAGCTCCCCTTATTGTCCAGGCTTCAATTGTCATACATAGATAGATCGATAGATCGATCGATCGATAGATAGATAGATAGATAGATAGATAGATAGATAGATAGATAGATACTTTATTGGTCCCCGGGGGGAAATTCTTGAAGTCTTTGTTCTGAAGATGAAAGCCAACCTAGATCCAATATAATTTTCTTCCAATGTATGCACTGAAGTGTGCTGTCCTGTCCAGGGAAGTGATCCTCCATGGTACATTCCAGGCTTTTAGTCTTAAGTCTTTCTTGGTCATCACTCACTCACTTTCAGGATATGTAGTCATCCATTAGAAGGATTCATCCACAGGAATTGCTAGTTTGTTGCAGGGATCCTTCAGGACACTGGAGCCTAAGGGGTAAAGTGGCATTTATTCTCATGGTTAGTTCGGTTTAGATTAAAGCAATGAAACACATGGGGTTATGTAGCTTACATTATTACCACTACCTTATAAAACTGATACCAAAAAAAAGTGCAAAGTTGTAATTAAATCAAAAGGTAGCAACATTGGCTACATTGAAAACTCTAAAGTAATTTTACATTGTATAATAATTAGTTGTGCTCTACATAATTTCATATATGTTCCTTTAATATTATCCACAATGTAGAAAATAATAAAAGAGAAACAAATGACATGAAGTAGAAGAATATGTCCAATTTTTTGACTGGTACGGTAAGACCCACTACATGTCCACTTGATCCAATTCCTACAGACCTACTGCAAACCGTTGCACCTACTATCATCCCTGCTATCACACACACAATCAATGCCTCCATAACTACTGGTGTATTTCCAACTGCTTTTAAACAAGCCCAAGTCACACCACTGCTTAAAAAACCTTCTCTCAACCACGCCCAGGTTGATAGCTACCGACCGGTCTTGCTACCCTTCCTTTCTAAAGCTATAGAAAGAGCAGTCTTCAATCAGGTCTCTGGTTTCCTCTCCCAGAATGACCTCCTGGACCAAAACCAATCAGGTTTTAAAAGAGGACACTCCACTGAAACGGCCCTTTTGTCTGTGACTGAAGCGTTAAAAACTGCCAGAGCCGCAGGACAGTCCTCAGTGCTCATTCTGCTGGACCTCTCGGCTGCCTTTGACACAGTCAATCATGACTTTCTCCTATCTATTCTCTCAAACATGGGTATCTCAGACAATGCGCTATTATGGTTCAGATCGTACCTCACTGGGCGCTCGTTCAAGGTGTCGTGGTGTGGACAGCTCTCCTCAGCCCACTCGCTATCCACTGGGGTTCCCCAGGGCTCGGTACTGGGACCCCTTCTCTTTTCTATTTACACCACCTCAGGTGAGGTCAGGTGATCCGTTCTCATGGCTTTTCCAACCATTGCTTTGCTGATGACACCCAGCTCTATCTGTCATTCCCACCTGAAGACCCATCAATCTCTGTGCGGATATCACAATGCCTCTCGGACATATCCTCATGGATGAAGGAACACCACCTTCAACTAAACCTTTCCAAGTCTGAACTTCTGGTTATACCAGCTAATCAGTCTATTCAACACAACTTCACCATAACCATTGACTCGGTCACAATCGCCCCGACAAAGGTTGCCAGGAACCTGGGGGTTATGGTTGATGACCAACTCTGCTTTAAGCACCATGTTGCCTCGGTCGCTCGGTCCTGTCGCTTTGCGCTTTACAACATCAGACAGATTCGACCGTTTCTAACACAACAAGCCACCCAACTCTTGGTACAAGCAGTGGTAATCTCACATCTCGACTACTGCAATGCCATTCTTACGGGCCTCTCGGCCTGTGTAGTAAAACCACTACAGAGGATTCAGAATGCAGCAGCACATCTGATCTTCAACCAGCCAAAACTTTATTAAGGCCCAGTCACAGTATTAAATTGGGTTGAGGTCTGAACCAAAGCAACAGCTTAATTTTTTGTTTTCAGTCAATCTGTTGTAGATTTTCTAGTGTCCTTGGGATCATTGTCCTTTTACATGATCCAGTTTCAGCCAAGCTTTAGCTGTCAGACAGTTGGCCTCACTTGACTCCAGAATACTTTGGTATTCAGAGGAGTTCTCGGTTGACTCAATGACTAAAAGGTGTCCAGGTCAAGCAGGTGTCTTAATCTAAGCAGTAGTTTAAGGGTGTACTTATTTATGCAACCACATTACTGTATTTTAGTAATTTACTTTTATTTATTTCAGTTTGTTTTGGACAAAAGTGAAAAAATAATAAATAAATAAATAAATAAATAAACTATTTTAATCCCCATGACAAAACATCTATTGGTGTACCATACATAAAACAGCAGGTACAACACTGTCTGGACATGCATAAATGGAAAGAGAATCAACATCGTTTCTATTTACAAAAAATAAAATGTTTAAGAAATAAGAAATCATACTTACTCAGTCACTCAAATGACCCAGTCCTGGAAGCAAGATTTTGCTCCCCATCATCAGTGTCGGGGACAGATGCCTAAAGTTGTCCACAGCTTATCTGAGAATGTTCAGCCAGATATTGTGGTGGGAATCCTATAAACTAAGAGAAACTCCAAGTTATCAATTTGCTTTTGCTCAGATTAACATTTTATTACATTTCAAATCAAAAGTCATAGAGAGATAACTGGCACTATAACGGTTAAAGTTAAACAAAAATGGAAAGGCGTGGCAACTGCACACAAATGTAATTATGGTTAATTCAGGATTTAATCCCAGAGGGCAGTTGAAGTGATAGGTGAGTACAAGAGTACAAGATGGATTATCTGGCCTTAACTGTGTAGTACATGTGACAGTTTTCTCTGTTACTCAAGTTATTCCAGAAGCTAGCTTACCTTATAGGTAGTTGCTACTCATAAGTTATTTTAGCATTATACTGATAATTAATTATTAATATTATTTTATTAGGAAATCTTATTTGACTTGACAATGACTTTGCTCGTAGACTTTTATTACAAAGCTAACCATCTGATAACCATCTTTCCAGAGCAGGTTGTGGCTGCTGTGGGGCAGTGTGAAAAGCGGTGCGTTTCTACGCCCCTAACCACGCCTCTGCCGCGGTACAGCTTGCTGCAAACAAAATTTCAACTTGGTTGAACTTTGACAGTGTGGTAAGCAGTAGCCCGGCAGAAAACGAGTGACGTGAACTCATGAGACCAAGGAGAAATTGTAGTCCAAACAACAAAAAACAAGGTCGATACCCTAGGCTGTACAACGTTTCCCTATGGTCATACAGAGATAATAGGAGGGAGACCAGTATCAAAGCTTGTTTTCTGACATTGAGACAGACACACAAAAACACTGATCGCAGATGTTACGTGATTTCGAACCGCCTGCCTATTGCCAGCAGGCGAAGCTCTGTGTCAGCAGCAGCACAATTGGCCAGTGCAATGTAAAAACGCCCTCTTAAGCTTCATGGCTGTTTTTGCCAATTTCCGCCTGAATTTTACACACAAAACTGAAGGCCTTATACTCAAACAGAATATGAAGCAGAGGCAGTTTCATGAATTATTGTTATTCAAAAGCCTTTGAACTTTTATTAGAAAGACTTAAAGATATTGAAATGGATTCCCAGTGGTCAGAATATGATAAAAACATTTAAAAAATCCTAGGCGCTTTTCAAATTTTATTTTTTAAATTCATGTTTTAGAGCCTATAAATTGGACAGTTCTTACCCATGAAGACTTTTGACTATTTAAACTTGTGGTCTTCTTTCACCCTTTAAAATTTGGAATTAAAATATATTATAGATTAAAAGATATTCCACCTAGAATAAACCCTGAACTTTCACCAACAAAAAGCATGTTTTGATTTTAAACCCTATATATAATGTGAGTGAATACATTTCCTGCAATAAATTGTGTTTATATACTGTATATAATAAATATCAGCGCTCTCTACCGCCCTCTGCCGATCTGAGTGGGCGGAACAACGCTCAGGAGCATATTATCTTCTTTTCCCACCTGTATTCCTGCGTATTCTGCTTGGATACAGGAAATCTCAGGCTCTGATTGGCCGAGAGACCTGAAAACGGGTGCGTTTTGAAGAAGAGACACGGAAGTATTTTGTGATCGCGGTGAGCTGGATTATACGAATTAATTATCTTATACATTAAAATTACACCTGCCTGGAGTTCCTGAGAGCTTCTTACACTAAAGGGAAGACTAAGAGCATGGATTACCGTACCAGCGCGAGTTTGGTGTGAAATGAACTGGAGGGCTGGTCTTATTGTTTTGGCTGTGTGTGAGTGGGTGGGGAGGGGGGAGCCTCACAGCGGGAGATTTAAACCCTGTCCTGTATTTCTATCAGTTAATTATAAGGTATACTTTTACCTGTAACTCATTTTACAGCAAAAATGAAAACATCTCTGTAATCCTGAGAGTCTCCTGGTTCTAATGATATATAGTTCTGCCCCCACTGGCGAAATATGTGGTTATGAAAAATATTAATATTCATAAAGAGCTACGGCTTTACATAAACTATACAGACAAAACTGAAATTACGAAGAATGTTTACACCAGAATATGTAATATTATAACAGATATAAACATAAAATGACTGGAATGAGTGAAAAGATGAGATTCTACGCTTTCAAATGGTATCTGGACTGTCTACAGAGATAAACGCTAACAAACTTTTACTAATCGAACTATGGACAATTTCTGGCCCGCCGGCGGGCCAGGGCGTTAAGAGGTTTTAAATCCCTCTGGGCCTGGAGCTCCGCTGAAACCTATTTACTCCCATTCAAAAAAAATATATATATTTTATATCTTAACGGCTTTTAATAACACTATATTTCTGTGATTATACTGCTATATACTGCTATTTCACTTTTCTTTTTGCTTCTTCGTAATTTTTTAAAATAAATATAAAAAATGCTTATTATTGTTGTCCGTATGTTTTTTTTAAAGCAAAACTATTCAAATGTACTTGCATTTAAATAACAGGTAAGCTACTCTGGGAACTCATTCCTGTGTATATACAAAGGATTATAAAGCTTATTAAAACGTTCTGTTGTTATTATTATACACTTTGCATAATACTTTATACAAAAATCAGCCATAACATTAAAAAAACTCCTTGTTTCTGCTTTCCTTGTAGCTGGTTTTAATATTGGTTTCTAAAGCTTAAAGCTTGCCTAACCATTACCCTCACAACACTGATCCTATTCACTAGTGTGGCTTTTCACTCATTTATTGTTTCCTCATTAATCCACCAGATTGCCTTAGCATTTCCTCTACCACTGTATAAACTCTATATAACTATAAACTGTATAGAAAGACAATAAAAAATTGTGTGTGTGTGTGTGTGTGTGTATGTATATATATATATATATATATACATACACACACACACACCACAACACGCACACATATATGTGTGTGTGTGTGTGTGTGTGTGTGTGTGTGTCTATATATATATATATATATATATATATATATATATATATATATATACACGCACGATGGATGGTGCTTCTTTATTTAGATTAGTAGGTTCTGTGGTTGGATAGCTAGTGTCAGTGGAGCCGGCTAATAGCTAACTGGCGATGCTAACGTTTTTTACGAGCTAAGTGAATCGCTGATAACAGAAAGATTCGGTTACTGTGCTAAGCCCCGGTGTTTATTGTGATAAATGTAGCTAGGTTATGATGTCTGTATGTTACTCTGCTCTTCAGTTATTAATGTCAGAACACGGCAAGCATTCATAGTAAGCATGCTAAAATGCCAGTGGTCTTTACAATCTAACTTACAAACGTCTTGCTAAAATACAAAAATAGGGGTAAAGTTAGCTACTTACTTTAAGCAGAAGACAATTTTATGGTCCCTCCACATTCTAATCTCATCAGCCCTCAGCTTCACCAGTATTAAAATATGATGAAAATGACATTTGATAGGATATTTTACACGCTTCACGTAATTAACGATGTGAAAAAGTGTAGTTATAAGTGAATTTCTTACCTGATTACGGTACTTGCTAGGCAAACAGATCCCATCTTCCTCTGTCCTTTTCAGAATGTTATTCTCCGCTGACACAAAATAGCAGACTTGAGATCGTCGCCATATAAGAATCATGTACACACACAGGGACTGGGGGTCTTAAGCAAAATAGCATGGGGCACAGTTAGTACATGCAGCAAACAGCAGCTCTCTCGCCATCCCCTTATATATATAAGAATTTAAAAAAGCGATATAAAAGGTTGAACTTCAAAATAGTAACCGGAACTCAAAATCACACAAAACATGAACATACCTGCAGAGAATAGCACGCGGCACAGTTAGCACATGCAGCAGCTTTCTCGTCTTCCCCTTCATTCACATAGTGGGAAAAACTTTTGAACTAAACTTCTCTAAAGTCACCAAACCTCAGTTTACAAGCGTTTATATGAGCACATACCTGTCACGCACAGTCCTAAGTACTTGCTTTATAGTAGAGGTTTACACTCATTTTGTTTTATAGCTTTATTAAAACTATGGGATTAGAGCCACAGAAACACGTCTTACCGGCGTAAGCAAATACTACGCTTCTGATAAAAACACCGCGAAACCCGAGTGAGCTGCTGCAGGTGTAGCGCTAATTAGGGCCCCAGCTACAACAAGGTAAGAGGAACCAAAATTAACTACGAATAAACAAACATACAACATATAAATCCTATTTTTTATCGCAATCTAGCTTCAAATTAATGACAGTTTAACCTAAAAGGTTTTCGTGGAGTTCACATAAAATATATTTAAATTAAATATATCAGTTACAACAGCACAACTCAAATTCACTCCAAATAAAAACCTGACAGCAGCGCAGCTCTCTGTTTTCAAACTCGCCCAGTAAAACAGAGAGAGGCGCGAACTGTTGTCATTGGCCAATTTTCTGAATGACAGTGAGATCAACCAATTATGCTTAGAGCTATGGCCACACGACAACCAACAGTAATTGCTTCAAATTAACGTAACTTAGCAACCGCAAAATGTTTTCGTTTTGTTTTTAGAAAAAAATGCCTTTTATTGCCTGTTAAATTTAGTTAGTCAAATGATATAATAAAATATATAATGTATGTTAACGTTCTTTTATTACTACCTATACAATTAAATACATTATGTGTATATGTGTGTGTGTAAACATAAACACACACATTTACATATTTAAACATGTATTCGTACATTCATATTTAGCCTCAGTTCCTTTATGTCAATAAATGCACAGAACAATATAGGCATTTTAAAGTGGTTAAAAACATAAGCATGCATAAAAGTTAGTGCCATTATCTGCACAAGAACCTAAAGGGTTTACATAATAAACATAAATCCACTAGTACAAAATGAAAACCATGCATATGTACCTATGTAACATTACATTTAATTTTAGAATACATTTTATTTATCCACCATTACAAATTAGGTTTTTAAACAAAATTTACAAAGATTCAGCTATTTGCAATAAACCAATTAAGCATGAAATAATAAAAAGGTCAACACAACTCATATATACAGTGATTTCTATAAATTGAACACTTTTAATGCATTTTTAAATCATATAACCCTTTCATGACTGCAAGTGCTTTCTTCAATTGCAACCAATAATTTTCTATGGAAGATCCACTGTGACAGCCACTCCAAAATCTTCCAGAACTTGCTATGAAACCAAGCCTTGATAGACTTTGAGTTATGTTTAGATCATTGTCCTATTGGAAGGCTTAATGTTATCTAAGCTTCAGTTTCCTCACAAAAGGCATGATGTTTTTTCCTAGGATTTCCTCATACTTGATTGAACTCATCTGCTCCCAACACACAGCAGGTTTACAGTGCCAGAAGAAAGCAGCATCCAGCCCCAAAGCATCATGGAACCACCACTATGCCTTACTGTAGACAGGGTGTTTTTTTCAGCATATGCTTCATTCTTCCATCTCCAAACATACAACTGATCCATAACCCTAACCCTAATCCTAAAATGTACCAGTTTAATCAGTAGAGGTTTAGCCATGGAGTTCAGGCAAGGAGACCATCAGCAATTAGTACCCACCCTACTGTACAAACTAAAATCATATGTCTGTTGTCACCAAATGATGATTCAGGTCTTTCACAGTCACTTAAGGTTTGTTCAGTACCTGTCTCCTCTTTGTCCCACATTCAGACGGTGTAGCCAGTGTTATTTTTTTTTTTAACTGTGCTTCCAAAATTCATTTCCAACATTCTGAAACATTCAGTGGCATTTCTATCCTTTTTGTATTCTTTAACTTACTTGTGAATGGCTAAAATTTGACAACTTATTTGCTACATGCAGTCAAAACACCCAACCAGTCCAGGTGTTTAATGAGCTAAAACTTTTGATTATTTGCATCAGGTGTTCTTGAGACAACACCTGATTTACAAATGAAGGATTCAGGTTGCTGAATAAATGTGATTCAGCCATAGTTATTAAAAATAATTGAATTTGGAAACACCACTTGTTCTATTAGCTGTTGAGCTATTTAATTTTTTCTTGGTGAATTGGTTTTGTTGCAGACAGCTGGAGGTTTATACAGTACATGTTGCTAATAAACCTAATTTGCAAAAGGGGTTGAATCATTTTGACCTCAAATGTACATGGCATTTGACATAAGCTCTTATTAACTTAAAAAAGTGTTTGGTTAATCGCCCAGTCCATCCAAAGCTAGTGTCAGTAGACACAAATCACAAAAGGCCACAGATACAGAAATATGCCTCACAGTTAAAAAAGCAATACACAATTGTATGTAGGCTTATATGAAAAGCTAGAACATCATAATGTTGACATTACAGTTCATTTGGCTCACAGAATGCCCCATATATTTTGCCAAATTCCAGACCTTACATGTCATACAAATGTGTTTGTAAAATGAATGTGAAGAAGAGGTTTGTGGGGGATCTAAAAATGTTTCTTAATATTTCCATTAACCACTGTATGTAGAGCAGTATGTAGTTCACTTTATGTAATTAAAACATCCGAAATATCTTTTTAATTTTTCACCTATTAACTTAAAGTATTTTTACCTTTTTATTTGATTATCTAAACATATTTACATATACAATTTGAATAACCTGAAAATCTCTGGTAATATTTCCCTGTTTTTTTATTATTATTATTATTATTATTATTATTATTATTATTATTATTATTATTATTATTATTCTTTACCAGTAGGAATCTGCTACTCTTTTTCCCTCTAACTCTTTTCACAGTTTTTTTTTTTTTTTAATTATTATTTTTTGGACCAATAAGAATCTACCACTGTATTCCCGCTAACTTTTATTTATATATTTATTTACTTATTTAATTATTTTTTGACCAATAAGAATCTACCACTGTTTTCCCGCTAACATTTATTTATTTATTTATTTATTTTTATTTTTTTTTGTCCAATAGGAATCTGCCACTGTTTTCCCGCTAACCCTTGTCACTGTTTTTTTTTTCACCAGTAAGAATCTGCTACTGTTTTTTTCGCTAACCCTCTCTACCACAAGAGCTGTAACGCACACATCGCCGGATCTGCAGAGAGATAGGGTTCTCTCTGACACCTTTGAGATTTCAAAGTTTTTCACCGTTATTGAGTACTTCACCAAGTGGAGAAAAAGGTGAGGGGAAAAAAATTATCTACTGCTTTTATTAATTGACGAATTAACCAAGATAACATCAGCTCGTTAGCTAGATTGGCGCCAGGTATCTAGCTAGCTAAATGTGGTAAGCTAGGTTAGCTGGGTTATATAACTAGCTAGCTAACTAGGTTACCTAGCTGACAGACGTTACACACAGTCCCATTCCTCTGAATACGTTTTGCTTTAGAAGAGCAGTAGTTAACGTTATGATTGTACACATGTAGTCACAGCTTAAGCCTGTTTGCTATATTGCTATATGAGCCTGTAGAACTATTTACTCTAAGAGTACAGGGTTTTTTTCTAGTATGTGCCGCATGTGTTTGGTAGATCCACAGGTATACAGTGGATTGTAATGGCGCATGAAATTAAAAAGTTTACATGCCGCTCATGTGGAATATGCTTCACAACTATTAAAAGCTATGTTGACCACCAGATTCTGCATAGACATGAGGCAAATTGTTATTTTCCATGTTGCTTTTCGCACTGCACACAAAAATTCACAAAGTACACTTCCTTTAAAGCCCATGTCTATCGCTCCCACAAAAGACATGTTTCACATTTTGATGACACACAAAGGTCATTTGTATGTGATGATGTTAATTGTAAGACAAAATGCACAGATCTGAAAGATCTTCTCGCACACCTCAAGGTACATTTAAGAAAACATGACTTAGTACGTTGCCCATTTGGCAATTGTACAAAAACGTTTAAAGTTAAGTCATCATTTACAGCTCATGTTTCTAGAATGCATAAACATGAAACTAATGTAAATACTAGAGTCACATATTCTGAGCCACCTGTGTCCACTCAGATTGAGCCCAGTGACACTGAGAATAGAGTGGACCAAAGTGAAAATCTGTCTCAGGGTGCCGAAGATGTTGATATTAGGTCTTTGTATGTGAGAAATCTGTGCCTGTTTTATATGCAAATGCAGGCAAAGTATCATGTTCCTTCGTCAACTCTTCAAATGATTGTTGAAGAGATAAATGGTTTGAATGACATTTGTCATCAATACACAAAAGACAAGATTAAAGAGACACTGAGACTTAAAGCTAACATGTCAGACACTGAGATTGATGCAGTTTTCCAGAGTGTTCAGGAACCTGACTTACATGCTGCATGTAGCTCCCATCTTTCCACTGAATATACCAGAAGGCAGTTTTTCCAGCAGAATTTTGCCTATGTACACCCAGAAAATGTTTACCTGGGCACCAATGAACACAGAAAACACACATATGCTCAGTATATACCTCTGACTGACACTTTAAGAACTATTCTAAAAGACCCAGTGGTATGGGAGGAGTGTGTCAAGTCTCAAAATCCGGTAGCTTCTGATGGTGTCTTGCGTGATATTTGTGATGGCTCAGTCTTCAAATCCAATGAGCTGTTTCAGCAAGCAGGTGACCTCATTCTAAAGCTGATTTTGTATCAGGACTCATTCGAAGTTGTTAACCCACTTGGATCAGCCAAGAAAAAACATAAGATTGTGGGAGTATACTTTACAGTTGCCAACTTTGAGCAATTCCATCGTTCCAGTATTGACAATATGCAGTTAGTACTGTTGTGCAAAGAGACAGATTTCAAGTTTTTTGGTCAGGAAACAGTTTTTTCTAGAATGTTGTCAGACCTGAGACAGCTTGAAGAACATGGATTTGTGACCACTTCTGGTCATGTGGTTCGAGCAACAATAATGTGTATTGCAGGTGACAATTTGGGGTCACACTGCATTGGTGGCTACACACAGAATTTCAGCACTTCCAAGTACTTCTGCAGGTATTGTGAGGTACAAAGAGACCAATTCAACAATGTAAACCAGAGCTTTTCTGCAAGAACAGTTGACACCTACAAAGAGGCAGTTCAGCTGTTGCAGGAGAGTGATGTTGGAGATGTTAAAGGCATTTATTGTGACTCTGTCTTTAACTCACTGAAGTATTTCCATGTATGTCAGCCAGGCCTTCCTCCATGCTTAGGGCATGACCTTTTTGAGGGAGTTGTAGCTTATGATTTGGCCATTTATCTGCGCTACTTTATAATGGTCAAGCATTGGTTCACATACACTCAGCTGAACAGACGAATAACACAGTTTGACTACAAGGACCAAGATTCGAGCTCATGTCCTTGTCAGGTCAGTGAAAAACGCAACACAATTGGTGGGCAAGCTGCTGAGAACTGGTGTCTCCTTAGACTGTTGCCCCTCATCATAGGTGACAAAGTGGATACTAATGACCCAGTGTGGCAACTGTTGATCACTTTGAAAGAACTTGTGGAACTTGTGTGTGCACCTGCAATTACCACGGCCCAGGTTGCTTACCTCAACATTGTTGTGGTTGAATACCTAGAAACAAGGAAAGCACTGTTTCCTTCTGATAATTTAAAACCCAAGCACCACTACATTCTACATTATGCATCACTGATCCTCAAGCTGGGACCACTGATATGGGTATGGACAATGAGGTTTGAGAGTAAACACTCCTATTTCAAGAGGTGTGTGAGGAGGATACAAAACTTTAAGAACGTTTGCCAGTCTCTCGCAAACCAGCACCAGCTTCTCCAAACAACTCTCACTTCAAACTCCTTTTTTCCACCAGTGTTGAAATCAAAAAACTCAACTTTGTATCATGCTCAATTGTACAGTGAGGCAGTGTCCAACGCAGTTGAAGCACACATGTTTACAGAACAAGTTTCTGTGTCCACTGAGGTCAATTTTAAGGGCACACTTTACAAAAAGGGATCATTCCTCTGCCTAAAACGTGAGCCTGATGAGTCAATCAAATTTGGTATGATTGAGCTTGTTTTGATTCCAGATGACAAAGAGGTGTGCTTTCTGGTGACCCCACACAATTCATCATACTTGTCAGAGTATGGATTGTATGAAGTCAAGCAATCAGATGAGGAAATGTACTGCATAAGTGCAGATCACTGTCTGGATTTTTACCCATTGCCTCTGTACACTTTGAATGGACATAATGTCATATCCCTTAAGCATAGCGTTGTTGATCACTGTTGAGGTTTAGCCAAGAGTCCGTATAGAATTGTATGACCAGTGAGAGAAATGTAGCATATTAGTCAGGCTTTCATATATTATTTAAAAATCTGCAGTGCACTAAATAATAACTCAGATTTTGTGTCTTTTCCAGTCATGGATGAATGGGTGAGTGACTTATCCTCATCGCTCAGTACGGTGTTCAACCAAAATGATGTTATAGAGCGAGTAGTGGAGGTGTTGAAAAACATTGGAGTCACTTCAGAGGAGGACTTACAGTATGTGGAAGAAGGTGACCTAGCAGGTGTCCTGAAACCAGTTGAAATAAGAAAAGCCTTGGCCGTCATTAAACGTGAGTAAAATTATACCTGTAAAAAATGTTTTATCTTTTTTGAAGCAACTTGAATTGAATCTCTTGAATTGAAAGATTAACAAAACACATGTATCAACTATGTTACTACTGTTATTACTATTGTAGTACTATTGTACTTGTCCCATATATTAATGTAACATGATTGAAAATGTTCCCTGCCAGTATAGAGACCAGAGAAGTATGATTACATGATTAGGATTAACTCACTAGAAAGAAGAATACATTTAAGTTTGTGTAACTAACGTTAATACATCTTTGTGTTGTTTAGGTTCAAAATCAGTAGTCAGAAAAGAATACGATTCCCCCTCTTTAACTTCAAGTCAAATTGAAGAGTCGAGTACAGGTGAAGATTCATTCTTCAGTGAGATTGATGATTCCATCTCAAGTGATCACTCCACACTTGAGGCCCTCCCCACAGGAAGATCAGCTCCGGTCATAGCCAAGTCCTCTTCCAGACTGGTCTCAAATCAAGCCTCACCCACTGTATCGAGTCAAGCCTCACCCACTGTATCGAGTCAAGCCTCACCCACTGTGTCGAGTCGAGCCTCACCCACTGTGTCGAGTCGAGCTTCACCGATTGCATCAGAGAGCCGGTATTCACCTCCAGATAGTGACTGGCACTACAGTTTTGTAATACCATGGAGTAAGATACCTTCAGGTTCAAAAAATGCATTGGACAATGAGAAGAGGCTGTCTGCAGCAGAGAGAAGAGAAGTTGTTAGGATTGTGGTTGCTGAAATACTGACGGTGTGCATGAAACCAGGAAAGAAACACATCAGTGAAATAGCTAGAAGGATGGTAATTCGATACCCAAAATCATTTAGAGATGAGATTGATGGCCAGGTTGTTGGCACTGGGTATGACTCGCTTGTTAAACAGTTTGGATCACGGATAGATAACATCAGACGACTCCAAGCTCCTCCTACTCAGAAAAGGCTTTCTGACAGTAGCAGTCCAAGCTGTTCAAAAAAACAGCGTAAAGATGCATATGGCTGCATCAACCCAGATCCAGAGCTACCTAACAGTGAAACAAAACAACTACAAAAGCAAAAACAGGAAGAGCTAGCGAAGATGTTCAGAAACAAAGACAAAGATGCAAATAAAATAGCACGATTGATGGTGGAGACCTATCCGTCACAGAGGCGTGACATGTTGTCAGGACTGAAGGAGACAAAAGAGATTTCCAAGGAGTGGCCTTTCCTCTTTGAAGAAATTGGAATGAGGATTCATTTCAGAGAACTAACAGGTGTACAGATTGATGACAGCTTTGAAGATTCCACAGCCACAAAATTTAGAAGAATCCTTCGATACTTTCAGTTTGTTCATACAGAGGCATCCAGCAGAGCAGGCACTATTCTGAACCAAACCCTGGCAGGAGCTGATGAAACCTCTGCGGCTGTTCTCCTACTTCTTGCCCATTTCAAAGAGCAGCAAGACAAGATGTTCATAAATGTTGATGATACTGCTGTTTCAGCTGATGTTGACACCACCATTCTACCATCAACACCCTGCATTGTTGCCTGTGGTAAGTTTTAAACAACTTTAACATGTTTGCAAGGATAATGGGGTCAGGGTTCTAGTAGTATATGTGGCAAAAACAAGTTTAGTACTGAAGAAAAAATGTGACAATATTAACAGTCCTGCCTATAGTCGAGTCAAAATAATGTAACTGTAATGTAATGTAACTGTTTCAGTTTTTGTGTAAGTTTTGTTTGCTGTATAGACTGATTCACTTACTTCCTCATTAACACTGGAACACATACCTGAAGAAAGTGTCTTACTGGCCATAGTAATTATACACTGCTTACACTGTTCACAGGCAACAACCCACTCAATGCCCAGATGTTCATGGTTGCTGTGGACCAGGTCATTGTCAACGAGCATCTTCCCAGCTTTAACAAAGCTTTCCAGATGATGTTCTGCTCATATTATCTGCACAACATTGACTATCCAGTGGAACTTGCAGCTACTCTGGAATTCGTACAAAGGTAATTCTGAATGTAGTTTATATACAGTCTATACACTTTCAGGATGTTACCACAGAGCAGCTATTACTTGAGTGATGGATCGTTGTCAGCACTGCAGTGACCATGATGTGTAAGTCATTAGTGTATGGTATGATTGGATCAGACACAGCAGTACAATTGAAGTATTTAAAACCATTAGGTTAACTCCTGTCCATCAGCCAGAAATATTCAGCCAATTGTGGACAGTGTCCTGTTACTGCTGATGAAGGACTAGAGGATGATGGGGCTAATGAAGTATGCAGAGAAAGAGACTACAGTATGATCTTGTACAACTGTACAACAAAAGTGCATCTTTATGATCTGTGGATATCTGCAAAAAGTAAAGAAACAAGGTTTTGTTTTTATTCTGCAAGCGATAATTTTCATGTGATTTTCATTTACACCGTTCAATTTGAGTGATTGGGTATGAGGCATTAACATTTAATCATTGCCTGAACTTGATTCAGAGCACCTCCGAAACATTTCTGCAGTTAAATTTATTAAAATTGGCACAAACTTTGTTTTAAACAATTTAATAGGATTCTTGTATATTTGTAATTTATTTATTCCTAATTTCCATTCCAGAAATGCATTTTGACTGTTTACAAGCAGAATTGTAGATATCAGCATTGGTTTGAAATTACTTATCGCAACAACAAAAAAGAAAATTTTCTGAAAACTTACGTTTAAGATAACTTTGCATCTAAAGATGATGGTTATCACGCTGCATGTCTTGTGTATAAAGGTAATTTTGTTTTCCAACAGATGCATCTTTAAAATCAACCCAGATCAAGGGACCAAGGTCGTGCGAAAAGAAAAGCGACGCCAGTATGCTGTCAACCCAAGGGTGCTGAGCCTCATTTCCAAAATTGCCAATTTTGAGTGGACAGAGTAAAAGGTAAGATCACTCCCTCACAAAAAATCACAAGGTGTAAATCACGTTCAAGGTGTAGCACATGTTGAAATCAAGTTCATTTTTTTTAAGCCAAACACTATAATTTTTGATAACTCAATTTTATCTACGATACAATTCTACACAATCTATTATATTTCTTTGAACTCACAAATGCAAACTAATTATTAATTTAACGTTTAATTTTCAGTTGTCAAATTGATATATAATTATCACATCAGGGTACTACTTTACTTTTTTGCTGTTTGTAGCAAAAGGAAAATTCACACTGTTCTTATTTCCCATTATATATCTACTAGAGACAGATTATATCTGTCCAGTATCATTTTTTACTTCAATCCTGGATATATGGAGATATATGTAGTACAGCATTATTAGTATCATCACATTCTGGATCATTGACTTCTGTTACAATCTGATGAAAATAATTTTGTTTTTTAAATATCTTAGTGCCTTATCATTGTGTGCAATAATGTCGCCAAATAAAATGTAATACTTGTTTAGTTGCAGTATTGTATTCTTGAAATATTTTTTTAATTCAATGTTTTGTCATAATAATAATATTGTGATATTATTTTAGGGCCACATTGCACACCCCTAAAATCCGTACCATGGAAAAAAGGGATATTCCCCTGCATTTCATTTTGCACTAAGAGTTTAAGAACAATTTTACAGTTACTTTTACATTTTTTTTTTACCAACCCAGTAGCAACGTTGTACAGTATGATTTAATTCTGCTAATAAATAGCACAAAATAACTAGAAAAGGAAAGTTCGATAACGAACTTTAAGTTGGCTTGGAAAAGTATGTTAATAACGTTGAAAAGTTAAAATGGTTGCTAAGATATTTCTGTCTAAATCCTGTGAAGAGTGGTTGCTATGCTGTTGACTTTCGGCTAAATGTTAAAGTCCAAAAAGTTTTGGCTAACATGGTGAAAAGCTAATAATTGTCTTATAAAGTAAAGTGTTGCTAAGTGGTTGCTAGGTAGTTGCTAGGCAGTTGCTAATGTATTCCACATTGTTGCTTAGTGTTTGCTAATTGGTTGCAAGGCAGTTGCTAACATATTCCAGGTGGTTGCTAAGCTGTTGCTAACTGGTTGCTAGGCAATTGCTAACGTATTCCACATGGTTGTTAAGTGGTTGCTAGGCAGTTTCTAATATTTTCCAGGTGGTTGCTAAGTGGTTGCTAACTGGTTGCTATGCAGTTGCTAACATATTCCACATGGTTTCCAAGTGGTTGCTAAGGTGTTGCTATGGTATCCGGGGTGGTTGCTAAGGTGTTGCTAGGTGGTTGCCAAGGTGTTGCTATGGTATACGGGGTGGTTGCTAAGGTGTTGCTAGGTGGTTGCAAGGTGGTTGCTAAGGTGTTGCTAGGCGGTTGCTAAGGTGTTGCTATGGTATCCGGGGTGGTTGCTAAGGTGTTGCTAGGTGGTTGCTAAGGTGTTGCTATGGTATCTGGGGTGGTTGCTAAGGTGTTGCTAGGTGGTTCCTAGGTGGTTGCTAAGGTGTTGCTATGGTATCCGGGGTGGTTGCTAAGGTGTTTCTAGGTGGTTGCTAAGGTGTTGCTAAGGTATCTGGGGTGGTTGCTAAGGTGTTGCTAGGTGGTTGCTAAGGTGTTGCTATGGTATTTGGGGTGGTTGCTAAGGTGTTGCTAGGTGGTTGCTAGGGTGTTGCTAGGCGGTTGCTAATGTGTTGCTATGGTATCCGAGGTGGTTGCTAAGGTGTTGCTAGGCGGTTGCTAAGTGGTTGCTATAGTATCCGAGGTGGTTGCTAAGGTGTTGCTAGGTGGTTGCTAAGGTGTTGCTAGGTAGTTGCTAAGGTGTTGCTAGGCGGTTGCTAAGTGGTTGCTATGGTATCCGAGGTGGTTGCTAAGGTGTTGCTAGGTGGTTGCTAAGGTGTTGCTAGGCGGTTGCTAAGGTGTTGCTATGGTATCCGGGGTGGTTGCTAAGGTGTTGCTAGGTGGTTGCAAGGTGGTTGCTAAGGTGTTGCTAGGCGGTTGCTAAGGTGTTGCTATGGTATCTGGGGTGGTTGCTAAGGTGTTGCTAGGTGGTTGCTAAGGTGTTGCTATGGTATCTGGGGTGGTTGCTAAGGTGTTGCTAAGTGGTTGCTAGGCAATTGCTAACATATTCCACATGGTTGCTACGTGGTCGCAAGGCAGTTGCTAGGCAGCTGCTAATGTTTTCCAGGTGGTTGCTAAGGTGTATCTAACTGGTTGCTAGGCAGTTGCTACCATTTCTAAAGTGGTTGCTAAGCAGTTGCTAGGCAGTTGCTAATGTTTTCCAGGTGGTTGCTAAGGTGTTGCTAACTGGTTGCTAGGCAGTTGCTAACGTATTACACATGGTTGCTAAGTGGTTGCTAGGCAGTTGTGATCATTTCTAAAGTGGTTGATAAGTGGTTGCTAGGCAGTTGCTAAGTTTTTCCAGGTGGTTGCTAAGGTGTTGCTAACTGGTTACTAGGCAATTGCTAACGTATTCCACATGGTTGCTAAGTGGTTGCTAGGCAGTTGCTAATGTTTTCCAGGTGGTGCAAAAAAAAAGGGAGAGCAAGAAATAGAGAAGTAGAGAGAGAGTGAGAAAGAGAGAGTGGTTGCTAAGCAGTTAATAGGTGGTTGCAAAGCCCTGGCTGGGGTGCCGGGGTGTCCAAACTTTTGACTGATAGCTGCTCCATACAGCAGCTCCTCCATACACTCACAGTACTGGAGGAGCAGGGGAGAGAAGGGGACTGCCTAGCAACACCTTAGCACCCACCCAACATACCATAAAAAACAGCTAGCAAGATTGTAGCAACTGCCTTGAATATGATTGTAACTGCCAAGCAACCACCTGGGATGCCAAAGTAAAGGCCTTCCAACACCCCATATAAAGCTTTGCTGTCACCATATCAACAACTTAACACCTTAGCAATCTTAGCAAGCAAGATATGATAAACTCTTATTTAAATGCATTTTCATGCACAGTACTGTGATTTATTACATCTTTTTCTGAACATAATTCCATGATTACATGATATGATTTTTACACTCTCTATAAATAAAGGTACAGTTGGGTCTTTAAGCACTGATGGTATCTTCGATATGCTTATTAAAGTTTATTGTCCATATGATACGAAAAATTATCACGATACAATAAATTTATATATATATATATATATATATATATATATATATATTGTCCAGCTGTAAGTGAAACCATTTTATCTTTATTATGTGTTATGCCTGAAGGGGTGTGTTGCATTACCTATTGGCATATATTAGGAAGGTTAATTTCATATTGACTGGTAGAAGTTCCAGAATTACTCTTGTTTATGTACTCATTTTTAATATCAGAATATGTAATTTAGTCAGAAGCATTTTATGTTCATCTACATAGATTTATTAATATATAAATTGTGATGTTATCAGCTTACCCAGTTACTCACTAATGAGTACAGGACCTATTGAATCATAGATTTATCAATATTTTTTTTTCTCTTTCCTAACAGATTTCTGAACTTCAAAAAAGACCCTGAAACAAGGCACAAGTATTTTATGGATGCATTTGTTTTCCATTCTGTTCCATATTTTCAGTTATGTTTCATGTTCTGAGTTTGGCCAGTAGTGTTAAGGACAATTTATACGTCAAACCTACGCATATCCTGCAAGTAGCCACTGACCCTACGTCGTAGACTATACTGTAGCACGAACATATAAACATGCATGCTATGGCACTCACGACAATTTTAAAATAAAGGGTGTTTGTTAGTCCACTGTCATTTGTGTTGTTTTCTTTTCTGTTGTGATACTTATTGAGGACAATTCTACAAGTCTGCACTTAAACACATATGACCACTTGTATTTTCATGAGGTGGAAACTTTAAGAGCTTATCTTGTTTCTGCTACTTCCACCCTGGAACGCTGCAATGCACTCTTTCCATAATTTTACATTTACATATTCAGTTTTGTCAAATTTGTTGAAGTGTTTTACTCGCTGTGACCATTTGGGCTGATGCTTTTAGGGAGCAAAGATTAAACTTTAAGACAGCACAGGTTTGTTCTACATGAAAAAAACCTGAGGGACAAAGTTTGTAAAGGTGTATCCAAATGTAAAGTGTTAAGTTTGATTGTATAAGGACAGATAAATATAGAAAAAAATATTTTAATTGCAATTTTAAGTAATAATAAAAAACAATTACCTTAAAATTACGAAGAAAAACATTTAGTTGTTGGGAAAGAAATAAACCTTTAAATAATAACATACATATATAATTACAGATAAAATCAGTAGTTTTACATACTTTTGTATGTAATTTAAGAAAATGGATAAATACAATATAAATAATATGGCAATATAGCCGTAAAAAAAAGAGTTCTAACTGTAATCTTTCTTTATTGTCATATTATGTAAAATAACAACAGGGGCTTGTAATTAACAGATAATGTCTGTAATTTTACAGAGATAGACTGCAATAAAATAAAAAGGATAACTACTATAAAAAAATAGGGTTATTTTCTGTAAAAAAATGATTTTTTTTTACAGCGCGTGCTACCCTTTTGTGTATATTTAAAGGTAAAAGCACAAAAGTAGCACAATATTAGAGCATGTTTCCAGCAGAAGTTCATGTACTATGTTTGGATAGTCTAAACCACCGTATCAGGGTAAAGTTATGGTAGTAAGAGTTTATTATAATCTTTTTTTTATTTTAAGATCATATTTTATTATTATTATTATTATTATTATTATTATTATTATTATTATTATTATTATTATTAATTGCCATTACACTTTGACAATGTAATGACAGTCCAGGTTATTAAATGAACAAAAAATATTAGAAAAACAGAATTATTATAGTACACTTGAAATAATAATAAAAATGTAGGTTAGCACATGCGCAGTGTCTTTAGAAAGCGCGTATCGATGGGTAGCATCACTCGACAGAACACCTGGCATGGCAGAATGTGTTGAATAAAATACGTGTTCTTGTCGTGTGCGGCCCAGCCTCACCCAGTCTCTACCTACAGCGGCCCCCAGATAGAATAAGATTGAGACCACTGCTATAGAGCCAGAGAACCAGCTTAAGTTCCAGACCTGAAGATTCAGACCAGTAGTTCCAATGAACTTAATACACATAAACAGTCCACAAATACAGCTACAAACTACAAAAGCATACAATAGACCCAACAATAAATGCTTAATGTTCCTACAAGTACAGGCGTTTAACAAATATCACTCATTTGTATCTCTACAGGACGCCAGAGCAGCCAAAACATTAAGTACACACAAAAATCACCAGTCACACGGCATATTACTTAGTTTCACATTGAAGGGCAGCCTTTAAAAAGGCTTTTTAATATAATATGACACAATATCTGTCTTATTTCCATGATAGTTAGCTAAATATTTAATTAATCCAGCATGCGCTCTCCGTTTTACTACTAATCAATGCGCGTAGCCTGACCCCTTCATCCGAGCGCAGAGAAGGGGCTAGGCAGCCATGGCCCCGCCCCTGGAGTGAAAAGCATGAGTCTTATTGGTTAGATTGTCCTAAGACTTTTCTAATAGACTCATTACTACACCCTTCTCAAAATCAGGAGAAGGGTCCGCGGACACGTGAGCAGAATACATTTTAAAGAGCTTTGATTGGTCAGTACCGCTGTCAATCATACAGTCCTATAGCAACGAAAAACACAGGCTAATGCTTTGAATTAGTTGCTGTTTTTTTAGTTAATCTATAAAATAAATGCTTACACTTGCAATAATTATATACATCCTGATAAAAAAATATGTAATTATTTACATGCACATTTGGTCAGCCCCTTAGAGGCCTTACTGCACACCACTGATATGTATATTGAATATGAATTATTGTCCAGCCTTAAGTATTATGTACATAATATATACATAATAAGGCTGGACAATAATTCAATAATTTAAAATCAATAATGTTTTTGTAATTTTTAAACAAATATATTTGTATTAAATATTGGCCTGGAGTTCTAAGACAGCAATGGTCCTCCAACTAAAAAATATTCTTAAGAGGCATTTAGTATTTACAGCATCTGTTACCGACTGACGTTCATTACAGAGAGCTGCGTCAGTTCAGTGCATTAATTTGAGAAGAAAAGACAGAACCCAATAGGCATATGTATAGCCATATACCTTATATAATGTATATACACCTTATATAAAGTTCTTAATACCAATACAGAAATGAAGAAATGTATTGTGTGTAAAGGATGATTTACACTTCTTACATAGGTATAGGCTTCATAAATGTATTTAAAGTAAAAAAAAAAGTATTTATTGATTTTAATAGTTCCTAGATTTTTTTTTGTTACAGATGTACTGAGCCATGAGACTGCAAAAATGTATATAAAAAACTGTATGCTAGAACTGCATCATTTTTAATTTCTGCCTTGAATGTCCTGAATCATTACTACATCTCTGCTGTTTGTAACAAATCAAACCACATTTACATATTTAGTGAGTGACTCCTTAGAGCAGTGGAAACATGGGCCGGTTCTTAAAAGGTTCCCTGGAACCGGCACCAGCACTTTTTTGGTGGAAAAGAGGTATAAGAAGAGACGGCTCTTTCGGCTTGCAAGTAGCTCCTTATATTTTTTGGTTGCTTAATTCAATTTATTACCAAATTATGTGTACAATGAATTAATAGAGTTGAAACATACATTATATAAAATATATATTATTTATATGGCTTTATTTTTATAAAAAATAAATAGTGAAATACAAAAACAAAGGCCCATCTCAAGTAAACAAACAGGTCCAATGTAAATGTGTATATTATTTTCAAATGTGAAACTCTATACAGTGAAATAAACAGCGCTGAACACCATCAACAAAGTGTCACTCAACAAAATAAATCAAATAAAAAAAAAAACAAGCATCCAGGTGATGTTTTTTGAAAACTTTAGCAAAGATTGACATAAAAAGGAGCTCATGTTTGAGGGTTTGATTGGTTTCTGTTATGATCTGCCCTGTTGTGGAAGAGGGAGCTGATGTTGCTACAAAACACAGTTTATGTGAGGTCACGTGTAAGGTGTGGGTAGATTGAGCACTTCAATGTTGAATGCTCTTTTTGTCAATCAGAACGTGAATCATCTTTTTTTATGTTCCATTGTATCTTAATTCTGGCAAGACTTTTCTTCTTTCTTTTTAAAGAAAACTAAAATCTCTGTAAATGTGAACCTTGGTGATATATATGTTTTTTTTTTCATACACTGATCTTGATTTGAAGTATATTATTAATATTATTATTTTATTGAGTAAATACTACTATCATCATTGTAAATACTTGATTTGATATCTTCTTACTGGAGTTTATTCCCCTTTTGAAATCCTTTAGAGATTGCTAATAATAAGAAATGCCTAAAAACTGTAAGAGTTTATGAGGAGCTTTCACTGTTGCCTCTTGTTAGTATTTCTCTATTTCTATCATTAGTTTTCTTCCTTAATGTATATTTTTATGCTGTCTTCTACTTTGGTTTATATGTATCATCGTAAAACTTTAATCTATACATTTATATTTATATATATAAATTGGCTCACTCTCTGAAGTCAGCGCATGTCGTTTATTTCAAAGAGCCGGCTAAGAGTCTGACCCATCACTACTAATAACTACAGTGCCGTAGTTTAACACTTTATTGTTGTGCTGTTGTACCAGAAAAGAATGTAGACTGTTAAAACTTACTCCTATCACCATGTTCTGTGTTACAGGAACCAGAGTCACTGAAGATCACAGTGGAGATGGAGATCATGGGAATCTCCACAAAAGGCGATGAGACTGTTTTCCTCAGTGACACCATGGAGGAGTTCAGCGTTCCCGCCACTGTGTGGAGTGGTGACGTTAAAAGTAGCTGTTGTGAGGGAAGGGGAGGTCATTTTAAACATTGAAAGCCCACTTTTTAATGAACCATAATGTGGTAATTTGACAAGTTTTTGTGTTCAGATTGTAATATTTCTTAGCATGTTCTGTTAGGGTTTTTTGGGGGGGTGAGGTTGTATGTGTTTGTGCTTTTGATTTTTGATTGTGTGTGTTGTGTTTAAACTAATTCAATGTGTTTAATTGTTTTATACCTTTTGAATTTAAACACATTCAATTAAGCTTACTATCCTTTCCTGCTAAAACAAATATTCTATGGTTTTTATATTTTTCTGCTGGTTTTGTGGTGTTTTGCAGTGTTTTTATAAAAAAAATTAAAAACTATTTAAGCCCTTTTAAACCATTTGAAAGTATTTTTTCATAATTGGCAGGTTTATGATCATAACTGTTTCTGCTTTTAAGAGTTTACACTGCTGGGCTGAAGCTATACTAAACCATAAAGAGGCATATCTGTGCTGCACCACCATTTATTCAATGGTATTTGGATATTAGCATTTAACCAAAAGTTTTAGAACACAGCTCAATCAGCCAAAAGTATTGGCATTCCACCATTTAGCCACAGGCAGTAGCTTTTATACTGTTTGTAACAAAACAAACGATAGTGTGATATAAATTTCGTCCAACACTGTAATGGATGATTTACACTTATGTATGTACAGGCTCACAAATCTATTTCTTTATTTTAATAAAAAAAAAGAAAGAAAGAAAAATCCGCCCAGTCTCATCTGACTCGGAAGCTAAGCAGTGTTTAGTCTGGTTAGTACTCTGGGAACTTGTATGAATAGTCTTGCAAAGCCTACTACCAGCCACACCGGAACCTTTCCATTGATGAATGCATGGTGGCCAACAAGGCAGGAATCGGGATGAAGCAGTACATGAAGGACAAGCCCACAAAGTGGGGATACAAGCTCCTCATCCTGGCTGACAGCTCCCGTGACTACACATGCAACTTCAGTGTCTATGTGGGGAAGGCAAATAAACCATCAGGAAATGGCCTGAGCTTCGACACTGTTATCAGTCTTCTCTGGGCACAGGGTACACGGTGTACGTTGACAACTTTTACACCAGCTCACTGCTCTTTCATCACCTGCATAGAATTGGTTTAGGGGCCTGTGGAACCAACTGTGAGACCAGAATAGGCTTCCCAAAAACAAGTCAATGCCCTGCCTTAAAAAAAGTGGACCGTGGTGACATACAATGGATCAGGGATGGCCCACTGCTGTTTGTGAAGTGAAGGGACACACGAGGCATCACAATGTGCTCCGCTGTCCGCAAAGCTTAACAGTCTGTGCAGCAGGCAGTCTGTGCCGCGTCATGTCAGAAGAAAGAATGGAACGTGATCCACCCAACAGATCCCTGTGCCTGAACCTGTGAAGGCGTACAACAAGTTCATGGGGGAAGTTGACTTGTCTGGCCCTCTCATAAAGTACTATTCTGTGACACAGAATACCAGGGGCCTCATGTACTGAATATATATACCATATTTCACGCTCACGGTCGGATGTACTAAATTTAACTTGAACGTGAGAAAGTGCGTTCCCCCACGGCACTTTCGTTTCGGGCGTACGCTTTTTTTTGTGCGTATGTATTGTGTTTTTGTCATTTGGCAACACTTAGAGGCGATGCATTGAAATTACAACTAATAAGATATCCTTTATGCACACATTGTAGTAAGCATTACTGGGTAAAATAAAGTTAATTAATCAGACAATTTCATTGGCTTACAGAAATAATCGTTTAACGTGTTTCCACTTAGCCTAGAATATATAAAAATGCATAAAACATTGCGCTGGAGTTGTTGGAGTTGGCAACATTGGCATTATTGGAAAATAGTGCTAATGGCCAAATTAATTGAGAACGCATTTTCCGTGACGATTATGTTTTTTAGGCCCATGATGATGACTGGCTTATAAGCCGTTTTAGATTTCCAAGAGCATAGGAGGATAAGAAAACAAGCTGAGCGCATGACGTGTGGCTTCTTGGTAAGCAACTAATTTAAAGCATTTAAATGAAAGCATTTATTATCCAGCTTAGAATAATACAATTTAAAACATGGGTAATTATACGCTACATGTATATAATATTAATAATAACAATAATAATAATTATTATTATTTATTTTTTTATTATTCTAACATTATACTCTGCGTAATTGAGGGAGGAGTCATGGCAGGTATGATGTTTTCGTGCATTTGCGCTTGATTGTTGATTGCGATGTACTAAGAGAGAGTACGTGGGATTTTGTCTACGCACGTTTTGATAAATCCGGAATTTTTTTGTGCATACGGAACTTTTCAGCTCTGAGCGTACGGAATATTTTAGTAGGAAGTCCACGCAAGTCGGTACATGTACATGTAGTACATGAGGCCCCAGGTGTTGACATTGTAGTGGTGAACAGCTTCATCACCAGCATCCATACACACATATTGTAAACGCCAATAATAACTGGTGTTTTTTTTTTTAGTTCTGCAAACTCAAGTAACCCCTCCCTTTCCAGTCCTCTCTGTAGAGATTATCCAGGTGAATCATAACAGATCCAACTGAACAAAACACTATCACCTAAACCTCATTGTTATTTTTTTTGTTTACTTTACAATACAAAGTTTCAACTTTTCTAAATATTCCTGGTCTGCAACAATCTGCCCTCTTTTCAAGACTGTCAAATCTGTTTATCGTGTACATATTTTGAATGTCTTGTTTTTTTTATAAAATATACAAAGTTAATTTTTCCCCAAAATAATAAAACCATTTTAGATAAGCTACGAATCACCTGTTAGTGTAAAACCTTAAGCCTCCATATCAGATCTGAAAAAGGAGGTACAGAGGATGGATGAACTCAAGCTTTGCAGATAAGCATCACCTAACCAAACCTTTCTAATAGCAAGAACAAAACTTGCACAAGCAAATCAGTTAAGTCACCTCACACTCAAACTTCTAATCTAAACTGTTCAACTGGTTGAAGGGCAGTTAAAGTTGACCCAGCAGTCGATGGGTTAATAAAATAAAAAAGGGAGTTAAAAGTAGAGTTGTGATTGAGCCTGACTGCACAAAGGGTTAAATCAGTGGTGTTGTGCTGGTGTACATTTTAGGAGTAACAGGTTTTTATCTGATCAGCATGAATCAAGGGGAAAATTTTACTAGTGGATGAACATGGTGAGCAGCAGTCCTTTCACATTGGTGACCAAGTCTTGCCCATTATTTTGAACTGAAAGGCATATTAATGACTTCATTGGTTGGTTGATGCAGTTTGACAGAGTTGAAGTCTCTTTTCGTGGAAGAAGAGCCGTGGGAATTAAAGGCATTCGTGACCAGGCTGTGGTGGGACATGCTTCTAAAGCAGACCTGCCCGCTGACTATGAGATGATGATGATAAATTATAAGGGAATAGTTAAATCTGTCGCGCTGTCCGCACCAAAAACATATATTATCCAGATCTAATCAAATAATATACACCAGGAATACAACTACCTATCTGTAGATCAGTGTAACATTTTAGAAATATTTGTCCTATTAAATAAGCAAATCAGAGGGTTATCAAATGATAACTGCTGAACATTGTGTAACATTGTTCATTGTATTCAATATTCAGTTAAATTTTATTTATATAGAGCTTTTTACAACAAAGGTCGTCACAAAGCCGCTTTACAGGAAAAACAGGTCCACGCCTCTTATGAGCAGCACCACAGAGATGCCAATTTTATGGTAACAAAGTGGCAAGAAAACACTCCCTTTAAGAGGAAGAAACCTTGGAAGGAACCAAGACTCAGTCAGAGGAAACCATCCTACTCGGGTCGACCCGCTCAGTACAAACAAATAACAAACAAATAACAGAACAAAAACAGTACAGAGAATTAATGTGAACTATGGCTAATATAACAGGTACTAATTTATGAATATAAAAATGTGATGGGCACAAACTATAGAGCTATGGCTAATACAGAAACAGATTCTGTTAATGTTAATCAGTGCAGGGTTGCAGAGCTGGAGAACAACACAGCGGGCAGTGGAGAGCCAGGCTGGGAACATCAGGAACAGGGCATCTCCATACATGTAAAAGAGATAGATAGAGAAAACAGAAAGGAAAGGAAGAGAAACAAAAAAGAGGAAGACATTGTAATGAGACATTACTCAAAAGCTTGAGCAAATAGAAATGTTTTGAGTCTAGATTTAAAGGTGGTGTTCCTCCAGAAGTGGTGAATGCATTCGGCACAAATCTGGAAAAGAAAGACTGCATTATTGCTGACAACACTGGCAAAATTAAGCTACTCTACTCTGCTATCTCTACTCGTAGCCAAGGGGGACTACATCATTTTAACAAGAATGCACTACATCACAGGTGCGAATGTCGTAGGCTACTTCAGAAGATTGAATCATACTCTCCAAAAGTTAGCGGTACAGTTGGAGTGACGTGTGGAACCGTGGACCTCAATCTTACCCTAACAATGACTGTGCTTAACGACTTTCTGAAAAGTAACAACCTCGCTCACATGCTCCAAGATGTGGAGACCATTGAGGAGTACTTTCTGACTTTTTTGTTTTTTTAGCAAAATGTTTTGTGCTGTGCTTCATATCTCTTTTTAATGTGTTCTGTATTTAGTCCAAGAAAATAGTGCCTTAAACGAATATTGTTGTGCTGCGACTCTCCTTGCCTGCAACTCACTTCCTCCTGTTTGTCGCGCTGCCTGACCTTGGTATTCCCCCCAACCCCCCCCCCCCCCCCCTCCCCTGAACTGGGATAAACCAGCTTAATTTGGTTTCTCAGCCCATATGCCACTCTGCAGTGTGGCTGCTGCTTTTCATCCTTATTGGTTGCCACACGCCCTTTTAATTTTAATTACCCCTGTGTGGCGGTTATTACTGGGGTGTCACGTCGCGAGTTGTTTGACTTTCTTTAGCTTGTTCTTTTTCTTTGGTTAATTTAATTTGACTGGTTAAGTGAAGCGCTGCTTTTGCCATAGTCTCTGTATTTTTTAGGGGGATAAGGAAGTTGTCTTCTTTCTTTTTAGGAATTCGTAAGCCTATATTTTTTTGTGAATATTTAATTAAGTAATGTTGAGCTTTTTTGTTTTTAGTTCATTATTCATTCCTTAAGGAATCAATCATTAAGTGATGGTTTCCTCCCCACCAAAGAGTCTTTTTTTTTTGTTTGAGAAAAACATTTAAGTTTTGTGCTTAATGTGTTTCGTATTTAGTCCAAGAAAATAGTGCCTTAAATGATTACTGTTCCACTAATGACAGTTTGTTTCATGGCTGCCTCAAATGTGCATTCCATGATTTTGCTGAAATATGCTGGTTATGTGCCTGTTCTCATGCACTTCAGAAAAGGGTTTTGAACTAACTGATCTTTTATAATTGTCATTCTAGCCTATGTGAAGTTAATTGTATACAGTATAATGCATGTAATTGTTTAATAAAAATGTTGTGCTAAAAATGTTCAGTGCTGACGTTCTACACTTTATTTACTTTTTAAAGTTTGCAAGCAGTTGATTATGGTGCAGGGACTCGGTTACCATTCCACATGTTGAAAAAAAGCTAACCTCAGTCAAAATATGCTTGATAAAATGGATTCTTAATCTAATGTGAAGGTGATGCTGAACATTTTGGCGGTTTAAACAAAATTAATTGGTTTATATAGTCTTTAGAAATATTTAAATATTAACTATTAATATATATTTAGCAGTAATCACACAGTTTATACCAATGGTTATTTACGTTCTATAATTAGAAAGTTTAAGAACCCAAACATCTAGTCTTGATATACTAAATGTATAAATCACAATTAAATGTTTATGTATTAAGCTTATTACAGCACGAGTGTCAAATGATTCACTTAGTGGTAATTTAACAGTAAATGAAACTGTCAAGTCTGGTGTTATAGGCACTCCCTGTCCTTCCACACTTAGCGGAGGTTCTCAGTTAAACAACTACAATACCCAGAATGCACCACCCACTGCCGATCACGTGACAACTCACCTGCCCTGACCAGGAAGTCCCGAATATTGATTATTCCCTGCAGTATATAAGGACAGCTCACACACACACATTTACACCGCGTATTGCCTGGTTTTGCCCACATTACAAAGCGTTTATTTCTGTGATTGTTTTCTCGTGTTATGACCTTGCCTTTTGTTTTCCGACCTCGATTTTTGCCTTTGCCTACTCTGTGGATTTTTTGTGTTGAAGGGTGTGATTGGAGATAACCACACCTTCACACTCTTATTCTTAAATGTTTTATACATTTATATATACAGTTATTATTTTTACTGTTCACTTTATAATTCACTGAATAACCTTATGAACTTTGCTCTCTTTTTAACTGTCACGGCGACACAAGGCTTTGGAGGTTGTTTGTACTTTTTCAGGAATCAGGAAGGTCAGAGTGTTTTCATCAACAGTGAGAGCTGTGAGGAGAACGTGACCCTGAGTGGTAGAGAAGCTTCAGACTTTAGGACACTTAAGGACTGTCTGCTGAGTTCATGAAAGACACAGTGCTGAACAACATCATGATAAGAACCTGTTGCTCAGACAGGCTGGAGCGGATCACGTCATTAAAACTGGACAACATGCTGTTAACTGGACTCTGCTGGCGTAATCATATTGATAAGTTCTGTCCAATCACATGTCATTTGCATAAATGTATAACTGCCTGGATGAAGTCTGAAGGGTTCTCTTATTCCCTCGACTGGCTTTAGTTTCTTTCTGTCTTTCTCTTTCTCTCTCTCTCTTTCTCTTAAGTCTCTATCAAGATTTTACTATTACACTATGTGTTGACAAGTTGATGTACTTTTACTCTTTTCTAATATATATGTATTAATTTTTGTTCCTTTTATACATATCTGTAATGCTCAAACTATTTTTCCAGTAAACTTTAATATATTTTAAATTCTAAACTCTGACTCATTGGTCATCTTTTCATGTTCTGGGATTTCTTACATCCGAGTTTTATCTAAGTCATACTGTGGTATATTACCCTACAGTTCCCTCGAATAAATTTATCGTTCAAATTAATTTATTTTCCTCGCTTTAGTTCACTGTTCCCTCGTATTAATTCATTTTTCCTCGATTTATTCAGTGTTCCCTCTATTTAGATTATTGTTCCCTCGAATTTTTATTCATTGTTCCCTCAATTTATTTATTATTTCCTCAATTTACTTCACTGTTCCCTCAATCTATTTCTCTGTTCAATTTAATTTATTGTTCCCTCTATTTAATTAATTTTTCCCTCTACTTAATTCTTTGTTCCCTTTATTTAATTTGTTCCCTCAATTTATTTCATTATTCATTAATTTATTGTTCCCTCACGCACGGCTTTACTAACACACATTTACCATAAAGGGCTGTGACGGCTCCTTTCTGTTCCCTCGATCCCTGCCGGCGAGGCGGACCCGTACGCCCAGCTTTACTTACGTACATTTACTCTAAAGGGCCACGACGACACCTTTCCGGGTTCCCCCTCTCAGACCGCTCAGCAGCCGCCCTCATTTCTGTTTTCTCTGCTCGTTCCTCAGGTGCTGCATTATTCGAATGCCGCTTCTCTCCGCTTGCTGGTTGCATCCCCTCTGGTGTCCATGTTCTTCGTCTGGGTGCTCCCCTGTCTGCTGTGATGACCATTGCTCCTGCCTGTTGCTCGAAATTTTATTTGCTTTTGCAGACTATGCGGGACTCTTGTCTACTTCAGGCTTTTCATCCTTGAATTTTTTGGAACAATCCTGTCCTACAAGCAGCAGATTATTTACTTCTCAGTCTATGGCTACATTGTGCAAGACCCGCCATCAAATGCCACACCATTATTGGTTTCCATTCAGTAACAAATTACAGGCCAAAATGGACAGTCAGACCACCATAAACTTCATGAGATCAACTCCTATACACAGTGAACGACCAGAAACTTCAAACACAGATGGGAGCCAGTCTCATACACTAGACATCGATTTAGATATACCTGGTTGTCACACTCCTTGTGTCAAGAGGAGAAAACTCATCGTGCCATGAAACCTGTCAAACTCCTCTTTCGGTCAAGCATTATTACTGGTCCACAAATTATATCACGAGAACAGATGCACTGTAAAAAGTGTAGCCCTGCTCAAATTAAAAAAATTAATGTCCATTTGTTGCATCTAAACTATTTGACTTCACTCAATCTAAATAAAGTCAATTGTTACAACCTGATTATTTTATTTTGACATAAACCATATTACTTCACTCGACCCAATATTAATTATTCACCTTGATCCAAGTTAAATTCTTTACATTTCAGTTTCGGAACCAAACTAATACATTTAAATGGAACCGAACTTAAAAAAAAAAAACATGGCAGCATATTCAGAAGTTCCAGAAGTTACTGTGGCGTGGAAGAGGACGGATTACCAGCGAGATTCGTTTCAGTGCTCTCTTGCTCTTTTTATTTTGCTCTGAGAAGGACACTAAGAGCTGGATTTACATGGGATTCCACTTTTGAAAGTGAAACTAACTACAGCTCCAACGCAGCTAACCCCACTCCCACACACAGAAAACACACAAAGGGTGAGGCACTTACACAAAACAACCACATAACTGATAACTACATGAATAATACTAGAACTGTGATAATAAAACATGACATGAAACTCTGGGATAAACAGTAACATAAACACGCAGAAAAACACCCACTTCCCCCAACAGGGTGAGCTCCCATAATTCCTTCCGCCCCCCCTCCAGTCCCGACGCCACAATACCATAAGCATGCGTTGCTATCTCGCGAGCGCGTTCAGGCACTTTCTCCCTCTCTCATTCTCTCTCTCGCGAGCGCGTTCAGGCACTTTCTCCCTCTCTCCCTCAGTGCTCTGAAGCACTTCTCTACAACTTCTCCCGTGCTCCACAGTGCGCATGCGCAATTCATGTTTGATTCAAATTAAAAATATTACATCCGTATCTCTTTTCTTCGAGTATGATTTCAGTGGAACCAAAACATTTGGTTTATTTCCTTCAGAATTGTAATTAATTTAGTCTGAATCAAAATTGACACATCAAAATTCAAAAAGGTTGAGTTTCACAATAAAGTCAATAATTGTACTATGTGTTCAATCATATTTATTAGCTTGAATGAACAGCTCCATGCTTCACTTTTTACAGTGTGCTAACTCCGTATACCATCTACTATAAACACATCTTCACTCAAACCACCCCTGGAACACTGTTGAAGAGCTCATGAAGTTCTGCTGAAGACCACAGACTGTCACTAAGGCTTAACTGACTTTTCAGTTCAGATTCTGCCGCTGGTCCGCCCACTTTTTCATCTTTTGGGGGGGACCTGGCTTGAGAACCTTCTCAAGCTGTTCTGAACTGTACCCCAAGCAAAATAATCACAGTTCCACCCTCCCCCGCATCACAGGTGTGGTTCATTATAGCAAATGCTCAGTAAAACAGCAAATGCTTTGTTTGCACATTTAGCTCGGCTAGCTATCAATAATAATGTTCAGTAAATCAGCAAATGGCGTATGTAAACATTTAGCTAGCTAGCTACCAACAATAATGGTCAATAACACAAATGTAGATTTTGGTAATTAAGTTTAGTTTACTATGCTCTTCAATAAACAAAACAACACAACCCACAAGCACTCACAATAAACTTTATAAACATATGAATACAAGTTAAACACATGCTACTCTACCATTAGGAGTTAATGAATATTTAAGCCTTAACCATTAAAAAAAAAAAAGGATTCTTTCTGAATTTCAGTCTGAAATTGACTATTACGTCTCACTTTATCCCAAATCCATTTCACACTGGATTTCTCTTTTGGGCAACTATGAGTATTCAACGAATAATAACATAAAATAATCTCAGGCCTATAGGTTTCCTGTCAAACATATGTTGAGAAAACACAATGAGATGTAGATCTGTAAAATGAAAGCAGTTTACTAAAACACACAAATGAGTAAACATAGATGTGAAGCAAAACAAAGATAATAGTGGGTAAAAGTGGATAAAAGCAATTAAGGAACTAAATTAAGTAAATATAAAGATTAATAATATTCAATAAAGAAAAGATAAGAGAGTATAAAACTTGAGTAATACAACACAACCAAATATCCATTTATATCCCTCTAGTAACAGATTTTTAATCAGACTGAACCATAAACAAACGAAAACACCAGCAGAGGGAGTGAATGTGTCCACAACCTTACTGCGCTATACAAGTCTGGAGTGGGTTGATTTCAGTATGGGAACTACGGCTGAAGCGTTTTATTTACTCTGGAAAGGATTTTGTTGGCCTCTCTGCAGGTCTGGATGCTCCTCCGGTCCACACGGCAGTACCTAGCACAGTGTCGTCTCTCTGTGGCTCTGGGTCTCACTTTTGGGAGAAATAATCAAATCTGCATATCATAGAAAAGAGAATAAATGCATTCAAAACCTTCAAATCATAAGCACTGAAGGTTTGGTACTGAACGTTTAGTTTAGGGTTCATAAATCTTTTACAGGGTAAAATTCAAGCACTTTCAAGGCCCATTTTCAAGTTTTTCCAGCACCTTTCAGCTGTGGTAAATTAATGATAACGGTGATATCTCAAAACTGCGATTCAGCGATATTCAATATATTGCAAAACTATTCTCCACACTTCACAGTGACTATGTTACTGAGAAAAAATACTATTAAGTAAGTAAATAGCAAGAATTATGGATTTATTGGTGTCGGTTTCACACAAGTTAAATACCAATGTTCTTCACCGTATGTTTACCCTATTCATTATAATGAGCAGTTACTGTCATATGTCAAATTTGGGGGTGAGCTGAGAGCATTTATACATACTTACACTCAAAATTATTGATTTGCTTTTTGTCACACTGCAAGAGTGTGACTACTATGTTTATAATAATAGCAGAAGGAGAAGCGATTTAATCAAATGTTTAATGATTCAAAATGTATCACCTGTCTGTAGAGTTTGCTTGCTATCCAACTTGATTGGGTCAAAAATAAAACTGAGGCACAAAAGATTACTAGGCAAATAACTTTCAATCATTTTTTACTGAAAATGTAGAAGTGAGTAACCCAGGTCCAGAAAGTAAAAATGCCACCCAGGGCTTTGTACCAACCCCCTGAGCGGCTCTGCTGCAGATAAAAAAAGCCTGGGTTGGATTTTTACTTTCTGGACCTGGGATATCCACCTGTAGTATTTTCCTGATGATTTAGTTTTTTTTTCCCGGGTGCATTGTACAATCTGGACTCACAGTCATTGTTTCCTTGAGTGTAAAAAAAGTAATAAAAATGTAATAAAAAATTATATATATATATTTTACAGTTAAACATACACTAGGGTGAGGATCACTGCTCATCAATCATGTATACAAGAACAAGGGATCTCGATGTCTCCCTCAGCCCACACCCCGGGATTTGGCCCTCGTTTGACAAAAATTCCAAGGTCTATTATTGTGTCCCGATGCGCGATCATGAAGATTACCTGGATTTATTACAAGACACCATACTTGCATCGATTAACCCCAACCCCGAGAATCAACAAGACACAGTACATACTTCGCAGAACACCGAGAAATTTCATAATTACATTGTAGACACAGTACACTGACATGCTTTATGCAAGGGCAGTAGAAATGATCAAGATGACAGCGGTAGGCGACTCATCGGGACTCGTGCGTTGCTTACTTGGGGCAAATGAGATGATCACCACTGCACATGCGTACATTACGCTGCAAGAATATCCCCTCACAATACAGAGAGGGTGTCTTACTCGTGTGGGGAATGCCACTGGACTTGCATATCCCACATGGGGCCCCGTTGAGGATGACAACTGTTCAGTCAGACTGAATTACAAGGTTGGAATTGAATACTTAGAGGATGATATGCCTCAACCCCCAACCAAGGACTTTCTCGTGTACATTGGACTTGTCAGAGGAAGAAGCCGCCCAGGGGCCTTATCTGCACATGTACTACAGGATGCTATTACTCGAGCCCTCTCCCTGACACCCCAGTTCAGCCTATGGTGCGTAGCCGGATTCAGTGTCCACGTGATCTTCACTGCATTTCTAACAAGAGATTACATACCATTCTTGGATTTCACTAAACACATCTGCTGGTCTCCGTTGATAGTGGGCCCTAACAAGGCAGCTGAAATTATCGGGAAGAAGGCGCGGATTACCAGTGAAGAGTAACTGTTTATTTTACCTTGAGTGTATTGACAAATATCTTTCAATTATGATTACTTATCTTAGTATCTATAATTACATAATCATTGTGTGAAACCTTGTATTTTATATGCATTAACCAATACTCACATTATATTTGATCATTTTTACTCACAGTGTATTTTACACGCATTTATATAGAAGATTAACCAATAATCACAATATATTCTTTACATATATAGTAAAACATTGTTTGATCAGGCATGTGACTAACACAGACTCTATTATGACAAATTAACCCACACGATACATAAGGCGTTTACTAACACATAGGATTTATTATATGGCGGACTAACCACGCGTTATTAACACATTAACATATAACATACGAAAGTTATTCTTGAAGCATTTCGTTCACTGCATGACCCTAATTAATGGCCATCAATCAGCGGCTGGTGCACTCTGTGTGATCTCGACTGGTACGCTCGGTACAGGGCTAAATTGCTACAGAAGAGGCCCTTAGGTCAAAGCGGCCTTTTGGTGAGTGAGTGCCTCCTTAAAAACCTCTGCTTCAAAGCGGGGGGTGACGCACACTCACACAGATAGTGCCACGATGTTCCATCCTGGAAGAACACAGTCAAGGTCAAACACTAGTGGTCCGGTCAGACACGTGAAACTTGAGTACTAACACGTGAAATTATGCATATTAACATGAGCTAATCGTTAGTAACGCCTCATCAGCAGGTTTCACGTCATTTGGGGTATAAAACATGGAGTCAGATCAGAGGGGGGTCAGAACTTATGCTGGGACGGCTGTTAGACGGTCTTTTCATGTGTGGGTTCTCCTGAATATTCAGCACTTTGTAATAAATACTTGGTTTGCTTTCAACTTCACTCCACCTGTCTGACTCTCTCTATCAAACGAACACGTAGGGGAGTTGTACCCCGGACGAGAGGTGGGGGTAGCCCACCTTGCATTTTCTTTTCTACAACACCAGGATTCAGGCAGTTGATCATACCCCCCTGGAGCACAGAGCAACAAAAGTCCTGAGTGTTCACCAACTCCTAATCGATCATAGGCCAAAGTTTTAGTTGTTATGTAAGAAATCTTGAAGACTCTCATAATGGAGGATCATCTTCGCACTTTTTGTTCAATACTTAACTGGCCGGTGTTTTCATTCTTTAATCAAGTGAGTTAGTGCCACTCTCTACTATTTTTGTTAATGTTCTGGCATTGTAATTGTTTGAGGCAGGATCCACTGTTCGAGCTCAAAACCTGCTCCAATCCTTCCAAGGCGATGCCAAATTTTCAAACCATGAGCCATATATCCGACAATGTTTTGTTACAATATCTTAAATAAAAAAGAAAATAGTTTTGATTAGCAGAACTCGACAGAACACCTGGGGCTGTTTGCCCGGATTCAGTGCTTGAAACAAGCCGATCTCCGGGGCTTGTATCGCGGCTTCAGTGGCTGGAATGACTCGCTCGCCAGCACCGTTAACCCGGCTTTTGGCTTTAAGCATAGCTAAATCGGCTCGTTTCATGGCACTGAAGCGGACCCAACAGCAGCTCGTTGGAGGATGGTGACACCATGTTAACAGTGCCCGGCTGGGTTTAGCCTAATAGTATATTATAGGTGTAACCTGGATTATTACTATTATTATTTAGATAAATTCAAAGCTTGGCTTTTAGCATAGCTAGCTAACTCTCCTGCTGTCCGTGTTTTAAAAAACACAGAGGTGCAATTTTTTTCTTTAAGTGAACTTATTTAGTCAGACAGTTATTTGTTGTAATGTAAATGCAGTTAAAATTTCAAGCACTTTCAAGCATTTTCTCCAAAATTCCAGCACTTTCCAGGCCTGAAAAACAGAATGTTAAAATTCAAGCATTTTCCAGGATTTCAAGCACCCGTACGAACCCTGTTAGTTGCAGGCTAAGATTTCTTCTCCACTCCTAACAACTACAACATTTACATTTTTAAAGACTAAGTTATGCTAATCTAACATCTGGAGCAAACACTGGCAGTGCCCTCGCTCAAACTTCGTACGACCTTTCCTTATTCAGAACTGAACTCCTACTGTAACTACCCTAAAAACTGAGCTCTGTCTCACGAAGAATGTCCTGGAATATCAAACAGGAAAACATAGCATGGAATTCAATAAACATCATCCCTGAATAAGATTCATTTTGCTGAATCTGTAAAATCCATTGTTCAATTCAGTTCATGTTTGTTTCTGGTGGAACGTGTCCCAAGTGACAAAGTGAAACATTTGTGTAGGATAAGGTGTTCTGTCCGAAAGATTTACGATTTGCGCTTTTAATTGCCTTCAAACTGATTTGAGATGGAGTTTCTACCCTGTGTGAATGCGCTGGTGTATTTTGAGATTACTCAGTTTAGTAAAACTCTTCCCACAGTTTGAGCAGTGATACGGTTTCTCTCCTGTGTGAATGCGCTGGTGTTTTTTGAAATGACTCTGTGTAGTAAAACTCTTTCCACAGTCTGAGCAGTGATACGGTTTCTCTCCTGTGTGAATGCGCTGATGTATTTTGAGAGTACTCTTTTCAGTAAATCTCTTCCCACAGTCTGAGCAGTGATACGGTTTTTCTCCTGTGTGAATGAGCTGGTGTCGTTTTAGATGACTCTGTTGAGTAAAACTACTTCCACAGTCTGAGCAGTGATAAGGTTTCTCTCCTGTGTGAATGCGCTGATGCAGTTTTAGAGTCCCCGGTCTATTAAAACTCTTCCCACAGTCTAAGCAGTGATACGGTTTCTCTCCTGTGTGAATGCGCTGGTGTATTTTGAGATTACTCAGTTTAGTAAAACTCTTCCCACAGTTTGAGCAGTAATACGGTTTCTCTCCTGTGTGAATGCGCTGGTGTTTTTTGAGAGCACTCTGTTCAGTAAATCTCTTCCCACAGTTTGAGCAGTGATACGGTTTCTCTCCTGTGTGAATGCGCTGGTGTATTTTGAGTTTACTGTGTTCAGTAAAACTCTTCCCGCAGTCTGTGCAGTGATACGGTTTCTCTCCTATGTGAATGCTCTGGTGTTTTTTGAGAGTACTCTGTTCAGTAAATCTCTTCCCACAGTTTGAGCAGTGATACGGTTTCTCTCCTGTGTGAATGCGCTGGTGTATTTTGAGTTTACTGTGTTCAGTAAAACTCTTCCCGCAGTCTGTGCAGTGATACGGTTTCTCTCCTGTGTGAATGCGCTGGTGTTTTTTGAGATTACTCTGTTTAGTAAAACTATTCCCACAGTCTGAGCAGTGATACGGTTTCTCTCCTGTGTGAATGCGCTGGTGTATTTTGAAATGACTCTGTGTAGTAAAACTCTTTCCACAGTCTGAGCAGTGATACGGTTTCTCTCCTGTGTGAATGCGCTGATGTATTTTGAGAGTACTCTTTTCAGTAAATCTCTTCCCACAGTCTGAGCAGTGATACGGTTTTTCTCCTGTGTGAATGAGCTGGTGTCGTTTTAGATGACTCTGTTGAGTAAAACTACTTCCACAGTCTGAGCAGTGATAAGGTTTCTCTCCTGTGTGAATGCGCTGATGCAGTTTTAGAGTCCCCGGTCTATTAAAACTCTTCCCACAGTCTAAGCAGTGATACGGTTTGTCTCCTGTGTGAATGCGCTGGTGTTTTTTGAGATTACTCTGTTTAGTAAAACTCTTGACAGAGTTCTGATGTTTCTCCATGTCGGGACTTGGCTTCATTTATCTGGTAAATGCAGCAAACTGTTTCTGCGTGTTCTGGAGATTCTTCAGGATGGCTTGTGCTTCACCTCTTTCAGCAGTTTAACATTGCACTTTGATAAATATCCTGGTTGTCGGTGATGAATTTCAGGAGAATATTTTCATTTCTGAAAAACACAAACAAAAATGCCATTGAATATAAAAAGCAGGTCAATAAACTGAAGAGAACTGCCTAAATCAGTTACACTATACAGACAAAACTACTGGGACATCTTCATATTACCATAAAAGGGAGGTGCTGGTGGTCTTCCAGCCACCTGTTTAGTGCCTTTATAAGGACTTCCCACTGTTCAGACACTCATGATTCTGTTCTGGTCTCATAAGAAACTGAGAACTTAAGGAAAGAAAGAAATAAAGAAAGAAATAGTGATGTTGCCCCTAAATCTTAAGCTTTGAGGCATGTGCCGAAAAAACAACACGCATTACTTCGAATCACAGTGCCGATGCTTGATTCGTTCTACATTGATCACGTGACCAATGCTGTCCAAAGCCTTTTTCCTTTACATTAATTTATAAAAGATCCCATACATATTAACTAAACCTGATTTTTTACAACTCCTGATAACAGTTCATTATTTTCCACCACATTAGGTTCAGGCTAACAGTGATAGGCACTCCTGAGTTCAAGACATGCTTTTTTTGTATATGTATATAAAATCCTTTAAACAAAACAAAACAAAAAAAACACAAATGAAAATTTGGTGAGAAATGTAAATGTTATTGTACTTTTTACCCAGGAAAACTGCAGCTCCACATCAATGGCTTAACTGATTTGTTTACTAAATCAATATTGCGTACATGGTGGCATATCACAGCATCGGGTCGAAGCTCAACTTCATCTGCAGAGCCGGAGAGCAGCAGAAGCTCTACACCAGCAGATTCAGAGCAGCAGCTCCAAGACCTGCTGCAGTTTTACAGAAGCTAACGTTACCCACAATTTCATCAACTCTAACTAAAGCCTGTAAACCAGCTATCTGAACAAAATGTATATTGTTTTTTACATTACCTCTCTCTATCTAATAAATTAACATTTTCCCTGAATTTTTCATTCCACCTTAAATATCATCACTTCTTATTAGTTGTCCTGGAAATGTAGCTACACATCTAGTGAATAATAACTTTAACATTTCACATGTAGTGTTTTCTTTTTCCTGAGTATGTAATATTATTAGCAGTGAGGCCGGTTTGAAACGTATATGCTTTAGAGAGAGTGACCTCTCGACCCACTCTCATGTTTTTACGTTCTAGAAATGAGATCATTTTACGTTCTCCTTCTTCAGAACAAAGTAAAAAGCCTGTGTCTAAAAAGTCTGTGAGTAAAAAGCCTGTGTGTAAAAAGTCTGTGATTTGTCTTCAGATGGGAAAAGTCAGACTTTAGTCTGTTAAAAGTACTGTAGTCCTGTAGTTGTACGGACAGCATAACACAGACTACACTGCTCAACATCACCAGACTGAAAGAGTTTTCACCTGTTTAAATACTTTGATTTGATATGAAGATATTTTGATACTTTGAATGATCCTCTGTGAAGAAGAAGAAGAATCCAAATCGTGATCTGACCGGAGCTCTACAGCCAGTGTCATATCTCTGATAGTCCCCTCACATTCTGTACTGCTCTGCTGTGAGGTCAGTTCAGTGCGCTGTAGCATTAGCTAAACGCTAGCATTAATCTAATTACGAAACTTAAATGATCTTGTAATTCAGAGGATCTAGTGATGTTCAGGAGGAAAATGTACACAGATTAAAACGTACAGAATCCTAAACATGTGAATTTAGCACAGAATGTGATAGAAAACAGTTACAAAAACAGTTCAGACATGGAACCCCAAATATGGAAATAAACAACATGTCACCGACTTCAAAATGACACAACTAAAAAGGCCTATAGGCTCTTTTCACGCGGCTGCCATTTCTAATTGAAAGTGAGCCTGTGATGGGAGGAGGTAGAAGTAAGTCCACACTCAACAATGAGGTGGAGCACATATCTTCAGCTCTTACCACGTTTAACCACCAACAATCTATAAAAAAGGGCTGAAGAGGGATGTTTACTAACAAGAACAGTTTTGTTAAAAGGATACAGCAACTGTATAGAGGAGTACATCACTAATATTGAAGAAGTGTTAAGGTTTTAGCCAACATTAGCTAACCTCGCTAATGCTAGCTAGCTAGCTGGCGCTAGCCCGACTCTCCAAGCCCGGTGAACAGTGCTGCTAATGCTGCTAACCCGACTCTATAAAGCCTGATGAACATTATGTAACTATATAAATATATCATTCTGGAAACCTTAGCTCTTTAAAAAAAAATTCTAAAGCTTTAGCCGCACTTTTGACAAGTAATAACTAGCTAATCCAGCTTAAATTTATAAATTATAACTAGGTAACCTAGATTTAATTTATAAGTTATAACTACCTAACCTAGCTTTAATTTATAAGTTATAACTAGCTAACCTGCAGCATTAGCAGCACTGTTCACTGGGCTTGGAGAGTCGGGCTATCTCTATACAGTTGCTGTATCCTTTTAACAAAACTGCTCTTGTTAATAAACATCCCTCTTCAGCCCTTTTTTCTAGATCGTTCGTGGTTAAACGTGGTAAGAGCTGAAGATATTTGCTCCAGAACAGAACATTTACATTAATTAAATAAACAGAACCACAACATACCTGCACATACACAACCAAAATAATCCCAAACGATTATTACGCATCTGTAACTGCACATATATCTATAAAATATGAAACAAAAGGAAACACAGCACATGAGCACACATTTTCAGGCTCAGTCACATGTAGTGTTTTGGCGCTGAAACGGCTGTACCTCAGAGCTGATAACCTGACCGGGGCAGAAATAATTAATTATTAGGCAAAATATGCTTCAATACCCGCTAAAAATGCACAGAAGAGTGATTAGAACTGATATAAGAGCTCATTTTCCCAGTAATTTTTCTCAAAAATACTTATATTTGCTTAAAACAGCACTTTTTCACGGAGCTCATCAGCTCTGTTTACCTCCTGCGCTGCATTCAAGCTCCTCTGGAGCTACGGGGGGCGCAAACACGCAGTTCTCTTGTTGGTGCAGAGAATTGTACTTCAAAATAGAATCACAGAAAAATAATGACCTTTATACTGTTACAACACATCAACCAACCTCCAACAAGAGAGAGAGAGAGAGAGAGAGAGATTCTCCATACCTTCTGTAGTTCAGCTGATTCTGCTCTTACTCCGGCGCTCCAGCTACAGACCCCGGAAGCTCAGCCTCATCCGGGTTATGTAGAGCCCCGCCCCCTCTCCCGCTATATCACATTATACCCCATCACCGCTAGAGGGAGCCCGCGAGGGAGTCCTCAATACATGGAGCTGAATGGGGCTAAACAGCAAAAACTCTCATTTAAAACACTGTATAACTACTTCTCTGGGGTTTTCCTTTAATTTTACAACGTAGAACAAAGTATTTCACTAAAATAGGAAAGAAAACGTACCCCTATATTTCCATTTTCTACAACTAATGTTTTTATTCAGTAAATTTACTAGCATTACTGCTACTGATGCTGGAGTTACACACAGAGCTCATTTAAATGATTAAAACTGCAGTTCATAAGCTTTAATAATTATCTCTGTGGTGATGAAATTGTTTTAGTTCTATTTTTTTTAAAATAAGTACAATTCTTACTGTATAAAGTATCAAACATTTATAAATTATTATTTTGCTATTCCAGTTCAAACCTTTTTTTTATCTAAATTTCATTTAAAATATTATGGTTACATTTTCTTTACATTTAACTTCTTGATGTCCTGCAGGTTCTTGAAAAGGAGATCGTACTGCAGCAGATCTTGTTTGTTGCTCACCTTGTCTAAAGTCTTTTTTATTCTAAAGTCTATTTATGTATTCTGAAAGCTTTCCATAAATTGAGGTCATTCACACCTACTCCCTGTAAAATCACTCTCTGACATCACAATGGACCATCCTGATTTCTGTATAGAAGGGTACTTCACACTTATAAACGCATTTGAAATTTCATATGCAAATATCAGTTTAAAAGTAATAATTATAAAAATAAAAGGATTTGTTTAAGAGTTCATTGTCAGTGTCACAATTGGTACTCTAAAACAACAGCACTGATCTTTCCATTGTAATTAGTAAGTGTTATTTGTTGGAGTTTTACAGGAGCAAACAGACAATCTCTATAGAGGGAAAAAAAAACTCTGCTCTGAATCTCAAGCCACTTGACAGTCTGAAATATATAAAAAAACGTATAAACAATTTTTTATTCTAAAAAGTATAAAAAAATTATAAATTATTTTAAATGTTTTGAAATGTTTAATACTTTATAAAATATTTTTTTTTATTAATTTCATGAAAACAGAAAAACTATAACTATTTAAATTACAGCAGAGATAGCTGTGTCTAACTCCAGCATCAGTGGCAGTAATGCTAGTAAATTAACTGAATAAAAAACATTAGTTGTTTAAAATGGAAATAAAGGGGTAAGTTTTCTTTCCTAATTTAAGTTAAAAACTTTGTTCTACTTCGTAAAATTAAAGGAAAATTTCAGAGAAGTAGTTCTACAGTGTTTTAAATGAGAGTTTTAGCTGTTTAGCTCCATTCAGCTCCATGCATTGAGGACTCCCTCGCGGGCTCCCTCTAGCGGTGATGGGGTATAATGTGATGTAGCGGGGGAGGGGGCGGGGCTCTACATAACCCGGATGAGGCTGAGCTTCCGGGGTCTGTAGCAGGAGAGGAGGAAAAGCAGAATCAGCTGAACTACAGAAGGTACTCTCTCTCACACAAACTCTCACTCACTCTCCATCAAAGGTAAGTGAGCGCTGGATGTTAATCTACACAGATTTCTCTCCGAAAACTGTTTATTTGGGTGTAAAGCGCTTCTGTTTATTTACAGTAAACTTAGATTTACAGATTCTTTCAGCATTAAGGCAGGAGCATTAGCATTAGCAAAATTAGCTTGTGTTGTTACCAATACCACACCTAACAGCTAAAGTTAATTATAAAGGAAAGGATTAACCATTACAGACAGCTTGCACACTATCCAACCATTTAGACTATATAACAACAACTTAACACAAATTTAATGTGTTTAAGACATTCAGGCTGCTAATAGTATTTTATTGTTTGAAATTGCCTGCTAGCTTAGCTTAGTTATCTAGATAGCTTTGGCTAGATTAGCTAAAGGTGGATAAAAATTGTTATTCAATATTTTTGTGGTACATAAAAAGCACCACATATCTTTTTATGTCGAGATTTAAAAAAGTATTAGCAATGTTTTATGATGTGATTTTTTAATGTGGTAATAGTGTTTAAGTGTTCATCTACTTTGGGAGCTGATGTGTGACATGACTGGCAGAGAGAAAAAGAGAACTGTTTAATAGACAGAACTGGCCCAGAATAGGGGACCAAAGTAGCTGATGATATCTATCTAGCCAATGTTCCCAGAGCTTTTTTTAACCCAAGTATCTAATGTTATCTAGCTAGCCAATGTTCTATGGAGCCAAATCAGGGACAAAAGTTTTGTCAATTTGAAAAAAAAAAATTGAAACTGAAAGTTTAAGTATTAAGCTTGAACTTTGAAAAATACAAAAATATATTCGAAATAAATATAAGTTTATTAAATAATTTTTCAGCCTGTATATAATTTTGATTCAATTCGAAAATAGTTTTAAACAATTTTTGTTTTTTTAATTTTCATTTTTTTTTGTGTGTATTTTGATATTTTTCAGTTTTTTTTTCACAGTTTCGATTTTTTTTTCAGGGTTCAAATCTTTTTTTTTTTTTAACTTTCAGATCTTAGTTTTCATGTTTCAGACTTTTGGCCCTGATTTTGCGTGTGGGCGTGGTATCATAGGAAAGGGGCGTGGTATCATAGGAAAGGGGCGTGGTATACGGTTGAGGACCTACTCCGAGGACCCTGCCAATGTGCCTGCGTGGATTATATATATGTCTGTACGTTCTCCCTCGCGCGATGGCGTCCGCTCCTCCTGGACAGCCTGCTGGCTCCAGCACACAGGTAAGATATATTAGGTAACTTTAGTTATATTGAGCTGGTACTCTAGAAAAATGCCAAGTTAAAGTCGTGTATGTGAAATAGCGATATGTATTAAGGGAAAAGGCGTCTTGTGGAGGGGAAAGTTATATATTACAAAGTATACACATCAACTACAGTTTATTAGGACACGTTTAGAGAGGATCTTGTAGGAGTTGGTCTTGTTTAAACTTTGAATATTAGCTAGGATTGATCCTTTTTGTTTAACTGAGTGGATGTCTATGGACATATCCAAAGAGCTCTCTAAATCTTTAGAAATAAGGGTGTATATTTATAAGAACTCAGACCCATTAGAAATTAGACATTCCACCGTCTGAAAAATAAATTTCCAACTAAAATTCAATCACCACAGTATGGCCTAACCAAATGATCTTTAAATGAAAAATGTAAAATAAAACTGCAATAAATCTAAAACCTGGCCATATCTTGCTCTACAGTACAGACTTGCTCTGTTCCTGCCTTCTTCCTTGCTCTTGCTGTCCATGAGAGAGGTTCTGCGTGAGCACATTTATGAGGCTCTGCGCAGCTGCAGCCACTATCGAATTATAGTCGACTTTCTGAAATACCAGTACCAGCTCAATATAACTAAAGTTACCTAATATATCTTACCTGTGTGCTGGAGCCAGCAGGCTGTCCAGGAGGAGCGGACAGACATATATAATCCACGCAGGCACATTGACAGGGTCCTCCAGAGTAGGTCCTCAACCGTATACCACGCCCCTTTCCTATGATACCACGCCCACACGCAAAATTAGGGCCAAAAGTCTGAAACCTGAAAACTAAGATCTGAAAGTAAAAAAAAAGATTTGAACCCTGAAAAAAAAAAATCGAAACTGTAAAAAAAAAAATTGCACCTGAAAAATATAAGATCTCAAATATCAAAAATACACAAAAAAAGTGAAAATTAAAAAAACAAAAATTGTTTAAAACTATTTTCGAATTGAATCAAAATTATATACATGCTGAAAAATTATTTAATACACTTATATTTATTTCGAATATATTTTTGTATTTTTCAAAGTTCAAGCTTAATACTTAAACTTTCAGTTTAAATTTTTTTTTTCAAATTGACAAAACTTTTGTCCCTGATTTGGCTCCATAATGTTCCCAGTGCTTTTTTAACCCAAGTATCTAACGTTATCTAGCTAGCCAATGTTCCCAGTGCTTTTTTAACCAAGTATCTAATGTTATCTAGCTAGCCAATGATCCCAGTGCATTTTGAACCCAAGTATCTAATGTTATCTAACTAGCCAATATGCCCAGTGCATTTTAACCCAAGTCCCAGTAGTTTTGTATGTATAATGTAACTTAATTAAGGCAGTTCTCTTCAGTTTATTGCCCTGCTTTTATTTAAATATTCTTCTTTGTGTTTTCCAGAAATTAAAAACATTCTCCTGAAATTCATATTTAACTAAGAGCAAAGTTAAACTGCTGAAAGAGGTGAAGCTGAAGCCATCCCGACATGGAGAAACATCAGTACTCTGTCAAGAGTTTTAACAAACAGAGTAATCTCAAAATACACCAGCACATTCACACAGGAGAGAAACCGTATCACTGCTCAGACTGTGGGAAGAGTTTTAATCTACAGAGTACTCTGAAAATACACCAGCGCATTCACACAGGAGAGAAACCGTATCACTGCTCAGACTGTGGGAAGAGATTTACTAAACAGAGTACTCTGAAAATACACCAGCGCATTCACACAGGAGAGAAACCGTATCACTGCTCGGACTGTGGGAAGAGTTTTACTAATCAGAGTTACCTCAAAAATCATCAGCGCATTCACACAGGAGAGAAACCGTGTCACTGCTCAGACTGTGGGTTGAGTTTTACTCAACAGCATACTCTCAAAAACCACCAGCGCATTCACACTGGAGAGAAACCATATTCCTGCTCAGACTGTGGGAAGAGTTTTACTAATCAGAGTAAACTCAAAAATCACCAGCGCATTCACACAGGAGAGAAACCGTATCACTGCTCAGACTGTGGGTTGAGTTTTACTCAACAAAGTACTCTCAAAAACCACCAGCGCATTCACACAGGAGAGAAACCATATTCCTGCTCAGACTGTGGGAGTAGTTTTACTAAACAGTGTACTCTCAAAAAACACCAGCGCATTCACACAGGAGAGAAACCATATTCCTGCTCAGACTGTAGGAGGAGTTTTTCTGAACAGGGTAATCTCAAAAAACACCAGCGCATTCACACAGGAGAGAAACCGTATTACTGCTCATACTGTGGGAGGAGTTTTACTCAACAGAGTAATTTCAAAATACATCAGCGCATTCACACAGGAGAGAAACCGTATCACTGCTCAGACTGTGGGAAAAGTTTTACTCAACATAGGAATCTCAAACTGCACCAGCACATTCACACAGGAGAGAAACCATATTACTGCTCATACTGTGGGAGGAGTTTTACTACACATAGTGATCTCAAAAAACACCAGCGCATTCACACAGGAGAAAAACTGTATCACTGCTCAGACTGTGGGAAAAGTTTTACTCAACAGGGTCCTCTCAAAAAACACCAGCGCATTCACACAGGAGAGAAAACTATTGCAAATTTGTCCCACAGCAATAAAAAGCGCAAATCATAAATCTTTAGAACAGAACACCTTATTCTACACAAATGTTTCACTTTGTCACTTGGGACACGTTCCACCAGAAACAAACATGAACTGAATTTAACAATGGATTTTACAGGTTCAACAAAATGACTCTTATTCATGGATGATGTTTATAGAATTTAATGTTATGTTTTCTCGTATGTTTGATATTTCAGGACATTCTTCGTGAGACAGAGCTCAGTTTTTAGGGTGGTTACGTTATGAGTTTAGTTCTGAAGAAGGGAAGGTCGTTTGAGCGATGGCACTGCCAGAGCTTGCACCAGATGTTAGATTAGCATAACTTAGTCTTTAAAATTTAGATGTCATAGTTGTTAGGAGTAGAGTATGATTCTTAATTTTCTGTAAACATTTCAGTGCTTGTGCTTAGAAGGTTTTGAATGCATTTAATCTCTTTTCTAGTATATAAAGACTTTATTATTTCCATTAATTTCTAGTATCTTCGTTAGTTCCCCAAGATTAGCATAGTGTAGCTTAATGCTATTAACCGACAGGCCCCTCTGTATGAAAGGAGAAACACCACCTGAGGAACTCCAGAGAGTGCCCCCAAAAGTGAGACCCAGAGCCACAGAGAGACGACACTGTGTCGGGTACTGCAGTGTGGACCGGAGGAGCATAGAGGGATATAGAGGGATATTTGGTAGCGTTTTAATACTCAAGTTTTATACTCTCTTATCATTCCCTTATTGAGTATTATATGTTGTTGAAGTTTTTTTATCCTCCAAATTTACTAAGAATATCCAAATCATCAAGTTTCTTAATATTTTTTATCCAGTACCAACAATTATGTTTGTGTTGCTTCACCTCTATATTTACTCATCTCTGTGGATTTATAAACGGCTTTTATATTGCAGATCTGCAATCTCATTGTGTTTTCTCAACATATGTTTGACATGAAACCTATAGGCCTGAGATGATCTTATGTTATTATTTGTTAAATATAGTCCAGTGTGAAATGGATTTGGGTTGAAATGAAACATATTAGGCATTTTCACATTTGAATTTCAGAAAGAAATTGATTTATTGGTTCAGGCTTTAAAGGGTTAGATATACAATTACTTCCAATGGTAGAGTAGCATGTGTGTTTAACGTGTATTCATATGTTTATAAAACATTGTATTCATATGTTTTTTTGTAATTGTGAATGCTTGTGGTTTGTGTTGTTCTGTTTTTTGAAGAGCATAGCCATTCATCAATTACACTTAATTACCAAAATCTACATTTGACTTATTGACCATTTTTTAATCTGTATCTAGTCTAGCTAAATGTCCAAACAAAGTATTTCCTGTTTTACTGACCATTATTATTGATAGCTAGCTTAGCTAAATATCCAAATACAGCATTTGCACTTTTACTGACCATTATTATTTGTAGCTAGCCTAAATGTACAAACAAAGCAGTTGCTTTTTTTACAGACCAATGTAAATGTTTCAGTACTAGTAACAGTGTTTCACGTCCGGTAAATTTGTTTTATTTCTTGCAATTTTTTTTTCCTAAATGTAATTTGTGTTCTCTTTCAAGCTTTCTTTCGGTATCTAACTATGGGATACGCCCCTCTTGCATATTGTCATGTAGCCCCGGCTAAAATATGTAAAACTCCCTAGTTCTAAAATAGATACACTAATAAATACAGTAATAAGTAAAATCATATAAATTCAAAGTAATGGTTTAAAAAGGTACTAACAGGCTCAAAATAGTCATTGTGTTTGTGTAAATAGTTTAAAAAGAAAACAAAAGCCGTACAGATTACATATTTCATTTATTTTCTGTGTTAATGCAAGAAGGTCACTTCAAAGTGATTAAGGGATCTACTGAGGGAGAAGTGCACAGGTGAGGGTGGAGTACCAGATTGGAACAGGCCCGCCCACGGGACGAGAGAGAACAGCGGAGATGCGGGAGTAGCAGCGCGGGAGAGGCGAGGAGGAAAAAGTTCCTCACAGGCTGAACTAAATTCACTAATAATCAGTATTAATTAAACTAACCGGTAATTTTAAGGACACTGAAGTCCATACTGAGAGTGAGCTGGTGGATAAAGCTGGGATAATCTCTCTATAAGTAAAGTTCTGTTAGCACTGTTAGCTTAGCCAGCTCGGCTAGCTGTGTTTAGCTAGCTCGTGTATTAGCTGCTCTGCGCTAGCCGTGAACTCTCCGCTGCAGCGCCGCTCCGACAGACTGTTCCCCGGACTGACTCGCGCTCTCTCCGCCTCCACTGAACACCAGGACCGCTAACACTGCTAACCAGAGAGCGCTCTGAGTCCCCGCGTGGATCAGAGTTCCTCTGAGGGAAAACGCTCCGTGCTGCAGGACCCCGCGCTCTGCTCCCGCTCATATTCACTGAATCTGAGGTAAATCTGAAACTCTTATTTCTGCTCGTTAGAGTAAAGCGGACATTAAGCTCCGAACCAGACCTGCACCGTTTAGTTCTGTTCATTTCATCTATAATTCTGTTCTTTATGAGTGTATTCTTTAGAGTGGGCCCACATATTTAATTTAAGATGGTATTTTATTTTACAAACTAACTTTAAAAGGTACTTTTCTGATTAAGGGTTTAAATATATAACTGACAGTGTAGTTTTGAAAGTAAGAAAAAAGGGGTATATTAACCTAAAATCAATCCTACAGCTAAAATCTAAGATACTGCTTCTAAAATAAGATCTAATCCTAAAACATAATTCTGAGCAATAATAATCATTAAAACAGTTGGTTATTTAAATAATAATATTTTAAATTATTGGGGTAATGTTTAAAATATAACTTTCTTATTTGTGTCTTATATTTACTTATGGGTATTTACACGCTACATTTGTACTATTGCATCTAAAAAAGGTACTTAACTGCTCTGTCTTGGAAAGATATAACTCTATTGTTGATTGAAGCTTGCTATTTATTTATTTTTTGTTAAAAGTACTAAAAAGGACACTCGATTCTAAGCCTTATTTGCCCTACCGTTTTGATACACTCAGTAAACTACTGGCTATTTTTATATACCTGTGTGATGGTCCTTTTATTGTGTTTTATATTTTCTATTATTTTATTAAATTTCTACAAACATGGAGAAGGGAAAGAACAGATAGAACTCAGGCCCTTATTTCTTCCAATTAAGTGGGGATAGGGTTTACATAAGCAATACCTAAAAATAATCAAAGAAAAGAAATAAACTAAAAAGAAATATGGAAAAATAGCTAAAACAAACCAGCATTAAAAACTAAAAGGTTAACTAAAAAAATAAAGAAACTGAAAACATACCAAAGATCATAAAGATCACCTTGAAGGTGGTTAGAGACTAGAAGGTTAAAATGATTTAGTGACACCAGCGAGCTGAGATTTAGAGTTTCCTGTAGTGAATTCCAGCTCGCTGGTGCTCTGTAACGAAAAGCAGATTTTCCCAGTTCAGTTAAAACTCTCGATGATCCAGTTACTGGAGTGAGTCTGGTAGGTTGTGTTATTTTTAATGTGTGAGATGTACGGTGGCATATGGTGAGGAAGTGCTTTATGTGTTTCCCGGCGCACAGCAAGAGAAGACCATCCAACTTTTTTATAGAGTGAACAGTGATGTGTACCAGTAATCTTAGTGCCGCATGATATACAAAATCCAGTGGTTTGAGTGTAGTTGCTGACGCATGTCTGTAAATCACATCACCATAATCTAGCTTAAAAACGTTATGGTGATGTGATAAACGTTATAGATAAAAACGTTGCTTCCACAATCTTTTTTCTTGTGTGCATTGGAAAGCATGATTTATTTCTATATAGGAAGCCGAGTTTTTGCCTTAGTTTACCCGGAAGCTTGTTAATATGGTGCTTAAAAGTAAATTTGTCATCTAGCCATATGCCAAGGTGCTTATATTCATTAACTCTTTCCACATTAGAACCCTTTAAAGTTGTAGTTTTAAGAGTATAGTTGTAAAGGTGCACGGTGTAGTCCACCTTGGCTGTGGGTGGAGATACAACCTATCTGATACAAATGTTCTAGACAAACCTGCATCAGCTGGTCCTCAAACAACACTAGCCCTGTGGCGTAAGCAATAAAGCAACTTCAGTACTTTATTGGAGACAAAATATGCCTACCTAAAAAAAATAAAATAAAAACATGCGCTGTAACAAATGGAAATCAAAAATTAGTTCACAGAGCGATAGGGTAAAGTTTACATGTGTCTTGTTAATCATTTTATGTACAATATATGTCAAAAGTGATCCGACTAAACCATGTTTCTTTGATATATCTTTGGAACAAGTTCATCACTAATAATGTTCTATTCCAAGAATGCAGTGAATATCTTCATTTTTATTTCTCTTTTTTTGTTTGTTAATAAATGATCCATCAGGCTTACACACATGGATCAGACACATGCATTTCACAGCTCCCATTGTGAAGTATTTTCTCAATAGTTCCAACATAGTTATACTTTTTATACATTCAGTACATAAAATAACTGTAAATAATATTTGAATAGGTTTAGGTTACTTAGGTTTAAGTGAGTACATTAATTGTCAGAGTTAATTATTATTAGCTAGCTAGCTGTTGACATTAGATTTTAGTTAGCAAAATTTTTGCTAAATAACCTGCCAATGAATTTAGCTAATGCAGCTTTAATTAAAATAGTTAAACAACTACAGTAGACTACAGGCCAAATATAATAGAATATGTGAACAGCTGGCTAGATAATAATAATCACATGTAAAAGATGATTGGTTGAAACTCCCTCTGCATCTGTGGTGTCTGGGTTTGGTTCCACCTATTTAGTAAACCTGAAATTTTCACAGCATGATTGTGTGCAAAATGAGAAACAGTTTGCAAATATGAATTAAGTATTTGCCCTCACTCACTACTGAATAAATATCCTTGTAATATTCAATCATGAAAGTTAGAAAAGAGAGAACAAAGAAAAAAATCAGCCAGCATGAATTAATCTGGGAAATGAATGAGTGTGATTTCTGACCCAAGTGGCCCTATGATAAATCCTGCGCAAATTGCTGCCCTGCACCAATGCTGTTAAAATACTGTCAGAGTTTGGGTGTAGTGGTCTGGAAATGAGGTGTATTCAGGTAAAATCTGGCATGTTACTATCTTAACAGCAGAAAATACAGGTGAGCCACTGACCGATTTAAACCCTGACAACAGTCCGTACCTATCTTAGCTACTCAGGTGTGCTCAACAATAAACAGAAATACAATAAAATAGCATTGCTGTTGTTGTAAATGACCTGCTCGTGCACCTGCACACCTCCAAAGTTAGAGCGCACCTTACTCTTAAAAGAAATGATAATTAACACACTGATTGGTTTAGTCTATTCCACCCATGATTAATTAAAATAATTAGTACATGCTTTTTGCCGTTTCAAGCCAGCAATTGCTATCTTACACCCGTGAACAGTCTATTTATATAAGCAAAATGTAAGTACTAATTATTTGAATTAATTTGAACTTAAAATGTAATGAAATGAATCAGTGTTTCACTTTCCCCGGTGCCCGGTGCGCTCAGACTTTGGTGCATTGCCATTTGAAGGGTTGAGCGCTGAACGCACTGGAGCATTTCAGCAGAGGAACCTGGCCTAATCAGGTGCATGAGCTGGTCATTTATGAGAACAGCAATGTTATTTTATTGTTTATGTTTGTAATAAGTGGGGGTGTTTGTGCTGTGCGCCTAATATCAATAAAGTCTGACTGTTAAAGACTGGCTAGGTTCATTTTAGTGATTTATACACAGAAATTTACCTGAACACACCAGACCTTCACGCTAGAGGTCTACACTCGCGGACAGTCAGACTTTTTTAGGCACAGTTCAGAATTAAGATGTCATTGGCGGGAGCTGGAGTTTAATCAATCTCAATCAGTGAGATTAATCATAATAATAACAATAATAATGCATTTATTCAGATATTTAATTAAGTTAAATTTAATTTTTATATTTTTATATATTTTTCCCTGTATTAATCCCTTCATCCAGTGTACAGACCTAAATCTGCATCTACTACAAGATTCTTGATCTGGCTGCAATCAATGCTCAAATCGTAATTAATGCATTCAGCACTGAGAATATTTAATTATATTTAAGTTTAAAACGAACTTCATGAGTATGACAGTTGCATGACTGACACTCGAGGAAAGATGGAACAAAAAAAAGGAAGCAGTTTTACCTGACAAACACACACGATGTGCAATTTCAGCATCTCCAATTCATCTGACGTGTTTACACTGTGGGAAGAATCCAGGCTATATTGCTATTTTAATATATACATAAGTAAATGTCAAGCACTAAATGTAATTAATTCAATTCAGATTTAGAATTATATCTGGCACAAATTACAACAAGTGATTTTTGGGAGAGCAGGCTGTAACGGGAATAAAACACAGGAGAGCGGGTTTAAAAAAAGCAGTCCCACAGACCTCTACTTCACGCTCATAAGCATAGATGTAGTCACAAAAGATGCAGGCACAAGGAGTGAAATAGACTGTTGCAGGACGTAAGATAGCAATGAGCCATGTGCACTTACTTTTTGTTGACCTTGAACTGTGGCCCAACAACCTGCAGACACCAGATCTATGGAAAATTTTAATCTGGATTTAGGCCTCATCATAGCACTGAGACGGCTTTAGTTAACACAACAAACGATCTGCTTGAACTTGCATCTGTCCTGTCTCTATCTCTGTAGATGCCCCGGATTCTGTGTTTTATAGATCACTTGGTCTTGGAAAGCCTAGTCTTTGGTTTAACTGCAAGCTTCAGAATATCACAGCAATGTTTTAAATATAGCTCAGTGTCATAATCAGAGATGTATCCAGTCCAGAATTTTACAAGTGTCTTTACATCCATGCTGGTAGAGGGAAAAAATCTTTCCAGTTTTGCTGGTTGGTAGAGTTAAGTTGAGGGAGAACATGGAGAGCTTTCTCCTGTATTAAAGCAGATCTCAAACTCTCTTCGATTAGACAGACTTATGAAGTAGTAGATGTCTTACAAAGTTATGAGACTGAAGACTGACAAAGGAGCTCACAGACATGATCACGGCTGGGTGCTTCTCCTGATCCAGAATCTGATGAAGCGGTCGCTGTAGGCTCTGCGTGACATTAAGTTCTCTAAAAAGTGACATTTTAATAACTCGATATTGAGCTGTGTAAACATTATAAATTATAAATTTCTTGTTGTAAAAAAACAATCAATATAGATTGACCTTCGGGGAATCAATTATCTGTAATTAATTATTTCAAACAATTGATTATAGAATAATAAATCAATTCCATTAGCTTTACATTCTCCAATAGAAAAGAAGGAATAACCATTATCCCACACTTTTTGTATTTTCTATATCTTCATATGTATTCAGTTTCGTTTCCTGTAAACACAACACACCAAATCTCTATTTTTTTTAAATATACTTAATTTCTCATTCCTGTTCTTTTTAGACTGAATCCCCCAACATTACATAGTGCAATATTAAGTCAGACAGAGGAGATAAAGAAATGTATTTATTTCTTTTACTTTTTCTTAGTGTACTGTTCATTCTGCTTCTAACCTCCTTTTTTAGGTTTTCTCTTCCGTTTCTTTTCGTTGGATGCAGCAGCCCCTGTGCGTATGTATGGTGGTAGATCTGGTCATAGATGGAAGAAGAGGTGATGAAGAAGGAGGAGGAACTTGGTTTGCTTGTGTTTCGGCTGCTGCAGACTCGTACTCCTCGCTGCTGTCTCCTTCAGACGAGGTGCTGGTGTTCGGATTTCCTCCGTCTGTCTCTCCGCTGCTGCTGCTGCTTCCGCTGCTACTTAAATCTTCATGATGACGGTCATTTCCATCCTCTACTCTTTCACTTCCATTGTAGAGAGCTTCACTTGGACCTGGTTCCTCCACTGCGTCTGGTTGAACTCGGTTTGGGTGACTGATCGTTGGATGTGTTGTTAGAAGGATTTAATTTCTTCAGAAACTACTTCCTCTTTTTGTTTCCACTTACTGTCCACACAGTCACCATTATTAAAATACACACCTAACATTTTTATCTGCTCTTTATCTGGAACATCGACTCTGAACTTCTTTCTTTGATCCCCAATCCACACACATTCAGATTTAGCCATATTAAGCTTTGCACCAGAAACTTTTTTATTAAATTTATAATATTCCATTATAATGTCTAAGTCTTTTTTTTGTTTTAATAAAAACTGTAATATCATCTGTATAAGCTGTGATTTTAACTAAATAATCTCCTCTTTTAATACCTTGTATACTTTCATCATTATGGCTAGAACGTAAAGGGCAGAACTCAGAGGATAATCTTGTTTTATTCCTCCTATCGGCCTCGGTTTTTGCTCCACTCATCCATCAAGTTTTTCTGAGTTAAAGTTTGTTGAATTTTTAAGAGTGCAGGTACGTAACAGTTTTAGATTTTATCCAGACGTAATTTTTTTTAATCTGACTTAATGACCAACATTCAACCTGAAATGAATTTCTATTGACGTTGGTGATCAGCTGGAGAGTGAGGGTTTTATCCTCCAGTTAGACCAGGAGCTCACCACTCACCCTGCTACTCCTATCATGTCCAACTGGAAGTCCTCATTTACTTGTTTTTATTAAAAATATAACTTTATGAAATGTGATTGGAACAGTCACACCATGTGAGCATTTTTTTCGTTTCACTGAAAATTGTGAAAAAAAATATGAATCCTATAATGCTCTGTAAATTCATATAAATCTCAATTTCTTGTCAAACACCCTTATATAAAATGCAGAACATCTCAAAGACACTAGATGGAGGCAGTGCTCCTTTCTCCCAGCATTATTATCACAGTGCACACATGTGCAGTATAGACACATCAGAGAACATGAAATACCAACTGTTTTTTTTTATTTTTTTTTTTTAATTGTATTTAAGAGGTAAATGAAATTATTTAGTGATTTATTTTTATGATTATTTATTATTTGTTATTTTTATTATTATTTATTATTTGTTTAATTGTCATTTACCTTTATGTTACCTTTAAATAAATAAGGACAGTGAGCTCAGGCTGTTTAATGCAGTCATGGAAAACAGAATCATCATGAAAAACTCATGAAAACATTATAAAATGTGGGTCAGAGCATGCGCAGTGCGGGGAGGAGCAGAACTCGGCAGAACACCGGTCTGAAAACCCCAGTTTTCAGACCGGTGTTCTGCCGAGTTCTGCTACCCGTCCAAAAGTGCTCCTCCCCGCACTGAGCATGCTCTACAGCTGTGTGGGAAAAACTTCAGACTCATGAATATTCAAACTTTCCATTCAGCCGTGTAATGTGATTGGCTGACAATAGCCAAAAACTACCGATAGCTCCGCCCACCCAGCGTCTATTTGCTGTGAGAGTTAGGGGGCGGGGCTTAGAGGGAGACAGGTGAGACTCAGGTAAAGGAGGACGTGAAAGTAAGTTAAGTCTCCTCCATTAGAAGAGGACAGAAGTCTGGATTCACTCGGTAAGTTCAGAACTGAAGAGAATGTAGAACAGAACCGTGTAGCTTAAAGTCAGAACCGGTTCTAAAGGTTCCTCAGATCCAGAACCGGTTCTTTAAGCTCAGCTCAGTGTCCGATTCCACTGGAAGAACCAGGATCAGCATGGAGATCTGAACCGGGCCTGGATCAGACCTGGACCTGGTCTAGATCAGACCGGCTGGAGAACAATCAGCTGTAACAGATCAATAATGCTATAAACTGAAGAGAAATGCGCAGATATAGATTGATATTTATTGATCACAGTGTAGTTTATGCTGTTTAAAGCGCATTACTGCTTAATGTGGACTTTGATCTGTTGGGGAGATAAAAACACGGAGCTGCTATAAAGGCGTGTTTATATGCAGTAGCGCTGTTCAACCAGCAGGGGGAGCAACGGAACTCAAGATCACGTGGTGTGTTAGTGTTTTTAATCCTGCTGTTTTATATTATACTTAAATAATCTCTATTCTGATTTTGTAACATAATAATAATAAAATAATAATAGAACAGTGTGTATATTTATAATGTTGTGTAATGCAGTAATATTACTAATAATAATTAAATTATAATAATTATAATAACAGTAAATGTTTCTGTAATCTGTAGAATAATGTGTAATGAGGGTAAATCACACTGTTATGTATCGTTCTCTGTTTGTTTTGTTTTGTTAGTTTATCAGGTATTGTTTAATGTAGTTCTGATGATAATGTTATTATTGTAAGAATAAAGGTTTTATTGTAACGGCTGATCTGTTCTCAGGGGTCGGTGTCGGCAGTGTTCAGCTGTGTGTGAATGAAGAAGAGTAAATGATGGATCTTCAGAACTCAAGCAGTGGAGGAGAACCTCCTGTCCTAAAGTGAGTAAATTAAGTGATGGGTTTAATATGTAAAGTAGTTTTGTATTGTAATGGTTTCAGCTCTAATCCTGGAGCTGTGATCTGCATATTTTACAGTTTTAAAATATTGAGAACAGAGTTTCTCCTGGACCAGAGTCAGAACCCTGTGCTGCATTTAAACACAGAGAAACGCTTAACAAACCAGCCAGTTATTCTTATAGTAGAATGTGTTTCTAATCTGTATTTAAAGTACATATCTGACTTTAATATCTAATTGTTAATATTAATAATATGTTTCCTTCTGGGTGGTTGCTGTAGTGATATTATGCTGTTGCTAGGTGGTTGCTATGGTATGGGGTGGTTGCATATTTATGTTCAAAAATATGGTCCATATCGGATTTGTCTGTAGTGAAAGTGGACTCTGTACCAGATCCATTGTGAGGATCTGTCTCTGATTTTACCACACGCTGTCTGGGTTTACATTAGCATTAGAAATGAGGAAATCCTGATGTGCTGCATTTATATAGATCAGATGGAAGTGATTGGGTTTGATATTAAAGCTGTGGAATGAAGCTTCTCACAGAAAGACTTGTTCTATTCTGTTCTGATCTGTATCTCTGTTAGAGTTCAGTATGAAAATATACATTTTAGTTTATAATACAGTATAATTGTGTAATTGTGTAGCTCTTACCAATACATGTTATTAACTAGACACAGATCTATAAAATACATATAGTAAATATGATCTAATCAGGTGATGACATTGTTACGTCACATTACTCCACACTTTACTCTCGTCATGGATCATCATTAAGATCTGTTTACAGGAGAAGGAGAGCAGCATCTCCAGCCCCCAGTGGAGTGTCTATGAGGAGTGATTGGTCCATGGATCATCCTCCAAAGTTCAGCAGTGGAGGAGGACCTCCTGTCCTAAAGTGAGTAAATTAAGTGATGGGTGAATATGTAAAGTAGTGCTGGGCGTTAAAACGTTATCGATATGTATCGCGATATATATTACACTGATAAGCCGGGTGATAGGATTCGATAAACTTTATTTTCTATTTCCCGTTTAAGCTGCGCTGTGAACAGGTGTAGCACGCGATCGGGCAGCACGCTTTACCACTTTCCGTGTAAATTAACGTTAACTTCAGCACGAGTGATGGGTTAGTATATAAACACACAGAAAAGCAGCACTTTCCATCTTTTTTCCTAACCCTCACTGTTTCTGTTAGAAAACCCTGAGGGCAGAATTCTCCTGTTTCTGTTTCTCCTCTGTCTCTGATTACTTTGTGTTTTTAGTTTTTAACAGGTAGAGAGTCTGTTGTGCTGGATATTTTACTAAATACAGAAGATTATATAATCTGTGTAGCTGTATTTGAACGGAACTAAACATTGCTGTTACTGAACTGGATGAGTTTTAAATACACTTGTTAAGTAATGTAAGTCTAGTCTACTGAAAGCCAGTAATGTTAGTATAAATCTGTACTGCAGGACAAGTGGATCATTTCAGAAACTTGACTTTATTCCTTCCACCTCCATTACAGGTCACTTGCTTTAAAATATTTAAACGTTAGGGGTTGGGTTGGGTTCCGGACCTGTGTGGATGTATAATGACTTTTTTAATTAATTTAAAAGCTGTCTGAGCACCTTGTGCCCACCTGGCAAGATGTGGATATCCTAGTGTCTGTCCACAAGGCTCTGAGTCTGCTAGTGATTTTGGTCATAACTCCCATATTCTCTCACTTATGAGTAAAAAGAAACCTTTAAGTGTAACAGAACGTTATTTGATTTATATTGTGATACATATCGATATCGGCTGATATGGAAAACTATATCGTGATAAGACTTTTCCATATCGCCCAGCCCTAATGTAAAGTAGTTTGTATTTTAATGATTTCAGCTCTAATCCAGGAGCTGTGATCTGCATGTTTTACAGTTTTAAACTATTACGAACAGAGTTCTCTTAAACACAGAGAAACGCTTAACAAACCAGCCTGTTATTCTTATAGTAGAATGTGTTTCTAATCTGTATCCGTAATATCTAATAGTTAATATTAATACTTATTATTCCATATTGTAGTGTAGAGTGTAAATATGTTTAATTCTGGCACAGTAACAGTATTAGGTGGTGTTGTAGAAAAGAAAATGAAAGGTGGGTTAACCCCCACCTCTCATCCGGGGTACAACTCCCCTACGTGTTCGTTTGATAGAGAGTCGTAGGCAGGTGGAGTGAAGTTGAAAGCAAACCAAGTATTTATTGCTGAATTCAGGAGAACCAATACATACAAGACAGTTAACAGCCGTCCCAGTAAAAGTTCTGACCCCCCTCTGATCTGACTCCATGTTTATACCCCAAATGACGTGAAACCTGCTGATGAGGCGTTGCTAAAATCATCTCATGTTAGCATGCGTAATTTCACGTGTTAGTTCTCAAGTTTCACAGGTCTGACCGGACCACTAGTGTTTGGCCTTGACTGTGTTCTTCCAGAATGGAACATCGTGGCACTATCTGTGTGTGTGTGTCACCCCCCGCTTTGAAGCAGAGGTTTTTAGGGAGGCACTCACTCACCAAAAGGCCGCTTTGATCTAAGAGCCTCTTCTGTAGCAATTTAGCCCCGTACCGAGCGTACCAGTCGAAATCACACAGAGTGTACCAGCCGATGATTGATGGCCGTTAGTTAGGGTCATGCAGTGAACGAAATGCTTCAAGCATGAGCTACGCAATAGTCACACAATAGATATCATATGTTATATGTTAATGTGTTAATAACGCGTGGTTAGTCCGCCATATAATAAATCCTATGTGTTAGTAAATGCCTTATGTATCATGTGGGTTAATTTGTCATAATAGATGTGTTAGTCACATGCCTGATCAAACAATGTTTATCTAATATATATTGTGAGTATTGGTTAATCTTCTATATAAATGCGTGTAAAATACACTGTGAGTAAAAATGATCAAATGTAAGGTGAGTATTGGTTAATGCATATAAAATACAAGGTTTCACACAATGATTATGTAATTATAGATACTAAGATAAGCAATCACAACCGAAAGACATTTGTCAACACACCCAAGGCAAAACAAACAGCCACTCCTCAATTCCCGCTTTTGACGTATCAACCAGATACGTCAGTGGTTTCTGTAGTGATCTTATGTTGTTGCTATGGTGGTTGCTATGGTATAGGGGTGGTTGCTGAGCTGTTTGCAGCTGGCGAGGTTCAATAACCAGAACAGAGCTGCTCTGGTTCAGGATGGTGGTAAGAGGATCTGGTCCAGATTTTTGAACAGAAATGTGACGATTTGATCAAAATCTGGATCGGATTTGTCTGTAGTGAAAGTGAACTCTGAACCAGATCAGTTGTGAGGATCCGTCTCGGATTTTACCACACGCTGTCTGGGTTTACATTAGCATTAGAAATGAGGAAATCCTGATGTGCTGCATTTATATAGATCAGATGGAAGTGATTGGGTTTGATATTAAAGCTGTGGAATGAAGCTTCTCACAGAAAGACTTGTTCTATTTTGTTCTGATCTGTATCTCTGTTAGAGTTCAGTATAAAAATATACCTTTTAGTTTATAATACAGTATAATTGTGTAATTGTGTAGCTCTTACCAATACATGTTATTAACTAGACACAGATCTATAAAATACATATAGTAAATATGATCTAATCAGGTGATGACATTGTTACATCATAACAAACACAAATATTTTCAACAGTATTGTTAAAGAAATAAAAATATGTATATTTATTAGACGAGCGTTTTTCAGTTTGGGGCAGCTGACAGAAAGCTTCGGGACGCTTCTGGGACGGTTATGAAGAAGTTAGTCTGGAACCTGTGAATAAGTTTTAGTAAAGGAACACATTACTCCACACTTTACTCTCATCATGGATCATCATGAAGATCTGTTTACAGGGAGAAGAGAGCAGCATCTCCAGCCCCCAGTGGAGTGTCTATGAAGAGTGACGGGTCCATGAAGAATCCTCCAAATTTCAGCAGTGGAGGAGGAAGCTCTGGGTCTCGGTACATCACTGCACTAAACTACTGTTCTGTTCTGAGAGTGAAGCTCTTCAGTTCCTGATCTTTATTAAAGATGTGCTGTGTGTTGGAGTTTCACTGTGTAAATGCTGGAGTTTCACTGTGTTTAATGTTAACAGAACTGAAACCCAGAGAGGAGCTTCTCCAGAACCCAGCTGTGTTTCTATGAAGAGTGACCGGTCCATCATTATTCCTCCTTATTTCAGCAGTGAAGATATGACCTCTGACCCACAGTGAGTGAAACATCACTTACATCATTTACTTTTTCTATAATTTACCTTTTTAAAGCATATAACACACACCCTCACACACACCCTCACACACACCCTCACACACACCCTCACACACACACACACACACTTTCACACACATACACAGGAGGTCAGTGTGAGATTCTCTGTATGTAATGATCGTTGTACACAGCTGGGTGTGATGGGGAGGCGGGGTTTAGATTAGACTGACTGACCTGAACGATCAGAGTAAATTACAGTATCATTATATATCTATATTAGGGGTGTGTAATTCTGATAAAAACAATATCTAAATCATTTTTGTAATTTTGTCAGATAAAAAAACTGTATTTTGCATTATTCAAAAACATGTTTAGAAAAGTATTATATTGTAATAAACTGCACTTCTTAAATGATCGTAAGATTTGCTTATTAAATACATTAATCAAAACAATATATTCAATATTTAAACATTAAACTCACACCTCCAAATATGGAACAGTGCACCATGTGACCTACCATATATTCTTGAATAAAAGCATCAGTGTTAGAAAAGCAAAACTAAATTATATTTATATAAGTTATATCAATCAAATAAAAACATTAATTGTATTAATCACAACAATATTCTGTGAAGGGACAACAATCATTGTGCAGTGTGTTGTGTCTGGCAGACAAGATTATTTTTTTGTTTTATTGCTAATGTCAGTATAAATGAGAATATTTTAATGTGCTGAGTAACTGATATTAACTGAGAGCTTTAATGGAGGAAATAAACTCTAGAGTAGCTCCATATTCCACCTTTAACAGAATGGAAAGAGAAAACATGCCTTCAGCTGTGTGTTTGTGTGTGTGTGTGTGTTTGTGTGTGTGTGTGTGTGTGTGTGTGTGTGTGTGTGTGTGTGTGTGTGTGTGTGTGTGTGTGTGTGTGTGTGTGTGTGTGTGTGTGAGAGAGAAAGCATGGGGAAGAGAGAGAGAGAGATTTGGAGGAAAATGAAGCGTGAATGAAAAACCCACAATGGTCACAGAAATAACTTGACAAAAGTAATACTAAATAAAAGTCCTATGAAAATAAATAAATGAAAATCTGACATTGATTTTAAACTGTGCTTCAACGTAATTGTTTTAAAAAGTAAACTCATTAAACAGGCCTGGACAAAAATGATGGTACCTTTGAAAATAATGTGAGTAAAGGCACATGTTAAATCAAGGTGTGTCCACTAATTAGCATCACAGGTGTCTAAATCTTGTAATCAATAAGTGGGTCTATATATATATATATATATATATATATATATATATATATATATATATATATATATAGATAGGGCTACAGGTAGTCACTGTGCTGTTTGGTGAAGTGGTGTGTACCACACTCAACATGGACCAGAGGAAGTGAAGGAAAGAGTTATTTCTGGAGAAAATTAAATTAAATTAAAAGCATGTTAAAGTTAAAGGTTATTTTTTAAGCATTTTTAAGCAGCTTGAATTTCCTGTGACTACAGTTCACATATTATTCAGAAATGTAACATCCACAGGACTGTAGCTAACCTCCCTGGACGTGGCCACAGGAGGAAAATTGATGACAAATCAAAGAGACGGATAATATGAAAGGTAACAAAAGAGTCCAGAAAAACTTCTAAAGAGATTAAAGGTGAACTTTAAGCTCGAGGAGCATCAGTGTCAGATCACACCATCACTGTTTAGGCCAAAGTGAACTTAATGGGAGACGACCAAGGAGGACACCATTGTTGAAAACAAAACATTAAAAAGCCAGACTGGAAATTGCTAAACTACATGTTGAGAAGCCACAAAGCTTCTGGAACTTTTTGACAAGACACATCAGCTCTATGTTTACAGACAGAAAAATGAAGCCTATAAAGAAAAGAACACTGTCCCTACTGTGAAACATGGTGGAAACATGGTGCTTTGCTGCACCTGGTACAGGGGGTCTTGAATCTGTTCAGGGTACAATGAAATCTCAAGACTATCAAGAGATTCTAGAGAGAAATGTGCTGCTCAGTGTCAGAAAGCTTGGTCTCAGTCGCAGGTCATGGGTCTTGCAACAGGATAATGACCCAAAACACAGCTAAAAACACCCAAGAATGGCTAAGAGGAAACATTAGACTATTCTGAAGTGCTTCTATGAGTCCTGACCTAAATCCTATTGAGCATCTTTGGAAGGAGCTGAAACATGGAGGCGTCTGGAAAAGGCTCTTTCAAACCTGAGGCAGCATGAGCAGTTAACTCATGAGGAGTGGACCAAAATACCTGCTGAGAGCTGCAGGAATCATTTAATTGCAGTGATTACCTTAAAAGGTTGTGCAACAAAATATTAAGTTAAGGCTACCATCATGTCTGCTCAGGCCCAGGTTTCATGAGATTTTTATATATATTTTATATACTTCTGTTGAAGCATGGCTGAAAAGCAATATCTGACTTTCATATGTTCATTTTCATAGCATTTTTATTTATTATTACTTTTCTCAGATTCTAATTATTTCTGTGACCATTGTGGGTTTTTCTTTCATTAACCGCGGGGTACCAACAATTTTGTCCATGTGTGTACATGTGCTCTGTTCTCTCCTCTTTTATACTAAATTAAACACAATTAATGCTACTTCTGCTTAAATTGCTCTGCTAACGTATCTAAAATATTATTGATGGTAAACTAAAGCTTATATAAGCGCTGAATCGTTTCTCCTAACTGTACAAAAAATATTCTCTACTCAAAGCTTTATGACACAGAGCACATTAGCGCCATCTGGTGGCCAAACCACAAAGTGCTTTATGTGTCTGGTGGGAAAAAAAATTTTGCTAGGATTATTGCTTCTAAAACTATGTTCCAGTGTATTGAAAACAGGACATTTATTGTTTCTTTAATAGCATTGAATAAAACGTCATCATCTGTCGTGCATATATTTATCATCTCAGTTGCTGGGGTGAGTGCATACATCCAGTAATGGGAGAATGTGTTTTAGTTCAATACATAGACCAGTAATGTATTCAGAATTAATTATAATACACTTTAAAACATATTTTGTTAATTGAAATTCTGGAAAACCTTTTAGCTGTTTTCTTTCTAATTACTTTCACATTGCTGCTGAGCTGCTGAGCTACAGCTACTGATTGCTCACCTGAATGTTTGAGTATAAATACCCCTCAGTTTCAGCTATCAGTTGCTGAGTATTGAATCTAGGTTCCCTAGCTCTTCTACGACACGTATCTCTTTGTTATTCTGCCTTATCGTTTATTGACCCCTTTCTCTTTTACTGTTTACCCTTTTTGCCTTGCTCAGTTTATTGTTTGTTGCTTTCTGTTGCTTGTTATTAGACCACCCTTCTGCTTATTCCACTTCTGTCTATTTCTCTGTGTACCGACCCTGCTTTCTCCTCTCTACTGGTATGTTTGTTTATGCTGGCTTTATGTTACTGACCCTGCCTGCTTTAGACTATCCTTATCTGCTTGTCCCTTTTGTTAGTGAACTGATTAAACAGTTTGACTCATATCAGCGTGTGTCTCTCTTGGTTCTGGTATTCCTGATACATTTATTTACATTTTATTTTAATTACAGATTAATCTTTTCTTTGTATCTGTTATTTGCTGCTATTCTTTATTTTATTAATAATCTCACCATATTTTATTGAAACACGTTTTTTTTAGATCAGCTGATTTAATAATGTGGATTACAGTGTGGCTTTTCTGTTCATCCACAGTGAGAAGAAAAAAAACTTTTCCAGAAAAAAACTGCACCACATATTCAAGGTTAGTACTGAACCATATATATGACGTGAATCTCCCTGATTTATTTTACATATAAATGTAACTTTACTTTAAAGTTTTGATACTAATCATAATTTATTCACCTTCAGTTTAATAGAGTATTATAACTGTATTATATATTAAATAATGTTGATATTAATGCAATAAGATGCTGCTCAGCAACATGATGTTTAAATCATTTTACAGACCAGAGCATCTATAACTCATTTTCTCATCAGATCAGTGTCATCATCTCCCTCTCTGCACTGTAACAGCTTTAGTGATTCTCTGATATTTGTTCTTAATCAGAAGCTGCAAGAGAAGTTTTTCTCTCTAGTAAAGAACGAGCTGAACACATTCAAGAATCTCCTAAATCCAGATTACCCAGCATGCTCTGAGGGAGAGGTGGAGGATGATCAGAAGGAGGGGGTGCTGAAGATCACACTGCACATCCTGAGGAACATGAATCAGACAGACCTCGCCAACACACTAGAGAACAGTAAGAGTTCTGGGTCATGGGAATGGGGAACAACTAGTGCTAATTTATTTCCTCAGAGGAGTTCTGCTTTTCAAATTAGAACAATAGGCAATAGTTAACTGGATTTTGTAATTACAATATATTGTGTCACAGCATCAAATGTATCCTTAAACCTTAAAATTATCTACTGTATCAAAGTTGTTCTACACAGGGGTCTTTCATGAAGATCACAGCTAATTACATTTTCCTTATTCTCTTCCTATGTAATCAGAATTGGCCCCAGCATGCCAACGAAAGCTCAAATCCAAGCTGAGAGATAAATATCAGAGAATTAATGAAGGAATCTCAGGCCATGTAAAGTCAGCACTTCTGAATGAGATCTACACAGAGCTCTACATCACAGGGGGCGATGGAGGAGATGTCAATCAGGAACATGAGGTGAAACAGATTGAAGCTGCATCCAGGAAAAAAGCAACACAGGAAAAACCTATCAAATGCAACGACATCTTTAAACCATTACCAGAACAGAAACAACCCATCAGAACTGTACTGACTAAAGGAGTGGCTGGAATAGGAAAAACAGTCTCTGTGCAGAAGTTCATTCTGGACTGGGCTGAAGGAAAAGTAAATCAGGACATTCTCTTCATATTTCCACTTCCTTTTAGAGAGTTGAATCTGATGAAGGAGAAGAAGCTCAGTCTTGTGAATCTTCTTCAGAGCTTTTTCCCAGAAACACAAGATTTAAAACCAATACATTATAAGGGCTACAAGGTCATGTTCATTTTTGATGGACTGGATGAGTGTCGACTGCCTCTAGATTTCCAGAACAATGAGAACTTGGTGAATATAGAAGAGCAAACCTCAGTGGATGTTCTGCTGACGAACCTCATCAAGGGGAATCTGCTTCCCTCTGCTCTCCTCTGGATCACCTCTCGACCAGCAGCAGCCAATCAGATCCCTCCTGAGTGTTTTGACCAGGTAACAGAAGTGCGGGGTTTCAGTGACCCTCAGAAACAGGAGTACTTCAGTAAGAGGATCAGTGATAAGGACCTGGCCAATAAAGTCTTCACACACATCAGGTCTTCAAGAAGCCTCTACATCATGTGCCACATACCGGTCTTCTGCTGGATTACAGCCACTGTTCTAGAGGGAATGCTGAGTGAAGCTGAGAGTGGAGAAATTCCCAAAACCCTGACGCAGATGTTCACACACTTCCTGATCTTTCAGATCAAACTCAAGAACCAGAAGTACAGTGGGAAAAGTGACATTGATCCTCAGCAGACTAGAAAAAGTATCCTGGCTCTGGGGAAACTGGCGTTCCAGCAGCTGGAGAAAGGAAACCTGATCTTCTATGAGGAAGATCTAAGAGAGAGTGGCATCGACATTAAAGAAGTGTCAGTGTACTCAGGAGTGTGTACCCAGATCTTCAGGGAGGAACTTGAGCTGCACCTGGGGAAGGTCTTCAGCTTTGTACATCTGAGCGTTCAGGAGTTTCTTGCTGCTTTATATGCATTTCTCTGCTTCATTGACAGAAGCTTTTTGAATCAGCAAATCCCTGAAAACCAAAGCACTGAACTATCTGCAATCTTCAGCAAGTCAACAATGACTAAATTCCTCAGCAGTGCCATAGACAGAGCCTTACAGAGTGAGAGTGGACACCTGGACTTGTTTCTTCGTTTCCTTCTGGGTCTCTCACTGCAGTCTAATCAGACTCTATTACGAGTCGTACTGACACAGACAGAGAGGATCTCTCACAGCAACAAAAAAACAGTCCAATACATCAAGAAGAAGATTGAGGAGAACTCATCTCCAGAGAAATCCATCAATCTGTTCCACTGTCTGAATGAACTGAATGATCATTCTCTGGTGCAGGAAGTGCAGAAATACCTGAGTGGAGGTGGTGAGCGTCATCTTCAACAGGCCAGGCTCTCTCCTGCTCAGTGGTCAGCTCTGGCGTTTGTGTTGGTGAACTCAGAAGAAGAGCTGGAGGAGTTTAACCTCAGTAAATATCATCCATCAGAAGAGTGTCTTCTGAGACTGCTGCCAGTAGTTAAAATATCCAGAAGAGCTGTGTGAGTATTTTTATTTAGGCCTTCATACAGTTTTTAATTAACTGCTGATGTGTAAAATCAGTTTCCATTCAATCACTTATTCCCATTGTCACATATAAGCATGTATTATCCTTTGTGTGTAATAATAGTTAAACCATCATTTTAATGTTAACAGTACATGGAGTTTCTGTCTTAGACTGATTAAATGCAATCTTTAAAAAAAGGTTTTGGGCAAGTTATATGTTTTTGTTAAAATAAATGCACATCTCTTACAGATCCACTCTAAAGTAGCACTGGGTGATTTGACTAAAAAATCATATCTCAGTATGCTTTGGAGAAATGATGATCAGCAATACAACATAACAATTTCATATAGAACATACATTTTAAGTGTCTTTATTTATTTCTAATATATATATATATATATAATGTGTGCGAGAAGGTGTAATGTTTTTCCAGAGTTCAACTTGGAAAATAGAATAAATTCACATACTCCAAAAAGCCTTGCTCGTTCTCTGTTTTGATAAACCTTTTCTTTTCTATTTTAACTCATTATAATCTGTCCCAGGTGAACTGCATGCCCATGATGATCACCAGCTCTTTAGACAGACAATACATTTCACAGTTTAATTCTATTTTCTATTCTTTGCCAATCCATTCAAGTATTCTTCTTTGGGTTTATTATAAAATCATTAGTTTATTCTTGATTTTTAGACTAGCTTCATGTGACCTTGGAGTAAAGGCATGTGAAAATCTGGAATCAGTTTTAAACCTGGAAAACTCCTCCCTAAAAGAGCTGGACCTCAGTAACAACAATCTGCAGGATTCAGGAGTGGAGCTGATCTCTGCTGGACTGAAGAGTTCACAATGTAAACTGCAGATTCTCAGGTCAGTGTTTCAGGTCATCACAGACCAAAATAACAAACAAGACAACAAATAAAACCGTAATTAATTAAAGAAACGAAATTACACAGAAGGATGTGCAAGGTTAGTCTGAACAGGATATTCTTTACAGGTTGGCAAAGGGGAGGAGCCCTAAACAAATCCCTGCTCAGACTTTTCCATGCCCTTTAATTTGTCATGATACTGCATCTACAGACTAAATACAAAAAGAGTAATTGTACTCTTTCATGCTCATTTCCTTTTTTCTTTTAACTTTTATGTTTGTGTGTATGCATGTATGATAGGAAATGTAAAAAAAAGTCATACAACATAGTTCATACATGAGCTAAAAGCACCACACATATGTTGTTACTTGCAGAAAAAAAACTCAATAAAAGAAAAAAAACTAGGTCCTGCATTTTCTGTGGTAAAGCACAGCACACACTCTGGTTCTCTACGCTCTCAGAATAGTTACACATGTAAAAGGGCTGTGCATGTAGTATAACAAGCTCTTAAAGTGACAGTGTACATAATACTGAATACTGGCGGTTACATATTTCCACCATGCCATTTAAATCTTAGTAAGGTCTTTACCTTATTGTAAGCATTTGTGCAATAACAAACACTTCCTGAGTCCAATCCAATTCACCATGCATTCTTTATTCCAGCACCTCACGTTAGCTTTATCTCCCCTTAAGCATATAATAGTATTTTAAATGACACCATTAATAATTGCATTTAACATTTCTTACATTCATTCTTTTAGTTACATTTAAATATCCACTATAAAAACTTGTCTTAAGAAGAACAAATGTAATTGCAGTTAATCACAAATGTTGTCATGATTAATCTGATTATATTTCTTAAACAATTGACACCACTGGAAAAAAATATTAAATGTGGCATGTACACAAGTAACAGCATAATACATGTTACATTTAGGAAATCACTAAAATGTGTTATTTAAACATTGAAGACATTTGTAAAATCATTTGTGCTTGTGTTTATTCCTACATTTTCAGATTAGCTTTGTGTAATATAGGAAGAAAGACGTGTGAAAATCTGGAATCAGTTTTAAACCTGGAAAACTCCTCCCTGAAAGAGCTGGACCTCAGTAACAATGACCTGCAGGATTCAGGAGTGGAGCTGCTCTCTGCTGGACTGAAGAGTTCACAATGTAAACTGCAGATTCTCAGGTCAGTGTTTCTGTGATTTTTCATTTAAAATTATCAGGGCTGTCAGCGTTTAATCATTAACATACGCTGTTAGGTTGGAATCAGTAACGTGTTACTATTTTTTAACCCAAGTTTTATTTCACCCAACATGAAGATTTCTTTTCTGGTTAAATGACTGAAACGCTTTAATGCGGTGTCCAGCTGTAACAATCTGGTTCAGACTTCCAGCTCAGACCTGGACAGAGAGCTTTGTTGCTCTCTCTCCATCTCTCTGTTTGTGTTTGACTCTCTGTTTGTTTCTCTCTCTCTTTCTGTCTCTCTCTCCGTTTGTGTCAAAAGTTTTACACAAAAAAATACAATCCGCAAATAAAAATTTAGGAATCAAAAGCAAAAATAGTTTGTTGCAAATTCAAAAGAAAAAAATATATAGCATATATTTTAAATATACTTGGTTACTTTATTTCAGTTAGAATTTTGCCAGTCTTTGCTTTTATTTTTGTGTTTTTGTGATTTTTTTTGGTGGATTTTTTTGCATTTTTCTGTTAAAGAATTTTGCTTCAGGAATCTCTCCTTCTGCTTCTGCTTTTTTGCAGACAGCTTTCAGTGCACAGCAGCAGATACTTTTACAAGTAAATTTCATACAAACCTTCTGTTCAATGTTATATTATGTTATATTATTCTCTGTTTCACTCCATTAAAAAGCTCACATTAGCGTGATGTGCTAAATATTCATGCACAAAGTAGGTAAATAGCTAACTCACTAGCTCAATGACTAGGTAACTCACTAGCTCACTGAGTAGGTAACTCACTAGTTCACTGATTAGGTAACAATCTAATTCACCAACTCACTGAGTAGATAAGTAGCTAACTCAGTAACACACTGACTATGTAACTTACTAGTTAACTGACTAGGTAACTCACTAGCTCACTGAGTGGGTAACTAGCTAACTCACTAGCTCACTGATATATGTGGGAGAAGGTGAAATGTTTTTCCAGAGTTCAACTTGGAAAATAGAATAAATTCACATATTCCAAAAAGCCTTGCTTGTTTTTCTGTTTTGTTAAACATTTTATTTTCTATTTTAACTCATTATAATCTGTCCCAGAGCTTTTGGTGAACTGTATGCCCATGCTGATCACAAACAAAGTGGAGATTTCTGCATGTTGACTATTTCAGTATAAAGAAACACCAGCTCTTTAGATAGACAATACATTTCACAGTTTAATTCTGTTTTCTATTCTTTCTCAATCCATTCAAATATTCTTCTTTCAGTTTATTGTAAAATCATTTGTTTATTCTTGTTTTTCAGACTAGCTTCATGTAATCTTGGAGTAAGGACGTGTGAAAATCTGGAATCAGTTTTAAACCTGAAAAACTCCTCCCTGAAAGAGCTGGACCTCAGTAACAACGACCTGCAGGATTCAGGAGTGGAGCTGCTCTCTGCTGGACTGAAGAGTTCACACTGTAAACTGCAGATTCTCAGGTCAGTGTTTTTGTAATTTTTAATTTAAAATTATTAGGGCTGTCAGCGGTAAATCAGTAACACATGCTGTTAATTTGGAATCAGTAACACGTTACTATTTTTTAACCCAAGTTTTATTTCGGCACCAAGTTTGACCCCACCTTCTGCCGTAATCTGCCCCACCTCCACCCAACATGCAGATTTCTTTTCTGGTTAAACGACTGAAGCGCTTTAATGCGGTGTCCAGCTGTAACAATCCGGTTCAGACTTTCAGCTCAGACCTGGATAGAGAGCTTTGATTCTCTCTCTCCATTTCTCTGTTTGTTTTTGTCTCTCTCCATTTGTTTCTCTCTCTCTCTCTCTCTCTCTCTCTCTCTCTCTCCGTTTGTGCCAAAAGTTTTACACAAAAAAATAAAATCCGCAATCAAAATGTTAGGAATCAAAAGCAAAAAGTTTATGTTGCAAATTCAAAAGAGATAAAATATATAGCAAATATATATATTTAAATATACTTGGTTACTTTATTTTAGTTTGGATTTTGCCAGTCCTTGCTTTTATTTTTGTGTTTTTGTGAATTTTTTTGTGGAGATTTTTTTTTATTTTTCTCTTAAAGACTTTTGCTTCTCGAATCTCTTCTTTGCTTCTGCTTTAGTTTTTTTCTTCTGAGTTTTGGCACACTTTTCACAGGTGGGCGGGGCTTAGAAGAAGGCGTTCCCCTTGAATCTCCATTGGTCAGCTGGTTCTGGACTGACGGGTTCCCTAAACCCTTGTCTGAGACTGACCACGCCCACCCTGCCAGTTTCAAGCGTCCTTCCAAACACGGAGAGCAAAAAACTCACTAGCTCACTGGCTAGGTAACTCATTCGTTCACTGAATAGGTCTCTATCTAGTTCAGTAGCTCACTGACTATGTAACTATCATACTTTGTGCATGAATATTTAGCACATCTTGCTAATGTGAGCTTTTTAATGGAGTGAAACAGAGAATAATATAATATTAAACAGAATGATTGTATGAAATTTAATTGTAAAAGTATCTGGTGCTGCTGCTGTGCACTGAAAACTGTTCGCCTTTCCGTGTTTGGAAGGACGCTTGAAACTGGCGGGGTGGGCGTGGTCAGTCTCAGGGAACCCGTCAGTCCAGAATCAGCTGACCAATGGAGATTCAAGGGGCCTTCTTCTTAGCCCCGCCCACCCGTGAAAAGTGTGCCAAAACTCAGAAGCAAAAAACTAAAGCAAAAGCAAAGGAGATATTCCAGAAGCAAAAGTCTTTAACAGAAAAATCCAAAAAAATCCACAGAAAATTCACAAAAATGCAAAAATAAAAGCAAAGACTGGCAAAATCGAAACTGAAATAATTTTCAAATAACTGCAAAGGATAATAAAGTAACCAAGTATATTTAAAATATATATTTGCTATATATTTTTTCTCTTTTGAATTTGTAACATACAATATTTGCTTTTGATTTTCTAAAAATTTTTTTTTTTTTGCCCGCCACCACCCCCCCTCTTCGGAGGACCATTAAGACTAATACAAATTCTTGTGAATTTTCCACCAAGCTGTCAGAGTCGATGATATCATTGAGTTTTTGAAACAAGGGTGGCGATCGATTGTTGTGCTAATAAATGGTAAGTCTGAGATTTGTATTTCATTAATTGATTTTTGTTCTACTTCTCTCCATATTTCATCAGTTTGATTTGGTTTTATCTATTTAATAATGTACTTTAATTGGTTTGCAGAGAGGTATTTTTGGAAATTTGGAGCTTCTAGGCCTCCCTGAGTTCTTTGTTTTTGTAATGTGGTTAATTTGATTCTGGATGGTTTATTTTTCCAGTAGAATTTAGAGATGATGAAGGTTTTAAACCAGGTAGGTGGGGGTTGGATGGGAATCATTGAGAAGAGGTAGTTTAATTTAGGTAATATTGTCATTTTGATTGTGGATATTGGTAGAGGATAGTGGTAGGTTCATCCAACGTTGGATATCATTGTTGATGGTTGTGAGTAGTGGTCTAAAATTAAGTGTGTGCAGCTCAGACAGCTGGGTGGAAACTTTAATGCCTAGGTATGTGATGTGTTCAGTGCACATAGGGATAGGGAGTGATTGAACTGCTGTGTCCGATAAGTTCATGTTAAATGGTAGAACGGTGGATTTAGACCAGTTAATGGAATAATCTGAGATTTTAAAGAATGTTTTAATTATTTGTGTAATCTGAGGAATTGAGGAGAGTGGGTTTAGAAATAGTAGAATATCATCTGCATAAAGGCTGATTTTTGTTCGGTAGTGTGGGTATGAATACCTTTGATATTTGGGCATTGTCGTATAGCTGATGCTAATGGTCCTATGAAAATAGAGAACAGCAGAGGAGAGAGTGGGCATCCTTGCCTAGTTCCTCTGTGCAGTGTGAAATTCTGTTATTAGTCCATTAGTATTGACTGTGGATGTGTAGAGAGTTTTAATCCATTCTATAAATGATTCTCCAAAACCTAGTTAATGTAGTGTAGTGAAAAGGAATTTCCAATTAACCTTATTGAAAGCCTTCTCTGCATCTAAAGTGACTATTGCAGTTTTTGACTTATGGACTGTTGTGTGATGTATCAGATTGAGTAGTCTGCGCATGTTGGTAACTGATTGTCTGCCTTTGATGAAGCCGGTCTGATCAGGATGTATGAGGGATGGGATAACCGTTTCCAGTCTGGTAGCTAATGTCTTACTTATTAGATTTGTGTCTGTGTTAATTAGTGACAGTGGATGGTAGCTGGATGGTAAGGTAGAATCTTTGTAGGTTTAAGATGGAGTGATATTGTAGCTGTATTCATTTCTGTTGGTAGTCTCTTATTGTGTTTAATTTCTGCTATTACTCTACTGAACATTGGGCCAAATATTGACCAGAAGTGCTTGTAGAATTCTGCGGGAAAGCCATCTGGTCCTGGTGCTTTGTTATTAGGCATCTTACGAAGGGCTTTATGGAGTTCTTCTGATGTTATTGGCTTTTCTAATATGCTTTTTTTTTCTTCAGTTAGTTTGGGTAGGTGTATATTATTGAGGAAAGTGTGAATATCTATTGGGTCTGGATCGTGTTCTGGTGACTATAGATTTTTATAGAATTTCCCAAATACTTGATTAATTTCATTTCATGTTTGCCTGATTAGTCCGGTCTCATCTTTGATTGATGGGATTGTTGTTTTTGTTCTTTATGTTTTACTTGGTTAGCCAAGAGTTTACCAGATTTGTTATTGTGAATAAATTGTTTATATGTTAGTCGTTGTATTAAAACTTCCTCTTGTTTATAAGTTTATTATACTGTGATTCTTTTAACTCTTTTTTAAATTTTATCTGATGGGTTTTTTATCATTTCATTTGACAATTCCCTGATGTTTTAGATTAGCCTCATTTTCCGTATCTTTCTTCTTCTTACAGGAAGAGTAAAAGATGATTTTGCCTCTTAGTACTGCTTTCCCAGTTTCCCATAGTATTGTTGGTGTGGTTTCTGGAGAATCATTTATTTCTAGGAAAGATGCCCACTCTTTTTTGATGTAGCTGTCAAATTCTGGGTCTGTAAGTAACGAGGTATTTAGTCGCCAGTCGAAAGTTTTATATAGTGGATTTATGTTCCATGTAAGTGAAACTGGAGCATGGTCACTGATTATTATAGGGTGATATTTTATTTCTGATATATTTGCTATAATAGAATTGCTGGTTAAAAAATAGTCAGTGCGAGAATATGAGTGGTAGGCTGGAGAACAGAAAGTGTGTCTTTAGGCTTTGAGTTTTTGAGGCACCAACCATCGCTGAGCCCTAAGTCTGTCATGTATTGTTTAATGATATCTGTTGAATGCCAGTAACGTGTATTGTGTGCCATAATTAATCTGTCTATACATGGGTCAATGATTGAATTAAAGTCACCTCCAATTATAATTGTGGAATCTGATATATTGTTTATATGGTTGTAAAACTCATGAAAGAAGGATGGGTTATAAATGTTGGGGCCATACAAACTTGCTATTGTTAAGGGTGTGTTGCTGATGTTGATGTTGGGGCCATACAAACTTGCTATTGTTAAGGGTGTGTTGCTGATGTTGGTAGATTATGATATATCTACCTGTGTCTGATATAGTGGTGTTATGTGTGAAGGGGATTTTTTTGTTTATTAGTATTGATACTCCTCTTTGTTTGGAGTTATAGTAGGCTGAGAATATATGGGTGAATTGTGGTGATCTGAGCTTATGATGATTTGTTTCTGATAGATGTGTTTCTTGTAGTAAACAATGTCTGCTTTTAGTGAAGTGAGATGGTTTAGTACCTTGGCTTGCTTAATCTGTGTCCCGATACCACAAATGTTCTAGTTTATAAATTTAAGTGAAGACATGTTGTGATGTTCAGATTTAATAATGTTTTTCAATGATATGATATGAGTGTCTAGATGTTTGAGGATTTTCTGTTGTGTGTGGGATGGAGTGTAAACACAAAGGCATTTTTCGGATCTGGGATACATCTGGGGTGCAAAGAGATAGTACAGAAAGGAGTGATTAAATGTAGAACAAAGTAGAAGAGACACAACATAAGACAAAAAGTGTTGGATTTGGTGTGACATACATGTTATGACATTGAGACATTGCATGCATTAAGTTATTGCTAAGTGGTTCCTTGTGATTTTTATGGGATTTTGTGAACGGATTAATGTGCGTGCATTAGTATATTTGAGGGTGCGTGTGTATTTGCGCGTAATGGATGGATGGATGAGGTGGCATGAGGAATTTTAATAAACAAGTAAATATTAACAAAAAAATAAACATAGAATCATAAACAACGTCCTTCGATCCATCTTGCACATGTTTAAAAATGAACATTATAAATATCATTTTTGTAATTTTTTACATTTTAGAGTAAAATTCTCATTTCCGCAACATGTCCGTATCAGAATTTCAGTACATTGTTTGGAAATTTTAATATTTAAACATTTAAAACAAAATACTTAAATGCATTTCATACTATAAACACTTTTAGTAAATAAACATAAACAATTTTACATTGAAAAGTAAAAACAATAAAATTAATAAAGAAAAGGAATGTGTCCAACACTAATTTTCTCATCCTCCGCAACAATTTTCAATCATTGTTTAAATCCACAAAGAACTTAAATTTTCAAGGCATTTTCATCATTATGGAAGACATTGGCCATGACACTCAAGATGGCTACCATGTAAGCAGTTCTTCTCTTATGTTTCTGGATAAAAGTTAAAAGATTGCTCATCAACTTGTCTGCACGACTTTTTCATTGTCATTACCGATATATCGATATAAGTTTTGAGTCTACAGTTTGAAGTTACAGTCTGTATTTTTGATTATAATATAGTATATTAAGGTCTAAATCGACACTGTAAGTGAAAATTAATCCAGCCCTCATAGTGTTTTTACAGTTAGCATAAAATTTTAAAGTCACTTATCCTCCGCAACTGAATTCTCACTTACCGCTACATTTCAATACCTGTTGCGTTAATGAGATGCACTGTTTCGGTAAAGAGAATTTGATTAGGAAGCATAATACAGATGCCTTTTTACTTCCTAATTGTCATAACTTGAGCGTTACCCTGAACATTTTCTCCAGTAGACCATTCTAACTTAGCTATTGCAAACCAACAGTAGAGGTCACTAATGTTCCATCTTATCTGGCCTGACACTAAATCTAATTCCGTACACAGAATTAGATGTAAGACCACATAACTAGAGAGATTTTTTTCCATCTTTGATATATTTTATTGTAATATGCGATGTGTATTTGTTTTACAGGCAGGTAGCTATTGAGAAAAGAAAGGCAGCAAAAGCTAGGCTGTCAAAGTTTCAGGAGAACATTTACAGCAAGAATTACAACATTTACAAAAACACACACACACACTCAACGACACAGACAGTTGTTCCAGTTGGAGTTACTTTCACATGATATTATTTGTGTACAGTCCATTCTAAGAAATGTAACAAAAACTGGAACGGATATCATAATTTCATATTTGCTATTTCCAGTGGGAAAATTAAGACAAAACGTGATCTGACCAAAAAGTACCATGATAAAAAGAAATGGCAATGGAGGAAAAACAGAACTGACATATGCCTGACATATGGGCAAAACACAAAAACACTACATAAAATGACTAAAAATAAAAGTTTGGTCTTAGTAGGCATACAATGCTGGATGGTGCATTGAATGGTTTCCAATAGTTAAATGAGCTGTTTTATTAATGAAGGTGCTGTAGTCTACATGAAAGATTCTTTTGATATACAAATGTTTGCATTGTAAATGGTCTTAAAAAATATGTAATGTTCTTGAAAATAAACATTCTTTTCATAATGAAGCATTGTGTGTAAGTGTAAGCTAATAAGTATTCCTAAACCCTTGCTTAACTGAACTGCTTAACTTTGATAAAAAAATTTGCATTTTTATCATATATTTGATGTCATATCACATTGCGGTAATGATACATTTTTGTGGACTTCATCTAAAAAAAGCTAATAAAATATGCAATAAAATGGAACAGTTTTTCTGAAAATAATATTCATAGTAAGTTTAGACCTTAATCTTAAATCCTCAAAAGGAAATTTGTCGTTACATTCATTTTTGAAAAATTTCATACTGGATGTCCTCTGAATCTGGATTTTGTGAGAATGACCCGAGTAAGTGGGAGTGGAAGAAAGAGAAAGAACGAGAGAGAAAGGAAAGTTTAGGGGAAATATTTATATTGTGATTCGCCTCTGGGGTTAGGGGCGTGATCACTGTGACCCAGAAGGAGGAAGCACAGAGAGATCATACCTTTTATTGGTTTAAAGGCCCTCCACCACACCCAGAATAAACTCAAAACAACATAACTCAGCCCAGAGGGGTTTTAGAGTTCAGTAGTTTCTTTTAAATTTTAAATATAAGTCCGTGCAGCCTCAGCTCTCAGCTCCCCAGTGAAAAGTCCTCCCTGAGTGAGGGCTGAGGCTCAGTTTATATGCCTGTCCCAGCTGGCTGTTTAATCAGTCCTGATGCAGACCAGCTGAGACAGACAGGGCTGAGCGTTCCTGCGTGGGGCGGACCCCCGATTCCCCCGCCTCCTCACGCCACAATATACATTATGGATCAATTTTATGAGGTTATTTGAGTATTGACCTATATGTTAGAGATCGTGCAACGAGAGCGCAACACGCATGAGAGAGACAGAGAGTGCACAAATCAAAACGCTCGGGGGGGGAGAGAGAGAGAGACAGAGAGAGAGAGAGAGAGCTATTTAGTTACAGTTAAAGAAATTTAGAACAGCCAGGGAGTTATGTTTTTGTCACAATATAGCTGTCCATCAACATAAAGTTTGTCATACAACATAAACTTTTGGCACAAAATTCACTCCATAAAATACCCACTATAAAAATTTCAGTCTTACAAAAAACAAGTGCAATTAATCACAGAATTTTGGTAGGTTTAATTGGATTGCATTTTTTAATTGATTGACACCACTAGAAATTCTACATGTATAAATGTGTAAATATTCAGGTGTTTACGATGATAACAAATCAAACAAGAAAAAGTGTTTAACGAAAGTCAGAGTATACCAAACAAACAAATACGAGTCTTCTGCAGTCGTCTTAAGAATGTCCAACTTGAATGAACATTTACGAGCAAAAACAATTTTAGAAAAAGTTAATATGAACTCAATTCTTTGGTCCACATCAATGCTAATGCCGTATTCACAGAAATGCTTACTGTTGAGGTTTGGGTTTCATGTTAATCTGTGTCAACTGTGTTAAGAAACTTTAGTTTTCTATAGATGTTTTTTTCAGATTTTGTAGTGTTATTTAAAAAAAAGAGATATTATATCGAGAAATTATATTATATATATTATATATTATAAGAGAAATTATATCTTCCTCAGTCTGCTATGTTGTCTTTCTTTCTTTCTTGTTTTCTGTCACTCACTCACACATTCTCTTGCTCTGTCTGCAGATTATCTGGTTGTATGATCACAGATAAAGGCTGTTGTTCTCTGGCTTCAGCTCTAATTTTAAACCCCTCCCACTTGAAAGAGCTGGATCTGACCTACAACCATCCAGGAGAGTCAGGAGTGAAGCTGCTTTCTGAGAGACTGGAGGATCCACACTGCAAACTGGAGAAACTCGGGTAGGTCTGAACTAATAATTATATTATCAACTTATTCTAAGATAAATATTGTTGTACATGTTGTACATTTTAACATTGCAAATCTAGTTGTAGTCACCAGGTAAACATGGTGGAGCAGCATGTAACCTTCATTCTGTCATTCTGTCTTATTTTTGTTTACACAGCCACTGTTAATTGTTTATGTTCAAGCTATCTGCACTGAATGCCAAGTACTTTGCTGTAATTCTGTTTTGGCTCATCTTTCTGTTGGTAAAAAGAACCAAGGTTTAGTTTTCACTCCAGAACAGGTGGAAAACTTCAGTGATGGAGAGCTGCCCTGAGCATCGAGTCAGGAGAAAAGTTACATAATAAAAACTGATCCCCACTAACTTTATACACACTGAGAGTCAAGCACCCCAGCAACCAGCCCATGTCTTTATGGTAAAAATAATCAGTGACTGCAAAACCAGAAACCTTTCTGAACACTTAGGGCCCTAACCTACACCCTGTGCAAGGTGGTCTTGATGCTTATTGCTATCTTACTCCCACCAACAGTGTATTTTCATGCTCTTCACCTGTCTTGTTTAAACAGCAACGGTGATTTTGAATATATCTACGCCGATGAAAAACATTGGTCAATTCCAGGTAGCTGTGCCATTTAAATAGCAATACGCCAAAGTCAGACCGCACCTGGCTCTTAAAGGGAATGGCAAATGACATGGTGATTGGTTTATTTCATGATACATGCTTTTTGCACATTTTGAGCCTCTTTGGAGCAACTTCTCCTATCGTAAAGACACAGTGACACACCCTAAATCAAGCTGCATGGTGCACGGCTGACAGCTCACCTACGGATCACTAAAATAGAGCGCTTAATTTCTAAAGAGATCCGAATAATGTGATTGAGTTGGTTTGTTGGCTTTATTTAAAAATGTTGCCTTTGTTACATTTTACATTTTTGAAGTTTTCTAATGACCAGTGGCATAAAATCATGATAAAAAAAAAATGCACAATAATTCCTTGAAAAATGTATGGTCCAATACAAACTGTTGTTGTGACAGGACTACACTCAGGTAAGAATATGAATGCAAAAAACATACTTTAGTAAAGTTTAACCCTTTTCTGCAAGGCCACAAGAAACCATTTTATCTTATCTAGGAGATCATTTTCACCCAATTTCTTTCTTATTATTGAATCATTAACACTGATCTTAACTGAGGCGAGTGAGATCCTGCAGTTCTTTAAATCTTGTTCTGGGTTCTTCCTGGATGAGTTTTGGAGTAATTTCTGTAGCTCGGTCACTCCTGGGAACTTTAACCACTGTGCCTTGTTTTCCCCATTTGTGAATAAAAGCTCTAATAAAAATAATACTACATATCGTGCATATAAAGCAGAATAAGATACGGCAAATATTAAAACATTATACGATCAGACAAAGATATATTTAGAGAAGTAAGAGTTAATCTTCCTTAATCTTCCGTTTTTAATCTGATTTTATGCAGTGTGCATTGCAGTTCTGTACTTTACCACATGAGGTCACTTATTTCCGCTCTCTTAAATGTTCACTCGTTTTCACACAAAGTATTTCTTTATAAATCAGTTTCTAAAAATCTCACAGTGCTGATCTGTGTGTGTGTGTTTAGAGTGGAACATGGAGGGAAGATCAGAATCAAACCTGGATTAAAAAAATGTAAGCTCTCTCTCTCTCACACACACACACACAAACACACACTACAAACAAACCATACACACACTAAATTAACACTACACACACACACAAAGTACAAACACTCACACATACAGACACATACACACACACTACACACAAACACACACACTACATACAATCAATACACACAAACACACACAATACATATAAACAATACACACCCAAATACACATACACTATATACAAACACTACACACACGTAAACTACATACACACAATACACAGAAACACTACACACACACTCACACACTAAACACACCACTACACACATACACTAAATATACCACTACAGACACACTACACACAATACACACATTACACACCCAAATACACATACACTACATGCACACACAAACACACTACATACACACAAACACTACACACACATTAATTATAACACTACACACACACACTAAACATAACACTACACACACACTAAATAACACTACACACACAGTAAATATAACACTACACACACACACACACTAAATATAACACCGCAGACACTCTAAATATAACACTACACACACACTAAATATAACACTACACACATTCTAAATATAACACTACACACACTCTAAATAAAAACACTACACACACTAAATAACACTACACACACAGTAAATATAACACTACACACACACACACTAAATATAACACCGCAGACACTCTAAATATAACACTACACACACACACACACTAAATATAACACTACACACTCTAAATATAACACTACAAACACACTAAATATAACACTACACACACACTAAATATAACACACACTGAATATAACACTACACACTCTAAATATAACACTACAAACACACTAAATATAACACTACACACACACACTAAATATAACACTACACACACTAAATATAACACCACATACACTAAATATAACACTAAATATAACACTACAAACACTAAATATAACACTACACACACTAAATATAACACTAAATATAACAACACACACTAAATATAACACTACACACACACTAAATATAACACTACACACACACTAAATATAACACTACACACTAGGGATGGAACGGTACAGTGTGGCCACGGTTCGGTTCGTATCGCGGTTCTTGGGCCACGGTTTCGGTTCGGTTTCGATATATATCAATATTATCTAGCTCCAACATGCAGCACGTTTTTAGCCCTTTCTATTTCAAATCAACAAGGTGCTCCTACTCACACTTTTAGAGCCAATTAATAAAGTCACAGATTAATTCAAATCACAATATCTATTATAAAAAAGGAGCACTTATTCTTACCATTAGTCAAAAACAGGTAACTGAATCACACTGTGCTTTATCTGCTGACTGTCTTTTACCTTGATTATCAAACTCAACGCTGAAGCCAAAATGTCCCGAACAGCGGATTTATAAGATGACGGCGCCTCTTCAAATATCCTTTTCTCCGTTTAGCGTTCACTGGCCCTGATCACGCAGCTGAGAAAGTTTTGTTTAATTAGTCCTCAAATCTTCAGCGTTTGCCTTCAGAGCTGAATTGCTCCTGAGAAATTCAGAAAAAGTCTGATTGGTTGTTGCACGGTTGTGGAGAAACACGGCGATAGAAGTAATATACAAAAAACTATCAACTATTAAATATAATATACTTAAAATCTGCACAGTAACTATAAGTTATTATTAGTTATATTTATATCTGACATTTATAAGGATTTAAATTTCTGTTCAGTACACAGACTTAATAACTGTAGCTTAATATAGCAGTTATAGGCAAGGGCATAGGAGCGGGCTTGATATTGGGGGGGACACATTTGCGAATATGAACCAAAGCCCACCCTATAGTTTCCTAGAACAACATTTGTGGAATTATTTTTTATCACAAATAATCTTTTTTTCTGTATTTTGTTTATAATTAGTTACATCCAATAAAAGGTGATTTTACAGCCTAAACATGTTACTCCACATTACATTTACTGTTGTTAGAAAAAAATTATGCATGCAATGTCTGAATTATATACATAGTACAAAAACTGATCAGCTATCACCTAATATTTAAAATAATATAACAGTATTGGTTATTATTATTATGTATTGTATGTCAATTCTGTTGTATATTTACATTTTCTTTGGTTCCTGCGCTTTTAATTTTTTTTTACTGAGAGCACTTCTTTTTACTGAGAGAATGTAACTACGTTTCCTAGAGATTTTTGTCAGAAGTTAATATAAACGTCAGGACATGTGGTCTTACTGTGAACTACATATGAACAGAAGTCAGGTTAGATCAGTGTTTCTTAACCCTGTTCTTACATATTCTACTGCATATTAACACTGTTCTGCATATTCTACAGCTTTCTCTGTTTAAAGACACTTTAATAAAGTAAGTGGTGGTATGATGTGTCTAATAAACTGCTGAATATACATAATGATTAATTTAGGATCCATAGGGGGCTAAGAGATTTTAACAGGTTAACTCAATAAATGATTGTTTATTAGCTGATCAGTTGGATCTGATGGAAAACACAGTTTTAGGGCAGTGATGATCAGGGTTAAGAAACTGCTTTAAACTACCAACATTACCCAGTGTTGTACTAAATTCTGTCTATCCTCTACATCCAGCTTCTAGCTAACTGCAATCCTAAATTAATAAACAGTTTGAAAATGAAATAGTGATTAGCTGATCAGGTACAGGGCAAGTTGAACATTACGTATATAGTTTTTTTTCTTTAATCTTGACTCCCAATCTAGGTAATTCCAAAGTTAAGGTAACTCACTAACACAGCTGCAGTTTATTAATCACAGTGGGGTTAAACTGTGTGCTGATTCAGAGACGTGTATTTTTAACCAGCTATCAGAAACATATCATCACAGTTTACATGATTAGATACCGTTACCTTTCTTTTAGAAAAAAAAATCACCGTATATCCATATCTTAAAATCAGCTGCAGCCGATCCCGCTGCTAAATCTCACAGCGAGGGAGGGGCTTCCCCCCACCAACATACTGACGCCTCCGCGCGCCGCAAAAACAGCAAGCTGATTGGCTGTTTCTCCTGAGAGGCGGAACTTAATTCCTGAACCGGCTCCGTGATTGGTCCAGTCTGTCTCCTCATTAATAGCACAGCTGAGCTGAGCGAAACAATATCATTTTTGGGGGGACAAATCCACCTGTTTCTAATATTGGGTGGGACATGTCAACTCAATATAAAAACACCACTGTCATATAACCAAGAGAGACATCAGGCAAAATGCACCTCTCCCCTCTCTCTCTTTCTCTCTCTCTCTCTCTCTCTCTTTCGCAGTGTGAAGCTGAATTCAGAGCAACGTTACAAATAATATAAAACTCAGTTCAGTTAATAAGATGAGTGCGGAAAAGTAAATTAAATATTGTCAAATATAAAAAATAGCTTGAGGTTTTGGTGAGCTCTTTCCATGTTTTGAAATTAATTCAGAAAGCCTGTGGTTGTTTTTTTTAATGAGTTTATATTTTATATGACTTTATATATATTTTTTTATTTGTATTATTTTATTTATCACAATAGTTTATATAAATAACTTTATACTTTATATGATTCCCATGTTCTTAGTTTATTAATATTAATTTACTATAATTTATCATTTTACTTTATTTTCACTAGAGCTGAACGATTTTGGAAAATAATATAATTGCAATTTTTTATCTATACATTGCGATTGCGATTTAAAATGCGTTTTTTTATGTCTTCTCAAGTATTTTTCAACAAACAGAAGCAATAAATCAATCTGTTTAATAATAAACTATCAGATTTATTTAAAGCACAGATAACAATAAAGCAAACAAATCTATGCTTTTCCTTTTCACCATTTGTTTTTTTTTTATAGAAAAATAAATAGATAAATAGCTTTTCCTTTTCACCATTTTTTTTAAATTGAAAAAAACAATAGATATAAAAAAATTAACTTACTGCTCTCCAGCTAGTAACATCATAAAAAATAAAGTGCAAAAAACGAATAGAATCTGCTTTAACCAACTCGTTATTTTCTGTATTTGAAGATGCAGCACTGGTCGTTGGCATTTTAGCCTTGCAAATACCATACGAGGCTTTGTGGTGTTTTTTTAAATGCTGAAAAAGGTTTGTAGTGTTACCTCGCGTCGTAGCAACAGTAGCAAGGCACGTTTAGCACAGTACCTGACGTTGAGCAGCATCTTCTTTTTTAAAGCCAAAGTAATTCTACACAACTGATGTGCTGCCCCTCTTTGGTATTAGACTTTCAGTTGTGTCAGCTTCTGTCGAGCCTGAAACCATTGTACAACAAGTTAAGGACGTTTTCACACCTGTAGTTCGTTTCTCTGGTCCGAATCAGTTAACGAGTTCGTTTACTTGGAGCGTTTTCTCGCTCTGTTCGGTCTGGTTTCACATAGGCATAAATGTAAACACACCAAAATGCGCATCAATAAACCACGCGAGCAGCCTGTGTCCTCTGATTGGTCAGAGCTGTCTGACACGGGAGTACATTAAATATAAATATACAAAAAAAGTAAATACAGCGAGAAGATTTTGTGTTCCAGCGCAAATATCTGTGCTTTAACACTGAACCCCCAGCACGCGCTCAGCAGCCCCTCCCCCTGGCCATGGGCGGGGCATGTACAGCGGGAGAGCGTTTGTTCACTCTGTTAGTGCGCACCCAAATACCACCGTCCATCCGGGTGTATCAAACCAAACAGACCAATAAAATACAGAGAACCGTCGCATCCCTAATACACACTAAATATATCACTAAATATAACACTACACACTAAATATAACACTAAATATAACACTACACACTAAATATAACACTACACACTAAATATAACACTACACACACTAAATATATCACTAAATATAACACTAAATATAACAACACTACACACTAAATATAACACTAAAAATAACACTAAATATAACATAACACACTAAATATAACACTACACACTAAATATAACACTAAATATAACACTAAATATAACATTACACACTAAATATAACACTACACACTAAATATAACACTAAATATTACACTACACACACTAAATATAACACTGCACACACACACTAAATATATCACTAAATATAACTCTAAATATAACACTACCCACACTAAATATAACACTACACACTAAATATAACACTAAATATAACAACACTACACACTAAATATATCACTAAATATAACAACACTACACACTAAATATATTACTACACACTAAATATATCACTAAATATAACACTAAATATAACACTACACACTAAATATATCACTAAATATAACACTAAATATAACACTAAATATAACACTAAATATAACACTACCCACACTAAATATAACACTACACACTAAATATAACACTACACACTAAATAACACTAAATATAACATTACACACTAAATATAACACTACACACACACACTAAATATAACACTGCACACTAAATATAACACTAAATATAACACTACACACTAAATATAACACTACACACTAAATATAACACTACACACTAAATATAACACTAAATATAACACTACACACTAAATATAACACTAAATATAACACTAAATATAACATTACACACTAAATATAACACTACACACTAAATATAACTCTAAATATAACACTACCCACACTAAATATAACACTACACACTAAATATAACACTAAATATAACAACACTACACACTAAATATAACACTAAATATAACATTACACACTAAATATAACACTACACACTAAATAACACTAAATATAACATTACACACTAAATATAACACTACACACACACACTAAATATAACACTGCACACTAAATATAACACTAAATATAACACTAAATATAACATTACACACTAAATATAACACTACACACTAAATATAACACTAAATATTACACTACACACACTAAATATAACACTACACACTAAATATAACACTAAATATAACACTACACACTAAATATAACACTAACTATAACACTAAATATAACATTACACACTAAATATAACACTACACACTAAATATAACTCTAAATATAACACTACCCACACTAAATATAACACTACACACTAAATATAACACTAAATATAACAACACTACACACTAAATATAACACTAAATATAACATTACACACTAAATATAACACTAAATATAACATTACACACTAAATATAACACTACACACACTAAATATAACACTAAATATTACACTACACACACTAAATATAACACTACACACACACACAAAATATAACACTGCACACTAAATATAACACTACACTAAATATAACACTAAATATAACATTACACACTAAATATAACACTACACACTAAATATAACACTAAATATTACACTACACACACTAAATATAACACTGCACACTAAATATAACACTACACACGCACTAAATATAACACTACACACGCACTAAATATAACAACACTACACACTAAATATAACACTAAATATAACATTACACACTAAATATAACACTAAATATTACACTACACACACTAAATATAACACTACACACACACTAAATATAACACTGCACACTAAATATAACACTACACACGCACTAAATATAACACTACACACGCACTAACTATAACACTACACAGTAAATATAACACTAAATATAACATTACACACTAAATATAACACTAAATATAACACTAAATATAACATTACACACTAAATATAACACTACACACTAAATATAACACTAAATATAACATTACACACTAAATATAACACTACACACACTAAATATAACACTAAATATTACACTACACACACTAAATATAACACTACACACACACACTAAATATAACACTGCACACTAAATATAACACTACACACGCACTAAATATAACACTACACACGCACTAAATATAACAACACTACACACTAAATATAACACTAAATATAACATTACACACTAAATATAACACTAAATATTACACTACACACACTAAATATAACACTACACACACACTAAATATAACACTGCACACTAAATATAACACTACACACGCACTAAATATAACACTACACACGCACTAACTATAACACTACACAGTAAATATAACACTAAATATAACATTACACACTAAATATAACACTAAATATAACACTAAATATAACATTACACACTAAATATAACACTACACACTAAATATAACACTAAATATAACATTACACACTAAATATAACACTACACACACTAAATATAACACTAAATATTACACTACACACACTAAATATAACACTACACACACACACTAAATATAACACTGCACACTAAATATAACACTACACTAAATATAACACTAAATATAACATTACACACTAAATATAACACTACACACTAAATATAACACTAAATATTACACTACACACACTAAATATAACACTACACACACACTAAATATAACACTGCACACTAAATATAACACTACACACGCACTAAATATAACACTACACACGCACTAAATATAACAACACTACACACTAAATATAACACTAAATATAACATTACACACTAAATATAACACTAAATATAACACTAAATATAACATTACACACTAAATATAACACTAAATATAACACTAAATATAACATTACACACTAAATATAACACTACACACTAAATATAACACTAAATATTACACTACACACACTAAATATAACACTACACACACAATAAATATAACACTGCACACTAAATATAACACTACACTAAATATAACACTACACACTAAATATAACACTAAATATTACACTACACACACTAAATATAACACTACACACACACTAAATATAACACTGCACACTAAATATAACACTACACACGCACTAAATATAACACTATACACACACTAAATATAACACTAATTATAACACTACATACTAAATATAACACTACACACACTAAATATAACACTACACACACTAAATATAACACTACACACACTAAATATAACACACACTAAATATAACAATACACACACACTAAATATCACTACACACACTAAATTTAACACTACACACTAAATATAAGACTACACTGTAAAAAGTGTAGCCCTGCTCAAATTAAAAAAATTGATGTCCATTTGTTGCATCTAAACTATTTGACTTCACTCAATCTAAATAAAGTCAATTGTTACAACCTGATTATTTTATTTTGACATAAACCATATTACTTCACTCGACCCAATATTATATATTCACCTTGATCCAAGTTAAATTCTTTACATTTCAGTTTCGGAACCAAACTAATACATTTAAATTGAACCGAACTTAAAAAAAAAAAAAACATGGCAGCATATTCAGAAGTTCCAGAAGTTACTGTGGCGTGGAAGAGAACGGATTACCAGCGAGATTCGTTTCAGTGCTCTCTTGCTCTTTTTATTTTGCTCTGAGAAGGACACTAAGAGCTGGATTTACATGGGATTTCACTTTTGAAAGTGAAACTAACTACAGCGCCAACGCAGCTAACCCCACTCCCACACACAGAAAACACACAAAGGGTGAGGCACAAAACAACCACATAACTGATAACTACATGAATAATACTAGAACAGTGATAATAAAACATGACATGAAACTCTGGGATAAACAGTAACATAAACACGCAGAAAAACACCCACTTCCCCCAACAGGGTGAGCTCCCATAATTCCTTCCGCCCCCCTCCAGTCCCGACGCCACAATACCATAAGCATGCGTTGCTATCTCGCGAGCGCGTTCAGGCACTTTCTCCCTCTCTCATTCTCTCTCTCGCGAGCGCGTTCAGGCACTTTCTCCCTCTCTCCCTCAGTGCTCTGAAGCACTTCTCTACAACTTCTCCCGTGCTCCACAGTGCGCATGCGCAATTCATGTTTGATTCAAATTAAAAATATTACATCCTTATCTCTTTTCTTCGAGTATGATTTCAGTGGAACCAAAACATTTGGTTTATTTCCTTCAGAATTGTAATTAATTTAGTCTGAATCAAAATTGACACATCAAAATTCAAAAAGGTTGAGTTTCACAATAAAGTCAATAATTGTACTATGTGTTCAATCATATTTATTAGCTTGAATGAACAGCTCCATGCTTCACTTTTTACAGTGTACACACACTAAATATAACACTACACACACACTAAATTTAACACTACACACTAAATATAAGACTACACACACTAAATATAACAACACACACACTAAATATATCACTACACACACACTAAATACACTCTGTGTGTGTTGTTGTGTTCAGGGTTCTGTGATTTCACTCTGGATCTGAACACAGCGCAGCGTCATCTCTCTCTGAGTGAGGAGAACAGGAGGGTGGAGTTTAGAGAGGAGCTGCAGTCGTATCCTGATCATCCAGAGAGATTTGATGTGTATAAGCAGGTTCTGAGTAGAGAGAGAGTTACTGGTGTTACTGGACGCTGTTACTGGGAGGCTGAGTGGAGCGGGAGAGAAGCTGCTGTAGCTCTGAGTTATAAAACCATCAGCAGGAAAGGAGGAGGATCAGACTGTGGGTTTGGACGGAATATAAACTCCTGGAGTCTGTTCTGCTCTGATAACAGTTACTCTGTTCATCACAATAATAACAGAACTGATCTCTCCACTCCTCCCTCCGGCTGTAGGAGAGTAGGAGTGTATGTGGACTGTCCCTCCGGCACTCTGTCCTTCTACAGAGTCTCCTCTGATACACACACACCCTCACACACACCCTCACACACACCCTCACACTCACCCTCACACACTCTCACACACTTACACACATTCTACACCACCTTCACTCAGCCCCTCTATGCAGGGTTTTGGGTTTATCCTGGCTCCTCAGTGCGTCTGTGTAAGATAGATTAACCCTGTGTGTAACAGAGATTCGATGTGTGTATGTGTATCACTGTGTGTGTGTGTGTGTGTGTGTGTGTGGGAGGGAGAATTGGTATATAAGTATGTAAATATTTTATATAGATGATTTTGTAATTTTTTTCCAGAACCTTTATTTTAATTACTGTTATCTTTATTCACTACTGTTATTATTGTTAATTACTGTTTTATTTTATTGTAAAATAGGTTCATATTAATAAAGCTAAATAAATGAAGAAAGGTGAAGAGGAGTCTGATGATTTTTTGTGTGTTTTGCTAAATGAAATTTAGATCTGAAAAAAGTATCTACTGGAATCAATGTCACAATTGGTTCTCTAACAACGGCACTGACCTTTCCATAGTAATTAGTAGAGGTGTATTCAACTAAGGATTTCCATTTAGTCAACTAATAGTCAAATCAGTTTTTTTTCCTAGAGCACCGTAAACGGGATCCCCGTTCTCTTCTGGACTTTTTTCCACTTCAAAGGAAAAACCTAAAACACTCAGATCAATGAATAAACATGGTAGGTTGGCTTTATTTAGCTTTTATTTATTTATTTACTGAAACCGAAGAGAACGTTTACAAAAAAAAGTCACCGTCAGTGCAGTGCGCATATCGCACATAAAACAGGAATAAACGGCTTTTAAAACAACAAAATGTGCATTCTCTCATCTCTCACTTAGCAACCTAATAGCTTTAAAATAATTCTCAGTTGGGAAACGTGTTGGCTAACTTTGTTAGACACTGTTCAAAAATATTTTAAATAAAATATGCCTGCCTGAAAGTATAAAAACAATTTGCCACACGACAGCAAAAAAATATAAATTAAAGTAAGGGTCAATTAACGGGGTTTAAAAAGCAACAACAAAAAATGTTTATAGGCCTACTTGCCGAGACCCACCGCGTGCAGAATCCGACTTGTGTTGCAAAATTAGATACGATTTGTAAAAAAATCTCTTTGCGCATCAGAGAGAAAGAAGAGCTTCTTAAAGCGGGTCTAGTACAGCAGCACTGATATAGACGCTCCTTTCCAAGCCTGGATCTTTCAGCTCCTATCGCCCGTCCATCTCATCTGACAGTATAATTTTGATGTTTTTTGTGATTTTGCTGTCGTCATCACGCACCACCAAATGCTGTTTTTTAATGCTCATGAGCATGGGGACAGTAGCAGACAGGGATACGTTGGTGTCTTGTGACAAAATCTCTGTCAGAGTGACCATTGGTTTAAGAACAGCAACTATGTCCTCTGCTGTGTGCCACTGTGATGTGGAGAGATCCAGGTCACGATCTGACCGTTTGCTCACACTTGTATCCGTCAGTACGGCTGAAACGGGCACCTTTTACTCAATAAGGCGATAAAGCGTCAAATAGACAGAATTCCACCTAGTTACAACATCCTGCACTAATTTATGCTGAGGGACATTCTGTTCTTTCTGTTTATCTTGGAGTGCTGAGGTGGCCTTTGCGCTTTTTTTGAAATGAGAAACACTGCGCCTTGCAGCAGCAACAGTACGGCAAATAGGGTCCTGTTTTAGCACACTGTTAATGCACAGTAGTAGCGTGTGGCCCGCGCAGCGCACTCCTTTCATATTTCCCCACGCTGGCTGCTGGGTCAGCTGACTGGTGCACGCAACCATGTTTGCCGCATTGTCATGTACCACAGACACTATTTTAGTGCTTTGGATGTCCCACTCAGAAATGATCTCCGTCAGATCTCTTGCAATGTGATCGGCTGTGTGACGGTCATCCATTTTTTTTTTGTTTCTAAAACGAAACTCGTTTTAGTCGCCAGTCTTCAGTGATGAAATGTGATGTGACTGTGAGATAGGCTTCCATCTGGATCGAAGTCCAGATATCTGTTGTGAAGCTGACTGCTTCACAGTTCTGTATTGCCTTGTATACCTCTGATCTTGTTGATAAATATTTTGTGTGCAGGACATCCATCACTGTTGCTCTTGTAGGGACGATGTAGCCCGGCTCAAGTGTGCGCAAAAGTTCTTTAAATCCCTCGCCCTCAACAATGCGCACTGGTCTCATATCAAGCGCGTCAAACTCCGCAATTTTCAGTAATTTCCGTTTTTCTTTTCTGTGACAATGGTGGTCTCAAATCAATTGTTTTTTGTGTTAATCTCGGGCCGCTGGTGCTGCAGACATGCTGGCTGAGCTGTCAACATGAGTCTGCGGGTGTAACTGTCAGAAAAAAGACACATAACTGTTAATATTTGTTTTATTCGATGCCCGCATTGATAAACGGCTGAACTGTTTTTTCGCCTTACCCGTTTCAAATGATACGCCATGTTGGTTGTTGTCGTGTGATATGCAAGAAGTTGAACTTGCACTTTACTTTCTTGGGATCATTTTTATCTACCTAATATAATTCCACAACAAACATAAAAAAGGGGGTGGACAAAAGTATTGGCACCCTTTGAAAAATCATGTGATGCTTCTCTAATTTGTGTAATTAACAGCACCTTTTACTTACCTGTGGCACATAACAGGTGGTGGCAATAACTAAATCACACTTGTAGCCAGTTAAAATTGATTAAAGTCGACTCAACCTCTGTCCTTGTGTGTACCACATTGAGCATGGAGAAAAGAAAGAAGATCGCAATCATTTTCTGGAAGAAATAGAGTATTATCTGACAGAATTGCAGGGGTGCCAATACTTTTGGCCAGCACTGTAACTTAGTTTTGGGAGATTGATCTACGCCCTTACTCCTCGCTCTTTCTTCCCTATTTAAACCATCACTTCCTCTCTACCTGCTTGTTGAACAACCAAATAGGTCAAGGGCGTAGGTTAATACAAGCAAAGGTACAATATTGGTCTTTATGTAGCCAGGTGGCAATAAAAGTTCTCTTTTTGTTTATTAAAGAGAGTTTTTTTTTTTTGTTTTGTTTATTTCATATGTATACATTTGTTTCCAAGCAATGTATTATGTTAAAAATGTGTAAATGTTTATTTTCTGTGCATTTATATAAGCACTGGGTAAAAGGATGCTGTCTCTTTAAGGGAGTGGTCTTGTGGGGGATTATATTTCCCATTTATTTATCTGAGGCCATTTTGTGAGCAGCAGTTCTCCTGGGCAGAGCAGAGATTGGCTGGAGAAAAGTTAATCTTGTGGTAAATAAGTCATCTTTCATTTATAATCTCTAATATAGGTATAAAACTGTTCCTAAAAGTATACATAAACTGAGGATGACCATATTTTGTGTGAATTGATCATTATTTTCAAAGATGCATTTAGATTTAATGTGAGGCCATGCGGGCTGCATTCAGCCATAGAATCTTTTGAGACAGATACAGTGTGTTAGTTTTAAACAGAAGATAGACTGTAACTCAAAATTCATGTGTATCTGTGTTTTATTTTATTTTATTATATTTTATTTCGAAGATGACCTGTAAGCAGGTGGTTGAGGGCTAAAGAGGCCTGGTGTGTTTGGGGAGTCTCTAAGGGATCTGAGATGTGAGTTTTGAATTTTATTTCAGAACTTTGTAAACTAAGTTGGATGTAATGGCTGTGTATTTAATTTCTAATGTCAATTTCTATCTCTGTATTTTTGTGTTTTACAGTCGTTCACCCACTGCCGTATATTTTTGATGTAAACTTTTATTTTTATTTCTTTATATTTTACTCTGCTCAGCTCTAAAGAAAAGCTAGAAAGGACGAGTTACTCATCACCACCTGAAAGTAACTTGCAAATAAAAGAACCCCAACATTTTATATTGTGTCCTGGATGTTCTCTTTCTCCACGGGCTACAATTTTGGTACCAGGAGTGGGGTATTTGCTCTTCTAGCTAAAAATAAAAAGCAGACTAGTGCAAAGAAAAAAATACGGCAGTGGGAAGTTGTCTTGCAGTGCAGCCTGTTTCGGAAGATGAGTTGGATGGCGAGTTGGACAGAGGGTGGCGCCATAACCAGGGAAGTCTTCTGACCCGGAGTTGCAGCAGCAGTGTTCCTGTGTCAAGACACCGTCTGGGATACATTGTTGTGGCATTCATCTGCTGTATCCTTGTGATACCACAGACTTTATGTGATTAAGGACTCTGAGTAAACTGAATACATAATAGCACATTTAAAACAAAATGTCTGATTCTGAGGAGGATGTGCCAGTGCAACAGGGTAATGACTTTGAACAGTTGCAGCATCAGATTGATGAACTCAGCCGATGGCGAGATGAAACACAGGCAAATGGGGCTGTTGGAGGGAATAGTTCCACACGTTCTTACATATATGTTCCCAGAGAACGTCATATTCAAAGTTTTTGTGGGGAACCAAGTAAAGATGGGAGATCTGTAGAGGAATTCATTGAGGAAGTAGAGAGAGTCTTAAGGGCTAGGGAACAGTCACAAGAAGAGCAGGTTGACTTCTTAATTTCACTATTAAAAGGTTCTGCCTTAGAAGAGGTGCGCTTGTGTATGGGAAGTGAGCAATGTCAACCCAGTGATGTTTTTGATTTCTTGCGCAAAGCGTTCGGAGAAAGACGTAGTGCTGCTCAGCTGTTGCAGACATTCTATCAACGAAGACAAGCTGAGGGTGAGAATCTTAGGGATTATTCCCATGCTTTATCACAGATATTAACATCTGTAGTGAAACAGTCACCAGACACATTGTCAGATGAGAAAACCATTCTCAGAGATCAGTTCATTGAAGGGCTAAGGGAAGCCTCTCTTAGAAGAGAGCTCAGAAAATTTGTGAGGGAAAAACCCCAATCAAGTCTCCTTGAAGTACGCAATGAGGCAATGTTGTGGTCACAGGAGGATAGCAGATCTTATGGCCCTAGAGTAGTCAAGCACAGACACATGCAGTCAGAGGTAACTGGTGAAACAAACTGTTCAGCCATTCATATGGGAGGCGAGCATACAGCTACTTTAGAGAGTATACTTAAGACTTTAACCCAACAAGCAAAACAGTTGTCAGAACAAGACCGAACCATCTCTGAGCTGGCCAAAGCCGTTCAGAAGCTAGCCACACCTGAGGTTAAACAGACTGGTCACTATCGTGAAACTAGAACTGAACCTAAGTTCACGGAGGATGGACAGCCCATATGCTTTAGGTGTAATGGGGTTGGTCATATTGCAAAGAACTGTACTCAGCGACGTCACGAGAAAGCTAAAGGGCCCATGCAGCAATCTTCGTCACAGGGAAACGGGAGCCCTCGGTTGCTTTGAGCCAGGCAATGCGGGGGGATGCAGTAGGCTCGTCCAAATTTAATCAATCTCAGAGTAGGTTGTTAGAGAGAGCTGTGGGGAAATGTCCTGTGGTAGATTTGAAGATCAGAGGAGTCCAGTTATCATGCTTGTTAGATACTGGTAGCCAAGTCAGTACCATCACGGAAAGTTTCTTTAGGGAATCTTTATCTGGTGAGGACAAGGATGTACTTTCAACATCTGGGTGGTTAAAGCTAACTGCTGCTAATGGGTTAGATATACCCTACATAGGCTATCTAGAACTTGATGTAGAGACTATGGGTGTAAATTTAGCTGACTGTGGGTTCCTAGTGGTAAAAGATACCCAGAGTAACAGTTCTGTACCGGGTCTTATCGGGATGAATATCATCAGTAGGTGTAGGCAAATGGTGCAAACAGAATTTGAGGGTCCCATGGGTGGTCAGCTGGATTCAGACTGGCGTGAGGCCTTTCAGCAGATGCAGGCTACAAGCTTGGGAGACAGGACAACTTTTGCCAGGGTAGCAGGAAAGGACATTGTCCACGTGCCAGCTTCATCTGTCTCAACTGTCATGGCTAGAGGGCTTAGGACTTTGAAAGATGATGGTCCCTTAATACTTTTAGAGCCAGTGAATACTCCGTTGCCTAGTGGTTTGGTGGTGTTGCCCACTTTAGTACCATCTAAGGGTCATTTGTTTCCAGTACAGGTTATAAACATGTCCCAAGAAGACATCTGGTTGCAGCCAAGGACCAGATTGGGTATGTTGTCCCATATTGAGCATGTACAAACAGATGAGCTCTGTGAAGTTAAGTTCCAGAGAATCTCTGTAGACCTAGAACATATCTCGATTTACACAGAAAGCAATCAGCAGTGTGGTTCCAGCTCAATTTTTGAGAAGCTTTGTGTAGGGGGTACGCCTGAACAGCAGAGTCAGCTACATGTACTGCTTGATAAGTACTCCAGTATATTCGCTCTTCAGGATGAAGATTTAGGTTACACTGACAAAGTCCAGCATGAGATACATTTAACTGATGATGTACCTGTGACACTACCTTACAGACGTATACCACCCACTCAATATAAGGAAGTTCGTGAGCACATCTCAAAGTTGCTGAAAAAAGGAGTCATTCAGGAAAGCATTAGTGCCTATGCATCACCAGTTGTGCTGGTGCGTAAAACTGATGGTTCCCTTAGGTTGTGTGTAGATTATCGGCGACTTAACCTAAAGACAAGACCAGACGCCTTCCCTTTACCCAGAATTGATGAGAGCTTTGATGCTCTTAGGGGAGCCAGGTTTTTCTCGACTATTGATTTAGCCAGTGGCTACCATCAAGTAGCTATGCATGAAAGGGATCGACAAAAGACTGCCTTTACTACGCCGTTTGGGCTATTTGAATTCTTGAGAATGCCGATGGGTGTCCGGAATGGACCGGCAACATTCCAACGACTCATGCAGGTCACCATGAGTGACCTAATCTTTCAGGTGATGCTAGTTTACCTCGATGATATTTTGGTGTACTCTAAGACATTTGAAGAACACCTGGAGAGGCTAGAAATTGTCTTTAAGCGTTTACTGGAGACAGGTTTAAAGGTGAAGTTGCAGAAATGTAGTTTGCTTCAGCCTGAAGTGCGCTTCCTGGGACACCTAGTGTCTGCCGATGGTATTGGTCCTGATCCGAGTAAGGTAGCTGCTGTAAGAGAGTGGAAGGTCCCTCAGACTGTCAGGGAACTACGATCTTTTCTTGGATTCTGTAGTTATTACAGAAAGTTTATTCAAGGGTTTTCTCAGATTGCAGGTCCTTTACATGATGTAGTGAATTCCTGTCTAAAAGAAGGGCGACAGTGTAAAATGAATAGTGTGTTTAGTTCTTTGTGGACTGAGAAGTGTCTTGATGCTTTTGAACAGTTAAAGGACAGACTTACAACCGCTCCTATTTTGGGATTTGCTGATTTCACGCAACCCTTTATAGTAGAGACAGATGCCAGCCAGTATGGACTAGGTGCTGTGTTGTATCAGCAGCAGGAGAATGTGAAACGGGTAATAGCGTATGCTAGCAGAAGGCTTCGTAATGCTGAAAAGAATGACCGTAACTATAGTAGCATGAAGCTCGAGCTCCTAGCTCTAAAGTGGGCTGTAGCCGAAAAGTTTCGTGGTTACTTACTGGGCTCAAAGTTTGTAGTATTTACAGACAATAACCCTCTTTGTCATCTCAGTACTGCAAAATTAGGTGCTATAGAACAGAGGTGGCTAGCACAGCTGTCTGTTTTTGACTTTGAGGTAAAGTATAAGCCTGGTAGTAGTAATACTGCCGCTGATGCACTCTCTAGACAGGAGTTTGCAGGGGAGCCGGAGATGGACCCTGATGAGGATTTAGATGATTGTGTGGCCATATGTAATGTGGTGAGTTGGGGAACAGCGTTAGGGCCAGAGCTAGGTTGTGCAGGGATTGAGTGTTGTAGGATACGACAGATACGTGCTCAGGAGTCAGAAGCTGCAAAGGTAGATGATGCACCAAGTAGCACTTTGTCCTTACCAGGATATCCAAAAGAACAGTTGCTGGAGTTTCAGATGTCTGATCCTACTTTGAAGCAGTTCAGAGAATTTTGGGAGAGAGGTAGAAAGCCGAATCATAGAGAGCGGAGTGTTCTGAGTAAGCCTGTGTTACAGCTTCTTAAACAGTGGCATTACATACAACAGAGGAATGGGTTGTTGTACCGTGTCATAGATGACCCTCGTCACGGTCAGTGTTGGCAGTTACTGCTACCTGCTTGCCTGAAAAATCTGGTACTGGAGAGTGTGCATGACCACATGGGTCACCAAGGAATTGAGCGAACATTCAGTCTCCTTAGGCAACGTTGTTTCTGGGGAGGGATGTTTGAAGACGTGGAGACATGGGTTAAAGCGTGTCAGCGGTGTATTCTCACAAAAATGCCTCAGCCTAAGATCCAGGCCCCAGTAAAAGCTTTCTTAGCTTCTCGACCACTGGAGGTGGTAGCAGTCGATTTCACGGTGCTTGAGCCAGCTTCTGATGGCCGTGAGAATGTGCTAGTTATCACGGATGTTTTCAGTAAATTCACATTAGCATTTCCCACAAGAGATCAGAAGGCTGACACTACTGCAAAGCTGTTACTCAGAGAGTGGTTTATGAAGTATGGGGTTCCGGAAAGACTACATTCAGATCAAGGTAGAAATTTCGAGAGCGAGGTTATTGCAGAGTTGTGTAAATTGTATGGGATTAAAAAGTCACGTACCACTCCATACAGGCCACAAGGTAACGCACAATGTGAGAGATATAACCGGACTCTCCATGATTTGCTTCGCACTCTACCCTCAGAGAAGAAAAGGCGTTGGCCTGAATATCTACCAGAGTTGGTTTATGCGTACAATGTGACCCCGCACTCAACCACAGGGTATTCACCCTATTACTTGCTCTTTGGGGTACAGCCACGGTTGCCAGTTGATGCACTTTTGGGGCATGAGGATAGTAGGGACCATAAGTTAGATTGGTTGGCCGAGCATCAGGAGAGACTTAAGCAAGCCCATGACCGTGCCAGAGAGTATTCAGAGCGCAAAGCAGCCGAAAGGATCGCATTGCAAAATGAGAAGGTGTTTTGTCCACCCGTAGATATCGGACAGGTGGTGTATTTACGCCATCGACCTCCTGGGAGAAATAAGATTCAGGATGCATGGAGTCCAACTATGTATAGAATAGTAGACATTCAGGGTACCACACACACCGTAGAGCCTTTAGAGGGAGGACCCAATAAGAGAGTCCATAGGTCAGAACTACGGCTATGTCAAATTCCCGTTCCTAAGCCAAGAACTAGAAAGGAAAGTGTACCCACTATTCAACCTGACTTAGAGCAAACACCTGATTTTTCTGACAGTGACCTAATGGTAATAGAGGAAGTGACTGTACATGGTCCAGCTCAGTCTGTGAATTTAGATGTGAAGACTGAGAGAGACAAGATTGATTTGATGCCTGTTATGCAGGATAAGAATAAAGAGTCTGACACAGCAGATGATTCTCCAGAGTTAGGGTCAGAAACGTACCCAGTGCCAGCTCAAAGGAGGACTAAAAGGTCTAATGCTGGGGTTCATTCTAATCCATTTCACTTACCTAAATCCACATGTAATGCAGTGACCGTGGGTACAGAAATGGTTTCTCAGGTTCTGACACATTTAGGTGCGGCTTTATTTGAAAAGGCATTACAGGAAGCCAGAATGTCTATGCAGACTTAAATGGGAGTCAGCGAGGACGTTGACTAGTTGCAGGGGAGAATGTAGCCAGGTGGCAATAAAAGTTCTCTTTTTGTTTATTAAAGAGAGTTTTTTTTATTTGTTTTGTTTATTTCATATGTATACATTTGTTTCCAAGCAATGTATTATGTTAAAAATGTGTAAATGTTTATTTTCTGTGCATTTATATAAGCACTGGGTAAAAGGATGCTGTCTCTTTAAGGGAGTGGTCTTGTGGGGGATTATATTTCCCATTTATTTATCTGAGGCCATTTTGTGAGCAGCAGTTCTCCTGGGCAGAGCAGAGATTGGCTGGAGAAAAGTTAATCTTGTGGTAAATAAGTCATCTTTCATTTATAATCTCTAATATAGGTATAAAACTGTTCCTAAAAGTATACATAAACTGAGGATGACCATATTTTGTGTGAATTGATCATTATTTTCAAAGATGCATTTAGATTTAATGTGAGGCCATGCGGGCTGCATTCAGCCATAGAATCTTTTGAGACAGATACAGTGTGTTAGTTTTAAACAGAAGATAGACTGTAACTCAAAATTCATGTGTATCTGTGTTTTATTTTATTTTATTATATTTTATTTCGAAGATGACCTGTAAGCAGGTGGTTGAGGGCTAAAGAGGCCTGGTGTGTTTGGGGAGTCTCTAAGGGATCTGAGATGTGAGTTTTGAATTTTATTTCAGAACTTTGTAAACTAAGTTGGATGTAATGGCTGTGTATTTAATTTCTAATGTCAATTTCTATCTCTGTATTTTTGTGTTTTACAGTCGTTCACCCACTGCCGTATATTTTTGATGTAAACTTTTATTTTTATTTCTTTATATTTTACTCTGCTCAGCTCTAAAGAAAAGCTAGAAAGGACGAGTTACTAATCACCACCTGAAAGTAACTTGCAAATAAAAGAACCCCAACATTTTATATTGTGTCCTGGATGTTCTCTTTCTCCACGGGCTACATTTACAGGGTCAAATGTGTTCCCTCTGAAGTACAAAGCCATTCCTAACAGCAATAAGTACAAATTTGTACCATTTATCACTGCACTGATAAACAATATATATATTTAACTGAACATGTTTCATAAAAAGCCAGACAATTTTGGTTAATCAAGTTCTTGACACATTCAGTTGATGATAATGTTTAGAATCTTTATAATTTTCGCTGGCACAAAAAACATGGGTACATAAAAGAATTTTAACTAAAAGGCGCTATATAAGTTGAACTTCATTCATTCATTTCTCATTACTGAAATGGTTGATTATTTACAAATAAATTCATAATCAGAGTCATATTTTGTTTGCAAGTATATTTACATAATCCATAAATCATCTTTTTTCATATATTTATTTTTAACACAACATCCTAAAAAACGTTGTAAAGCATTGACTATGTCGTGGTAATGAGAGAAATGTAAGACATTTTAAAAATAACAAATATGAAAAAATACTCTATATAATTTATGTAACCCTGTACATGAGTGACATTAATCTGATTTCAAAATTGCCTAAAATGTGCATTTCTAATCATATATCAGATGTCATATCACATTGCAGTAATGATACATGTGAAACATTGTGGACTTCATCTTTAAAATGCAAATTAAATGTATTTATTTATTTATTCAAAAGGGACAGTGCACATTGATGAACATTTCAGTTTCAGCATCAATATAAATGTACCAGAGTTAGCTAAAAAGCTAGTTTTCATCTGTAGTCCCTGGGAAGGTTGTTGGAAGAAAAAAAAAGTGTCTCAACAGCTACACACACAATACAATAACAGCACATACACAGTATACCTACAGTACCACAAACATTTCATAAAATATACCTGGCTATCAGTGATTACAGATTTGTTTTGCTTTCAGTTTCTATTGTGGGGCCTAAATTAGGATATTGAAGATCATATGTGTAAATCTTCATATACTGAAGCACACTCGGCCTTATATGAGCAAGTTCATTGAGTTGCTCATCCTCTGTCTGCCCTTTCCCGTAACAAGTCTCAAACCTGTACCAGGCACGTCCCAAAGGGAGGCAGCTGCTATAAGATAACAGGCCATAATTTGGAGAATTTCCCAGAAAACGCTTCATTATGGCTAGGGGAGCATATCTCTGAATTCATTAATCAGACCAGATGTCCAACATAGGCCTAGCTCAGTCTTTCTCCCACGGGAAGACTGAGCAGGTGAAGGTCAGGATTTTTAAAAAAAACATACCATGTTGATTTGATCACGATTAGATCCAATTATGGGACTAATGGCATAATGCCCATAGCCTTGACCGGAAAAACCTCCCTAAAGATGATCATTTTTGGGAACAATTATGTTCAACCGACATATGGTTATATAACGGTAAAAAGGTGGAGCCTAAAGCCCCCACCTTTTGTTCACCCAAATACTGTATAAAAATGTGTGTAATCCTTTGTCTCATCAGAAGACTGGATCCTTCTGACTGAATCTGGCTGACTTCAAGACAATAAAGAACATCTTAAGAACTTCGAAGAACTCCATCTTCTCCTTTCTTTAACTTAAGGCACTCGTCTGTTGATTATCTTTGAATTTAACGCTGTGTAGTGATGCATGACTAGATAACTTTTAAAGAGTCTATTTTAAGCTAGCCCAATGCTTCCCTTTAAGGGAGGCCTAAGAGTCGTCAGATTACGAACGACATTCTGGCGCCCAACGTGGGCCCCGAAAAGAGCCCATATGCAGTAACGATTAGAGATAAGCAGCTGTGACATCGTGTGGCGAAGAAGACAATCCTCTTCAAGGAAATGTGAGCATTATTACCTTTTTCAATTTAATTACTGAAAAAGAAATAGTGTTTTCTTGCTCACAAAGATGTCATTGTTTTAGAGGTTAAAAAGAAAATTAAAACTTTTATAAAAAGGTAATGTAATAATTAATTGAATAACAAGCAGACGAGCGCTATGACTTAAAGAAAGATATACACATGTTTAGAAATATGTGTATAACGATATAAGTTGAGATCAATTGATCAAATTTAATGAAATACTTGATGAGCATTTTTTGCGTCTAGACGCCTAAATTCAAGTAAATTAACCAAAATTTAAGTAAAATACAATAAGTAATTGTATGTTAATGTCTGTCTAAGTGTATGTTGTACATTTATCTCCCGGGCGTTAAAGACGGGACACGTCATAAGGTGCGATCTAGAAAGCACGACGTTAGACTTGATGAGAGAACATGAGAAAAAGAGAATAAATACAGAAAAAGAGAATAAGTATAAGAGCGACGCCAGAGAGTGAAGCGTGCGCCAAAGAGATATAAATAAGAGCGACGCCTGAGAGAAAGCGTGCGCCAAAGGCCTAAGAGAGTAAGAGATAAATGGGAAAAGACTTGGACACCCGTCTGTTTAACAGAGGGTCGTAAGAAAACCAAGTCCGTCTCTTTGTTCCATGAGCGTAAGTTGAGACACTCTATCCTGACTGTTTTTACAGCGGAGATTGATTCTCACTCGGAGAAAAACGCTTAGTGCAGAACGCCACTGTAACTGACAGAGACGAGGGATAACTATTCAAATCTGACTAGTAGGGTATATGTTTTCTGTTGTCTGTTTAAAATCTGTGTTTATTATTGTCTGAGATCTCTAGTTTATTTTTAATAACTGCTTAGATTGTGTTAAAACTTAAGTAAACTGTTTACTATGACTGTGAATTTGTAGATAACCTGTTTAAATGTTATTGGTGTTATTTGATGTTGTTTAGTGATGAGCCCACCCAGAAAAGTATTGAGAATTTGTAACAGAGTGATAATTACTTGCTTAGTGACTGTAACCGTACACCATAGGCGTGGCATTTTTCGTAGAGTGGACATTCGTGTTGTTTTTGTAAGGAGAGTTGGTCGTGAGGTGGTTAAGGGCGTAAAACAGCTGCAGACGTTTTTAGACCCAGACACCTATAGAAGAGTGTTAAAATGCATCCGCCAACTACAAGGTTGGAGTCGGTGAAGCAATATGCCAAATTACAGTACAAAAACTTGATAATAACCATAACCACAGTGACAGTGGTTTATCAAAAATTCCCAATCGATTTAGAAGCCAGCGAAAGAGCTGAGAGGACCATGAGGTACTGTAAACAGTACCGACCAAGCAATTGGAAATTGTTTGAAGCATGGGTTGGTGAAATTATGATCTACACATCCAAACCATGGCTAACTTCGCTAATGAGTGACCAATGTAGGTTTAAGGGCATGACTCATTTGCAAATGCGGTTGCAAGGCTTAGCGGCCCCTGGGCCAGCTGTAGCACTGGACATTGCCCAGACACGCAGAGTTCGAAGAAGAATAAACAGAGCGAGAATTAAAGAGCGTCGAAAACAGCGCAGACGACAAGACGCTAGGGAGATGAATTTGATTAAGAAATGGAGCAAGCCATACTCTCAATAGAGTCCCTAGTGTATACCTTTGTCTAAAATGTACAGGCTGTAAATACGCACACACATACATACGCTTATGCAGTCTCACACACACATAATGACCCACCCATATATGGGCATGCACACACATACATAGACACACAGACACACACACACTCGCACACTAAAACATGTAGATGCTATATTAGCTCTTGAACTAAACCAAAGACAATCATGGTTGTCATTTCTAAGTAAGTAAAAAGGGTGCAATATATTAATTTTAATCTCGAAATCTATTTTGAAATGTAAATATATTCTCTCAGTTTCTTTTTAGAAAACCTCAATCAACTGGACGACAGTCCCACTTGAGGAGGAAACGAGAGACTAACGTGGTGACACCCTTCACGCAGAAAAGATAAGAGTACATTTTACTCCTTATTAACTCATTTATTATGGGTAATAAAAGCACCAAGACTTGCAAAACTGAAATAGACCCAGTACAGCTCCTTATTGAAAAAGGAGTTGGCACTTATGCTGAACTAACTCAGTGTATGGCTAGATGGCATAAGCTGACAGCTAAAGCTGATAAACAATGGCCCCTTGCAGGGACCTTTGACGCAGAGCTGTGCAACATGATACGTGCCTTAGAGCAAGAATCTTATGTATGGAATAGCCGGCAGAGGATTAAACAGCAGCGCAGGCTGATTTTGCTGAAGGCATTTATGGACCATGGCCCTAAGCCAACTAATGCCCCGGCAAGCCCTACCAGTCCTATTCCAATTCCAGAAAGACCTCCACCATATGCTTCTGAGCGCACCCCAACCACAGTGGCTCCTCCAAGTGGCTCCTCGACGGACAAGGAACAGATGAGAGGTGAAACCACACTAAAGAGTAATTATGAAAGCAGTGTGCATGAGCCCTCTGATGAGGATAAAGGATCAAGATCACGCACCCCAGCTGCTGAAGAACATTTCCCAGCTGCTGATGAACACTTCCCTGAAGTGCGATTCCTCACATCTCCACTACAGCGGAGAGTTACTGGCGTGTTGGAGATAGAGCCTGAAGCGAGCGCTAGACAGAGACGAGACGACTTCCAGAATACATATAATAAAACGGAGAAGGCTATAGAAGAAGAACTCAAGAAGCTACATAATAAAAGTGATTCAGAGAACTCGACAACCTCACGCGTTGCTCATGGCTTGCGTAGAAGCCGATCTGTTGAGCTGCAAAGCCCATTAATGCAGAATGAACCTGTTGGCACAGATTTCCCTCTCACGGACTCTGGTGAGGATGAGGACCTAATCGACTGGAGATCACCTCAAGACCGGACACCACTCCCAGGTCCAAGACGCTCTGAACGTATAAGACTGAGACAGAGGTCCAACCAGCTTAAACCATTAAAACCATTAAAACCATCCAAGTCATCCCTATTCTTCCCCATCATTGCCCAGGGCCATGGTAGCTCATATGTGCCCTGGTCCTTTATGGACTTGAAAGGCCTGGTTGAGCAACTACCTAACATAACCGCAGGAGGGCAGAAGTGGATCACTGCTTTTGAAGACAAGACATCAGGCTACACTATAGCCATTGGAGACATAAAAGCTATCCTATCACACACCGTTGGAAAAACCAGAATGGAAGACATATTTTCACTGGCCAACTACAAGAACCTGGCAACAAAACAATTCTTTGAAGACACACCTTTCAACTACTACAGAAACAAAATCTGGGATGCCATTCGTCAAGAATTCCCAACTGACATGGATCCAAGTCAACTGGATTCACTTGAACTGAAACCTGATACCTCTGCCACCGAGTACATCACCAACTTTCAAAAGAAATGGCTAGAGGAAACAGGTACTGCTTGGAACTCCTCCAACCAGTGTCTGTTTAAGATGATGCTGAGAAAGAGCTTGCCCAAAGAAGTGCAAGATGCACTTGATGAGGTCGTGGGTTTAAATAACATGGATTGGAACATGTTTAAGGATCAAATCGTCCATCATGCAGAGCGATACAAGAAAAAGAAGGCCCAGAATAAAGAAGAGTTGGAGAAAATAGCTTTGCAGCTACAAAGAGCACAACTGACAGAGTTGAAAAAGAAAGATAAAAAATTAGCTGACCTCATGGCAGTGATGACCTCTGATAAACCCAAGGCACCAAGTGCAACTGATCAGATTTTGCCTGTCCTGACCACACAAGCACCTGTACAACAACCAATGCAAGGCCCACAGGGGATGCAACCACAACAAGTTGTTCCTGCAACTCAGACGTTTCCTGCACCTGCAACATCAATGATGCCGATCAATGCAATGCCACAGAACCAAGGCATGCAGCCCAATACTGTCCAGATTACCAACCCCAATCTCAACCAACTCCAACGACCTATGCCGCCTGTTAATGTCTATGTTAACACAGGATTAGGCAACAGGGGAGGACTCAGAGGAAGAGGAAGAGGTAGAGGCCGTGGGATGCCAAGACCAAATAACAACCCATTCGGCATGCCTAATGCGCAGACCCTGGATCAATTAGACACATTTGACATTCCAGGTCAAAAATTCCAACAAGGTCAAGGATACCAGCAAGGTCAAAACTACCAACAAGGCCAAGGCTATCGACAAGCTGGAACTTCTCCTGTTTGCTACACATGTCACCAACCCGGCCACTACTCAAGAAACTGTCCAAATGCTGGATGGTACTGAAGATGCCCGGAAAGCCTTGAGGGGGAGAATATCCAATTGGCAGTATCAAATTCGTCTATTAGTGACCCAAAAGTACAGGTTAAAATTAATGGTGAGAAAAACATATTGTTCTTAATTGATACAGGAGCCACCCACTCCGTAATTGGTCCAGAAGGAGTAAATCTTCCCCTGTCCTCTCATCAACTAAGGGCACAAGGCTTTTCAGGGAAAACGCAAACACTAAAATTTACAGAACCTGTACACCTAACCATAAATGAGCAAACTGTAGTAGCTCCCTTATTATATTCGGAAGCATGCCCAGCTAATCTCCTAGGTAGAGATATACTATGTAAATTGAATGCAGATAATAAATGTTCACCCACTGGATTGTATATAGACTTCCCAACCCCAGTTTACCAGATGTACATAAAAGCAAAAGAGGGAAGACCAATCAAAGACTTGCCAACAGTTTATTGGCTGAGGCTAGTAGATAGCCTACTCGACAGGCTCTACCACAAGTGGGAGCCTTGGATTGAGAGCCATAGACCTGACATGAAGAAGGTATCAGATGATCTGCACTGTACTCTTTTGTACGATCATGATAATTCACAGACTGAATATGACGCATGTTGGCAACAGTGCCTACAGGGCAAATCAATCACACTAAGAACAGGAGACATGATCATAGGTCCTCAAGGAGTTGCTGTAGAAGCCATTCTTGATGACAACTTGTTACAATGGTACAAGGTTGAGAATTCTGTACCACATGTATCTCTTATGGTTGCTAAATACAATCAACAAATGGACTTAGGTCCAATGGTGTTGGCTAGCAAAAAGATGACATGGATTGAAACAGATGATCAGTGTGTTTTCGAATCGGCTGATCGAACATACTATAAAATAACCACCAAGTCTGTTAACAGAACAATAGCTGAAAAGGTTGCTGTGGATAGACTAGCGCCTTATATTCAAGCCAAACTGACCAGGGATCAGGAAGAGCTGTTAAAGGCGGTACCTGAGCAATTATGGACCAAACACCACACTGATGTAGGCTTTATTAGATCTGTAGAGCCAGTTCAAGTGACTCTTAAGCCAAACGCCAGATTACCTTACCAACGACAAAACCCACTGAGTAAGGCTGCGTTTGAGGGAATTAAGCCAACAATTGAGGGCTTGTTACAGGCAGGAGTTCTAGTACAAACCACCAGTCGATGCAATACTCCAATTTACCCTGTGAAAAAAAAACAACTCTGATAAATGGCGTTTAGTACATGACTTGAGAGCTGTAAATGCTGTTGTGGAAGGCGAAACTCCTGTAGTGCCTGACCCACACACACTACTCTCAAATATTCCTTTTGATGCTACGTTTTATAGTGTTATTGACCTCTGTTCTGCATTTTTTAGCATTCCACTCGATGAACAATCCAGATTTTTGTTCGCATTCACATATGGAGGCAAACAATACACTTACACCCGCATGCCACAAGGCTTTAGCGAAAGCCCTAGTATATTCAACAAAACAGTAGCACAAGACCTAGGCGACATCGAAATCAGCAGTACACTGATCATGTATTTTGACGATCTGCTAATTGCTTCCAAAACCAAACAGGAATGTGAACAAGACACAATAACAGTCTTGACCAAATTGGCAGAGAAAGGCCACAAGGTTAGCAAGGCTAAATTGCAATTTTGTGCTGAGGAAGTAGACTACCTTGGCAGACGCTTAAAAGGTAACAAGCGTACAATTATGCCAACACACATTAAAACCATCCAGTCTGTTCCTAAACCAATTACAGTAGGCCAAATGCTCACTTTTTTAGGGATGGCTGGATATAGTCGACAATGGATTTGTGACTTTGCACTTAAAACCGCTCCCCTGAGGAGATTGGTAAAAGCAGCAGGACAGAGAGACCTTAAAGGAATCTTGGTTTGGGATGAGGAAGCTGAACAAGTTTTCATGCAGATCAAGCGTGATCTGTGCAATGCTCCTGCATTGGCCAACCCAGACTATTCAAAACCTTTTGAACTTTTTGTGTCTGTAAAGAAGGGGTTCGTTAATGCTGTTTTAAGACAATTGTCAAACCCCATACAGGGCTACACTCAAGCAAACACCATAGCCTACTTTAGTACACAACTTGGAACAAGGCATGCCACCTTGCTATCAAGGTTTGGCAGCAGCAGCATATGCCTTTGAAAAGGCTACTACAATTACCATGGGATACCCAGTTACCATGTATACCAACCATTGCCTACATACTTTGCTAACATCTAATTCTTTTGTGCTGACAAATGCCAGACGCACAGGCTATGACGCCCACGGAGTTTCACAGGTGTATGGATCTATCTGGGCCCAGCGCGGGTTCGTAAGAGCTGATGGTACCGAAATTGCACATGGACAAGCCATTTCAGACCTCTTAGAAGCTATTTTGCTACCTGACAGACTTGCCATTGTTAAATGTGGTGCTCATAGACATGACGATTCTTTGATTACCCAGGGCAACAATATGGCTGACCAGGAGGCAAAAGATGCTGCTACCGCAACATTACAGTGCCCTGCCCAATCCAGAGACAGACTCCAATTGGCTGAGGAACAACTAACTGAGCTTACACCAGATTTAACTAGCTTAAGTGAATGCCAAGAAAGTGCCAGTATCTATGAAAGAAACGTTTGGATCAAAAGAAGAGCTAAACCAGAAAATGGTGTCTGGTACGGCCCAAATGGCCTGCCAGTAGCTCCCATTTCCTTATTAAATATTCTGATTGCTGATGCACATGGCGTATCTCATGTCCACCGGAAAGAAATCATTAAACAAATCAAGGCTGAGTGGTGGACTCCATATCTAGTTCTCACTGTAGACCAATTCCTTAACAATTGTGCTGTGTGTATACAGTATAACTTCAGAAAGTCTATGACTGCTCCATTAGGACACATCCCTGTTCCTGATGGCCCATTCAGACACTTGGTAATGGATTACCTAGACATGGGAAAACCCATTAGGGCATTCCGCTACATAATAGTAGTAACTGACAGATTTAGCAGATGGACTGAGGCACAAGCAACTCAAAAAGAAACAGCAACTGCAGCTGCAAGATTCCTAATCCGGGAGGTGATTCCCAGATTTGGAATACCGGATACGATTAGTTCAGATAACGGTTCGCATTTTGCTAACAAAGTCATCGCGACCATAGCAAAATCACTTGGCATCAAACATAGGCTTGGTTGTGTCTACAGACCACAGAGCCAAGGCATTGTTGAACGACAAAATGGGGTCCTAAAAGCAAAAATTGCAAAGATCATTGCGCACAGTGAAGGAAAAATTAATTGGCTGGATGCCCTTCCGCTAGCTTTGATGAGCATGAGAATGACCACAAACAGAGTGACTAACCTAACACCACATGAGATGGTGACAGGCAGACCAATGCCAGTTACGTATCTTAGAGCACCATATCAAGGCCCTAGTCTTGAACAGCTCCAAGCTGAACTTCATGATTATGTCACATGCCTTACCAAAATTCACAGAGACCTATTTGCTCAAGCAAAAGGAGCAAGTGCTAACAGATCTGCTGAGATTGACAGCTCGCTGACTGAACTGCTCCCTGGAGATTATGTATATGTAAGAGTGTGTAACAGGTATCGTAATACAGTACCTGTAGACAGATATGTTCCTGTAAAACAGGGGAGAAATGAAGAGACAGCTCTGAACTTGACTCAGTCCTCTGCAGTTCTGATTTATTAAACAATATTCATTTGCACCAAATATCTGTGTCTTTACTCGCTGTCATTGCATTTACAATGTATTTTATATAAAAAAATAATTTAAACATTCACAAAAATGCAAAATAAAATTAAACAAATTCACATTACATATGTTCACATGTCCAATTTCACTTTAGTAGGCCACATCCTTCATTACCCCTTAAAACTGGTATAAATATATACCTACATATGTAGTAAATAATACATAATATATAATATCTACATAACAAAGCGTATTTGTAGCAATAAATTAGTGTGGAAAATACACTTGGGAAAATTAGCTCTGAAAACTAAATGTTTAGATATACACACTTGGGCAAAACTAAAATACTGCAGGCTATGAACATAAAACAATTAGAACAGTACAATATTCAAAGTCATTAATTTACTATAAACAGGTCAGCTTTTAAACAAAACTATCACTTTTCTGAGAAAACTACATTTAAAAGTGTAGCTAGCTCACCCACTAAACCAACATAGCTAGCTAGCTTCCCAAGGTCAAACTAACACTCATTCAAAACAGTCCCATATTTCACACAACACACTCTTTCTAGAACAAATAACTAACAAAATTCCTAATTACAACTTGTATTTTGTACTTTCATTGGGTTATGATCTTCATTTTAGTACCACAAACCTGTAAAACAGGGGAGAAATGAAGAGACAGCTCTGAACTTGACTCAGTCCTCTGCAGTTCTGAGAGAACTTTCTAGAGAACAATGTAATATGAAGCTGCCGCCTTCTACTGCCACCTTCAGGCTCAAAAGCGTTATAGCAGGCTTGATCAATAGAGCTGTATAAATTGTTTTTCTGACCACAATAAAAGTACAACAGCTATACATTTTACAAGAACAATTAAACACAACCTCAAATCTTTGAAATAAAAGAAAAATATGTACACAAATATTTACACAACTAATTATACAAAGTTATATATAATTTTGACATATAAACACTTATGTGAGCACACTTAAGTGGGCGTCACACACTCCCGGACAAGAGAAGGTAGATCCCCACTATTGTTAATCTCAACCATTCTCCTTCCTTAACCTATTTACATCTCAACGAGCCAATATGTTAGGTGGTATATGTACTGGTGGTGGCAGGGATGCAAAATAAACACATGCTCCCTGTGGGAATGCTGTATATGGTGCAGGGTATGAAGGTAGTCCATATGCAGGTGTTGTGCTATGTATGGGGATATATAAAGACTGAAAGGTGAAAGGTGAGTCATTGAAAGGTATGTGTGGGGTTGTAAAGGCATTGGCTGTATTGACTGTGGCTTGTGTTTGTACTGATGGTTGACCAAGTGTCTCGTATGTGAAGACTTGTCGTGGTTTCCTAACACGAACTGATTTTCTAATCTCTGCTCTTGCATTAGTTGAAGGAGGGGTCAAACACTGCTCCTCTTGGAGAAATTCTGAGTCTTCTTCTTGGCTTTCTTCTCCGTCAGGTAGAATAGAAGCAGGTATGTGTCCTTCCATACCTTCAAACTTTTCTTCTCTTGCAGGTACCAGGATTTTCTCAGGTAAGTGCTCTGTTTCCTGATTTTTATTTTTATTTGTAGGTGTCGGGATTGTCTCAGGTAAGTACCCCATTACATGGTGGTTTTCTGTTGCAGGCATGCGAACTGGAACACCCCAACTCCCAGCTGGGTTCCCATGCTTCCTCACAACAGGCCTTTCCTCTCTCTGCTCTGCAGGTACTCTCAACCAATATCTCCCTCTGTCCGAATCATCAGAATCAGAATCTTGACTGTCATTGGAAACTACCTGCTCTTCTCTGTTACATGCTCTGTATTGGTGTTTTCTCTGCTGTGTCCTCTTCTTTTGATCAAGCTTTGCTGAGTGTTGTGTATTTTCAACAGGTAAGTCATTGACCAGCAGTAGAAGATTTCGGTGAAGCGTCCGTGTTTTCTGCCTGTCTCCAACTTCTGGGTACACCACATACACAGGATTATCAGAGAACTGTTCCTTTACAATGTATATGGCTTTCTCCCAATAGGACCTCAATTTTCCTGGTCCACCACGTTCACTAAGGTTTCTAATTAGGACCCGATCACCAGGCTGTAACACTACTCCTTTTGCTTTCTTGTCATATGTCGACTTACTTCTCACACTGGACTGCTTGCTATTTTCACTAGCGATCTGGTAAGCTTCCATCATCCGTCTTGCCCACTTCTCTGCATACCCCTTTGGCACCTCTGCTTCTCCATCCTCAACCAGCCCAAACAGCAAGTCAACTGGCAGACGTGGGTGGCGACCATAGATGAGAAAGTACGGGGAGTAGCCTGTGGACTCGTGGCGGGTACAATTGTATGCATGTACTACCTGTTGGAGATGGTCCTTCCATCGCTCCTTTTCTCTGTCCGTCAAAGTTCTCAGCATCTGGAGGATGGTACGGTTAACCCGTTCCACTGGGTTGCTTTGCGGATGGTAGGGCGTGGTCCTGGAATGCTGGGTACCAGAAAGTTGTTGCAGATTATGGAATAGTTGGTTCTCAAATTCACGACCTTGATCGTGATGTAATTTTGCTGGGTACCCAAAGCGTGGTATAAAATCACTAAAGATACGCTCAGCAGCTGTCTTGCCACTCTTGTTCTTTGTGGGATATGCTTGTACAAATCTGGTGAAATGGTCGAGGATCACAAGAATATACTCATAACCTCCCTTACTGGTTTCCAAGTGCAAGTAATCAATACACACCAATTCTAGAGGTAAACTTGATGTGATGCTACCCATGGGGGCCCGATTATGAGTCACTGGCTTCTTTGACTTGATACATGGGCATCTCTTAGTGACGTAGTCCTCAATTTCTCTGGCCATAAAGGGCCAATAGAACCTCTCCCTCGCAAGCTGAAGGACCCTTTCTGTGCCGACATGGGCCATCTCATCATGTAATTGTTTCAGTGCCACATTCCTGTACTTGGCTGGGAGTACTAGCTGCTTTCTTCCATTAGCTCGGCGATAAAGGAGATCATTCTCCAAAAACAACTTTCCCCATTCATGAAGCAGTTTTCTGGTGGTACCATTCGCTGTTTTGCGTGCTTCATCAGTCAAGGGCATATTGGACTCTTTTAGCTTCATCACTGCACCGACAGCATCATCTGCTCTTTGTGATCTCACCAGTTCATCATGGCTGATTTTCCACACTCTACCACAGGGCTTTTGAGTAGTGTCATGGGCAACATCCAGAGCAGCAACCCACGCAACATCCTTCTGCTTAGCTACTCTACTGCCATCCCAAACAGCATGCACAACCTCCTCTGAAAACTCTTCTGTACAGGCTTTGGTGTAGTTTTCGATGTCCAAGGGAATACGAGACAGCATGTCAGCATCAATATTCGACTTCCCCGGCCTGTACTTTATATCAAAACGAAAATCTGAAAGCTCTCCTACCCAGCGATAGCCCACTGCATTTAGCTTTGCGGTACTCATGACATATGTCAACGGGTTGTTGTCAGTGTATACCGTGAAGTGGGGTGCATAGTACAAGTAATCCCTAAACTTTTCACACACGGCCCACTTCAAGGCGAGAAACTCTAATTTTCCACTGTGTAGATGGTAATTACGCTCAGCTGGGGTCAGTGTTCTGGACCCATATCCAATTACCCTCAACTTGCTATCCTGATGCTGGTAGAGGATGGCACCAAGGCCCTGATCTGAAGCATCAGTGTGCAGTTGAAATGGTAGGTTGAAATCAGGGTACGCGAGTACAGGAGGGTTTACAAGGAGGGCAATGAGTTGCTCAAGGGCATGTTGGTGTTCACAGGTCCATTCTACAGGAGTTCTGGATGGCAATTGTGGACCCTTGCTTCTGCCTTGTCCCCTAACTGTCTGACCGGGCTTAGTCTGCAGTAGCTCGTACATTGGCTTTGCTATTCGTGAAAAGTCCTGGATATAAGACCTATAATATCCCAGAAATCCTGTGAGTTTCCGCACATCTCCAACTGTTTGTGGGATCTTGCTGGCTAACAGTTGTACTGCTTCCAGGTCTCTGGGGTCAATCCTCACCCCCTGAGCAGACACCAGGCGACCCACATATCGGACCTCCTGCCGGAAAAACTCACACTTCTCAGGCCTGAGCTTCACCCCATGATGTTGTAGAGCCTGTAGAACTTTGCGCATTCCTTCTATGTGCTCCTCGAAGGACTTTGCATAACAAAGAACATCATCGAGATATGGGATGCAACATTCATCTCGTAAGGGTCCAAGCATCTCCTCCATACTCCGCTGGAAGGCTGCTGGGGCGTTGGTCAGGCCAAACGGGACCCGAACCCATTCATAAAGTCCCCATGGAGTGATGAAGGCAGTGAGGGGTCTGGAGTGTTTGTCAATAAACCCCTGATGGTAGGCTTTCCCCTGATCGAGAATACTGAACCAGCAATTACCACCAAGTGTGTCGGTCAGATCTTGTATCCTTGGTAATGGATGACGGTCAGGGATGGTCTTTTGGTTCAGAAGACGATAATCAATACACAGTCTTAGGGTACCGTCCTTCTTGCGGACACAAACAACAGGTGCAGCGTAGGGGGATTTGGATTTTACAATCCAGCCTTTCATCAGCAATTCTTGTATGTACTCTTTCACTTCCTTAAACAAAGGTTTAGGGATAGAAGAATACGCTCTCTGAACTGGTATGTCATCCTTCAAGGTGATTGACATTTGCAAAGTTGGTATGCAGCCAATATCATTGCTGTCCCGAGCGAAGGCTGCTGATTCTTCATACAGCATTTTCTTGACCTTTTCTTGTTCTTCTTCAAAGAGGTGGCTGAGGTCAACTGGTGGATGCCACAGTGATGGACTACTGTTACTGGATGACTGTGTTACACTGCTAACTGAAGCGGTGGTCTTCACTTTTACTGCAGTGTCTGTACTAATAACTCTGGCCACTGACTGAACACTACCAAGGGTGGTCTTTCGTGGTAGAGTGATGGCATGTTTTGTGTTGTTCCCCACTGGTACAGATACATAGGGTTTTCTTGTACACTGTATCTCCAGTAGGCCCTCTCCAATATCCAATTCTGTGAGTTGTACATTGTCTTCAACAGGCTCAAAGAGAACAAAGGTGTCTGGTGGGTCATTAACTGGTGGAACTGGACACTTAATCCAAACTACTTGTCCAGCCGGAATGGTGATGTTGTGTATGCCAGTTCTCAGAAATCGGTGGTACATGTGAGGTTTTTCTGCTTGGATGAAACTCACTAACAGCTCTGCTTTCTCAGCTGGTATAGCTATTGTTCCAGAAAGAAGAGAAGTTAGGGTTGGGATTGATTCAGCTGGTTGGCTCTGTATCATTTCTTCCAGAACATTGAAACCTAACAGTGGCCGTTCCAAGGGAATGCTGCTAATAAGAAATGGTACGACAATAGAGAGACTTAAATTCTCCTTCTCCTTGAAGTTAACAGTGATTGGAACCCAACCATCAAAGGGCAAGACATCTCCATTGATTGCATGGACCTCCAGCTCCTCATTGTCATCCATAATTTCACTAAAGGGTCTGACTGTAGCCTGTGGTAAGTTCCTTTCTTTCCATTGTCTGTCAACCATGCTCACCTGGGCTCCTGTATCTAGTAAAGCATTAACTGCTATACCACTTAGATTACACTGGGTGAGTGCTTTGCCTCCAATGAGTTTGGCTAGGCGCTCACTCTGATAGGTAGGTAAGGACAGAGAGAGCTGGGGGTAACCTTGATTTGGCTTGCTTGTCATTTTTACTGTGACATTCTCTGACTTTGCATTTTCACTTTCCAGGCTTTGTTTACTACAGTCAACAGCATGGCTTGAAGCCTGGTGGGACACTAACTGTGACCCGGTCACTGGTTGTCCCTCTTCAGCGACCGGCTCCAGTTTTCCTGACGCTTAGGCTTTTTAAGACAACCCACTGCCCTATGTCCCTCTTCACCACATGAAAAGCAGTGGGTACAGTCAGTGCGGTTACTCTCAAGACATCTTGCGCAGCTGTATGATTTTCCTCTTCTTGGATCTCTACTGACACAATACTGGTGAGATGGTTCTGGCTGTGGGGCCTGTACTGGTGACTGTAGCTGTCCAACTATGTCCATAAGCTTCTCTACTTTCTCAGTTAGCTGCTGAAGCATGTCTACATTAGGCTTTTTCTCTGAATTTCCCTTCTTTGTGCTAGTGTTTGGACCCACTGCACCTTCAAGCTGGGAGCAATTCACATTCACCTGTCTTGGTTTTACAACTGATCCTAACCGTCTCTGTCTCTCATTCTCATCATTTGTAATCTTCATCATGTGTTTTAGGATCCCCTCATCAGTTACTCTACTGTCTGAAAGCAATGGCTTGAGCTCTCGTCGAATGTCATCATGTTTCTGTCCCAGCCCTTGGTACACAGTGTGAAGGAAAACATCCTGGACAGTGCTTGGATTGTATTTTACATCTGCATCAGTGGATCGCGAGGCAAACAGGATCTTTTGTTTGAGCCCTATCACACGGTACAAGAACTGTTGTGGGGTTTCACGGTCACTTTGTTTAGTACACATGAGTTCCTGAAACAATTCCATGTTACTACGTCCACCTAAGTGGGACTGTAGGAAACCTTTGAGCTCCTCTACAGTTAGGTCGTCCTTGTGCATTAACATATCCTTAAAGTTTCCAGCCTTGATAACTCTTAGGACACCTCTCACTATTTCAGCATCGCTAAACTTCTCCCTAACCCCTTCCTCAATCTGCCGACATATGTTGTTATAGCTGATGTCTGACCCCTGGTCACTGATCTGCCCCCCCTGGATCTTAAATTCTCTACGCTGGAGGTATGAAAGGTCCACAGGTATCATTTTATCACGTGTCACAGGCAGGTACTGTTCTGGTGGAACACTGTGGGGTGTGTTATAAGGTTGTGATGCAGGGTGTGAGGGTGAAGGTGACGGACATGTGGGTGGTGGGCTAGGGTTGCTCATGTACTGTAAAACCTTCTGACTAAGCTCAGCATAACTAGAAAGCATCTTCTGTATGTCAGTATCAGATGTGGTCTTAGCACGGGTTGTGTCTGGGGGAACTTGAAATGTGACTGATGTGGAGTTTGAATCATTAACTGTATCTGTCTGGGTACCCAGAATTGGAGAGCTAATGAGACTGTTGTCATCTACATTATCCTGACCTGCTAACACACTCACATTATGTTGAGAGCTTGATGTTCTGTGATGCACATGAAGATTTTCTTTTACACAGGGCTTGGACTGAACATAACGATCTTGAATAATAGCATTAATCACATCATTCAATTCTAACAACTGTGCCATACCTGTATCCTCAGACTCTAACAAAGTCTCACTACGCATGTAAGCTTGGATGTATTCAAAACAGCCCTCTTCGTCGACCACCTCGAGCATGGATGAATCTTTTCCCGGCACTGGGCCCACCTCCTTGGCAAGCTGGAAAAGTTCCTCAGCTGTGAGGGTGAGCAGACTCTTCTTGATGGTCCACACCAAGCTTTTCCTCTCACAGTCCTCCATGACTCTTCCACTCTTCCTCGCACTTGGCCACGCAGTGCAGGTATCCAATTCAGTCCTTACTCTTGGCCTCTCTCTACCTTTACAGCTCCGTCTTCAGTCCTTGTCTTCACCAGCAGATGCAGATGAGCAGTGGTGTTTCATGAGCGTGCATGGTCCTCCTCACAACTGCAAACACTGAAGCATCATCTGTCTTCTACTGATCTCAGGCTCTGGTTCAATCCGGATCAGCTCCTCCCTTAAGAGTGTGGTGCTGATCCCCGTACGGGCCACCAAAAATCTGTAACAGGTATCGTAATACAGTACCTGTAGACAGATATGTTCCTGTAAAACAGGGGAGAAATGAAGAGACAGCTCTGAACTTGACTCAGTCCTCTGCAGTTCTGATTTATTAAACAATATTCATTTGCACCAAATATCTGTGTCTTTACTCGCTGTCATTGCATTTACAATGTATTTTATATAAAAAAATAATTTAAACATTCACAAAAATGCAAAATAAAATTAAACAAATTCACATTACATATGTTCACATGTCCAATTTCACTTTAGTAGGCCACATCCTTCATTACCCCTTAAAACTGGTATAAATATATACCTACATATGTAGTAAATAATACATAATATATAATATCTACATAACAAAGCGTATTTGTAGCAATAAATTAGTGTGGAAAATACACTTGGGAAAATTAGCTCTGAAAACTAAATGTTTAGATATACACACTTGGGCAAAACTAAAATACTGCAGGCTATGAACATAAAACAATTAGAACAGTACAATATTCAAAGTCATTAATTTACTATAAACAGGTCAGCTTTTAAACAAAACTATCACTTTTCTGAGAAAACTACATTTAAAAGTGTAGCTAGCTCACCCACTAAACCAACATAGCTAGCTAGCTTCCCAAGGTCAAACTAACACTCATTCAAAACAGTCCCATATTTCACACAACACACTCTTTCTAGAACAAATAACTAACAAAATTCCTAATTACAACTTGTATTTTGTACTTTCATTGGGTTATGATCTTCATTTTAGTACCACAAACCTGTAAAACAGGGGAGAAATGAAGAGACAGCTCTGAACTTGACTCAGTCCTCTGCAGTTCTGAGAGAACTTTCTAGAGAACAATGTAATATGAAGCTGCCGCCTTCTACTGCCACCTTCAGGCTCAAAAGCGTTATAGCAGGCTTGATCAATAGAGCTGTATAAATTGTTTTTCTGACCACAATAAAAGTACAACAGCTATACATTTTACAAGAACAATTAAACACAACCTCAAATCTTTGAAATAAAAGAAAAATATGTACACAAATATTTACACAACTAATTATACAAAGTTATATATAATTTTGACATATAAACACTTATGTGAGCACACTTAAGTGGGCGTCACAAGTGCACAAAAGGCAGTGGGATCAGCCCAGACGGGAAGGTCCATACAAGGTAGTTTTGGCTACACCCACTGCTATCAAGGTGGAAGGAAAGACTGTTTGGTTCCATTTGAACCACTGTTCCAGAGCCCCTCCATTTTACTGACCACCACAACAATCTGATGAGCAACCACCACAGCAAACTGATGAGCAACCTGCTGAACAAACACAAGGTGACCCTGCTCCTGTTTCACCTAGGGCAGGACCAAGTGGATACCAGATCCTGACTCGACAACGTGCACGTCTAACTCCTCCTGACCCTGACTCAGAATCTGATTAAAGCTACATCACTGCCGACCTTAAAAATCCGGTACATTGCAACTGCCATCCTTCGAGGAAGAAATGCCTCCATGGCATCCTTTTAGGCATCCTGGTCTTTGCGGACTAAAAGGTACCACCCTTATTTTTATCATCATCTCTTGCATTATTGTTTTTACTATTCTTTTCACGGAACAATCTGCACAGTCACCTTCCACAGAACTTGAACTTTGTGCAGACTGTTCCTTTGAATCAAATACTACTGGACAGTACTAATTAAGTACTTGGACCTTTTTCTTATTTTTATTTTTGCATTATTGATGTGTACATTAACTTTCATTGTGTGATTTGTGTATGTTTTTAGCCAAATTCCACCTGATGAACCCCTGCCAAGCCTTTCATATTCCGACTCTCCCCTATCCATTACCTGTTTTTTCCTTTTTCAAAGACCTGCCTTTATATTTGATCAAAGCAGACATCTCTACAGCGCACACATTCATAGCACAATCCTCTAACCACTCTGGACCAAATGGTATGGTAGATACTGGTTTGGAAACATACACTGCTTTTATCCCTTTTCTAGAATCAACCCTATTGATTAACCCTGAGCACCTTCTAGTTGCTGAAATAATTAGACCAAACTTTACTACCGCCATTGTATGGTATTTTGCCACCCCAGGTGATAACACATCTTTAAGTCGCAGACAATACTTTCGTTCATTTGCAACAAGCAAGTCCTCACTAACAGAATACTGCTGTCATTGGATTGCGTCCTAACCATGAGATTCATACAAATCAAGACTAAGAGTCTTGACCTTTGGAGGTCCCATAAGGACCATCTCTTACTCGGGTTGACAGTAGTCATGGCAGCCTTTATTACCTCTGCATTAGGTGCCTTAGCCATAGCTATGATATGTAGCACTTACCAAACCGGCTCCCAGGCTACGATTCCCATCCAAAAGATTGACAACTCTTCTCGGACTATCTTCAAACGTTCACTTGACGTGACCAAGTACAGACGTTCCATTGTCCATCAGACTTGGTCTGAATCGGGCAATCGCACGTGTGAACAATACTGTCCTTATGTCGACCCAACAGTTTGTATGTCAAATTCCGACCTGTTCTCATCATTTTCCTACGCGAATATTTACTTTGAGTGGACACAATATCGCCAATCTGATTACAAAACAACTAAAAAACGCTGTCTGGCATCACCTGCCAATATCTGTGACCAACCTGCTAACTGTTTCAATTCGGCACGCCTTAACAGACGACCATCTAAGACTTTGCATTGCAGCTTAGCTTTATTAATGTCATACTTCCTGACCACTACACCCTCGACACGCGACAGATACACCTACTTCCAAGTTGAATATCGTTCAATGAACTCTGTAGCGTTCCTAATTGACACCAAAGGTAAATTTTCTCTGAAGGCTTACCCAATTGGTTCCAACTGCTCACATCAGGCTCAATATACTTTAAATGCCTTCTGCGAGCCTCTAATCTGCTACGAACAAGCCCGCTTGAACAGAACTCCACGAGCTGTGGTGCATTCCTGGGAAGCACAGAGATTATTCACATTCGATTCCTTAGACCCTAATGACTTACCTGACACGGATAATGACCCTGGTGTAGTAATTTCCCAATATGCTGACCAGAATATGTTCTATCAATATTTGACCTACACCGCCCAATCAGTTGCTTCGACTGACTGTTTTGCGTGTCACAATGGGAACAGCGTCCCAACTATCACCCCCATAGACGGTTTAGATATTGTCACTAACAGAACAGTTCCTTCCCCTCTGCAATGCTTGATGTCTTCGTTGACCATTCCCAGCCAACACTCCGCCGTTGATCCAAGATGTACTGATATTGATGGCCCAATTGTTCCACCACCTCCAGTTATACGTGATACTGGAGCTCAGTATCCATTTTGTTTTTGCAGGACCAATACCCGACACAATCTCCCTGAACTTGACAACAGGTGTCGTATCAGACTTAATCCCACTGGTACTGATATACTCACAGGATACAGATATCTTAGGGTTAACTTAGCTAACGGTACCCTTCCCCTAGCTGATCTTTTCTGGATATGCCATTCGGACACTAAACTGCTCCAGTCCCTTACTAACACGTGGACTGGCTGCTGTGCACCTGTCACCTTAACCGGTTCTGTTTCAGTCATGACCTTTGATGATGCCTTACCCAGACAAAAAAGGGATCTCTACTCTGACATATCAGAAATACAGAATGTTCCTGAACTTAATTACCTAGGCATACCTGTCAAAATTCCTAAAGAACACTTAGTTATGAGTGATGGTAGCATTGGAGCCACAGGTATACTATTTGCTGGAATGCAAGCCTATAGAAATGGCCACTGGATTAACTATATTTGGTACAATCAACAGAGATTTCTCAACCACACCATTACTGCTTTAGAAGCACTTGGTGAGCAATTGGACGCTACTTCAAAAATGACCCTTCAAAACAGATTTGCTATAGACCAAATGAGAGCACCTGATGATGGTGTCTGTGTTTTGATTGGCGAAGAATGTTGTTCCTATATTCCCTTACATACTGGCTCTGATGGTAACTTTACTAAGGTAATGTCGAAACTTAGGAACCTGCGTGATGAACATGTTAGAAACACACAGGCTGCACAGGACTCCTGGCTTAACTGGTTATTTTCTGGTCAATGGAAAGCTCTTTTGATGAGATTGGCTATGATGCTTTTGTATGTCATTTTGATTTTGATGTTTGTGGCATGTTGTGTTGTACCTTGCCTGAGATTGTTGATTGAACGAACTATTTCATCTATCTCTGGACAATATGCTGTTTTTCATGCATCTGTTGATTCCTCCGCGGGACTTGAAGTAATTTGTCAAATGGGCCAGGGCGTGGCCCCAGAGAAATGATGCGACAGCGTACTTCGGGTCAAGGTGAAGTGCTAGTAACCTCTCCCTTGACCTGCACCATGCCTTTCTACGTGGCGCAAAGTCACATAAGGCAGAAGACATTTTCGGCGCACAACTGACCTTGTGTTTTTATTCTCGTATTTTGTCTTTGGATTTTTCTCCACATCTATGGACTATTTAATCCTACACCCTTGTGTTTCATCTGTCCCAATGTTCCATAATAATTGATTGTGTGTTTTTGTTTTTTACAAGCGTGCCTTTCACTGTCTGGTGAAATGTTTTACAGTTGCATATGTGTATTGTGCCTAAGGGGGGACAGGTTTCTTTGATTCTTTTTACCTACTGCTCACGTTCCCAAATTCCTCTGAAGAGGCGTGAAGCGGAGCCTCTTGATTGTGCATTGTCTTGGTAACGCTATTAGTGGGTAGCTTTTCCAGGAAGCAACCAAATTGACAGGTATTACTCCATCAGTATAGCGCCTTGGCTCTAGGTGGGGTTGGCCATCCTTGACTTTGTGCTGGGATGGTTTGCCTTAACCCTTGGTTCTTGAGGTACGCGACTGCATGTGGGGCCTCGTCGGGTTGCTTTGCTTGGTGCCATGTTTGACATGCCTTTCTATGCTCGATTAGTCGCCAGTTACCAGCGAGGAGACAGAGGGGAATGTGGGGCTTACCTAAGATACTTATGTCAATTTTGTGACAAGAACATCTCAATACTTGAGATGCGTAATTCGGACCTGCCTGACCCTCCTTGTGGACAATATATTAATATGGAACTTAAACCATGTATTCAATTTATCTATCATATGTAATCCAATCATGTTATCCATTATGTAATCCATTTGAAAGTGTGCATTTTCATACCTTTCGTAGTTACACCACCATTTATCCATCTGTTTTGGTGTCATGTAGATGAATGTATAACCATGTATTTCCTACTATACTGTCATATTTACTCACCTATATGCATAAGATTGTGTCAAATCAATATGGTTTAATATGGACTTGGGACTTAAACTATTTACGAGCACGGAACTTACATATAATAATAAAATAATTAAAACATAACTTTAGCTGTACTAAAATCTCTATGTTCTGAAAGACAGCCTGAGATACCAAATTATCCCATCATTGTTCCGTGGGACTAAATCCCACGGAAGGGGGGAATGTGGGGCCTAAATTAGGATATTGAAGATCATGTGTAAATCTTCATATACTGAAGCACACTCGGCCTTATATGAGCAAGTTCATTGAGTTGCTCATCCTCTGTCTGCCCTTTCCCGTAACAAGTCTCAAACCTGTACCAGGCACATCCCAAAGGGAGGCAGCTGCTATAAGATAACAGGCCATAATTTGGAGAATTTCCCAGAAAACGCTTCATTATGGCTAGGGGAGCATATCTCTGAATTCATTAATCAGACCAGATGTCCAACATAGGCCTAGCTCAGTCTTTCTCCCACGGGAAGACTGAGCAGGTGAAGGTCAGGATTTTTTAAAAAACCATACCATACAATTATGGGACTAATGGCATAATGCCCATAGCCTTGACCGGAAAAACCTCCCTAAAGATGATCATGTTTGGGAACAATTATGTTCAACCGACATATGGTTATATAACGGTAAAAAGGTGGAGCCTGAAGCCCCCACCTTTTGTTCACCCAAATACTGTATAAAAATGTGTGTAATCCTTTGTCTCATCAGAAGACTGGATCCTTCTGACTGAATCTGGCTGACTTCAAGACAATAAAGAACATCTTAAGAACTTCGAAGAACTCCATCTTCTCCTTTCTTTAACTTAAGGCACTCGTCTGTTGATTATCTTTGAATTTAACGCTGTGTAGTGATGCATGACTAGATAACTTTTAAAGAGTCTATTTTAAGCTAGCCCAAGGCTTCCCTTTAAGGGAGGCCTAAGAGTCGTCAGATTACGAACGACACTATTTAAAAGTCAGGTAATTTATACGTTTTGGTAACTCAGTGGGTAGACTATGGACTCAGAACTAGAACAAAGCAGACTATGGAGTTAAATCAATATCACCAGAACCTGAAACAAAAAACATATTTCTTGAATATAAACGGTGTGTAATCTGCTGTTCTTGAAAAATTGACCTTCAAATATTAAGATATTTACAATTCAGGTATTAATGGTTCAGTTTAGAACAGTTTTAAAATGACAGATAGCCCACATTTCACCTAAATAAAATAATTAAGGTACAAACATTTTAAGTAAAAAAAAAAATCATGTAGCAAAAAAATACTTTAACGATTAAAAATTCAGGTAAAAAAAATCAGGTTATAAAAATTCAGGTAAAAAAAAGGTTATAAAATGTTTATGTTCCCAGGCATAACTGCTATTGGTGCGTTGAGAGGAAAAATAAAGTCCCCATCTACACAGGCAATGCAGGAAGCTCAGTTTGAACAAAGCCTCTTTAAGTGTTGTTAAGTATTAACAGAGTTTTGGCATATGGAGCGCGCCTCAATTACAAGCTCCTCCCCTTGGCCATATATATATATACCTCCCTGTTTCCCCCTCACCTTTGTGACGTTCAACCTCGCGTGACTGCCAAGTTACCTGTTCGAAGTTCACGTCACTCACCATGGATCTGGATCTAGTTGCCTCGGACTCGGAGTTGTTTTCCGGCTCCTCGTCCGTTGCTTCATCCCGCCCCACTTCAAGGCTGCGATCCGTCGTCTCCGTGCCTGATGCCCCTGCTATTTCGGCGGTTACCGGCTCCCAGGTTCGGCGAGGCCGTTCCCCAGCCCGGCGTGATCTCTCCCCGTCCCGATACCACCGTTCCCAGGCTCGGCGTGGCCGCCCCCCAGCCCAGCGTGATATCTCCCCGGCCCGGCGCGGCCGCTCCGGCGTGGCCCAACCCGGCTCTGGACGTTCCCGCCGTTCATCTCAGGCCTCCCCTCCTCCCGCACGGCGCTCCCAGCGTGTTTCTCGCCGCAGCAGCTCCCCCATGGCCTCCACCTCCCGTGCGCTGCCTTCCCCATCTCCGGCTCCAGCCCGCTCCATGTCCGAGTGGACCGTCGCTGGTTTGCAGAAGGTCCTCAGGGACCGCAGGATCCATTTCGCCCGTTCCGCTCCTAAGAGGACTCTCTTTTCTCTCTTACTCTCCTCAGACGCCGCCATCCGAAGATCCCCCGCGCGGCTTCCGCGAAGCCGCGATGACGTCACCTCTACTTCACCCAGGCGGCGCGGCCGCCCCGCCCACACTCCCTTCAGCCGCTCCACCCCCCCCGCCGGTGAGGCGGGCCCCTTCCTTTCCACCCGGCCCATTACCACTCTTTCTTCTGTCTTTTCCCGCCTTTCTCCTCCCTTCGTTGCTCCTCTTCCTTCTCTCTCCTCTTTGCCCCCTCCTGAGTTTTCCGCTCTTCCCGCCAGTGGCCTCGTTTCTTCTTTTTTCCCCCCCGTTTCTGTTTCCGCCCCCTTGGTTCCCGTTCCCGCCCACAACCCCCCCGTCCACCGAGTTCCTCGAGTTCCCCAAGCACCCCATGTTTCCCCCGTTATTGTTCCCTCCGACCCACCTGTTCCCCATGCTCCTGTTCCCCGAGTTCCCCGAGTTCCCCAAACCCCCCGAGTTCCCCAAGCCCCCCGAGTTCCCCATGCACCCCGAGTTCCCCAAGCCCCCCCTGTTCCCCCTGTTCCCGTTTCCTCTGATCCCCCCCAGGCCGTTCAGCAGCTAACATCACTTTCTCTTCCTTTCACTCTCTCCTCAGGTGCTCCGAGTGTTCAAGCTGCCCAGCCCCTCCTCCCCACTCCTCAGGTCCACGACGGCTCCTTCTCCCTCTCCACCGCAGGTCCCGCCCCGCCTCCAGCCGGTGCTCGCTCCTTCTGCCCTCCTCTGGTTCAGCCATCTCTACGCCAGCGAATCCTGCAAGGTGCGGATGTGGACCTTTCCTCTCTCCTCCGTCCATCAGCTGCCGCTGCGGCGCCCCGCCTTCTCGATGTCGGGGGCGTATCGCTCACGCTCGGATCTTCTGAATCCCGCGCCTCCAAGATCCTTACCGTGCCCGAGTTCGCTCTCGCGTTTTCCACCTTCCGCGACGTTATCTGCGCTGTTTTCCCTGCCCGCCGGCAGGAACTTGATGATTACCTGTCCATCATCCTTGACATGGCCGTGCGATACGGTGGCTCGGGATTTTATGAATACCATCGCCTTTTCTCCGCACAGGCAGCTGCGCGCCTGCAGCAATGGAATATCGCTACCTATTGGGGCTCCCTGAATCTCGAGCTTTATTGCCGTATTTTCGCCGGCCGTCCTTCCCTCTCCTGCGAACTGTGCGGTCAGCCGTCACACCCCGTCTCAGCCTGCTCACTGGTGATCTCTGCTCCTGTCACCGCTCCTTCTCCTGCCCCCCCCTCTCTCCTTTCACTCCCTTTTGCCGGCGCACCTTCAGCTGCACCGCGTCTCACTACCTGCAGTTCTCGCGATTCGCGCGGAAGGCGCCTTCATTTTCTTGGGAATCAGGCCGTGTGCAATAATTTTAACGCGAACGGGTGCCGCGCATCTTCGTGTCGTTTCCTGCACATCTGCTCTTATTGCGCTCAGGCTCACGCCCGCCCTTCCTGCCCCCACCATCCCCCCAAGTTCGGGCGGAGCTGACTGCTTCGCTATCTGTCAACCCCAGTAAACGTACCCGAACTCGCTGCTTGTCTGTCTTCTCACCCTGACCCTGTATCGGTATGCTACCTCCTCGATGGTTTCACTTTCGGTTTTTCTCCTGGGCTCGTTTCTTTGCCGGACTTTTCTTTCTCGGCTCCCAACCTCCTGTCAGCACAATCTGAACCCGACGTTGTCTCCTCTCTCCTCGCCAAGGAGGTTTCTGATGGTTTCATGGTCGGCCCCTTTTCCTCTCCCCCTTTTTCTACTTTTCGGATTAATCCCATCGGCATTGCCACGCGCAAATACTCGGGGAAGAAACGCCTCATCATTGACTTGTCCGCTCCCCATGGCTCTTCTGTTCCTTCCGTCAATAGCCTGGTGCCCAGCGACGAGTTTTCTTTGTGCTATGCCCGCATCGATGATGCGATTTCCCTCATCAAACTCGTCGGACGCGGCACTTGGATGGCCAAAGCAGATATCGTCTCAGCTTTTAAGGTCTTACCCATCCATCCTGACTTTTGGCACCTATTTTGCGTGCGCTGGAAGGGGCGTTACTACTTCGCCACCCGGCTCGTTTTCGGCTGTAAGAGCAGCCCCAAGATATTTGACTGTTTCGCCGAGGCACTGTCCTGGATCCTGCTCAACGTGTGTCGCATTCCCTATGTCGTGCACCTGCTGGACGACTTTCTGGTCCTCGACGCCCCGTCTTCTCCACCCGCTCGTTGCATCACCTCCCTAGCATCAGTTTTTCACCGCCTGGGCGTTCCGCTGTCCGCCGAAAAGACCATTGGTCCGTCTACATCGCTCGAATTTTTGGGGATTTTGCTGGACTCCGTCAACTTTCAGGCTTCTCTTCCCCGCGATAAGCAAACTCGCATCTCCCAAGTTCTCTCAGAATTTCTGCAACAGCCTCGTTGCACCAAGCAGCAGCTCCTGTCGCTTCTCGGGCATCTGAATTTCGCCATGCGCATCATCCCACAAGGTCGCGCTTTTATTTCCCATCTCCTCCTCCTCGCTTCTTCAGCTACATCCTACTTTCAGTTCGTCACCCTGGATGAGGCTTGTCTAGCAGAGATACGTTTCTGGCTCCTACTCCTCTCTCATTGGAATGGCATTTCATTTTTCTTTAACGACGCAGTATCTAATCCTGTTGATATTCATCTCTTCACGGACGCCGCACCTTCTACAGGCTTCGGCGGTTTCTACGACGGCAGATGGTTCGCCTCCCAATGGCCTGCCGAATTTTTTCAGCTCCCCTCGGATCTTCGTGATTCATCCGCGCTTCGTGAACTTTACCCCATCATCGTCGCTGCCCTGCTATGGGGACACGAATGGACGCGACGCGTCATTTTCACACACTCTGATAATCTAACCGTAGTAAACGCAATCAACAAGGGTCGGTCAAATTCCCCGTCCTTAATGCCATTGCTCCAGAGGCTCACGTGGCACTCCATCATGCATCAGTTCATTCTCAAAGCTGTTCACATTCCTGGTTCATCTAACTCCATTGCTGATTCTCTGTCTCGTTTCCAATTTCAGAAATTCAGGACCTTGGCTCCACTCTCAGACCCACATCCAACCCCAGTTCCACCTTATTTGGACACCATCTTCCCGCTGCACATGCCTTCTACAATTTGACTCTCCAATCCCAGGACCTCATTCTTAACGCCGTTTCCCCCAACACTCTTTCTACTTACTGGACAGGATGGCAATGTTTTCGTTGGTTCCACGTTTTTCTTTCAATCCCCTTTCCCTCCTTTGATCTATTTAGCACGGCCAACTTCCTCACCTTTACCAGCTCCCGCCTCTACATTCGATCATCCTCCCTCAAAGTTTACCTATCAGCTATCAACTTCTTTCATAAACTCCTCCATGGCTCACCTCATCCTTTCGTTAGTCATCCTCAGATCACACTGCTTTTAAAAGGCATTAAAAGGAGCGAACCTCCTCTCACTCACAAACGTCTTCCCCTAACCTCTCACATTCTCTCCTGCTGCCTTTCCACTCTACGTTCCGGACAATATTCTCCCAACATTTCTCAAACCTTAGAAGCTATGTTTTTGCTAGCTTTCTTTGGTTTTCTCCGAGTTTCAGAATTTACCACTCCTTCCACCACTCATCATCCCTCTCTCCACCCCTGTCTGTCTGATATCACCATCCTGGACACCGACACCCTCATTTTCAACATCAAGAGAAGCAAAACTAACCAATTTGGCATATATACTCCAGTCTACATTTTCAGACTTCATTCATCTCTCAGTCCTTACGAACCTCTCCAGCTCTACCTCCAGCTCCGTCTCTCCCAAGGTGCTCGTCCTCACGACCCCCTGTTTATCAGTGAATCCGGTTCCCCTGCTACCAGTCATTGGTTTCATTTTCACCTCAAGAACGTACTCTCACTCAGTGGATTTAACCCCGCACATTTCTCCGCCCATTCTTTCAGAATCGGAGCAGCCACTACAGCTTCTCACCAAGGCATACCTGACCACACCGTTCAGATCCTCGGCCGCTGGTCCTCCCATGTCTATCACAGCTACATCCGCACTCACGCCCGAGACCTGTTCACTGCCCACGAACTTCTAGCTTCTGTATTTCCTTAATCCCATTAGTTGCCATACTTTCATCCATTGTTTTGGGGTTTACGCTTGAGACCCACTCAAGCAGTACAGAACTGTGCCCAAGCATACCTCATACAGTTCACGCCCCCCCGCGTCTTCTGGCGCGATCCATTATGGCAAAGTGTTGTTAAGTATTAACAGAGTTTTGGCATATGGAGCGCGCCTCAATTACAAGCTCCTCCCCTTGGCCATATATATATATACCTCCCTGTTTCCCCCTCACCTTTGTGACGTTCAACCTCGCGCCCACCACCACCCCTTCACCTCCCTTATCTCCATTTTCAGCTTGCTGCGGGGGGGGTTTACGCTTGAGACCCACTCAAGCAGTACAGAACTGTGCCCAAGCATACCTCATACAGTTCACGCCCCCCCGCGTCTTCTGGCGCGATCCATTATGGCAAAAAAGGGGTTACAGAGCTTGTCTCCGCCTTAGCCCCGCCCTCTCATCTGTAATTCCTCCTGTCTCATTTGTAACCCAGCCCCCTCGTTACTTACACAGGTGTCCCTTGTGTGTGCCTGTGTATAAATACCCCATGTGTTCCTTGGTTCTCTGTCTGCTTTTTGTTTGAGCCTGTCCCGTTTGAGCCTGTCTGGATGTTTTTCTGTGTTTGTTGAGCGGCTGAATTGCTGTCTTTTTGTCTACAGAGTTCTGGTTTGTTTTCTTTATATTGTTTATTTTTGTTAATTTCACTTTTGTTTGTTAAGACCTGGTGTAGTCTTTTATTTTATAGTCTTTGTTTTTCATTGTCTCAGTTATTATTTGTTTTTGTTATATGGAAAATAAAAGCAACTTGCATCTGCATCCTGCCTCCTCCATGTTCCAGTGAGGAAAGGAAGTCAGTGGAGTCACTATGTGACAAAGAGCTGGTGCAGATGTATTCAGAAATATACCATTCCTTATCCACAAAGGAAGCAGTCTCCATCTTAATGAATGTGGACAAACTGCACACAAGCAACCTGCCTCCAGTAAACCCAAAAGCTGGAGAGGTGTACATTTATGTGTACAATAATGAGAATAGCAAACAAGACTGGAGAGCAGATTATATCATGTGGAAAAATGAGGGCACAAGAACCCTTAAACATGATATTCATATCCTCTAAGTGCGCTAATTTGCTGTGAAAAATGAAGAAAAAGTTGTTCTGGAAAAAGGTATACGAACTATGCAGTAGCAAATCACCATACTTTCTTCTCTTCACTACTTGAGAGATGAGACAGACTATGTTCCAAAGCCCCATGGGAATTCAAAAGACTGTAACTGGAATTTCATCAGAACTGCTCCCTCGGTTCTCAGTCACATTAAGAGGAAGAAGAGACGACCCCCTGCATCTGTGTACAGAGACCTCATTTACCAACCAGCTTCTCACAGCAAGGAGCACATGGAGGTTCGTCTCCCAAGAAACATGATGCAGGTAGAAAACACAATCAAACGTGTGCTCTTACAAAACATGCTGCACCAAAATGATGTAATTGCAACATACATACTCAGCGAATACCTTAAAGGTTTTGTGCATGATGTGGGCTGATATCTACCCAGAGTTGCTCATTGTTGCCGCAAATTACAGAAGTTAAGGATACCGATTGCCTATATGGATAGTGGTGTCCCAATCCTCCTTCATTATGACACAACATTCGATTTGGGAGATTATTATGTCTCTCCCCTTCTTTTCCGTTAAAAGGGTTTTAAAGAGTGTCCCTTTATACCCTTAGCCTTCCACATTCACCAGACCTGGAGTGCAAAAACTCACAAAAGCTTATTCACAGATTTGCTTGATCTTTTTCTGGAACTCATCTCCCCACAGTTTGTCATATGCACTGATCGAGAGGCTGCAATAGACCTGGCTATACGTTCAGTGCTTCCAGCAGTTGCAATAGTAAACTGCTAGAACCACATCCTACTTAATGTAAAGTTTAAACTGTGAGAGTTGAAAGGTAATCGTGATGTAAATATGTACACCAACGATATCAGAGATCTTCTGGAGTCGGACACCAAAGAAGACTGGGACAGGAATCTTGAACTGTCCAACAAATGGAGCTCAGTATTTGCTGAGTATTTCCGGAGGCACCTGGAAGTCCCAATGGAGAGGTCTGCCAGATTTGCACTGCAAAATCTAGGCCTAACACTTTCTAACAAGTCACAAAAAATCCTTCAGAACGTTTTGATGCGACCCTTAAAAGGTTGGTGGACTGGAACGAGGTCAGACCAGAGAAGATGGTTCTCTCACTCTGCAATCTCCGGACATACTATTTAAATGAAGTCCTGAGAGGCTGCTGCAGTCTGGGGAACTACCATCTAAACAAGGTGAGTTTGAGAGTTTGGAGAGGGACATAAAAGACACTAATTTCCCACCTGATGTGATGATTCTACAGGAAATTTCTGGGTTACACAGAGACCAAGTGTCTCAATCCAATCAACAGACCTTTGCTTCTTCAGAAACAGGCTTTGACATCGAGACTGTCGCTTGCACAGCTCATCATTTCCATGGACAGATTAATCCTTGTGCCAAAATCATAGTCTTTTATTATTAAAGAGTGGATGGGGAAAAAATATATTGCCTCACTGGCCCCAAAAGAGCAGTGCTCCTGCAATTCTGTCTCACAGTGCTGTCACATCCTAGCAACAAGACTGGCTATTGGCTAAGAAGTGGGGCAGAAGAAAAACTTCTATTTGAAGAAGGTGGTGAGGAGGGCTGGTAGGAGAAGATCGGGGTTAAAAGGTCCAACTAAAGAAATATGTTCAGAGAATAGCATTACAAGTTATATGTCACAGTGAATTAAATGCAACTGCTCACCCTCAGCCTGTAACCACCCCACCGGCAGGAACCACTATCAGCAAGCAATAGTCCCTCTCTTGAAATCAATAATGATATATAAAGATATGTCAGTCGCCCTGGGGACCTCCTCTGCATAATTGAGTTTCCCCTTTTCCCCTTTTTTTTGCCACGAAAACCTCAAGGTGGTCTTGTGGGGCCTAGGTCAAAAACCAGTCCCGGCTTGAAAAATCTATCTGGGTGCTTAAAATTTACAGTGGTTGTACCGGTTCCAGAGTGGAAGTGGAGTCGGAACATGTGTGGGAGCCCCGCCCACCACCAAGTGGCTTTAGGAGCGTCTAATCGAGTTGGACGTGAGCGCTGGGCACTGACCCCTGGCCTGATCATTTTATTTGGTTAGGACTTGGGATCTGGATTTCCAGACAGTTTGGCCAGACCATCTGACTTTTCTATTGAATGAGAAAGTTCACAGTCCATGTTAAATCTGACAGATTGGTGAGGAAGTCCCTAACGCAAACCCTAACTAACCCTAACCTAACCCTAACCCTAAAGCTATCCTCAAACCAAACCTCAAATCAAACCTAAATCTAACCATACCTAACCTTACCAAAAAGGTGCATTATGTAGGACCTGAGAGTGAGTGTTTGAAATGGCTACAGTAGTCCAATTTCAAAACACCACAGAGAGTAGTCTGCTCCGCCCACCCCTTCCCAGCCACAAAGGTTATTTGGGTTGCCAAATTCAGGAGGCTGATTCTACACAATGGTAAGACTAGTAGGAGAGGCAGAGAACATAAAGAGTACGAGCAAGAGGAGAAATACAGCAATTCTAAACTCCTCTAAAACCCGTATCTAGCGTTATATTGACTGTATGTTACACAAGGAGCACTGAAGCAGCTCTGCTAGCTGGCTCCTTTGCTGCAGCGCAGATCGATGTAGTGTAGTATTAAGTGCTGGCAACCTCGGTGGGAGGAGTTAATATTGGCAAACAAGCTGCAGGAGGAGTCAGAGGACAAAACAAACAAAACCCCGGGACGGCCTGCATATTTAAAATAGGAACGTACTGCTGGAGCAGAGATTTAGACAAAAAAAAAAAAACAGTGGTGTGCAGTGAGGCCCTTCTAACCCTTCACAGAAGGGGTGACTAAGTGCATGCAAATAATTACATAATTTTCAATCAGGAAATATATATTATATTTATTGTAAGTGTATGGACTTATTTTATAAATGAACTAAAATAATTAAAACAGCAACTAATTCAAAGCATTAGTCTATGTTTTTCTGTTGCTACAGGACTCTTATCTGACTGATAGCGGTACTGACTAATCAAAGCTTTTTAAAATGGCTTCTGCCCCTGTGTGTCTGCGTGGACTCTTCTCCTGATTTTGAGAAGTGTAATGTAGGAATAAATCTGTTAGCAAAGTCATAGGACAATCTAACCAATCAGATTCATGATTTTCACTCCGGGGGTGGGGTCATGCTGAAGGGGTAAGTGTTGATTAGTCGTAAAACCGTGTGCATGCTGGCCTAGTTCAGTAGTTAGCTAACTGGAGCTTAGAACACGCAAACCAATATGCCTATTGGGAGACTCCAAGCTAGCCAAGATCACAGAACACAAATACAGTGAGCTACAGATCGACAGCTATCCGAGAGGAACATTTAGACAGGCGCAAAATGTGCATGCTAAGGTACAAACAGTCATCCTTGCATTTGGCATTAACCACCACAACCAAAAGTGCAAGGAGACAGCTGTGAAACAAATGCAGCATGCTGTAAAGGCAGCTGGAGAAAAAATTCCAGGTGCAGCAGTCTGGATCCCATTTCTCAAAACAACTAAAGTTGGAAGAGAGAGAACAACTAAATGCTTACATAAAAAAGCACATGGCCTACCTACCTCTGCTCCCAGCTGAGCACTTTAAAGTAACTCAGGACAAAGTTCACAGGACACCAGACTGTGCTAAGGCCATGTTAAATCTTGGGGCCAAACGATTAAATTTTGCAAAGAGTATTAAATCTGGCTAGACACTTCATACCTACTGAAGGTCTATTAAAAATATCAGTCCATTACAATAAAATACGCTACATGACACAAAAGTGAACTTCCTGGACACTATAACTTTTAAAAGGAAGCGGGTTTGCAGACACTCAAACTCGACATTAGGGTCTATTTTAAAGATACAGACACACATTCCCTCTTATTCAAATCCAGCTATCAGCCAAAGCATACCTTCAAAGGCTTTAAATCACAGCTACTGAGGTTTCGTAAAATCTTTACCCAACAGGGAGACTTTTGGGAAGCAAAAACAACCCTGTTCCCCAAGCTCTCAGGAAAAGCGGTTACTCCCGACCTTTCCTGAAACAATGCCATAGGAACATCTTATCTAAAAACAAGGAATCAGACAGAAATAATCCCATTATTTACAACATTCTCAAGAGCTAGTCTTAATTTAAACAGAAATCTCAAAGCAAATTTTGAAAAATTCATGGAGAAAGACAAAATGCTGGACTGCCACAAGGTTATCTCCACCTACGGCAAGAATAAGAACCTGACGGATTTACTGGTTCAGAGCAAACTACCCCAACTACAAAATTCCCAAAATGTATCCCGAGAATTCACTGAATCTCCAATCCACGCACAGGGGAATTGTTCAAAATCTGGCCACCCTTAGAACACAACATTAGCAACTGCATTTATCTAATTTACTGCCAAAAACATAATCTACAGTATGTGGGGGAAACTAGGAACACCTTGGCCACTAGAATGTGGCAACACAGACATTACATTATACATAAGAATGAAACACAGACCTGGTTAGTCCAACATTTTATTAAAACACGGGGTTCAGTCATTGAGAGTCATGGGACTGCAATTTAATACATCATGGTCCCAACCAAAAAAGGAAAGACATGGAAAAAGTTTGGATTAATAAATTAGGTCATATCATTATTGCTCAATGAGCAAATCAGCCGAGATCTGAAATTAGGAACAATATGGGGAAGGGGGATACGGTGGGAGAATGGTCGGGCTTGGTGACGTGTGGTAGGCCCATGCCTAACGAAGGTTCTGGACCGGTCCAGTCTTTCTGGACTTGTTTGGGGCTTTGGAAGTTTGGGTCCCTAACCCAACTCTCTAAACCTAACCCTAAATCCGGCTTTTGCACTTTGCAAAATAGCAGACCATCAGCAGACCGGCTTGCCCTGCCCAAAACAGGGCCTATAAAAGAGGCCACAGACCAAACCTCAGCATCTAGAAAACTTCTCCACACAAAGTGTGTTTGGTGGTTTTGTTAATGGGTCTTTGTTAAGGTTAATCAGGATGGGCTGACTGTTTCTCTCTGTTTCAAAGAAAGTGTATCTGCAAGGGGAACTTTGCAGACATGCCCAACTTGCGAGTGCCCAGTTCAGAGACAATTTGGGCTGCCCCTCTCCGTGAAAAAAGACTTTTGAGGCTGGACATGCACCTCTGCAGTAGACACAAACTCCCCGGCAGTGACCTAGAGGTGGTATTGTTCTCAGCCAAGCAGGACTGTATACAGGACAAGTACCTCCGCTCTCAGAAGGGGTTCGCCCTGACATCCATCAAGGTCATGCTTCTCAATGCCTTTGCCTTCGTGAACAAATTCAAGGCCTTTTATTCAGATTTCTGGGCTTAGTTCAACCAAGCTGGACCGTATTCAACTGCAGCTTCAGCGGCTGAGTCATGACAAGCATGTGCAGTGCTAACCCATCAGCTTGGTAAAAACAGACAGTGCCTTTGGGAATGCGCTTCTGTCTCTTTACGGCAGGGAGCAGAGTCCATGTGTGTTCCAGTGGAACAGCAAGCAGGTCCAGAAACTGAACAGCTTTCCACACTCCAGATTCGGTTTCAGTTTAGGTGTTACATAAGCTACGTTCACATTACCAGGCTAAAGTGATTTAAATCAGATTTTTTGCTCAATAAGACTCAGATCGAATTTTTGTATGGCTGTGTGAATGTGCCAAATCTGTTTTTTTTTTTTCAAAATCAGATTTGAGTCACTTTCATATGTGGTCCTAAACTGAATACATATCTAATCCATGGACATGCGACAACTCAACTGAACTCATTAATGCACTGATAGAGAGACAATTAAAAAAAGACATTTCACATTTTTCTGATGTTTCTAACAGACAACTGCTGGAATCACACTCTGCAAAATGTGAAAGTCATATCGGGATATTGGGAAGATGTCAGGAGAAAAGGACATTGTGCTTAAGTCCATGTGCAACATCAGATCTCTTTAAATGCAAATCTGAAGACTGGAAGAAAACTTGCTAAACATTCTACTGCTTGGAGTTTGGAATTCTGGGAATATTTTGGAAATTTACAAGTCCAGACAAAAAAAGACAGGTTTGCGCTACAAAATCATGGCTTAACACAGTCCACTGTAATCAACAACAAAGTTTCATCTGCACACTAAAAAGGAAAAAAGGATGGTAGAAGGGAACCATGTCAGACCATACATGATGCTGGTAACCCAATGAGATTCTGAGGGGCTGCTGTGATGGTGGAAATACAACCTAAAAAAAAAAAAAAACCTAACAAATTGCCACTGATCCCAATTGTAAATCATTTCACCTGATTGGCGGACATAAAGCTGTACATAACATAAGCCCCCAAAAAAAGAGGAATTTAAGACATCGTGATGTCATTAGCAAAGCTGCTACTTTCAGAAAACTGGGTAGGCCATGACCCTAGGGCCAAGTCATTTATTGTTGTCTGATGGATGGGTCAAAAACTTTTGACTTCACAATGCTGCCAAATTTTGGCAGCCAGGCTCTCTTTTTGGTGAAGAGGAAAAAAAAGCACTTTGAAAAAAGGTAGACAGAAAGCCAGAGAGAAAACATTCTGGATGTAAAGTTGGGGAAACTGAATTGAACAGATTAGAAAGTGGTACATGCTGCAGATTGTGTCAGTGCGCCTCTCTCTCAGCACTGACCACAAAACACAGATTATTTTAGAGACTGCAGATGCAGATGAAGCTCTAGAAGCTGGGACTGATAAACCTGAGACATTCACAGGAGACATTATAAGTGGAGACATCGTGGGTCAAAAATGCGAGGTCATCGAGGGGGTGAATCTAAGAACCCTACTGACAAGAGGTCACCGCTGTGGAGCATTTGTCAAAAATATTAAGGTGTGAGGAACATTTTCACTTTAAGATAAGGTTGGTGAACAGTACTCGTTTAACATTAACACTGTATTTTCTAATCTGTCCATTTTTTAAAATCACCAACACACTCAGAGGGGCAGGACAGTCAGGTAGATGGACCTGGTGGAGTTGTGGAGGGAACAGGCTGGGGGGAGCAGTGCTGTAGAGTCAGTGCTGCACACAGGTGAACCTGCTGTGGGGGATGGTTTTATGAAGTTAAATGAGGACTTCTGGATGAAATCAATGATTTTATGAATGCAATTTTTTGCAACTCAGTCAATGTTACATTTCTTTAAATGTGAGTCACATTCCACATACTTAGAGACTGCAGTTTCTCTTTCTGTCAGGATGAGGTTCAGTCCTCTTTTACCAGACATTAATGAACTAATTCTGTGTCTCAGGATTCAAGTGCCTACAGTTTTTACTGTTTAGATTTGCAGTTTTGTCTCTGAATGGACGGTTTCTTGATGCTAAATGTCGTGTCCTGGCCCTGTTCCATGTCTGTCCTGTTCGGGCTCTGTGTTTTTCTGCCCTCCTGTTTTTTATCTCCTCCATGTGCTCTGCTGTGTATTCTTCAGTATCTCCACCCCCATCTAGTGCCTTCACCTGTGTTTCATCTGTAGCTCCGCCCCCTCATTACCTTCTCCAGGTTTGACCTGTTTCTTTTCTTCATCTTGTGTGTGTATGTATGTATTTATAGCCCTGTGTTCCCTGTTTCCTTTATCGGTTCTTGTACTTTGTGTCAGTTCAGGTTGTGTCTATTTCTGAGTTTTCAGAGTTGCTGTTTTTTGGTTTATAGTTTTTCTTCATGTTGCTAATAAATACTTCCATTTGCGTCCTCCTCTGAATCCTCTCCCTGCTCCTACCTGACTCTAAATAAAGGGTCACATCCAAAAGCTTTCCTATAATCATTGTGTATTTCTATATTAGACAATAATCATTTGAAAGGCTGATGCTTGAAAAGCTTCAAATACAAGTGGAACCGTTAGTGGATAAATTCCAGTTTGCTTATACAAAAAATCGAAGCACAGGTGATGCTATAGCAACATTAATGCATCTTATTCTTAAGCATATTGAATGCTCAACTGCATATGCTCGACTACTCTTTATAGATTTCAGTTCAGCTTTTAATTTAATACAGCCACATCTGATTCTTAATAAGTTAGTCCAGGCAAACGTAAATCCATTTCTAATTAAGTGGTACTATTCTTTCCTGTCTAATAGGCCACAACAAGTAAAGTTTAACTCTGCTCTATCTGACACAACAGTTTGTAGTACTGGGGCCCCTCAGGGGAGTGTCAGTTCACCTTTCCTGTTTACTTTCTACACTAATGATTGTGTTAGTATGGACGCAAACCAGCACCTGATAAAATTTTCTGATGACAGAGTTTTGCTTAGTTTGTTAACAAAAACCTCTAACCCAAATATGCATCATATAGCTGTAGAAAATCTTGTGGCCTGGTGTAGGGTACACAAACTGCAGATTAATACAAGTAAGACTGTGGAAATGCTGGTGGATCCTCGAAAAGTCGGAATTTCTGACCCTGTGTCTATCCATGGTCAAACCATTGAGCAGGTGAGCTCATTTAAATATCTTGGAGTTTACATAGACTGTGATCTGAGTTGGAAAACACAGGTGACCAGGGTGTGCTCTAGGATCCATCAGCGCCTTCATTTTCTGCGCAGACTCACATTATTTGGTGTCTGTAAGAACATTATGTTAATATTCTACAGAGCAGCTATTGAATCAGTTTTAAGATATGGTATTACAAGTTGGTTTGGTAATCTAACAGTTCAATCCAAAACACAATTAAATAGCCTAGTTAAGACAGCTGGGAAAATTATGGGCATTCCTGCCCCTTTTGGCCCGCATGAGCTGTGGCAGCAGGCTATAATTAGGCAGGCTAGGAATATTGTTTCTGATAGTACACATGTGCTACATCAGGAGTACCAGCTCATGAACTCAGGTAGAAGATACAGGGTCCCTTTGTGTAGGCACAATAGGTTTAAACATTCTTTTGTACCACTGTCAATTAAGATTCTAAATAATAAGGACGTCTGACTGTATTTGGTTGTATAGGGGCTGTGGGGTTCTGTGAAAGTATGTAATGTAATGCACTTTAAATCCTTAATGTATTGTAATGATATGGTTTTGGTCACATGATTGTCTGTATGTGTTTGTTTTGTGTTGTAGTGCAGTATGCCCTCAATCCAAGAAAAAAATCTCCTTGGGAGATAAATAAAGAAACTAACTAACTAACTAACTAATAATATATGCTGAAAGCTTTTCCATTTCAAACAGCATTCTGTATGGAGGCATGTATGTTGTGTTCCTTGCTGTTAGGAGCAGGTTTAGATGGCTTTTTTTTACCTCATGAGAAAAAAAGAGAAGAGTATGCAATTAAGAACCTCGACTCTTTCACTGTACAGTACCTCACAAAAGTGAGTACAGCCCTCATATTTTTGCACATCTCTAGACCTAAACCCTATTGAGTATCAGTGGGGTATCCTTAATGGAAGGAGCGCAAGGTCTCTTAACATCTACCAGCTCTGTGATGTCATCATTTTGGAATGCCACTGAATGGATTCATTTCTGCCAGGCAGCTTCTATGACTTTATTAATACAAGAAGTGTTCACTTTCCTTGTAATTATGTCTTTATATTCATCAAATAGACATATAAGTAACTCCTGTTGAGCAGGAGAGAAAAAAAAGCAGAACTTTCTCTCCCTTTTTCAAAATTTTCTCAGCTTTTCAGGGTTCGATCACTGAGCCTTGATTACAAAAGCCTGTCTTGAGTTAGTGGGAACAGGTTGCATCTGGATTTCACTAGTGAAACAGAACTGGCTGGAAATTAATTGTGCTGCTAACTCAAGCGAGGCTTACTCAAATAAGCACTGCTTTTTAAAGCTCTCTTTGTGGAACAGCCCCCTGGTGCTCTGGCTTTATTAATAAAAATTAACGGACAAAAACAATATGGCTTTGGGCCCTTAATATGTGTGGTGACCATGGCACTGTGGTCACTATGAAGAGTCCAGCAGACATCTAAAAGATTGGTGCCTAGAGAAGCAGCCTGATGATAGACTAAAATAAATAAATAAATATAGATAAATAAAGAGATACATCTTGATTAATTTCTTGTTCCTAACTGGTTCAGAACTGATTTAATTCAGAAATTAAGCTTAAAAGAAATTCTTCTGCTTTCCTCAAACAGTAAAATCTGATTGTAGACTGAACTACATTAGAGACTTTAGACACTAGAGAAATCAGATTTTATAGAGTTTTTGTTGACGTGTGAACACAGTCATTATCACAGCTTCTTTATACAGAGTGACCATCCCTCTGTCTATCTGCCCCAGTCCTGTCTTATATTCATCTTAACCACGCCCCCTCATTATCCTCTACACCTGCTGGTAATCTGTAACTCCGCCCACTCATTACTGCTTCCAGGTGAGTGTTGTCTGTGTTTAGTCTATATATAGACCTTTGTTCTCCCGTGCTGATGAAATGTGTGTTAATGTGTGTGTTTGTGGGTTTTGTTTGTTTATCTGACCTTTACCAAACATTTAGCTTTTTGAATTTTTTTCTCTTAAAACCAGTCTTCATGCACAACATTCTAAACTCTCCTGCACTGTTTAAGCACTGGCAAGATGAACACAAACACAGCAACGACTCTACTTAAGAAAAGTTACGTAGTTTTAACATAGTTTTACATTTCAGTCATTTAACAGACTCTCATTCAAAACAATTTCAAACTTCACTGTTTACTAATAAAATATTCTGAACTAGTCGAGACTAGAACCAAAGCAGGAAACGTGCAAAACTCGCACTCTTTAAAATATTATGCCAAAAATGTTACTAATGTATTATTTAGGCTATTTATGTTGTAATCATCATCACAACATGAACCGACAACAATACTGTTACATTAATAATAAAATAACATTGAAATGCAAGTAAAATCTACACAATAATTGCTATATATTCATTATTAATTGTAACAGACAGTTACTTAAAAAAAACATATTTGCTATTACAATATTTTTATTACTAAATATAATTTGTCTTATTAATATGAGACCTGAGAAATGTGTGTTACTCAGTGGTTCAGCAGAGCGCCTACGACGGTGCAGCGGGCAGTGTTCTGACAAATTGTGCAACCCATCTAGATATGCTTCTCAACACCAGTGCCTATGCGTGGAAACATTTATTATTTATTTATCATTTTTTACGGTAATTCTGTTCTTCTTTGGTGCATTACACAACCAGTATTACAAATGCGTAAATGACAGTTAGGTTGATAAAAGTAATACTAAATAAGCAATGAAAAAAATATATATATATAATCACCCCTAGTTATGATCACCCCTAATAACTCTAAACTGTCTCCTGATATTTTGATTCAGGCTTTTCTGAATCAGGGTACAGGGAAGCAAAACTCGAAAGAACACTGGATGGAAGCCTAGTTTGAATCCCAGTCGTTTTTATTCTCTTAATGTTTTTTTTCATAATGGCAATTAATGTTCTTATTTTAAAAATATCTATTAACGTAGCCTACATATTTCTACTTATTTCCTGTGATATATATTATCTAACAAAGGCTAATTGATAACATTTGTATAGGCCTAGAGACACAAGTTGTAGTGGGTAAGTGATACATTTTCTTTATTCACACTCTGGCTGGTCCTGTTACCTCCAGGGAAGTAATTATGTAATTCAAAACACATGGTTATTGCATGTCTCTATAATTTTATTATCTTATAACTTTTATTTTAAGACACTTTTTACTTTAGTTTTTCTTGTTATGAATATATTATTAAAAGACACTTTCTTGCCTACTGTATGGATACCTTTGTTTCTTGGGTACAAACAATGCAGATATACCCTCAAAGGTCCTAAACGTGCAGGTGTGTTTGTTAGTCATTTTAGAGTATCACCCCAGTGACAGTTTAATACCTTTATTCAGAGAGTGCATATAGCACAGTGGCTTTAAAAAAGTACACTAATTCATAAATGTTCACAGCACAAGTTATCTTTACCCAAGAGATGCTTGCTTGAATAATTGACATACATCTTTCCAAGACTGTAAAATACATTTTAGCTAAAAAGCACTTCAAAAAATATATTTTATTACATTCAAAAAGAATTAGGTACATGTTCAAAACACTTGACGTCTAAATCCTCGTGCAGCAATATTAAAGTGATTTATCAGCTTTTTGAATCCTACCGTCCATCGTCTGCACTAATCACCAGGAACTCCTAACGACAGGTCTAGAGCTGTAGTTGGAACCACGGTTCTGGGAAACCTGAGTAGCTTAACTATGGTTCGCACTATGTTACTAAAGTGGTTACCTCCATAGTTCCAACTACGCTTTTGGGAAACACCTGCGTCGCAGCTGCATCCTCCAGACTATACTTATCAACTACGCTTTTGGGAAATGGACCCCAGGACAGAGGGAGTCTGTAGGACAGAGTCAGGATGTTGAATCTGAATCAGTGAGGAGGGTCAGTAGAGGAGATACATGGATGATCTGAAGACTGAAGATGAGTCCACCTGATGGTTCATATAGGAAGAGCAGTCAGAGGAGAGCTGCAGTAGACCGGTGTTAAATATGAGACTGCAGAAGCTCTTTAGGCTTCTATAGAGAGAACCCTGGTTCTCAGGTAGAACATCCACCTTCAGATCAGCAGAAACTGGAGCTTAATCACCTGAAAATGGATTCAGTCTAAAGGGAAATTATGTGATATGTAGCTCCTCTGGCTCTGCTCTATATGTAGATTCCTGGCTAAACAGCATCAGTGTGAATTTAATATAGGATCTGCTGTGCATCAGTTTCATCAGATGGTCTGAGGGAAGGCAAGTTTATTTATACAGCACCTTTCATACACAAAGTAAAAATAATACAATGATTAAACAATATATTTAAAAGAAGACAACTACATGTATTAGAATAAAAGTGCTGTTACAGCTAGAGAAAGCCATTTCTGATAATTCAAGTTCATAAAATTGTAAAATAAGAAACATTTAAGAACAGTGTTAAAAGAAAATAAGAATATTCAAGTAATGTAAACTAAGAACAAAAATCAATACTAATAATGTGCAAAGCAAAGCAAGTTACACAGTGTGGAAAGCGCAGCTATACAGATGTGTTTTCAGCTTTCAGAGCTTACAGTTAGAGCACATCTCACAGCTTCTGGAAGTTTATTCCCACTGACTGCAGCTTAATGTCTGAAAGCTGCCTCACCATGTTTAGTTCTGGTTCTACACTGCTCAAAAAAATAAAGGGAACACTTAAATAACACAATATAACATATAATATGTGAAATCAAACTGTCCAATTAGGAAGCAACACTGATTGACAATCAATTTCACATGATGACGTGCAAATGAAACAGAAAACAGGTGAAAATTATTGGCAATTAGCGAGACATACTCAATAAAGCAGTGGTTCTGCAGGTGGGGACCACTTCAGTACCTATGCTTTTCTAGCTGATCTTTTGGTCACTTTTGCATTTTGTCATTTCTCGCACCATAGAGGCAGCATGAGGCGGAGTCTACAACCCACAGAAGTTGCTCAGGTAGTGCAGCTCATCCAGGATGGCACATCAATGCCAGCTGTGGCAAGAAGGTTTGCTGTGTCTCTCAGCACAGTGTCCAGAGGCTGGAGGCGCTACCAGGAGACCAGGCCAGTACACCAGGAGACGTGGAGGAGGCTGTAGGAGGGTAACAACCCAGCAGCAGGACCGCTACCCCTTTCCTTTTTATGCAAGGAGGAACAGGAGGAGCAGTGCAAAAGCCCTGCAAAATGACCTCCAGCACGCCACTAATATCCATGTGTCTACACAAATAGTTAGAAACCGACTCCACGAGGGTGGAATGAGGGCCCGACTTCCACAGATGGGGGGTTGTGCTCAGAGCCCAACACTGTGCAGCAGGGCAATTGGCGTTTGTCAGAGAACACCTCTGGCGCCCTGCGATCTTCACGGATGAAAGCAGGTACACACTGAGCACGTGTGACAGACGTGAGAGAGTCTGGAGACGCTGTGGAGAACGTTCTGCTGCTGCAACAACCTCCAGCATGACCGGTTTGGCAGGGGGTCAGTAATGGTGTGGGGAGGCATTTCTTTGGAGGGCCTCACAGACCTCCATGTGCTCTCCAGAGGTAGCCTGTGTGCCGTTAGGTACCGAGACGAGATCCTCAGACCCATTGTGAGACCATATGCTGGTGCAGTGGGTCCTGGGTTCCTCCTAAAGCAGGACAATGCTAGACCTCATATGGCTGAAGTGTGTCAGCAGTTCCTGCAGGATGAAGCATTGATGCTATGGACTGACCCACCCGTTCCCCAGACCTGAATCCAATCCAGCACATCTGGAACATCATGTCTATCTTCATCCACCAACACCACACTGCACCACAGACTGTCCAGGAGTTACTGACGCTTTAATCAAGGTCTGGCAGGAGATTCCTCAGGAGAACATCCTCTGCCTCATCAGGAGCATGCCCAGGCGTTGTAGGGAGGTCATACAGGAACATGGAGCACCACACACTACTAAGCCTCATTTTGACTTGTTTTAAGGACATTACATCAAGTTGGATCAGCCTGTAGTGTGCTTTTCCACTTTAATTTTGTGTGTGACTCCAAATTCAGGCCTCCATTGGTTAATAAATCTTTTTTAGTTTTCTATTGATGATTTTTGTGTGATTTTGTTGTCAGCACATTCAATTTTGTACAGAACAAAGTATTCAATGAGAACATTCCATTTATTCAGACCTAGAATGTTATTTGAGTTCCTTTAATTTATTTTCTAAACAGTGTATATACTGTTGTGTATACTATATCTGCCTCTAATGATCTGAGGAGTCTAACAGGCCGGTATTTTTCCAGCATATCAGAGATGTACGCTGGTCTGAACCTGTTTAATGCTTTATAAACAAGGAGCAGTATTTTAAACTCTATTCTCCAGCTGATCATGTAAACCTGAGCACTGGAGTTACGTGTTACTCTGTCTTTGTTCTGGTTAGGACTCTGGCGGCAGCGTTCTGAATAAGCTGAAGTTGTTTGATAGATTTTTTTGAGAAGGCCGTTACAGTAATCTAATTGACTGGGGCTGTTTTTTCAAAACGTTTAAGCCTGATTTAAATTACTAGCAATACTAGCAAAGTGGAGTTATATAACTTAGTTTTGGGAGATTGATCCACGCCCTCACTCCTCCCAATATAAACCGTCACTTCCTCTCTACCTGCTTGTTAAACCTTCTCACCATCGTTCTCTCTCTTTCATTTCTCCCTTTCTCTACCTGTTTCTCTTTGTGTGGGGGGCTTCAGCTTCACACTTTTCCAACGAAGCTGCCCCAAACTCCAGCCCAAAAACTCTGTGTAGGGGTGCAGGCCATTGAGCCAAACACATGCATGGAAAAATATCAAATGAACAGTTAGAGGATTGATTGGGGTTGGTTATTTTAAAATTACATTTGTGAATAAAAATGTTAAAATACTCACTGTTTCTTACATAAGGCCTTGGTATTGTTCATGAGGTGACTCCAATGCAGGATTGAGATGTTAAAGTGGTAAAAAGTGGCCTGTCCAGTGACAATGTTGAAGTACTCATGGAGGAGATTCTCCAAGGTCACTTTGCAGAATGTAATGAGAATAGATAGCATGAAGTGATCCATCACATGTAATCACTGTCCTGCCTGTGTATTTGGATCCGAACATTCTGATGCACTCTGTATGAAAAGAACTCAGGAAATATGTGACTGAAGCTGTTGTTGGGTGCTCACGTATGCTGCAACCGGTCGGGGTGAGGCTCCTTTTAAAGGATTTCTCACAACCAGCTCATACACAGAAAATGGAGCCTCTCTGCTTTTGATCTTTTTTTTAAATTATATTCCCTGTAGCATCTGAATACACAATGTGATGCTTCGTTCTTTTGTGAAAGACCTCTAGGGTATTTCTAGACCACAGCACTTCCACTCTTTTGGAGTGCATCATCACTAGAACCTTTTTTTTATCCTCTGCCATTAGTTGCAGACTCTTCATCTCATTCCCATTTCTTCTTTGTTTCCTCCAATATTCACAAGAATCCAGATTCAACCACTGATTCTTCACTGCATGTTTAATGAATCCAGATACAGGGCTCTAGGTAGCTTAGCAGTAAGAATCTCTGCTGTTTCTTTCAGAGCTTCTTATTGGTCTTCTTTTCAGCTCTTCATTGCTGTTATAGACTTTATCTACCTGAAAATATACATTTGCTTTCAGAGAGATTTCATCATCTATCCTAACCTCTGCACACACCGAGCAGTGCTCAAACACACAGTACTGAAAACAGCCAAGCACTGAAAAACTGCTGTGTTTGTTTTTGAGTCAATTGCTTTAACACTGTGCCGCTTAAAGGCAAAACAGAAGTATGGATGTACAGTTTGAAGTCCCTTTGCAATCACATTGGTCCATTGAAGACCTTTAAAGCTTCTTTTTTTGTTGCAGTCGAAGGTTTCTCCAGTCCTTTTTTGGAATAAAAAAGAAGCATAGCTGCTGTGGTAGACAGTGAGTGAAAAACCCAGAATTACTGTCCTTATCGTCACTTGTGCTGCTGTCTGATGAGTTCTGTTGGTCATTTTGTAATAAAACAAAGAACTGTTATACACAGATTCCTTTCTCTTAGAACATGGTCTATTGGTAGTTATAAATATTTTGAAACACTCCAGGCTATAATCTTCCCAAACCCCTCTACGTACTTGTATTTCCTGGTTTGATAGATTATATTCGTCACTACTGCTGTGCTGAACATCCTCAAGTGGAGGTTTAAGAGGCTCAAGGATGCTGGCATCCTCTACATGCTAAAAAAATTACACAAGGCAAAGGAAGAACATACATTTATCTGTTTGCAAGTGGCTAAAGCACTGACAAAATACAACCCCCAAATCAGAAAAGAATGCGACAATATGTAAAATTGGCAATGAATTAGAACCAATGTTTTTTTTCTTTTCCTATTTCCTAGGTACTTTCATTAAATTGCAGACAGTATGATTCTAATATATTTCATGTTTTATCTGCCTAACTTCACTGAGAAAAGATGTTAAGAGAATTAAGCGGTTAATAATTGGGTATAAATCACATGTCAACGGGTAACTGCAATCATGATTTGGTACAAATGCAGCATTCTCTAAAAGCTGATCATTGGAAAAATAAAGATGAGCTGAGGATCTTTGTTTAGTAATAAATGTCTGTGATGTTCAGCAACGGCATTTTGTGAGGATTTTGCATATTTTTCCGAACATCATTTTATTTTCATCTTCCATTCTGTCTTACCTTTTTCTGATTTGGGGTTGTACTCGTCTGGATAAACATAGCAGTTCCTCTATTTATTGCTTTTATAAATGGAATCATGGTTAATGTAATTAGACTTTTATGTTACATCTTTAATGTCCAAGGAAAAAAAAACATAACTAATTGAATAAATGTTACATAAGTATTCGCTCTGTCACTGGGGACCAAATTTAACAATAGTCCAGGCATTTGGTACGCCAAGGTGCCTTAGGACCAAGAAAGCAGAGGCTTTCACAATATACCACAAGTGACCTGTATAGGGAATTAAGCGACATTTTAATAACTGTTTACAGTTTTGAAACATTGGCCTGCTTATAATTTTTTTACAGAAACTTTCTTTTAAAAATGCTTAATCTTTTGATAGTAAGTTGTAAAATTGGAGACCACTTCACTAAACTAAAGCTATAGATTTTTTTCTTTGATTACCTTAAGGTTATGAATTCCATTTATAAAGACATTAAAATGGGAAAAAGTATTTGCTGTTGATCTATCAATTTAAGTATTTGTGATATTTAGAAGTAATCAGAATACTCACTTTGTTAAGGATGAGAAGGGATGGACGTAAGTGCAGAATATATATTTAATCAAATAAACAAACTAATAAACCAAAAAACAAACATGATAAACAAAAGTATTACTTAGTGATGGGTCTGACGACCCTGAAACCTCGACACATGCGCCGAGCTGTCAAGGCGAAACCCCGTGTCGGTGCGCGTATCAAGTTAAGGAAAACCACGTGACCGATACACTTCCTGTATCGTTTGGTAGCGATGGGTCTGACGACACTGAAACTTCAGCGCATGCACCGAGCAAACAAGGCGAACCCCTGTGTCAGACCGCGTATCATTTTAAGGAAAACCACGTGACCGATGCATTTCTTCGCGCAGTTGCTTGCAATGACTTTCTTAGTCCAGCAGATGTCGCCATTAAGTGATACAGCAACACAGTTTCAACACAGTGTCGATACAGTTTGGGAAATGTGCCATACGCCCAATGAGGCTTCATCTGCCCATCACTAGTATTACTGAAACTGAAAGCAAACACGTGAACGTAAAACAAAAATAAACAATACAAGGATAACTAAACTATGAGAACTAGACGAGAAATACAAAACTCAAAAGACTAAACTAGAAAACAGGAACCAACAACAAGCAGCACCAGACACAAAACAAACCTGACAAGACTACAGACAGCAAACAAACCAACAAAAGACTAGACAAAGAAGACTTGAAACAAAGGGGCTTATACAGTTGTGGTCAAAAGTTTACATACACTTGTAAAAAAACATAATGTTATGGCTGTCTTGAGTTTTCAATAAGTTCTACAACTCTTTTTTTTCTGTGATAGAGTGATCGGAACACATACATGTTTGTCACAAAAAACAGTCATAAAATTTGGTTCTTTCATAAATTTATTATGGGTCTGCTGAAAATGTCACCAAATCTGCTGGGTCAAAAATATACATACAGCAACAAAATTTGTCAATTTTGGTGATGTAGCGAGTTGTGTCAATCAAATTAGCTTCATGTCATGGCCTCTTCACTTCTTGTAAGTGATTCTGATTGACTACAGCTGTTGGCTTCTCATGAGCCCATTTAAATAGGGCTCATTTGACCCAGTGATTAGACTCAGCTACAAAAGCTACAATGGGAAAGTCAAAGGAACTCAGTGTGGATCTGAAAAAGCGAATTATTGACTTGAACAAGTCAGGGAAGTCACTTGGAGCCATTTCAAAGCAGCTACAGGTCCCAAGAGCAACTGTGCAGACAATTATACGCAAGTATAAAGTGCATGGAACAGTTGTGTCACTGCCACGATCAGGAAGAAAACGCAAGCTATCACATGCTGCCGAGAGGAGATTGGTCAGGATGGTCAAGAGTCAACCAAGAATCACCAAGAAGCAGGTCTGCAAGGATTTGGAAGCTGATGGAACACAGGTGTCAGTCTCCACAGTCAAGCGTGTTTTACATCGCCATGGACTGAGAGGCTGCCGTGCAAGAAAGAAGCCCTTGCTCCAGAAAAGGCACCTTAAGACTCGGCTGAAGTTTGCTGCTGATCACATGGACAAAGATAAAACCTTCTGGAGGAAAGTTCTCTGGTCAGACGAAACAAAAATTGAGCTGTTTGGCCACAACACCCAGCAATATGTTTGGAGGAGAAAAGGTGAGGCCTTTAATCCCAGGAACACCATGCCTACTGTCAAGCATGGTGGTGGTAGTATTATGCTCTGGGGATGTTTTGCTGCCAGTGGAACTGGTTCTTTGCAGAAAGTAAATGGGATAATGAAGAAGGAGGATTACCTCCAAATTCTGCAGGAAAACTTAAAACCATCAGCCCGAAGGTTGGGTCTTGGGCGCAGTTGGGTGTTCCAACAAGACAATGACCCAAAACACACATCAAAAGTGGTAAAGGAATGGCTAAACCAGGCTAGAATTAAGGTTTTAGAATGGCCTTCCCAAAGTCCTGACTTAAACCCCATTGAGAACATGTGGACAGTGCTAAAGAAACGGGTTCATGCAAGAAAACCATCACATTTAGCTGAACTGCACCAATTCTGTCAAGAAGAGTGGTCAAACATTCGACCTGAAGCTTGCCAGGAGCTTGTGGATGGCTACCAAAAGCGCCTAGTTGCCGTGAAAATGGCCAAGGGACATGTAACCAAATACTAATGTTGCTGTATGTATATTTTTGACCCAGCAGATTTGGTGACATTTTCAGCAGACCCATAATAAATTCATGAAAGAACCAAATTTTATGACTGTTTTTTGTGACAAACATGTATGTGTTCCGATCACTCTATCACAGAAAAATAAGAGTTGTAGAACTTATTGAAAACTCAAGACAGCCATAACATTATGTTTTTTTACAAGTGTATGTAAACTTTTGACCACAACTGTATACACGAGGAGGGAACAGGAAACTGGAAACACCTGAGGATCGATCAAGAGGGGGCGGGGTTACAAATAACTGATGACAGGGTGGGGCTAGGGCGGAGACAAGACCAAAACACAACAGTAGCACATGGCTGGGAAACACAAGACAGACATGCGCTAAGCTGTGGAACACTTTCTCATCTTGATCTGATAGAGGGTTAGACAGGCCATGTACTACAGTTTCTGTATCCTGTCCCTCAAGTTCCTATAGTGCACACAATATCAAATAACCTCACATGGTTCTAATTCAGAAATGTAAATATGAGTGCTCAAATTTATGAGCTGGTAGAGAGCTCAATATTCTGCCAATACATGAAGTTACCTTTTGGTACCTGTAGTCAGCGTTTTGGAGTCTTATTCTGTGAGACAGGACATGAGATATTTTTAGCTGTAGACACACCTCTCCCCAGATGGAGTCGACAGCATAAGCAGACTGCTTCGTTTTCATCACATCAGTATTTGGATATATTGCAACAGCCTGCTGTATATCCTCCAAACTTACGCTTAGTCTTCTTGCCTTTTCATGTTCACAAACATAAAAAATAAAATAATCACTTATAGAATCATTATAAGAACAACTTGACCCATTAGATAACATAAGTAGGTAGTATTTAAAAAATTAATTCATTAATTGATGAACTGAGTTATACTGACTGAAGTGATCAGTCATTTCAATGAAATATTTACCTTTAGGGTGCCCTATTTTTAGACAATTTACATCTTTCTTATTGGTTCCTGGGATTATGAATGTGCACATTGGGTGTTCTTCTTTACTCACCTTCTGCATATAATCACTTCCCCATGTAACTTCCATAAACCCTTTTCTGCTGATGAGTTTTTATAAAACCACTTCAGTTCACCATCTAACTCAGTAGATTTCATAGTGTAATGCTTACACTGTAAAAAATAACCTTGCACTTTAGTTATCTGAACTTAAAATGTATTGTTAATATGACTACACATTGCGGAGTTTGTTGAGATAACTCATTATTTCATGTTTATTGTTTCTTAAAAAATAAAAAGCTTTTTCAACTTAGATTTTCAAGTCAACTGAAATCACCAGAGTAATTTAAACCGCGCAGGTGCCCTCAACGTCTTTTTTTAACGTGCGGTACGTCAGCGCAGGGGGCGTGTCTTCAGGATAGAGGGCGTCCGTGAGGTCCGCCATTTCATGCTGGAGACAGTTCTCAAATCTGGCGAGTCGAATCTGGCGGGCATTTTACCTTTTCAGGTAAGTTTTTTAATCTCTTCACGCTTTTGAAGAGCCGGTATAATGTTCTCATAGTTGTCCTAAGGTGTCTGATAATATGTAAGGCACGTTGCTAGCTGGCTAGCTAAAGTAATTGTTGTCTGGCCTTCTGTAGCTAACTAGTTAGCTTAGTTGCTTGCTAATAACCATGTTAGCTGCTAGCTACATAGCTAGAGAGAGGCATACCTCTAAATAAAAGTATCTATCAAACATTTAGACATATGTTAGCTAACCTATGTATGTTTTAAGATTAGGGTATAATTAGCTGACCTGAGTTCTTTAGCCGTTCCACCTTAAATGGTGAGTCCTTTCTGGCGCCAGCACCTTATTTAAGGTGGAACCGAATACTAAAATGAGAGGCTGGCAGAAATACCTACATTTCACCTTCAAAAAAAGTGCAACAGGCTAGTATTTACCCTGAAAATCTGATGGGTAGTTCAGTATAAACACTTAAATGGGGTTAGGAACGTTTTTTTAATTTAACTCAGGGTCGCAACAGGCTAACTAACTGAAGTTAGTCCGGTAAAATGCAGAGCTTCAGGGAAACATGTTGAGGTAGGCGACCACTGACATTTTTTTCGTGTTGCTTTTTCGACTTTTTTTTAACAAAATTAAGGCTCCTGGTGGGTTCGACAGTGTATTTAGCAAAAATCAGTCGAGGAACGTTCTCGCCTTACAAGTTGCAAACAAATGCAGAGTCGGAGGTCTAGCCGCAGCGCTAACCTAGATCAGCAGTTTCAACAAATGCCTTCGTTTAACAGGGTTCCCGCGGTTCCTACGCTACGTAGGAGTATAACTAAGGTTAGCGCAGATCTAGCTAACAGACTGACCTTACGGGCGAGTTAACTAAGCTACCGGGAAGAAACCTAAGGTTAGGGGAGAGCTAACTTACTGAACTTTAGCGTTGGGCTAGCTAACATGTTAACAAACGAACGCTTTACGGCCAGCTAGCTAACTGGAATGTCTAAAAAAGTCTTGACTAAGGCTTTAATAAATAAATATTATTAGTCTGCATTTTACAACTGCAGTTCTTTTGTGCATGGTAAATGTCACTGGGTCTTCCCACCCAAGTGGGGGTACACATCACAATCTGCACGCTGTGCAAAACTTGTTTTTGTGAGTTTTTATGACTTAGCCACATTTTTAAAAATGTGGCCAACTCAGATAATGATGAACATTGATAAAAAATATTGATAAAAAATATTTGATTGATTTGATTTTTAAGTTTTGTTTTCCAATACAATGCATTTTCTCCCAAAGTAATAATGGCTATGATTTGGGTTCTTAATTTATATTTATTAAAGTCTTAAAAGGTCTTGAAATGCATGATTAATTTGTCTTTTAAATGGTGCAAGAATCCTGTTAAAGAAAAGCTGGCTTATTACACTTTTTCCCTTTCTACAGGTTACTAAAGACTGCAACACTATCTAGTTAGTAAATTTGGAAAGAGACTTTTCTGCTATACTAATCATGTCAGAAATAATCCTCTTTATTTGCAACAACTAGTTATTTCACAGATAAAACAGATATACAGTAAAAAAACATTTTTAATGTTAAGATCCTATTGAATGGTAAGAGTTGTAGGTAACGCCTGCCAAGTTAAATTCTAACTTGAACTAAAACTCTTAAAATCCTTCAATCTATAATGATTATAATAAGCACGTTTACAGTGTGGTATTCATACTATTACTTATAGGACAGTTTTATACACTTCCTCATATACATCTACCTCAACATAAACATGATTTAATTTTATAACTCGATATTGTTGTAGCAGTTTGTATTTATTGTTATAATTATTGTTGATAATGTAGGGTAATTGTAATACTAATAATTATTATTGTACCTTAAAATTTCTCCCTGTTGCAACCCTAATTGTTATTCTTTTATTTTATCCTTTAGGTTGTGATCTGAGGGTGTGAGTGCTGTTAATGCATGAAGTGGAAATGTAAGCTTTGCACTTACTTCACAAACAATCGTCGAAAAATACTTGGACATTACAGATCAAGCCACTCTCATTACGGAGGACGAGTACCGATTCCTTGTATTTACAGTGACTGTGTGTGCTCTTTTAAGTCACACAAGGCTCTTGGAATACATGTGAGACAACATGGATTTTGCTACGGTGAAAAAGTGAATTTTAGAGTCAGATGTCTGCTATGTGCATTTAGTCAACCTGCAAATCATAAACAATACTTTTGTCATCTTAACACTCATTTAAAAAACAAGGAAACTGTCACCTGCCCATTTAATGGTTGTAATTTTAAGTCAAAAGTTTATTCCAGTTTTACCTCTCACAGAAGTCGATATCATGCCTTGGATTTTTTACAAAATTTTAAAGCAGAGCTTCTTTATGGCCCACCACATGGTGAAAACTCTGATCCCCTATTAGACACTGGTGGGTATTCTTCTAATAACACTGAGTCAGCTGTTCGTGATGGTTTTGATTTTCATTCTGATGATGATGAGGATGCTGATGATGAAGAAGAGCGAGGTAGCATTGGTGACAAAATTAGGAATAGACTTGCATCTTTGCTTCTACGAATGCAAGCCATCTTGCATGTATCTAAATCAGCTACCCAGGAAATAATCAATGAACTTCACGAAATTGGAATTTTAGCAGGTGACCTGTCAAAAAAAACTGCAGAAAACATTTTTACAGAGCTCAGTTGTAATATAGATGAGGCCACACTAAAGTTGTTAAAGGAAAGCTTACAGGAAACCAATCCTTTTAGTTGTCTGTCACAGAGTGGACCACTGGGAACTGAATACAAAAGACAGTTGTTTTACAAGGAAAGATTCAACGTAATTGAGCCAACTGAGTATGTGTTAGATCCTTTACTTAACAAAACATTTGTTTATGTTCCAATTTCAGGTGTGTTGCCAGCATTGTTGAACAAGTGTGATGTAATTGACAAAGTTTTAGAGGAAACAAATCTACCATCGCTCTCTGGTCAGTACAGATCTTTTCATGATGGACTGTATTTTAAAGAGAATCCAATTATTTCTCAAGAAGAATTATCAATTTCTTTAGGATTGTATATAGATGAATTTGAAATCTGCAACCCTTTGGGAACTTCAAGGAAGAAACATAAAATAACTGCTATTTATTGGGTAATTGCTAATTTGCCTGCCAAATACCGATCTGCCCTATCTAGTATATACCTTGCCTTGCTGAGCAATAGTAATGATGTGAAAACATTTGGGTATGCACAAATAGTTGAACCACTGCTTAAAGAGCTTTGTACACTTGAAACTAAAGGATTTTACATTGATAGGCTAGGTACGTTTGTCAAAGGCACAGTCCTGTATGTGTCTTCAGATAATTTAGGAGCACATTCGTTTGCTGGCTTTCAGGAGTCATTCTCTGTTGATAAATTTTGCAGATTCTGCTTAGCCAGTCGCAGTGATATTCAGAGTACATCAGTAAGAACTGGATGCTTTCCACTAAGAACAAAAATATTGCACAATGAAGCTGTTAAGAGCCTTAAAGAGCACGAGAGCATAGTTGTTGACGGAGTTAAGGGTGACTGTGTTTTAAATGAACTAAATTATTTTCACTGCATAACGGGCTTTCCACCTGACTTGTTACATGATTTGCTAGAGGGAATAGTGCCTGTGGAGCTGTGTTTGTGTTTAAAGACATTGATTGGCAAGAAGTATTTTACTTTAGAGGAACTGAATACTGCCATTCAGCGCTTCCCATACAAGTTTTCGGACAAAACAAACAAACCACAAGCAATTCCAAAGGCATTCACGTTAAAGGGGACAATTGGGGGGAACGGGCATGAAAATTGGACACTTTTGAGACTGCTGCCATTGCTAATTGGGGATAAAGTACCAGAGAACGACAAAGCTTGGGGTGTCATTTTGGATCTTAAAGACATTCTGGAAATTTTAACTTCATCTACATTCACTGAGGAAAAACTGTTCTACCTTGAGGCCAAAATCTTTGAACATCGGCAGCTTGTACAGGAAGCTTTTCCTACGTTTAAGCTAAAACCAAAGCACCACTTTCTTGAACACTATCCCTATCTAATTCGCTGCTTTGGTCCTCTGCTCGACTTCTGGACAATAAGATTTGAGGCCAAACACAGCTTCTTTAAGAAAGTTGTCCGGGATGTTAATAACTTCAAGAACATTTTGGTGACTTTAGCTTCAAGGCACCAGCTCATGTTAGCATATCACATGGACATGCCTAACATGTTCAAACCAACAGTGGAAGTTGGAAAAATTTCAACTGTTTCATTTGAGATTTTGGACCTCTTTGTGAAAGATGCTATCAGAAGGAAATTTGGATGTTTAACTTCTGTATCTCTTGCCACAACTGCCTTTATCCATGGGACAAAGTACACTCAAGGAATGTTTTTATCCACTGGAAGCACAAGTGGACTTCCTAATTTTGGGAAAATGATTAATGTGCTATTTGTGGAAAACAAGCCCTGTTTTGTTGTGGAACCTTATACAGCTTGGTACCTGGAACACCTCAGATGCTATGAAGTCTGCAAGAACCACTCTGCAAAGCTGCTTGTAGTCCAGCCAGAGGAGCTCAATGACTACTTCCCCCTGTCAGCGTATATGGTGAAAGGCAGACTTCTGATCTCTCCAAAAGGGTTTCTGCTCCATTGAGGTAAATTTCACCAAATTTAGTCAAATACAAAATAGTTATAAATTTTACATTACCACGTTATAAGATGTTGCAATTTTTTAGAATTGTTTTGTGGTGTTCATGTATAATTGTATGTCTTGCTCATTTAAGTGTAAAAGACATAAACAATTTTATTGTTTTGTCCATTCAGAACATAATAACCACATCCTTGTTTCTATACTCACTGTCCACTTATCAGCTTCACTATACATATAGGACATTATATGATTAGTGAGTCATTTGATTTCTATGCATACTTTATTATCCTCCCTTTACCATTTTCTTCCATGGTCTGGACCCCACAGTACATACTATTGTCTATTAAGTGCTAGTGTCTTTATATGGGCTAAAAAATAATAGCACAAATATAAATAGCTTGTAATGCATCAGCTTCTTTAAAATAATAATTCCACCTTTAATGTAACCAAGACACTGTAGTGTACTGTTGAATGTAGAATGTGAAATTTTGAACAAGGAGCTGGTGAATGAGAAACAAAACAGTGTGATGAGGCAATATAGTGAGTTTTTTTTCTCTCTCCTTCTCTCCCCTCCTCCCTCTCCCCTAGATTCCAGTGTACAAAATGTTGCTAAGAATCATTATAAACAAGGATGATATTAGGAAGATACAAACTGACAGTGAGCCAGAGACTCTTGATTCCTTTTATTCTTTTTTGAAATGCAAGCTTGGATTGGGAGGTGACTTTGTAGTTCAATTTCAAGATCCAGACTTTGGCAATGAGTTCTGCAACTTGTCAAGCTTGTCTGAACTTCCAAAAGAGAAGGCCACTTTAAAGGTAATCCTCAAGCAAATCCCAGAGTCCCCTCAGACTGACTCAACGTTGGACACGGCAAGTCTCTCGTCGCCCTCATCATCTTCCATGGAGGACACTCCTTCCTGCCGTCGGCCATGGCCTGACCCTTTTGTGATTCCAAAATTCTCATACGATGTGGAATTGAAGCTTAAACGTGGTAATGAAGCCTACCAGGAGAATGGAACCCTTCTGATTACAAATAAAGACACTAAATCTGAGATACTTGAAAAATTGGCTGAAGAAATTTACAAATACTCAGCATCTCGAGAGCAGTATGACATTGTTGCACAGAGCCTTGTTAAGAAACATCCTTGCCTGAGAGAGCCTGGATCTGTGAAGGGGTGGTACTGCTGGAAGTTCAGTTTAAAGTTTAAAATGGGAAATTACCGCAACAAGCTTCGTGTGTCTGGATGTTCAGAGCTAACAGTGAATCGCCGAAATTCAGGACCAAAGCAGAAGCTCAAGAAAGCTAAAAAGTCTGAAGTCAACTTTCTTCCGGATGTTCCTGAAGGCAAAACGCAGAATGTGCTGGAAGAGGAGAGGGCAGCCATTGTTGCAGAGATGAAGAAGAAGAAAGTTGATTGGAAGAAAGTTACTGACATGATGGCCAGCACATTCCCTCTGCGACGAAAAGAAATAGTTGAAGAACAACCACTTGTGGCAGAAGTGAAGGCCAAGTGGCCAGCTTTGTTCACAGATACACAGGTAAGTCTATGCTATGTTGAAAATATATTTTTTTGTGTGAACTAGCTTCATATGGATAAATTGTTAAATTTTTGCAATTACATAAACCATAATTATTTAGGTAACAATGAATAATTTGTTAGTTCTGCTTTGTTTTGTAGATTGAGGCTGAATTTGCTCGACTAACTTCCACTGACCTGTGGGACACGTTTGTTTCTGGGCTGGATCAGTATATGGAAAGATTCTTGCAGATGTTTAGGGCCAAGAGTCACTGCATTCAAGCACTTAGCAGCCTCCTGTCTCTGCTTGATGATGATGTGAGTACAAGTGTGGAAATGTATAGGCCAGAACATGCCATGCATACTCATCTGCCACACATTCTCTTTTATTTAGCTCTTTTTTTTTTATGTGGACTTGTGTGCTTTGCCCTGTGAGGGGCCAGTATGTCTGCAACTCAGGACACAAAGTAATGACCATGCCAGCTGAAAACTTAGGTTACACTTAGTGATATACATTTGGTTTGGTTGGATTAGATTATTTGTAGTATGTACATAAAGATTTTTCTTTGTTTGAATACATAACGTTCTAGCATCAGAATGTATTCGGACATACCCAATGTTAATTGTTTTGATTGTGGTGAAAACCAATGTGCACTGTCACTTTGTCTTAAGAGTGTGCTGTCTTCAACAGAATTCAGTTCAAAAGAAAAGGGCAGTCATTCTGAGAGGCCTGCCACATTTTCTCAGGGAGGATCCATCCAAACTTCTAAAGATTGCTGAGGTAAGCTTGACTGGAATTTTCTATTTTTATTTTGCATCTAATCATTATCTTTTATGCAGACAAATGCATGCTTAGTAACAATGTTAGTTACACTCAAATTATATAGATTTTTGTTCATCATATACAGGGCCATCTCAAAAAAATAGAATATCTTTGAAGAGTTACTTTATTTCAGTAATTCAGTTTAAAGTGTGAAACACATATATTATATAGATGTATTAAACACAGAGTGGTCTATTTTAAGCGTTTATTTATTTTATTGTTGATGATTTTGGCTTACAAACATCAGTGTATCAGAAAATTAGAATATTGTATAAGACCAATTGATACTTTTGGCAGTGTGAGCAGTTTGCTCAGTTTCCAGTCCTGCTGGAAAATGAAATCCGCATCTCCATAAAAGCTGTCAGCAGAGGGAAGCATGAAGTGCTGTAAGATTTTGTGGGAAAAAAAACTGCACTGACTTAAGACTTGACAATAAATCCCAGTGGATCAACACCAGCAGATGATTAGCATATCTCTCCAAACCATCACTGATTGATGGAAACTTCACACTAGACCTCGAGCAGTTTGGACTGTGTGTCTCTCCACTCTTCCTCCAGACTCTGCTCCCTTGATTTACAAATGAAATGTAAAATTTACTGATGATCAGTGATGGTTTAGAGATGCATGTCATCTGCTGGTGTTGATCCACTGTGTTTTATTATCAAGTCTAAAATCAGTGCAGTGTTTCCTGGAAAATCTGCTGACAACTTTTATGGAGATGCAGATTAAATTTTTCCAGCAGGACTTGGCACACTGCCCACACTGCAGAAAGTACCAATTGGTCTTATATAATATTCTAATTTTCTGATACACTGATTTTTGGGTTTCGTTGGCTGTGAGCCATAATCATCAATAATAAAATGAATAAACGCTTTAAATAGATCACTCTGTGTGCAATACATCTATATATGAGATTCACCTTTTTAACTGAATTACTGAATCAAAGTAACTTTTCAAAGATATTCTTATTTTTAAACATTTATTTAATTGTGTGTGTGTGTGTGTGTGTAAAATTACTGCCTGCTTGATTGATTGTCCATCACTAATTTAGTAGTTAACTCATCATTTTTCTTTTCTCACTTGTAGACTACAGAGAGTGAGGAGCAGATGGCAAAAGGAGTAAGTATTGGTGTCTTGCTGATACAAGAAGAGGAGGACGTCATTGACTTTTCAGTGGTACTGGAAGAGCAGATCATCCTGAATGGCATTACTGACTTCCCCCATGCGGTAGCTATGCTTGTTGGTCTGTTATTCGCACTTAATATTGACTACCCCAAGGAACTGCGCTACACCTTCGAGGTCATTCAGAAGGTTTTAATGAACATTGGAGGTGAACAGTGTTCTGCTAGGGTTCACGGACTCAGAAACAGACTCTTGTGTAAAACTCTGTAGGTGGTAAAGCAGTCAGTGGATATCCCAAGAGTGTGCTGTGTTTATCTGAAACATACATGTGCTTAAACTGAGCAAAAAAAAAATTTCTGAAATGTTAAAGACTACATGCAAAGTTCTATATAATTGAATTGATCAGGTGTAAATAGGTCGTTCAGAGTGGTTTGAAGGGATTCATTATAGATAAATTTACAGGCTTATTTTTTTATTTATTTATTTTTTTTAAATGGTCATATTTTTCTTAGCTATCCATACCTCCCGTAGCTTATATTTAGGTTATGTGTTGTAATATTTTATTTAGTTAGAATTAAGGTGCTAATAGATGTATTATTCAATCTCATTTGGCCATTCTTGACTTCTTTACTTTTTTTCTTTAACAAAGTATAATTGCCAAGTTCCATAATGTAAGAGTTTATTCTGCAAGGTCTGTTGGACTGTATTCAGGATACTATGTAAGTAGATTTCTGGTATTCATGGTTCCTGTTTGAGCAAACATGCTTGTAGTTATTATTTTTGTTGTTTCAGATAAAGAGTTTTTGCTCTACACTGCTGCACAACTTGATAAAAAAAAAATTCAGCCAATTTAGGTGAAAGTAGGGCTGAGTGGTATGATAAATATTTTATTACAGGGATTGCAATGGTCCAGCTACTAATCCGTGGATCAGTCCCGGGTAATGCTGCTTACCATTGGCAGACAGAGCCTCAGAGAGTACAATCGGCCTTGCTCTCTCTGATGGGGGGGAGACAGAGCTCCATATAATCACCCGCTCAATGTTTGTGAATTAGTAACCCAATGATGCTGTTCAAACAGTTCAAAAAGAACCAGTGTCTGACCTATGTTATATAGGAGGCATGTGTTAGTCTTCACCCTTCTAGTGTGGGTGGGGTAATTGATTTTTCTAAATTGGCAATGCATTAATATTATTTTCCATCAGAAAAATGCATAGTAGTGGCAGATTCTTAAACAATGTGCTGCACTTAGACTAATTATAACTGTAATCAAACGTGCAATTGGTCAGGGTGTTTTTAGTACTGATGAAATGTACATTATACACAGCGTATTATTGCTAATTTTATGATTATACAATGAAATATTGTCATATTGCTCAGCTCAAAGTTGTTAGCTTTCAACTAGAATGGATCAAACTTTTCACAAGCACATATAAGCTGTTATAGGCTGTTTTTTTCCCCAACTGAGTTACTGAAGTTGTGTGCTGTTGTACAACTTATTGTATGTGACACTGTTAGTCATTAGCACTGCTAGAAAAATCTCTGTATTCTGCCAAATTCTGCTTATGACTTGTACATTAGCCAAATTTAACTAGTAACTTTCTTACAATTTGTGTTTTATAATTTAATAATTTATTTTGGATTGGACTGAGCAGGCTGTTTTTCCTTGTTTATTAAACTTCTGAAAGTGTTGTAGTTGAATTGCTATTTTTTCCTATCAGTAACTTTACATAAAATAGTGTTTGTAACAAATTGTTAAACTATTTGGAAGATGTTGTATAAACCTTATGTCAATTAGGTACGTTTTCAGATAAAGGGAAGTCTGTGCTAGAGAATTGAATTAAGAGAGTCAAAAATCATGTTAAATGATCAAAGGTATTCAATTGATATTAAAGTGATAAAGCTGGTTAAACTAAGTAATTTTAGTAGAACTAAATAGTGGACACATTACATTGACTACATAATTCTATTTAAAAGGAGTCAAAATCATGTTAAGTGAACAAAGGTATTCAATTGATATTAACAAGTGATAAAGCTGGTTAAACTAAGTAATTTTAGTAGAACTAAATAGTGGACACATTACATTGACTACATAATTCTATTTGAAAGAAGTCAAAATCATGTTAAGTGAACAAAGGAATTCAATTGGTATTAAAAGGGGAAAAAGTTGGTTAAACTAAGTAATTTTAGTAGAACTGATTTGATGTCTAGTTCATACAACAATACAATTCTATTTGAATTAAATTGTCAACTAGTTACTTTAACTCGAGAATTTACGTTCAAGCAATAAAAAAAACGTTTTCACTTAACTAATTAATTTAATCTTTGTAACCTTTATGCAAAGTTTTAACAACTGGGCTTTCTAATTTTACTTAACTTAAAATTTTAAGGCAGCATGGACACTAACTTTTTTAAGTTGAAACAAAAAGGATTTTTTTTACAGTGTACAGGGCCATGTATGTAATTATCTGATTTTAAAAGTAATGTTTTCCAAATGGTGTAAACTCTAAACCAAAACACAAAATGCTTTCAGATTGATCTAGATACACATGTGTGCTGTAAAGAGATAAAGACAGACTAATGTACACATGTTCATGTTCTGCTCATACTTTTAACATTTCTTACAACTGGTCAATATAATCAAAAAAGAAACAAAATTAAACCTGACATATTGGAATTGTTGTGTTTATTGGGAAATTATTTAAATCCGTTACTCTATTAGGTGTAGATTTTTTTGGGGGAACTGGTCATTAATTCCCAGGTCTGTTTCTCTAAGTTCCCTTCCTTTGCTCATGATGAGCTCTATGTTTATAATGCTCGACTTTAGCCACAATGGGTCGCGGACGCTTTTTCTGTAGTTTTTAACCTCCTAAGCGGTACGCTTGCAGTGGAATGTGATGGATGAGGCCAGTTCAGGTGTTCAGATTTTGCGTTTGGTGATCATGAAGTTCTTTAAGAGAACTTTAAGGTGTTTTCCTGTGTGTGTGTTCCTGTATTCCAGAGAAGAAAATGTTGTTTCTCATACTACGTGCTTGTAGGTCCAAAATTGTTTCTCTCATTTGTTTGTTTTTGATGATAACTGATGAAAGCTGGGTTGTGAGTTCACTGACGGAATGCTGTAGCGGTTTGTTCTCTTTAAGTGGGATAGTTTTGCTCTTGGCAGAATTCCAAGCTTTCACGAAGAGCTTGGAATTCTTTGTGTAGTATTTTGACGAGGGATATTCTAGCGTTGAGCGCAGATAGATTGCTGTTGATGGAGGGCAGGATAGAACTGACCTCTGTGCAGCAGGGTGGTGAAGCTGGATCTCCTGTGTTTCCAGGTGAGCTTGGTGGTTGTTTGCCGGTGGAGGTTTGGAATTGTTTACCTTTGGCTTTATCTTCCTTTTTATCCTTGTTCACGATGACAAAGTTTTGGTAGTAGTGGTTTTTAAAGTTTTCCGTGTGAGTGCAGCGCTGTTTGGTTGTTTGTCTAGCAGCAGGGGGCCACCATCTTGGTTCACGCACAGTGTCTCGCAAGAGAGTGCTCAATGCCCATCACTCTGAAATGTGAAGTTTTAGCTGTGTAGAACAATAATACCTCTTGCACTCTTTACTGTGAGCCTTCATCTGTGAAAAGGGGAACTCTTCCTCACATATGACACATTTCTGCGGTGGTCCAACAAGCTCACTACTGCATTCTGGTCGATATATCTACAGAGGAGAACCTGTTCAAATTAAACAACTTATGGGCTGGTTTTCAGAAGGAAGGTCTGTGGATCTTTCAAATGTCTGACATGGTAGCCCTCATTGGTGCAGGGAATGTGTAACGCCAGACAGAGTGGAGCGACGCTTGCCGAGTAAAATGAACAAACAGGTTTATTTACAGGCTGACAACCAGATAGTACAGATGTTACAGCCAAAAAAACAATAATCTCACCAGAAACCAAAGCCGTAGTAGTATAAACAGTCCGTGTTCGAAACCAAAAGACAGTCCAACCAAGCATTAAATCCAAAAGGGGCAAAACAAGAGACATAAACCGATAAACCAGAAAAGAGGGTCGTAACGAGAAGGCAATAGAAGAAACCATGAGAAAAGCTTAGTATGCAACCAAAGTCTACAATACCTCACGAAGATAGAATACATAATTCAGCCTTAAATACAAAACACATGATGAGCATAACCCGGAACTTCCTCAGAACACAGGTGAATCTGAGCGTCGGAGCGTAACGTGATTGGGCGAAGGAGAGCGACTGACAGTGACGTCATAAATCATAGGATTCTGGGAAATGGAGCCCGGTAGTGTGTAAGGAGACTCAGGCTGCGTAACAGAATGGGGTTCAGAAGGCGACCTCAAGTTGTTCCAGACATTTTAAGCAATTCAAATGCACCACCTTGTCTGAGTTTTGGAAATACAGCTAAAATGAATTCCCTGAAATCATGTGGATTTGTCTGACAACCTGAAAAGAGAAGTTAGACAATTTTCATACTATCACTAAACTGAGTGTGTGTTAACTGTGATGCCTTACACACATTCAAAGTAAGACGTTTCTTCCCTAATCCTGCAGCAATAAGCAGCTGTTTGGCAAATCGATTGGGCACTAAATCCTCATTTTCTTCCTCAAGAAAACAGAAGACGTGAGTGTAAGAATGAAGTTGTGCAGACACAGAAAAGCATCTGCGACTTGACCTTCTCCCTCTGTCTGCGTACGGCCCGAACAGCCTCACAACCTCAGCTTAGCGTGGAGAAAATGCTAACATCAATTATCAGGCAATAAAGAACTAGCCATCTAATCACAAGTGAAGTTGAATATAAATCATATATTAAGCTGTTGTAAAAACCTACCGTCCACTGGGTGACTGGGTGTCATGGCATGTGACGGAGTAGCAGGCGAACTTGGCGCGTTCACAGAACCCAGTGGGGCTGCAGAATTAATTGAACAACACATTAGCTAGTTCAGTTTGGATTAATACACCAGACGCAATACAAGTGAATGAATAAGATAAACCATTTTTATTTGAGATAAATCTGAAATATGAACAGAACAAACCTACTGCTTCTTTCAAGCTGGCCGGCCAGCGGCTTTCCACTCAAAGCCACTATTGACTGAACACTAGTATCACAAGTCAAGTAACGCTAGAGTACTTAGAACCGATTACTTCTGTCTGATTCACCAGTTGACCAATCCTGCTTTAGAGCGAGAATAGGACCGCCCACCTAATTAAAATACAAATTCAAAAATACAGAAATAAATAAATGAAGAAATGTTGAACTAAATGTATGAATAAATAAACGTTGAAATAAAAAAATAAAAAAATATATAAGTAAATAAGAAATTAATTTTATTATTTATTTTATTAATTTACTTAATTTATTTAGTTAGCCACACAATTATTTGTGTGTATTTATTCATTTATTTATTCATTTATATATATATTTATTTATATATTCATTTTTACATTTATATGTGCATTTATTTATTTATTTATTTTTGTCATTTTTGGTCCTCCATATCTATAAGGTGGATTAATGATGAGGATGAGACAAGACAAGAAACTACAAGCAAAAGACCAAAAAACAGAAATGTTAATTACACCACCAAACTCAACTCCAACTTCCCCCGTAATCTGACCACACAAAACAAAACACACAAAAAATCATCAGACTCCTCTTCACCTTTCTTCATTTATTTAGCTTTATTAATATGAATCTATTTTACAATAAAATAAAACAATAATTAACTATAAGTACAGTGATACATGATAACAGTAATTAAAAGAAACGTTTTGGAAAATTGACAAAATCATCTATATAAAATATTTACATACTTACATGTATACACATACTTCTACACACACCCACACACACACATCGAATCTCTGTTACACACAGGGTTATTCTATCTTACACAGACGCACTGAGGAGCCAGAATAAACCCAAAACCCTGCATAGAGGGGCTGAGTGAAGGTGGTGTAGAATGTGTGTAAGTGTGTGAGAGTGTGTGAGGGTGAGGGTGAGTGTGTATCAGAGGAGACTCTGTAAAAGGACAGAGTGCCGGAGGGACAGTCCACATACACTCCTACTCTCCTACAGCCGGAGGGAGGAGTGGAGAGTTCAGTTCTGTTATTATTGTGACGAACAGAGTAACTGTTATCAGAGCAGAACAGACTCCAGGAGTTTATATTCCCTCCAAACCAACAGTCTGATCCTCCTCCTTTCCTGCTGATGGTTTTATAACTCAGAGCTACTTCAGCTTCTCCTCCGCTCCACTCAGCCTCCCAGTAACAGCGTCCAGTAACACCAGTAACTCTCTCTCTACTCAGAACCTGCGGCCACCAATCAAATCTCTCTGGATGATCAGGATACGACTGCAGCTCCTCTCTAAACACCACCCTCCTGTTCTCCTCACTCAGAGAGAGACGACGCTGCGCTGTGTTCAGATCCAGAGTGAAATCACAGAACCCTGAACACAACAACACACACAGAGTGTATTTAGTGTGTAGTGTTATATTTAGTGTGTGTGTAGTGTTATATTTAGTGTGTGTGTAGTGTTATATTTAGTGTGTGTGTAGTGTTATATCTAGTATGTGTGTTATATTTAGTGTGTGTGTAGTGTTATATTTAGTGTGTGTTGTTATATTTAGTGTGTAGTGGTATATTTTGTTATATTTAGTATGTGTGTAGTGTTATATTTAGTGTGTGTGTAGTGTTATATTTAGTGTGTGTGTAGTGTTATATCTAGTGTGTGTGTAGTGTTATATTTAGTGTGTGTGTAGTGTTATATTTAGTGTGTGTGTGTGTGTTATATTTAGTGTGTAGTGGTATATTTAGTGTTATATTTAGTGTGTGTTATATTTAGTGTGTAGTGTTATATTTTGTTATATTTAGTGTGTGTGTTATATTTAGTGTGTGTAATGTTATATTTAGTGTGTAGTGTTATATTTAGTGTGTAGTGTTATATTAAGTGTTATATTTAGTGTGTGTGTAGTTTTATATTTAGTGTGTAGTGTTGTTATATTTAGTGTGTAGTGTTATATTTAATGTTATATTTAGTGATATACACTGCTCAAAAAAATAAAGGGAACACTCAAATAACACAATAAAACTCCAAGTAAATCAAACTTCTGTGAAATTAAACTGTCCACTTAGGAAGCAACACTGATTGACAATCAATTTCACCTGCTGTTGTGCAAATGGAATAGACAACAGGTGGAAATTATTGGCAATTAGCAAGACACACTTAATAAAGGAGTGGTTCTGCAGGTGGGGACCACAGACCACTTCTCAGAACCTATGCTGTCTGGCTGATGTTTTGGTCAGTTTGGAATGTGGGTGGTGCTTTCACACTCGTGGTAGCATGAGACGGACTCTACAACCCCCACAAGTGGCTCAGGTAGTGCAGCTCATCCAGAATGACACATCAATGCGAGCTGTGGCAAGAGGGTTTGCTGTGTCTGTCAGCGTAGTGTCCAGAGGCTGGAGGCGCTACCAGGAGACAGGCTAGTACACCAGGAGACTTGGAGGAGGCCGTAGGAGGGCAACAACCCAGCAGCAGGACCGCTACCTCCGCCTTTGTGCAAGAAGGAACAGGAGGAGCACTGCCAGAGCCCTACAAAATGACCTCCAGCAGGCCACAAATGTGCATGTGTCTGCACAAACGGTTAGAAACCGACTCCATGAGGATGGTATGAGGGCCCGACGTCCACAGATGGGGGTTGTGCTCACAGCCCAACACCGTACAGGACGCTTGGCATTTGCCAGAGAACACCAGGATTGGCAAATTCGCCACTGGCGCCTTGTGCTCTTCACAGATGAAAGCAGGTTCACACTGAGCACATGACAGACGTGACAGAGTCTGGAGACGCCGTGGAGAGCGGTCTGCTGCCTGCAACATCCTTCAGCATGACCGGTTTGGCAGTGGGTCAGTAATGGTGTGGGGTGGCATTTCTTTGGAGGGCTGCACGGGCTGCATGTGCTCACCAGAGGTAGCCTGACTGCCATTAGGTACCGAGATGAGATCCTCAGACCCCTTGTGAGACCGTATGCTGGTGCGGTTGGCCCTGGGTTCCTCCTAATGCAGGACAATGCTAGACCTCATGTGGCTGGAGTGTGTCAGCAGTTCCTGTAAGATGAAGGCATTGAAGCTATGGACTGGCCCGCCCGTTCCCCAGACCTGAATCCGATTGAGCACATCTGGGACATCATGTCTCGCTCCATCCACCAACGTCACGTTGCACCACAGACTGTCCAGGAGTTGGCGGATGCTTTAGTCCAGGTCTGGGAGGAGATCCCTCAGGAGACCATCCGCCACCTCATCAGGAGCATGCCCAGGCGTTGTAGGGAGGTCATACAGGCACGTGGAGGCCACACACAATACTGAGCCTCATTTTGACTTGTTTTAAGGACATTACATTAAAGTTGGATCAGCCTGTAGTGTGTTTTTTCACTTTAATTTTGTGTGTGGCTCCAAATCCAGGCCTCCATTGGTTAATAAATTTGATTTCCATTGATGATTTTTGTGTGATTTTGTTGTCAGCACATTCAACTTTGTACAGAATAAAGTATTCAATGAGAATATTTCATTCATTCAGATCTAGGATGTGTTATTTGAGTGTTCCCTTTATTTTTTTGAGCAGTGTATTTAGTGTGTGTAGTGTTATATTTAGTGTGTAGTGTTATATTTAGTGTTATATTTAGTGTGTAGTGTTATATTTAGTGTTATATTTAGTGTGTAGTGTTATATTTAGTGTTATATTTAGTGTGTAGTGTTATATTTAGTGTTATATTTAGTGTGTAGTGTTATATTTAGTGTTATATTTAGTGTGTAGTGTTATATTTAGTGATATATTTAGTGTGTAGTGTTATATTTAGTGTGTAGTGTTATATTTAGTGTTATATTTAGTGTGTAGTGTTATATTTAGTGTGTAGTGTTATATTTAGTGTTATATTTAGTGTGTAGTGTTATATTTAGTGTTATATTTAGTGTTATAATTAGTGTGTAGTGTTATATTTAGTGTTATATTTAGTGTGTAGTAGTGATATATTCAGTGGTATATTTAGTGTTAGATTTAGTATTATGTTTAGTGTGTAGTGTTATATTTAGTGTTATATTTAGTGTGTGTCGTATTATATTTAGTGTGTAGTGTTATATTTAGTGTGTGTAGTGTTATATTTAGTGTGTAGTAGTGATATATTCAGTGGTATATTTAGTGTTAGATTTAGTATTATGTTTAGTGTGTAGTGTTATATTTAGTGTTATATTTAGTGTTATATTTAGTGTTATAATTAGTGTGTAGTGTTATATTTAGTGTTATATTTAGTGTGTAGTAGTGATATATTCAGTGGTATATTTAGTGTTAGATTTAGTATTATGTTTAGTGTGTAGTGTTATATTTAGTGTTATATTTAGTGTTATAATTAGTGTGTAGTGTTATATTTAGTGTTATATTTAGTGTGTAGTAGTGATATATTCAGTGGTATATTTAGTGTTAGATTTAGTATTATGTTTAGTGTGTAGTGTTATATTTAGTGTTAGATTTAGTGTGTGTCGTATTATATTTAGTGTGTAGTGTTATATTTAGTGTGTGTAGTGTTATATTTAGTGTGTAGTAGTGATATATTCAGTGGTATATTTAGTGTTAGATTTAGTATTATGTTTAGTGTGTAGTGTTATATTTAGTGTTATATTTAGTGTTATATTTAGTGTTATAATTAGTGTGTAGTGTTATATTTAGTGTTATATTTAGTGTGTAGTAGTGATATATTCAGTGGTATATTTAGTGTTAGATTTAGTATTATGTTTAGTGTGTAGTGTTATATTTAGTGTTATATTTAGTGTGTGTCGTGTTATATTTAGTGTGTAGTGTTATATTTAGTGTGTGTAGTGTTATATTTAGTGTGTAGTAGTGATATATTCAGTGGTATATTTAGTGTTAGATTTAGTATTATGTTTAGTGTGTAGTGTTATATTTATTGTTATATTTAGTGTGTAGTGTTATATTTAGTGTTATATTTAGTGTGTAGTGTTATATTTAGTGTTATATTTAGTGTGTAGTGTTATATTTAGTGATATATTTAGTGTTATATTTAGTGTTATAATTAGTGTGTAGTGTTATATTTAGTGTTATATTTAGTGTGTACTGTTATATTTAGTGTGTAGTGTTATATTTAGTGTTATATTTAGTGTGTAGTGTTATATTTAGTGTGTGTAGTGATATATTTAGTGTGTAGTGTTATATTTAGTGTTATATTTAGTGTGTAGTGTTATATTTAGTGTTATATTTAGTGTGTAGTGTTATATTTAGTGTTATATTTAGTGTTATAATTAGTGTGTAGTGTTATATTTAGTGTTATATTTAGTGTGTAGTGTTATATTTAGTGTGTAGTGTTATATTTAGTGATATATTTAGTGATATATTTAGTGTGTATTAGGGATGCGACGGTTCTCTGTATTTTATTGAATTGTTCGGTTTGGTCTGTTTGGTTTGATACACCCGGATGGACGGTGGTATTTGGGTGCGCACTAACAGAGTGAACAAACGCTCTCCCGCTGTACATGCCCCGCCCATGGCCAGGGGGAGGGGCTGCTGAGCGCGTGCTGGGGGACTGCGCCGTCACACTGTGAAGATTCACCAGCAGCTCATATAAGAGAAGAGTAATGTTATTTTATTCTCTATTCTCTTTATTGTTTATGTAAAAAACTGGGTTTACAACACTGAATATTAATCAAGCAATCAACCATTATTTACACTGGAGGGGGATCCTCATTTACAATAGAGCTTAGATTCTCTGCCCGAACCGAATATTATAAAATTAATATTAATAAACTAAGAACATGGGAATCATGGGAAAAAATATATATATGTATATGATATAGTTATTTATATAAACTATTTTGATAAATAAAATAATAAAAATAAATAAGTAATATAAAATATAAACTCATTAAAAAAAAAAAATTGAAAACAACCACAGGCTTTCTGAATAAAAAGCCTGATAGTAATAAAAGTTTTAGTTTCAGTTAGTTTCAGTTTCAAAACATGGAAATAGCTCACCAAACCTCAAGCTATTATTTATATTTGACAATATTTAATTAACGTTTCCGCACTCATCGTATTTTAGTTAACTGAACTGAGTTTTATATTATTTGTAGCGTCGATCTGAATTCAGCTTCGAAAGAGAGAGAAAGAAAGAAAGAGAGAGAGAGTCAGAGAGACAGAGAGAGAAAGAAAGAGAGAGAGAGAGAGTCAGAGAGACAGAGAGAGAGAGAAAGAAAGAGAGAAAAAGAGAGAGAAGTGATTAGAGCATTTTGCCTGATGTCTCTCTTGGTTATATGACAGTGGTGTTTTATATTGAGTTTTATATCATGGTTGTGCAGTTTAAACTACACTTGATCCATCGTTATTTATAAAAAAAAAAATTTCTTTAAGAAAACAGAGATAATCCCGCACCGTGCGCTGCCAAACTTTGCTACGTGTGCCTGCAGATTTTAGAGCGCTGGACGAGATTTTAGTTACTGAATTAATATATTTTATATTTTAATAAATTTGCCCTGGTGATAAGAAACGAACGCTAACATATAGCTTTATATTTCTGCGTATTTCAAATGTTTGTGAAATAAAATAAATTCCTGTTCAGTCAAAGTGCTTTCCTCTTTTAATTTTTTGTTTCTAAAACTCCAGCATTTGAGTGAGAATAAGCATCTGTTAAAATTCTCAAACAGCAGAATGCCTATAACCATTGGCGTAGGAACCGGGGGGGGGGGGGGGATATTAGAAACATGATATTGTTTCGCTCAGATCAGCTGTGCTATTAATGAGGAGACAGACCGGACCAATCACGGAGCCGGTTCAGGAATTAAGTTCCGCCTCTCAGGAGAAACAGCCAATCAGCTTGCTGTTTTTGCGGCGCGCGGAGGTGTCAGTATGTTGGTGGGGGGAAGCCCCTCCCTCGCTGTGAGATTTAGCAGCGGGATCGGCTGCAGCTGATTTTAAGATATGGATATACGGTGATTTTTTTTCTAAAAGAAAGGTAACGGTATCTAATCATGTAAACTGTGATGATATGTTTCTGATAGCTGGTTAAAAATACACGTCTCTGAATCAGCACAGAGTTTAACCCCACTGTGATTAATAAACTGCAGCTGTGTTAGTGAGTTAACTTAACTTTGGAATTACCTTGATTGGGGGTCAAGGTTAAAGAAAAAAAAAACTATATACGTAATGTTCAACTTGCCCTGTACCTGATCAGCTAATCACTGTTTCATTTTCAAACTGTTTATTAATTTAGGATTGCAGTTAGCTAGAAGCTGGATGTAGAGGATAGACAGAATTTAGTACAACACTGGGTAATGTTGGTGGTTTAAAGCAGTTTCTTAACCCTGATCATCACTGCCCTAAAACTGTGTTTTCCATCAGATCCAACTGATCAGCTAATAAACAATCATTTATTGAGTTTACCTGTTAAAATCTCTTAGCCCCCTATGGATCCTAAATGAATCATTATGTATATCCAGCAGTTTATTAGACACATCATACCACCACTTACTTTATTAAAGTGTCTTTAAACAGAGGAAGCTGTAGAATATGCAGAACAGTGTTAATATGCAGTAGAATATGTAAGAACAGGGTTAAGAAACACTGATCTAACCTGACTTCTGTTCATATGTAGTTCACAGTAAGACCACATGTCCTGACGTTTATATTAACTTCTGCCAAAAATCTCTAGGAAACGTAGTTACATTCTCTCAGTAGAAAGAAGTGCTCTCAGTAAAAACAAATTAAAAGCGCAGGAACCAAAGAAAATGTAAATATACAACAGAATTGACATACAATACATAATAATAACAACCAATACTGTTATATTATTTTAAATATTAGGTGATAACTGATCAGTTTTTGTACTATGTATATAATTCAGACATGCATTCATAATTTTTTTCTAACAACAGTAAATGTAATGTGGAGTAACATGTTTAGGCTGTAAAATCACCTTTTATTGGATGTAACTAATTATAAACAAAATACAGAAAAAAAGACAATTTGTGATAATAAATAATCCCACAAATGTTGTTCTAGGAAACTATAGTGTGGGCTTTGGTTCATATTCGCAAATGTGTCTCCCCCCAATATCAAGCCCGCTCCTACGCCCTTACCTATAACTGCTATATTAAGCTACAGTTATTAAGTCTGTGTACTGAACAGAATTTTAAATCCTTATAAATGTCAGATATAAATATAACTAATAATAACTTATAGTTACTGTGCAGATTTTTAAGTATATTATATTTTATAGTTGATAGTTTTTTATATATTACTTCTATTAGTGTGTTTCTCCACAACCGTGCAACAACCAATCAGACTGTTTTCTGAATTTTCCAGGAGCAAATCAGCTCTGAAGGCAAACGCTGAAGATTTGAGGACTAATTAAACAAAACTTTCTCAGCTGCGTGATCAGGGCCAGTGAACGCTAAACGGAGAAAAGGATATCTTATAAATCCGCTGTTCGGGACCATTTTGGCTTCAGCGTTGAGTTTGATAATCAAGGTAAAAGACAGTCAGCAGATAAAGCACAGTGTGATTCAGTTACCTGTTTTTCACTAATGGTAAGAATAAGTGCTCCTTTTTTATAATAGATATTGTGATTTGAATTAATCTGTGACTTTATTAATTGGCTCTAAAAGTGTGAGTAGGAGCACCTTGTTGATTTGAAATAGAAAGGGCTAAAAACGTTCTGCATGTTGGAGCTAGATAATATTGATATATATCGAAACCAAACCGAAACAGTGGCCCAAGAACCGCGATACGAACCGAACCATGGCCACACTGTACCGTTGCATCCCTAATGTGCAGTGTTATATTTAGTGTGTGTAGTGTTATATTTAGTGTGTGTAGTGTTATATTTAGTGTGTGCAGTGTTATAGTGTGTGTGTAGTGTTATATTTAGTGTGTGTGTAGTGTTATATTTAATGTGTGTGTAGTGTTATATTCAGTGTGTTATATTTAGTGTGTTTGTAGTGTTATATTTAGTGTTTGTGAGCAGTGTTATATTTAGTGTGTGTAGTGTTAATTTAGTGTGTGTAGTGTTATATTTAGTGTGTGTGTAGTGTTAATTTAGTGTGTGTAGTGTTCTATTTAGTGTGTGTAGTGTTATATTTAGTGTGTGTGTAGTGTTTGTGTATGTAGTGTATGTGTGTGTATGTAGTGTGTTTGTGTGTGCTTGTATTGTGTGTATGTAGTGTATGTGTATTTGTGTGTATTTGTGTGTATTGAGTGTAGTGTGTCTGTCGTGGTATATTTAGTGTCTGTGTGTAGTGGTATGTTTAGTGTGTGTAGTGTGTGTATGTAGTTTACGTGTGTGTAGTGTTTGTAGTGTATGTAGTATGTGTGTGTGTAGTGTTTGTGTGTATTGATTGTATGTAGAGTGTATGTGTGTGTAGTGTTTGTAGTGTATGTAGTATGTGTGTGTGTGTAGTGTTAATTTAGTGTGTGTATTGTGTGTAGTGTATGTGTGTGTGTGTGTGTGTGTATGCGAGTGTGTTTGTGTATTGTTTGTTTGTAGTGTATGTGTGTGTGTGTATTGTTTGTTTGTAGTGTGTGTGTGTGTGTATGTGTGTATGCGAGTGTGTGTGTGTATTGTTTGTTTGTAGTGTGTGTGTGAGAGAGAGAGAGAGAGCTTACATTTTTTTAATCCAGGTTTTATTCTGATCTTCCCTCCATGTTCCACTCTAAACACACACACACACACACACACACACACACACACAGATCAGCACAGTGTGAGATTTTTAGAAACTGATTTATAAAGAAATACTTTGTGTGAAAACGAGTGAACATTTGAGAGAGCAGAAATTAGTGACCTCATGTGGTAAAGTACGGAACTGCAATGCACACTGCATAAAATCAGATTAAAAACGGAAGATTAAGGAAGATTAACTCTTACTTCTCTAAATATATCTTTGTCTGATCGTATAAAGTTTTAATATTTGCCATATCTTATTCTGCTTTATATGCACGATATGTAGTATTATTTTTATTAGAGCTTTTATTCACAAATGGAGAAAACAAGGCACAGTGGTTAAAGTTCCCAGGAGTGACTGAGCTACAGAAATTACTCCAAAAGGGCATGAACAACTCATCCAGGAAGAACCCAGAACAACATTTAAAGAAGTGCAGGATCCAGTGTTGGAAATAACGGCGTTAAAACTACTTTTTTTCAGTAATGAGTAATCTAACTAATTACTCTGACTGTAACTATAACGCCATTACCATTTCAGACACCCCGTTCCTGCATGTTACTTTAGCCGCTCTATGAATTTTTTTTTTTTCTTCGCTTTGCCCTGGTTAACCTCTCCTCTTTCCGGTAAAATTGAGCTTCTGGCCGCTGTGCCTGTGGGTTGGCGTGGTGAAGTGAGGCCATCATTTTCGTGTTTAATTTATTTATAAGCGCTGTTGTACAGCAGAGTTTTACAGCGGGCGGTGTTGTGCCGAGCGCGCGGCACCTGGTCCGTGGCGTTAGTTCTTGTGTAAAGCGCTCGCGCTATCCGCAAAATACGACAGAAAACACAGAGAAACTGCAGAACTATGTATGGGACTACAATATGAGCGCCAGGCAGATGAAAGAGAAACAGGAGATACAGTGTGTGAGAACATTTACCTGTGAGTAGCTCATACCAGAAATCTCTCTCTCGGTCTCTCTCTCTCCCTTTCTTTCTCTTTCTCTCTTACGTTTATTAGATTGATCTCTCTGATAAGACGTGTGAAAACTAATAAAAACTAGCAAGCCCAACGTAAAAACTTACTGAACAGAAAAAATAAAAAATAAATAAAATTAAACTATAATAAAAATGAAATATGTAATCACTTAGCTCTGGGCGCACGTGAACGCCTCCGCGTTTGACTTGCAGCACTGTGTGTGGCTGTGCTTAAAAATCATTTAAATTAAATAATAGTTCTATGCTTTTATGTTACAGTGTAAATTAACATAATTCTGATTATATTTCACTCATTCAAACAGCCCGAAAACAAGTTCATGGTTCGGGTTGGGTCGGGCTCTGGCAGAACGTGCACGTTTTGGGCCCGATCTAAGCTCTATTCTCTTTTGGTGAAGCTGTTATATTAATACCGTCGTTAGATTGTTGTTTTTGTCCATTATTTTGTTTTGTTTATATATACATATTTCCTTTGAGTGTGGCTTGGTTGGTTTAATCTCATCCTCAGACGCGTTTTTCCGTTTTTTTCAGTATTACAAGTTTTAGTAATTTTCTTTGGTTGTGTGGAGAATTTTGTTTTATTTTTTTGAAATTCGTTAGATTATATTTTTGTCAACATTTTGGGTTTATTTTCGTTTGTTATTTTTCTAATAGTAAATGCATAATTGAGTTCCTTTTTTTTGACGGGCGAATAATAAAAAGCAACGCCATAGTTACTTTTACTGGTAACTAATTACTTTTATAGTGGAGTAACTCCGTTAGTAACTCAGTTACTTTTTTGGAGAAGTAACGAGTAACTATAACTAATTACTTTTTCAAAGTAACGTGCCCAACACTGGCAGGATCTCACTCGCCTCAGTTAAGATCAGTGTTAATGATTTAATAATAAGAAAGAAACTCCTAACTAAGACAAAATGGTTTCTTGTGGGCTTGCAGAAAAGAGTTAAACTTTACTAAAGTATGTTTTTTGCATTTATATTAATACCTGAGTGTACTCCTGTCACAACAACTGTTTTTATTGGACTATACATTTTTCAAGGAATTATTGTGCAAAAATTATTTTATCATGATTTAAAAATAATTTTATGCCACTGGTCATTAGAAAACTTCAAAAATGTTAAATGTAACAAAGGCAACATTTTTAAATGAAGCCAAAAAACCATGTCAATCACGTTAATGTGATCTCTTTAGAAATTAAGGGCTCTATTTTAGTGATCCGTAGGTGAGCTGTCCGCCGTGCACCATGCAGCTTGATTTTGGGTGTGTCACTGTGTCTTTACGATAGGAAAAGTTGCTCCAAAGAGGCTCAAAATGTGCAAAAAGCATGTATCGTGAAATAAACCAATCACCATGTCATTTGCCATTCTCTTTAAGAGCCAGGTGCGATCTGACTTTGGGGTATTGCTATTTAAATGGCGCAGCTACCTGGAATTGACCAATGTTTTTCATCGGCGTAGATATATTCAAAATCACCATTGCTGTTTAAACAAGACAGGTGAAGAGCATGAAAATACACTGTTGGTGGGAGTAAGATAGCAATAAGCATCAAGACCACCTTGCACAGGGTGTAGGTTAGTGTTCAGAAAGGATTCTGGTTTTGCAGTCACTGATTATTTTTACCATAAAGACATGGGCATGGTTGCTGGGGTGCTTGACTCTCAGTGTGTATAAAGTTAGTGGGGATCAGTTTTTATCTTGTAACTTTTCTCCTGACTCGATGCTCAGGGCAGCTCTCCATCACTGAAGTTTTCCACCTGTTCTGGAGTAAAAACTAAACCTTGGTTCTTTTTACCAACAGAAAGATGAGCCAAAACAGAATTACAGCAAAGTACTTGGCATTCAGTGCAGATAGCTTGAGCATAAATAATTAACAGTGGCTGTGTAAACAAAAATAAAACAGAATGACAGAATGAAGGTTATTCGCTGCTCCACCATGTTTACCTGGTGACTACAACTAGATTTACTACAGGTCCCACAATGCAATGTGTCACAGCATTAACCCCTAACTTTCTCAACACTTTGCTTTCCTGTGAGGCACAGCGCACACACAGGAAAGAGAACAACAGGCAATATCAAGAGTGACAAATATGTACAACATGTACAACAATATTTATCTTACAATAAGTTGATAACATAATTATCAGTTCAGACCTACCCGAGTTTCTCCAGTTTGCAGTGTTGATCCTCCAGTCTCTCAGAAAGCATCTTCATTCCTGACTCTCCTGGGTGGTTGTAGGTCAGATCCAGCTCTTTCAGGTGGGTGGGGTTTGAAATTAGAGCTGAAGCCAGAGAACAACAGCCTTTATCTGTGATCATGCAACCAGATAATCTGCAGACAGAGCAAGAGAATGTGTGAGTGAGTGACAGAAAACAAGAAAGAAAGAAAGAAAGAAAAACAAGATAGCAGACTGAGGAAGATAATGCACTTTGATATTAGTCTCTTTTTTAAAAATAACACTACAAAATCTGAAAAAAAAAATCCATAGAAAACTTAAGTTTCTTAACACAGTTGACACAGATTAACAAATTCATGAAACCCAAACCTCAACAGTAAGCATCTCTGTGAATACGGCATTAGCATTGATGTGGACCAAAGAATTGAGTTCATATTAACTTTTTCTAAAATTGTTTTTGCTCGTGCATCACAATTTTGTAATCAATGTGTGATATATCTCAAATGTTCATTCAAGTTGGACATTTTTAAGACAACTGAAGAAGACTCGTATTTGTTTGTCTGTTATACTCTGACTTTTGTTAAACACTTTTTCTTGTGTGATTTGTTATCATCAGGGTAAACACCTGAATATTTACACATTTATACATGAATTTCTAGTGGTGTCAATCGATTAAAAAATGCAATCCAAAAAAACCTACCAAAATTCTGTGATTAATCGCACTTGTTTTTCGTAAGTTTTTATAGTGGATATTTTATGTGGTGAATTTTGTGTGAAAAGTTTTACACAAAAAAATTAAATCCGCAATCAAAATGTTAGGCTAAGGTCGAGCATTATAAACATAAAGAGCTCATCATGAGCAAAGGAAGGGAACTTAGAGGAACAGACCTGGGAATAAACAAACCGTTCCCCCGTGAAATCCTTGACAGATGCAGAAAATTGTTCGCCGTGAGGAAAGAACTCATAAAAGAAGTGAAAAAAGCAGTCGTCTCCGTCGACAAACTTTATGTTGATGGACAGCTATATCATGACAAAAACATAACTCCCTGGCTGTTCTAAATGCATTAAACGACAAATTTCCTTTTGAGGATTTAAGATTAAGGTCTAAACTTACTATGAATATTATTTTCAGAACATTTGTTCCATTTTATTGCATATTTTATTAGCATTTTATAGATGAAGTCCAGAAAAAAGTATCATTACCGCAATGTGATATGACATCTAATATATGATAAAAAAAAAATGGAGAGAGACAAAAACAAACAGAGAGATGGAGAGAGAGCAACAAAGCTCTGAGCTGAAAGTCTGAACCGGATTGTTACAGCTGGACACCGCATTAAAGTGTTTCAGTCGTTTAACCAGAAAATAAGTCTGCATGTTAGGTGGAGGCGGGGCAGATTACGGCAGACGTTGGGGTCAAACTTGGTGCTAAAATAAAACTTGGGTTAAAAAATAGTAACGCATTACTGATTCCAACTTAACAGCATATGTTAATTTAATGCTGACAGCCCTAATAATATCAAATGAACAATCACAGAAACACTGACCTGAAAATCTGCAGTTTACATTGTGAACTCTTCAGTCCAGCAGAGAGCAGCTCCACTCCTGAATCCTGCAGGTCATTGTTACTGAGGTCCAGCTCTTTCAGGGAGGAGTTTTCCAGGTTTAAAACTGATTCCAGATTAGCACACGTCTTTTCTCCAAGATTACATGAAGCTAGTCTAAAAATCAAGAATAAACAAATGATTTTACAATAAACCCAAACAAGAATATTTCAATGGATTGACAAAGAATAGAAAACAGAATTAAACTGTGAAATGTATTGTCTATCTAAAGAGCTGGTGTTTCTTTATACTGAAATAGTTAACATGTAGAAATCTCCACTGTACTTGTGATCAGCATGCAGTTCACCAAAAGCTCTGGGACAGATTATAATGAGTTAAAATAGAAAATGAAATGTTTAACAAAACAGAAAAACAAGCAAGGCTTTTTGGAGTGTGTGAATTTATTCTATTTTCCAAGCTGAACTCTGGAAAAACATTACACCCTCTCCCACATATATCAGTGAGCTCGTGAGTTAGCTAGTTACCCACTCGGTGAGCTAGTGAGTTACCTAGTCAGTGAGCTAGTGAGTTAGCTAGTTACCCACTCAGTGAGCTAGTGAGTTACCTAGTCAGTGTGTTACTGAGTTAGCTACTTATCTACTCAGTGAGTTGGTGAATTAGATTGTTACCTAGTCAGTGAACTAGTGAGTTACCTACTCAGTGAGCTAGTGAGTTACCTAGTCATTGAGCTAGTGAGTTAGCTAGTTACCTACTTTGTGCATGAATACTTAGCACATCATGCTAATATGAGCTTTTTAATGGAGTGAAACAGAGAATAATATAACATAATATAACATTGAACAGAACGTTTGTATGAAATTTAATTGTAAAAGTATCTGCTGCTGCTGCTGTGCACTGGAAGCTGTCCGCAAAAAATTTAAGCAGAAGCAAAGGAGAGATTCCTGAAGCTAAATTCTTTAACAGAAAAATGCAAAAAAATCACAAAAACACAAAAATAAAAGCAAAGACTGGCAAAATCCAAACTGAAATAAAGTAACCAAGTATATTTAAAATATTTGCTATATATTTTTTTTCTTTTGAATTTGCAACATACAATTTTTGCTTTTGATACTTAACATTTTGATTGCGGATTTTATTTTTTTGTGTAAAACTTTTGGCACAAACAGAGAGAGAGAGAGAAAGAGAGAGAGAGAAACAAACAGAGAGACAAAAACAAACAGAGAGATGGAAAGAGAGCAACAAAGCTCTCTATCCAGGTCTGAGCTGGAAATCTGAACCGGATTGTTACAGTTGGACACCGCATTAAAGTGTTTCAGTCGTTTAACCAGAAAAGAAACCTGCATGTTAGGTGGAGGCGGGGCAGATTACGGCAGAAGTTGGGGTCAAACTTGGTGCCAAAATAAAACTTGGGTTAAAAAAATAGTAACGCGTTACTGATTCCAACTTAACAGCATATGTTAATTTAATGCTGACAGCCCTAATAATATCAAATGAACAATCACAGAAACACTGACCTGAGAATCTGCAGTTTACATTGTGAACTCTTCAGTCCAGCAGAGAGCAGCTCCACTCCTGAATCCTGCAGGTCATTGTTACTGAGGTCCAGCTCTTTCAGGGAGGAGTTTTCCAGGTTTAAAACTGATTCCAGATTTTCACACGTCTTTACTCCTATATTACACAAAGCTAATCTGAAAATTTAAGAATAAACACAAGCACAAATGATTTTACAATAAAAATAAAACTTGGGTCAAAAAATAGTAACGTATTACAGTAAGGGACTACCAACAGAAATGAATACAGCTACAATATCACTCCATCTTAAACCTACAAAGATCCTACCTTACCATCCAGCTACCGTCCACTGTCACTAATTAACACAGACACAAAGCTAATAAGTAAGACATTAGCTACCAGACTGGAAACGGTTATCCCATCCTTCATACATCCTGATCAGACCGGCTTCATCAAAGGCAGACAATCAGTTACCAACATGCGCAGACTACTCAATCTGATCCATCACACAACAGTCCATGAGTCAAAAACTGCAATAGTCACTTTAAATGCGGAGAAGACTTTCGATAAGATTAATTGGAAATTCCTTTTCACTACACTACATTAACTAGGTTTTGGAGAATCATTTCTAGAATGGATTAAAACTCTCTACACTTCACCCAAAGCCACAGTCAATACTAACCATTTAACATGAATTTATCAGACACAGCAGTTCAATCACTCCCTATCCCTATGTGCACTGAACACATCACATACCTGGGCATTAAAGTTTCCACCCAGCTGTCTGAGCTGCACACACTTAATTTTAGACCACTACTCACAACCATCAACAATGATATCCAACGCTGGATGAACCTACCACTATCCTACCAATATCCACAATCAAAATGGCAATATTACCTAAATTAAACTACCTCTTCTCAAGGATTCCCATCCAACCTCCACCTACCTGGTTTAAAAGCTTAGACGCAATCATCTCTAAATTCTACTGGAAAAATAAACCACCCAGAATCAAATTAACCACATTACAAAGAACTCAGGGAGGCCTAGAAGCTCCAAACTTCCAACAATACCTCTCTGCAAACAAATTAAAGTACATTATTAAATGGATAAAAGCAAATCAAACTGATGAAATATGGAGAAAAGTAGAACAAACATAAATTATTGAAATACAAATCTCAGACTTACCATTTATTAGCACAACAATCAATCACCACCCTTGTTTCAAAAACCCAATGATATCATCGACTCTGACAGCTTGGTGGAAAATTCACAAGAATTTGTATTAGTCTTAATGGTCCTCTGAAGAGGGGGGGTGGTGGCGGGCAAAAAAAAAAATGTTAGAAAATCAAAAGCAAAATATTGTATGTTACAAATTCAAAAGAGAAAAAATATATAGCAAATATATATTTTAAATATACTTGGTTACTTTATTATCCTTTGCAGTTATTTGAAAATTATTTCAGTTTCGATTTTGCCAGTCTTTGCTTTTATTTTTGCGTTTTTGTGAATTTTCTGTGGATTTTTTTGGATTTTTCTGTTAAAGACTTTTGCTTCTGGAATCTCTCCTTTGCTTTTGCTATAGTTTTTTGCTTCTGAGTTTTGGCACACTTTTCACAGGTGGGCGGGGCTAAGAAGAAGGTCCCTTGAATCTCCATTGGTCAGCTGATTCTGGACTGACGGGTTCCCTGAACCCTCGTCTGAGACTGACCACGCCCACCCCGCCAGTTTCAAGCGTCCTTCCAAACACGGAGAGCAAACAGTTTTCTGTGCACAGCAGCAGCACCAGATACTTTTACAATTAAATTTCATACAAACATTCTGTTTAATGTTATATTATTCTCTGTTTCACTCCATTAAAAAGCTCACATTAGCGAGATGTGCTAAATATTCATGCACAAAGTATGATAGTTACATAGTCAGTGAGCTACTGAATTAGATAGTTACCTATTCAGTGAACTAATGAGTTACCTAGCCAGTGAGCTAGTTACCTACTCAGTAAGCTAGTGAGTTAGCTAATTACCTAATCAGTGAACTAGTGAGTTAGCTAATTACCTAATCAGTGAACTAGTGAGTTACCTACTCAGTGAGCTAGTGAGTTAGCTAGTTACCTACTTTGTGCATGAAAATTTAGCACGCTAATGTTTTAATGGAGTGAAACAGAGAATAATATAACATAATATAACATTAAACAGAACGTTTGTATGAAATTTAATTGTAAACACAATCTGCTGTTGCTGCTGTGCACTGGAAGCTTTTTGCTCTCCGTGTTTGGAAGGACGCTTGAAATTGGGCGTGGTCAGTCCACAACCAGCTGACCAATGGAGATTCAAGGGGAACACCTTCTTCTAAGCCCCGCCCACCTGTGAAAAGTGTGCCAAAACTCAGAAGAAAAAAAACTAAAGCAGAAGCAAGGGAGAGATTCCAGAAGCAAAAGTCTTTAACAGCAAAATCCAAAAAACTCCACAAAAAAAAATCACAAAAATACCAAAAAAAAAAAAAAAAAACAAAGACTGGCAAAATCCAAACTGAAATAAAGTAACCAAGTATATTTAAAAATATATATTTGCTGTATTTTTGTTCTCTTTTGAATTTGCAACATACAATTTTTGCTTTTGCATTCTTAACATTTTGATTGTGGATTTATTTTTGTGTAAAACTTTTGGCACAAATGGAGAGAGACAAAAAGAAACAGAGAGATGAAGAGAGAGCAACAAAGCTCTCTATCCAGGGGTGCGTTTCCCGTACAACGACGGAGCCTAGCATTGAACTAACGTGGTACGATGCATCGTTAAACTAACTAACATCTGAAGTACGACCGTTTCCCGAAACCATCGTACTTTGTTGGTACCACGGAAGTCTGAACTATGTTGGTTTGAACCACTGTGGTCTTAACTAGGGTGTTTCCAGATGTGTTCGGCCAGACTTTCCCAGCAGAAAACGCGCAAAACTCACAATCTTTAAAATATTATGCCAAAAATATGTTTCTATTTTATCATTTAGGTTATTTATATTGTAATTATCACCAGAACATAACGGACAACAATACTATTAATAAAATAACAATGAACTGCAAGTAAAATGTACACAATAATTGCTATATATTAATTATTATTTGTAACAGACAGTGTTACTTAAAAAAAACATACACATATTTGCTATTGCAATATTTTTTTTTAAATAAAATAATCACCATTCTGAATGAGTCTTATTAAAATGAGACCTGAGAAATGTGTGTTACTCAGTGGTTCAGCAGAGCGCCTACGACGGTGCAGCGCGTGGTGTTCTGTCGAATTGTGCAACCCATCGAGATGTGCTTCTCAACACCAGCGCCCATGCGTGGAAACACTTTTTATTTATTTATTGATTTTTTTTATGGTAATTCTGTTATTTTTGGGTGCATTAAACAACCAGAAACCCCTTGCCATTAAGCATGTTTAAATATGGGGCTTTTTCTAGCAATTTTATATTTAAAAATTAAATATGCACTAGGGTAGTACGGTTTGACAGGGTAGCAAAACTCGACAGACACCGGATGGAAGCCTAGTTCGAATCTCAGTCATGTTTTTATTCTCTTTATGTTTTTTTTCATAATGGCAATTAATGTTATTATTTTTTTACATATATATTAATGTAGCCTACATATTTCTACGTATTCCCTGTAATATATTATTTAACAAATACTAATTGATAACATTTGTATAGGCCTAGAAACACACGTTGCATTGGCTAAATAATACCTTTTCTTTATTCACACTCTGTCTGGCCCTGTTACCTCCAGAGGATAATTAGGTAATTCAAAACACCTGCTTATTGCATATCTCTATTTATTTTAAGACACTTTTTACTTAGTTTTTTCTTGTTATGAATATATTATTAAAAGACACCTTCTTGCCTACTGTATGGATACATTTGTTTCACTGGGTACAAACAATGCAAATATACCTTCAAAGGTCCTTAGGGTACAGGTGTTTACGTTAAAGCCATTTTAGAGTATTACGCCAGTGACAGTTTAATAGCCTTATTCAGAGAGTGCATATAGCACAGTGGGTTTAAAAAATAATTATTAACTATTTCATAAATGTTCACAGCACGTTATCTTTACTCAAGAGATGCCTGCTTGAATAATTGACATACATCTTTCCAAGACTCTAAAATACATTTTAGCTAAAGAGCACTTCAGTGCACTCTTTAGGCTACACTGAATTCATGTTTGCCAAATAAAGCTAAATGTTAAAGACATACATTAAAAAAAGGACTGAATTTTATTATTTTACCTGGGCGCACATGGGTAAAAGTGAAGTGGCTCAATTAATGTAATTAACACAAACATTAAAAAAAAAGGTACACTTGACATCTTAAATCCTCTTGCAGCAATATTAATGTGGTTTATCAGCTTTCTGAGTCCTACCGTCCATCGTCTGCACTAATCACAAGGAACTAAGCTCCTAACGTCTAGAGCTGTAGTTCGAACGACGCAGCTGAACCACGGTAGTTGCGAACATTCGCTGGAACTACGGTTTTGGGAAACACCTGAGTAGCTTAACTAAGGTTCGCACTATGCAAGTTACTAACGTGGTTACCTCCATAGTTCCAACCACGCTTTTGGGAAACACCTGCGTCGCAGCTGCATCGTCCAGACTATGTAAGTTGCTAACGTAGTTAGCAACTACGCTTTTGGGAAACGTACCCCTGGTCTGAGCTGGAAGTCTGAACCGCATTGTTACAGCTGGACACGTGTTTCAGTCGTTTAACCAGAAAAGAAATCTGCATGTTGGGTGGAGGCGGGGCAGATTACGGCAGAAGTTGGGGTCAAACTTGGTGCCGAAATAAAACTTGGGTTAAAAAAATACTAACGCGTTACTGATTCCAACCTAACAGCTAACATGTTAATGATTTAACGCTGACAGCCCTAATAATTTCAAATGAAAAACTAAAGAAACACTGACCTGAGAATCTGCAGTTTACATTGTGCACTCTTCAGTCCAGCAGAGAGCAGCTCCACTCCTGAATCCTGCAGGTCGTTGTTACTGAGGTCCAGCTCTTTCAGGGTGGAGTTTTCCAGGTTTAAAACTGATTCCAGATTTTTACATGTCTTTACTCCAAGGTCACATGAAGCTAGTCTAAAAATCAAGAATAAACTAATGCTTTTATAATAAACCCAAAGAAGAATGCTTGAATGGATTGGCAAAGAATAGAAAATAGAATTAAACTGTGAAATGTATTGTCTGTCTAAAGAGCTGGTGATCATCATGGGCATACAGTTCACCTGGGACAGATTATAATGAGTTAAAATAGAAAAGAAAACATTTATCAAAACAGAGAATGAGCAAGGCTTTTTGAAGTGTGTGAATTTATTCTATTTTCCAAGTTGAACTCTGGAAAAACATTACACCTTCTTGCACATATATATATATATATATATATATATATATATATATATATATATATATATTAGAAATCAATAAAGACACTTAAAATGTATGTTCTATATGAAATTGTTATGTTGTATTGCTGATCATCATTTCTCCAAAGCATACTGAGATATGATTTTTTAGTCAAATCACCCAGTGCTACTTTAGAGTGGATCTGTAAGAGATGTGCATTTATTTTAACAAAAACATATAACTTGCCCAAAAGCTTTTTTTAAAGATTGTATTTAATCAGTCTAAGACAGAAACTCCATGTACTGTTAACATTAAAATGATGGTTTAACTATTATTACACACAAAGGATAATAGATGCTTATATGTGACAATGGGAATAAGTGATTGAATGGAAACTGATTTTACACATCAGCAGTTGATTAAAAACTGTATGAAGGCCTAAATAAAAATACTCACACAGCTCTTCTGGATATTTTAACTACTGGCAGCATTCTCAGAAGACACTCTTCTGATGGATCATATTTACTGAGGTTAAACTCCTCCAGCTCTTCTTCTGAGTTCACCAACACAAACGCCAGAGCTGACCACTGAGCAGGAGAGAGCCTGGCCTGTTGAAGATGACGCTCACCACCTCCACTCAGGTATTTCTGCACTTCCTGCACTAGAGAATGATCATTCAGTTCATTCAGACAGTGGAACAGATTGATGGATTTCTCTGGAGATGAGTTCTCCTCAATCTTCTTCTTGATGTATTTGACTGTTTTTTTGTTGTTGTGAGAGATCCTCTCTGTCTGTGTCAGTACGACTCGTAATAGAGTCTGATTAGACTGCAGTGAGAGACCCAGAAGAAAACGAAGAAACAAGTCCAGGTGTCCACTCTCACTCTGTAAGGCTCTGTCTATGGCACTGCTGAGGAATTTAGTCATCGTTGACTTGCTGAAGATTGCAGATAGTTCAGTGCTTTGGTTTTCAGGGATTTGCTGATTCAAAAAGCTTCTGTCAATGAAGCAGAGAAATGCATATAAAGCAGCAAGAAACTCCTGAACGCTCAGATGTACAAAGCTGAAGACCTTCCCCAGGTGCAGCTCATGTTCCTCCCTGAAGATCTGGGTACACACACCTGAGTACACTGACACTTCTTTAATGTCGATGCCACTCTCTCTTAGATCTTCCTCATAGAAGATCAGGTTTCCTTTCTCCAGCTGCTGGAACGCCAGTTTCCCCAGAGCCAGGATACTTGTTCTTGTTTTCTGAGGATCAGGGTCACTATTCCCACTGTACTTCTGGCTCTTGTGTTTAATCTGAAAGATCAGGAAGTGTGTGAACATCTGCGTCAGGGTTTTGGGAATTTCTCCACTCTGAGCTTCACTCAGCATTCTCTCTAGAACAGTGGCTGTAATCCAGCAGAAGACCGGTATGTGGCACATGATGTACAGGCTTCTTGATGATCTGATGTGTGTGAAGACTTTGTTGGCCAGGTTCTGATCCCTGATCCTCTTACTGAAGTACTCCTGTTTCTGAGGGTCACTGAAACCCCGCACTTCTGTTACCTGGTCAAAACACTCAGGAGGGATCTGATTGGCGGCTGCTGGTCGAGAGGTGATCCAGAGGAGAGCAGAGGAAAGCAGATTCCCCTTGATGAGGTTCGTCAGCAGAACATCCACTGAGGTTTGCTCTTCTATATTCACCAAGTTCTCATTGTTCTGGAAATCTAGAGGCAGTCGACACTCATCCAGTCCATCAAAAATGAACATGACCTTGTAGCTCTTGTAATGTCTTAGTTTTAAATCTTGTGTTTCTGGGAAAAAGCTCTGAAGAAGATTCACCAGACTGAGCTTCTTCTCCTTCATCAGATTCAGCTCTCTAAAAGGAAGTGGAAATATGAAGAGAATGTCCTGATTTACTTCTCCTTCAGACCAGTCCAGAATGAACTTCTGCACAGAGACTGTTTTTCCTATTCCAGCAACTCCTTTAGTCAGTACAGTTCTGATGGGTCGTTTCTGTTCTGGTAATGGTTTAAAGATGTCATTGCATTTGATTGGTCTTTCCTCTGTTGTCCTTTTCCTGGATGCAGCTTCCATCTGTTTCACCTCATGTTCCTGATTGACATCTCCTCCATCTCCCTCTGTGATGTAGAGCTCAGTGTAGATCTCATTCAGAAGTGCTGACTTTACATGGCCTGAGATTCCTTCATTAATTCTCTGATATTTATCTCTCAGCTTGGATTTGAGCTTTCGTTGACATGCTGGGGCCAATTCTGATTGCAGAGGAAGAGAATAAGGAAAATGTAATTAGCTGTGATCTTCATGAAAGACCCCTGTGTAGAACGACTTTGATACAGTAGATAATTTTAAGGTTTAAGGATGACACAATATCTTATAATTACAAAATCCAGTTAACTATTGCCTATTATTCTAGTTTGAAAAGCAGAACTCCTCTGAGGAAATAAATTAGCACTAGTTGTTCCCCATTCTCATGACCCAGAACTCTTACTGCTCTCTAGTGTGTTGGCGAGGTCTGTCTCATTCATGCTCCTCAGGATGTGCAGTGTGACCTTCAGCACCCCCTCCTTCTGATCGTCCTCCACCTCTCCCTCAGAGCATGCTGGGTAATCTGGATTTAGGAGATTCTTGAATGTGTTCAGCTCGTTCTTTACTAGAGAGAAAAACGTCTCCTGCAGCTTCTGATTAAGAACAAACATCAGAGAATCAGTAAAGCTGTTACAGTACAGAGAGAGATGATGACACTGATCTGATGAGAAAATGAGTTATAGATGCTCTGGTCTGTAAAATGATTTAAACATCATGTTGCTGAGCAGCATCTTATTGCATTAATATCAACATTATTTAATATATAATACAGTTATAATACTCTATTAAACTGAAGGTGAATAAATTATGATTAGTATCAAAACTTTAAAGTAAAGTTACATTTATATGTAAAATAAATCAGGGAGATGCACATCATATATATGGTTCAGTACTAACCTTGAATATGTGGTCCAGTTTTTTTCTGGAAAAGTTTTTTTTCTTCTCACTGTGGATGAACAGAAAAGCCACACTATAATCCACATTATTAAATCAGCTGAGCTAAAAAAACGTGTTTCAATAAAATATGGTGAGATTATTAATAAAATAAAGAATAGCAGCAAATAACAGATACAAAGAAAAGATTAATCTGTAATTAAAATAAAATGTAAATAAATGTATCAGGAATACCAGAACCAGGAGAGACACACACTGATATGAGTCAAACAGTTTAAACAGTTTATTAACAAAAGGTTAAAAGTTCCAGAAGCTTTGTGGCTTCTCAACATGTAGTTGGGCAATTTCCAGTCTGGCTTTTTAATGTTTTGTTTTCAACAATAGTGTCCTCCTTGGTCGTCTCCCATTAAGTTCACTTTGGCCCAAACAGTGATGGTGTGATCGGACACTGATGCTCCTTGAGCTTAAAGTTCACCTTTAATCTCTTTAGAAGTTTTTCTGGGCTCTTTTGTTACCTTTCGTATTATCCGTCTCTTTGATTTGTCATCAATTTTCCTCGTGCGGCGGGAGGTAAGCTACAGTCCTGTGGATGTTACATTTCTGAATAATATGTGAACTGTAGTCACAGGAAATTCAAGCTGCTTAAAAATGCTTAAAAAATAACCTTTAACTTTAACATGCTTTTAATTTAATTAAATTTTCTCCTGAAACAACTCTTTCCTTCACTTCCTCTGGTCCATGTTGAGTGTGGTACACACCACTTCACCAAACAGCACAGTGACTACCTGTAGCCCTATATATATATATATATATATATATATATATATATATATATATATATATATATATATAGACCCACTGATTGATTACAAGATTTAGACACCTGTGATGCTAATTAGTGGACACACCTTGATTTAACATGTGCCTTTAGTCACATTATTTTCAAAGGTACCATCATTTTTGTCCAGGCCTGTTTAATGAGTTTACTTTTTAAAACAATTATGTTGAAGCACAGTTGAAAATCAATGTCAGATTTTCATTTATTTATTTTCATAGAATTTTTATTTAGTATAACTTTTGTCAAATTCAAGTTATTTCTGTGACCATTGTGGGTTTTTCATTCACGCTTCATTTTCCTCCAAATCTCTCTCTCTCTTCCCCATGCTTTCTCACACACACACACAAACACACACACACACACACGCACGCACGCACGCACACACACACACACACACACACACACACACACACACACACACACACAGCTGAAGACATGTTTTCTCTTTCCATTCTGTTAAAGATGGAATATGGAGCTACTCTAGTGTTTATTTCCTCCATTAAAGCTCTCAGTTAAAATCAGTTACTCAGCACATTAAATAATCTCATTTATACTGACATTAGAAATACACCAATAATAATCTAGGTCTGCCAAACACAACACACTGCACAATGATTGTTGTCCCTTCACAGAATATTGTTGTGATTAATACAATTAATGTTTTAATTTGATTGATATAACTTATATAAATATAGTATAATTTAGTTTTGCTTTTCTAACACTGATGCTTTTATTCAAGAATATCTGGTAGGTCACATGGTGCACTGTTCAATATTTGGAGGTGTGAGTTTAATGTTTAAATATTTAATATATTGTTTTGATTAATATATTTAATAAGCAAATCTTACGATCATTTAAGAAGTGCAGTTTATTACAATATAATACTTTTCGAAACATTTTTTTGAATAATGCAAAATACAGTTTTTTTATCTGACAAAATTACAAAAATGATTTAGATATTGTTTTTATCAGAATTACACACCCCTAATATAGATATATAATGATACTGTAATTTACTCTCATTGTTCAGGTCAGTCAGTCTAATCTAAACCCCGCCTCCCCATCACACCACAGCTGTGTACACTGATCATTACATACAGTAAATCTCACACTGACCTCCTGTGTGTGTGTGTGTGAGGGTGTGTGTGAGGGTGTGTGTGAGGGTAAGTGTGTGTGAGTGTGTGTGAGGGTGTGTGTTATATGCTTTAAAAAGGTAAATTATAGAAAAAGTAAATGATGTAAGTGATGTTTCACTCACTGTGGGTCAGAGGTCATATCTTCACTGCTGAAATAAGGAGGAATAATGATGGACGCGTCACTCTTCATAGAAACACAGCTGGGTTCTGGAGAAGCTCCTCTCTGGGTTTTAGTTCTGTTAACATTAAACACAGTGAAACTCCAGCATTTACACAGTGAAACTCCAACACACAGCACATCTTTAATAAAGATCAGGAACTGAAGAGCTTCACTCTCAGAACAGAACAGTAGTTTAGTGCAGTGATGTACCGAGACCCAGAGCTTCCTCCTCCACTGCTGAAGAATGGAGGATCCTTCATGGACCAATCACTCTTCATAGACACTCCACTGGGGGCTGGAGATGCTGCTCTCTTCTCCCTGTAAACAGATCTTCATGATGATCCATGATGAGAGTAAAGTGTGGAGTAATGTGTTCCTTTACTAAAACTTATTCACAGGTTCCAGACTATCTTCTTCATGACGTCCCAGAAGCGTCCTGAAGCTTTCTGTCAGCTGCCCCAAACTGAAAAACGCTCGTCTAATAAATATACATATTTTAATTTCTTTAACAATACTGTTAAATATATTTGTGTGTTTGTTATGATGTAACAATGTCATCACCTGATTAGATCATATTTACTATATGTATTTTATAGATCTGTGACTAGTTAATAACATGTATTGGTAAGAGTTACACAATTACACAATTATACTGTATCATAAACTAAAAGGTATATTTTTATACTGAACTCTAACAGAGATACAGATCAGAACAGAATAGAACAAGTCTTTCTGTGAGAAGCTTCATTCCACAGCTTTAATAACAAACCCAATCACTTCCATCTGATCTATATAAATGCAGCACATCAGGATTTCCTCATTTCTAATGCTAATGTAAACCCAGACAGCGTGTGGTAAAATCCGAGACGGATCCTCACAATGGATCTGGTTCAGAGTTCACTTTCACTACAGACAAATCTGATCCGGATTTTGATCAAATCGTCACATTTATGTTCAAAAATCTGGACCAGATCCTCTTACCACCATCCTGAACCAGAGCAGCTCTGTTCTGGTTATTGAACCTCGCCAGCTGCAAACAGCTCAGCAACCACCCCTATACCATAGCAACCACCATAGCAACAACATAAGATCACTACAGAAACCACCTAATACTGTTACTGTGCCAGAATTAAACATATTTACACTCTACACTACAATATGGAATAATAAGTATTAATATTAACTATTAGATATTAAAGGCAGATCTTTACTTTAAATACAGATTAGAAACACATTCTACTATAAGAATAACAGGCTGGTTTGTTAAGCGTTTCTCTGTGTTTAAGAGAACTCTGTTCGTAATAGTTTAAAACTGTAAAACATGCAGATCACAGCTCCTGGATTACAGCTGAAATCATTAAAATATAAAACTACTTTACATTAGGGCTGGGCGATATGGAAAAAAGTCTTATCACAATATTGTTTTCCATATCAGCCGATATCGATATGTATCACAATATAAATCAAATAACGTTCTGTTACACTTAAAGGTTTCTTTTTACTCATAAGTGAGAGAATATGGGAGTTATGACCAAAATCACTAGCAGACTCAGAGCCTTGTGGACAGACACTAGGATATCCACATCTTGCCAGGTGGGCACAAGGTGCTCAGACAGCTTTTAAATTTATTTAAAAAAGTCATTATACATCCACACAGGTCCGGAACCCAACCCACCCACCTCCCCCCCCCCCACATGTTTGGCCCTTAAGACAAGTACAAGGGGACAAATATATAAACTCTTAAAAAAATCAGACCCTTTACATTCTTTACGCGCTTTACGCGCTCACTGGGGATTCTGTATTATGTATATTCTATGTTTAATGTTTTGCCTGATTCTTTGTCCTGTAATCATGTTTCTGTAAAGCTGCTTTGTGCCAACACCTGTTGTAAAAAGCGCTATACAAATAAATTTGATTTGATTTGATTTGATACATTATTTGTCTGTTTAATTTAAATTCCCATAGCACTTCTAAAATTATATTTAATCAAGGGATTATTCCCCTCCCTGAATGCAGGCAGCTACATAAAGCAAACTAAAAGAGTAATATCAGTGTTCATTTTGACAGGTGGTTTTGATGTAGTTAAAGTCTTAATCTTTTGACTAAAATGTATAATAGTTTTAATTACATTCTAGTCTATCGGATATTATTAATTTAAGTCAAGTTTTAGTCGATGAAAACAAACATTTTAGTCTAGTTTTAGTCTAATAAATTTTGGTCATATAAAAAGTATGTATTACATATGTTTTACTGTTTTTCGATTTTATATTTGTTGTTATTTTGAGATTATGTACTGCTAATGTTTATTAAAATAATAGCTTGACTAGCTTGAATAAAAACTTGACTTTATTCCTTCCACCTCCATTACAGGTCACTTGCTTTAAAATATTTAAATAATGCTAACATTTAAATATTTTAAAGCAAGTGACCTGTAATGGAGGTGGAAGGAATAAAGTCAAGTTTCTGAAATGATCCACTTCTCCTGCAGTACAGATTTATACTAACATTACTGGCTTTCAGTAGACTAGACTTACATTACTTAACAAGTGTATTTAAAACTCATCCAGTTCAGTAACAGCAATGTTTAGTTCCATTCAAATACAGCTACACAGATTATATAATCTTCTGTATTTAGTAAAATATCCAGCACAACAGACTCTCTACCTGTTAAAAACTAAAAACACAAAGTAATCAGAGACAGAGGAGAAACAGAAACAGGAGAATTCTGCCCTCAGGGTTTTCTAACAGAAACAGTGAGGGTTAGGAAAAAAGATGGAAAGTGCTGCTTTTCTGTGTGTTTATTAGGGTTGCACCGGTAACCGGTTTCACGGTATACCGTGGTATTAAAATGCACGGTTATCATACCGTGTGTGTTTGCTTATTACCGGTAAAACGCAAGCCAGCGGTGAAACTCACCCGCGCATGCGCAACTCTGCTCCGCTTCAGCTACTCAGCACACAGCGGTGAGAACGGCAGAAAGTGCTAGACTAGAGCTTCATTAACAATTATTATTGTTAATGAAAACGAACCAAATAACGAAAACTGAAAGTGAAACTTAACTAACTTATTTATAAGCGCTGTTTTCAGTCCCGCAGTTCTACAGCGGGAGGTGTTGTGCTGATTCTGTCCGCGAAGCGGGAGTCGGATTGAGCAGGGAGTCGGATTCGGCATAACAGCGGCAGCGCGGCTGCACCTCGCGGTCCGCGGTGTTAGTTGTAAGCGCTCGCGCTAGCCGCAAAACACGACAGAAAACACTGAGAAACTGCAGAATTATGAATTGGACTAAAATGAGCACGAGGAGATAAAAGAGAACCTTTACCTGTGAGTAGATCACATCAGAACACGCAAATCTCTCTCTCTCTCTGTCTCTCTCTCTCTGTGTCTCTCTCTCTCGCACGTGAACTTCTCCGCACTGTCTTTAGCTGTTCTTAAAAATCATTTTAATTAAATAATAGTTCTATGCTTCTATGTTAGTGTTAATTAACATAATTCTGATCATATTTCGCTCATTCAAACAGCCTGAAAACAGACTTGTAATCTTGTAATCAACAAGCTTGTAATCAATGTGGCCGTAAAGTCACAGCTAAAGGAGGAAATACATCAAACCTGTTCTCCCATCTTCGAAAACACCACCCCGCTGTGCAGCGGAAAGTATGTGTTCAGTTTATAATTTTAATCTGAACATAAATAAAACCTCTTTGTAGTCGTGCACAACCCATGCGGTAAGCGCCCGCAAAAGCGCTGAGTTATCCGAAATTTGGGCACGCAGGTACAGGCGTGAAGTGCGTGCTACGATGGATTCACGTGTCCGTGTAAAGGTCCTAGCCGGACTGGATGTGAAAGACGCCATTCATTTACATGCGTTTATTTTCAAATTCTGACGTGCCTGTTTTTCATATGTTGAAGGTTTTAAGGTATGAACGCCTTAAAATAGAAATCTCTATTGTGAGGATCATGTCAGAAATAAATCCCCTCTTTCTGCAGTATCTGGTTATATACCAACTTTTTTATATATATATACACTCTTAATGCCCTTAAGAGTAGTGGAAAAACATGGTTTCCTTCACCTGATGTTGTAGTTTCTACAATAAATAGTTAATTGAACAAAAAACCTTTGTTGTAATTTCTTTAAGGGTCAGTTTAATAATATATGTAACAAACTGTGATACCGTGATAACCGTGATACCGTGGTATTTTCCGAGACGGTTATCATACCGTGAAAATCTCATACCGTTGCAACCCTAGTGTTTATATACTAACCCATCAGTCGTGCTGAAGTTCACGTTAGTTTACACGGAAAGTGGTAAAGCGTGCAGCCTGATCGTGGGCTACACCTGTTCACAGCGCAGCTTAAACGGGAAATAGAAAATAAAGTTTATCGAATCCTATCACCCAGCTTATCAGTGTAATCGAGAAAAATATATATCGCGATACATATCGATAACGTTTTAACGCCCAGCACTACTTTACATATTCACCCATCACTTAATTTACTCACTTTAGGACAGGAGGTCCTCCTCCACTGCTGAACTTTGGAGGATGATCCATGGACCAATCACTCTTCATAGACACTCCACTGGGGGCTGGAGATGCTGCTCTCTTCCTCCTGTAAACAGATCTTAATGATGATCCATGATGAGAGTAAAGTGTGGAGTAATGTGACGTAACAATGTCATCACCTAATTAGATCATATTTACTATATGTATTTTATAGATCTGTGACTAGTTAATAACATGTATTGGTAAGAGCTACACAATTAATTACACAATTATACTGTATTATAAACTAAAAGGTATATTTTTTATACTGAACTCTAACAGAGATACAGATCAGAACAGAATAGAACAAGTCTTTCTGTGAGAAGCTTCATTCCACAGCTTTAATAACAAACCCAATCACTTCCATCTGATCTATATAAATGCAGCACATCAGGATTTCCTCATTCCTAATGCTAATGTAAACTCAGACAGCGTGTGGTAAAATCCGAGACGGATCCTCACAATGGATCTGGTACAGAGTCCACTTTCACTACAGACAAATCCGATATGGACCATATTTTTGAACATAAATATGCAACCACCCCATACCATAGCAACCACCTAGCAACAGCATAATATCACTACACAAACCACACAGAAGGAAACATATTATTAATGTTAACAATTAGATATTAAAGGCAGATATGTACTTTAAATACAGATTAGAAACACATTCTACTATAAGAATAACTGGCTGGTTTGTTAAGTGTTTCTCTGTGTTTAAATACAGCACAGGGTTCTGACTCTGGTCCAGGAGAAACTCTGTTCTCAATATTTTAAAACTGTAAAATATGCAGATCACAGCTCCAGGATTAGAGCTGAAACCATTACAATACAAAACTACTTTACATATTAAACCTATCACTTAATTTACTCACTTTAGGACAGGAGGTCCTCCTCCACTGCTGGAGTTCTGAAGATCCATCATTTACTCTTCTTCATTCACACACAGCTGAACACTGCCGACACCGACCCCTGAGAACAGATCAGCCGTTACAATAAAACCTTTATTCTTACAATAATGACATTATCATCAGAACAGCATTAAACAAAACCTGATAAACTAACAAAACAAAACAAACAGAGAACGATACATAACAGTGTGATTTACCCTCATTACACATTATTCTACAGATTACAGAAACATTTACTGTTATTATAATGATTATAATTTAATTATTAGTAGTAATATTACTGCATTACACAAGATTATAAATATACACACTGTTCTATTATTATTAATGATATTATTATTATGTTACTGAATCAGAATAGAGAGATTATTTAAGTATAATATAAAACAGCAGGATTAAAAACACTAACACTCCACGTGATCTTGAGCTCCGTTGCTCCCCCTGCTGGTTGAACAGCGCTACTGCATATAAACACGCCTTTATAGCAGTTCCGTGTTTTTATCTCCCCAACAGATCAAAGCCCACATTAAGCAGTAATGCGCTTTAAACAGCATAAACTACACTGTGATCAATAAATATCAATCTATATCTGCGCATTTCTCTTCAGTTTACAGCATTATTGATCTGTTACAGCTGATTGTTCTCCAGCCGGTCTGATCTAGACCAGGTCCAGGTCTGATCCAGGCCCGGTTCAGATCTCCATGCTGATCCTGGTTCTTCCAGTGGAATCGGACACTGAGCTGAGCTTAAAGAACCGGTTCTGGATCTGAGGAACCTTTAGAACCGGTTCTGACTTTAAGCTACACGGTTCTGTTCTACATTCACTTCAGTTCTGAACTTACCGAGTGAATCCGGACTTCTGTCCTCTTCTAATGGCGGAGACTGAACTTACTTTCACTCTCTCCTTCGCTGCGTCACATCTCTCTCCCTCTAAGCCCCGCCCCCCTGCTCTCTCTCAGCGAATAGACGCTGGGTGGGCGGAGCTACTGTTCGTTTTTGGCTATTGTCAGCCAATCATATCACAGGCCGAATGGAATGTTTGACTTTATACACATTTTATAACGTTTTCATTAGTTTTTCATGATGATTCTGTTTTCTATGACTGCATTAAACAGCTTGAGCTCACTGTCATTATTTATTGAAGGGTTAAGTTGCAAAAGAGAACAATATTTCTGTCTGTGAGAGGGCACAGCGTAGAAACTCCTCCCACTTCAGCAATCAGCGCAGACTGGTTAACAGTAACTGCATGAATAATATATAAAATTAGGTTATATAAAAATATACAATATTTATAAAAGTATAAAACAGGAATCAAAACACATTTCACATTATATTATTTTCTAATGTTCAGCAATACTGTTCAGGTTCAATACATATTAATTGGCACAAATATATAAATATATAAAAATAAAACTATTTTCTCAAAATGTAGATAAAACAAATTACCCAGTGGCTATATCACAATAAAAAATTCATAATAGCTCATGGTGTACCAAATTTAATACAACCGACCATGCGGTTAGAGCTTCAGCCTTTTTATATAACATTTACCACACAAAGAGGTGACATTTTAAGTGAAACGCTACATTCCAAAACTTATAATACACAGAATATAACATACCTGATTACAAAAGAGAACAATATTTCATGTCAGTGAGAGGGCACAGCGTAGAAACTCCTGAGATAATATTTAAAAAAGCAAAATCTCACATTTTCAGTAGCTAGACCATGTAAACAGAGCGTTAGCTAGCTAGCTGAGACTAGCAAAGTGACTAGCTTTAACCCCCCCTCGATATAAAGATTTCTGGTTACATTGTAATCTCTCTCTCTTTCCCTCTCTTTCTTTTCCTCCTTTTCATGCTGTCCTCCGTTATGATTTCCTGCTTCCTATTGTTGTAATCAATCTTCCAAGGACATAAAATCCAAGGCAACCCTCCTGGCACTTCCTGGCTTACGTGGAGGATGCTGAAATTCTCTGTCGGGTTTGTCAGTGGGTGTGTGGCGGCGCTTTCCCCGGTGACTAGAAGATACTACTGTATCTGAAGAAAATTTTATTTATATTTACTTTGTATCTGAAGAAAACTGATTAACAGTTACTAATGATCTGTATGAAATGGATATAAGCTTACTAAATGTACAAATTATTTGGATTTTTTAAATCAAAAAAGCAGCTGAGAAACAGCTGGGCCTTCCCACATCCCAGAATTCATCAGGGATCCAGGAGGTGGTGTAAAAGGAGAAGACCTGCCACGCCACCTATGGACCTTGCTGAACCGTCTGTGCACTGGGGTCGGCCGCTTCAAGTCTTCCTTAAAAGAAGTAAATATACTTATTTTAAAAAAATACTCAGTATCTGGCCTATTTGACTTGGACCCAGAGACAAGGGTGTGGGTGCATGACACTGAGTTGGCCATCTGATGGTGTACAAAAGAAGAAGCAGCTCATCTCACGAGAGAATGAAGATTCGTTTGTCATTATGTTTGACAAGAGCCTGAACAGAACCACTGAAGTCCCCACGTTCGGTCCCGTTTCTTTGGCTCGCAGTTCATTATATTTAGTATGTAGTCTTACATTTAGTGTTATATTTAGTGTGTAGTGTTATATTTAGTGTGTGTGTTGTTATATTTAGTGTGTGTGTGTTGTTATATTTAGTGTGTGTGTGTGTGTTATATTTAGTGTATGTAGTGTTATATTTAGTATGTAGTGTTATATTTAGTGTGTGTAGTGTTAAATTTAGTGTGTAGTGTTATATTTAGTGTGTGTGTTATATTTAGTGTGTGTGTAGGCTTATATTTAGTGTGTAGTGTTATATTTAGTGTTATATTTAGTGTGTAGTGTTATATTTAGTGTGTAGTGTTATATTTAGTGTGTAGTGATATATTTAGTGTGTTTAGTGATATATTTAGTGTGTGGTGTGTTATATTTAGTGTGTGTATTGTTATATTTAGTGTGTGTAGTGTTGTTATATTTAGTGTGTGTGTAGTGTTATATTTAGTGTGTGTGTAGTGTTATATTTAGTGTGTGTAGTGTTATATTTAGTGTGTCGTAGTGTTTTATTTAGTGTGTAGTGTTATATTTAGTGTGTAGTGTTGTTATATTTAGTGTTATATTTAGTGTGTGTTGTTATATTTAGTGTGTGTAGTGATATATTTAGTGTGTAGTGTTATATTTATTGTGTGTAGTGTTATATTTAGTGTTATATTTAGTGTTATATTTACTGTGTGTAGTGATATATTTAGTGTGTAGTGCTATATTTAGTGTGTAGTGTTATATTTAGTGTGTGTGTGTTATATTTAGTGTGTGTGTAGTCTTATATTTAGTGTGTAGTGTTATATTTAGTGTTATATTTAGTGTGTAGTGTTATATTTAGTGTGTGTGTGTTGTTATATTTAGTGTGTGTTGTTATATTCAGTGTGTAGTGTTATATTTAGTGTGTAGTGTTATATTTAGTGTGTGTTGTTATATTTAGTGTGTGTGTTGTTATATTTAGTGTGTGTGTGTGTTATATTTAGTGTATGTAGTGTTATATTTAGTGTGTAGTGTTATATTTAGTGTTATATTTAGTGTGTAGTGTTATATTTAGTGTGTGTAGTGTTATATGTAGTGTGTAGTGTTATATTTAGTGTTATATTTAGTGTGTAGTGTTATATTTAGTGATATATTTAGTGTTATATTTAGTGATATATTTATTGTTATATTTAGTGTGTGTAGTGTTATATTTAGTGATATATTTAGTGTTATATTTAGTGTGTGTAGTGTTATATTTAGTGTCATATTTAGTGATATATTTAGTGTGTAGTGTTATATTTAGTGATATATTTAGTGTTATATTTAGTGATATATTTAGTGTTATATTTAGTGTTATATTTAGTGTGTAGTTGTTATATTTAGTGATATATTTAGTGTTATATTTAGTGTTATATTTAGTGTGTAGTTGTCATATTTAGTGATATATTTAGTGTGTAGTGTTATATTTAGTGTTATATTTAGTGTTATATTTAGTGTGTAGTGTTATATTTAGTGTTATATTTAGTGATATATTTAGTGTTATATTTAGTGTGTATTAGGGATGCGACGGTTCTCTGTATTTTATTGAATTGTTCGGTTTGGTCTGTTTGGTTTGATACACCCGGATGGACGGTGGTATTTGGGTGCGCACTAACAGAGTGAACAAACGCTCTCCCGCTGTACATGCCCCGCCCATGGCCAGGGGGAGGGGCTGCTGAGCGTGTGCTGGGGGACTGCGCCATCACACTGTGAAGATTCACCAGCAGCTCATATAAGAGAAGAGTAATGTTATTTTATTCTCTATTCTCTTTATTGTTTAAGGAAAAACTGGGTTTACAACACTGAATATTAATCAAGCAATTAACCATTATTTACACTGGAGGGGGATCCTCATTTACAATGCAGCTGAGCATTTACAGTTTAAAAGAAATACAAAATATAAAAAAAATAGAAATAAAAACTGACATTTACTCTAGACGAATAAAATATATACGTAAAAAAGGAAAAATAGGAAATTTGAAAAAGATTATAAAAAAGACACATAAAAAGTAAAGAATTATATTTTATAAAGAAAAAATAACAGTAGTGAAAATAAAGTAAAATGATAAGAAATTATAAAAATAATATTAATAAACTAAGAACATGGGAATCATGAGGGAAAAAATAGATATATACTATATGATATAGATATTTATATAAACTATTTTGATAAATAAAATAATAAAAATAAATAAGTAATATAAAATATAAACTCATTAAAAAAACTAATTGAAAACAACCACAGGCTTTCTGAATAAAAAGCCTGATAGTAATAAAAGTTTCAGTTTCAGTTAGTTTCAGTTTCAAAACATGGAAATAAGCTCACCAAAACCTCAAGCTATTATTTATATTTGACAATATTTAATTAACGTTTCCGCACTCAACTTATTTTAGTTAACTGAACCGAGTTTTATATTATTTGTAGCGTCGCTCTGAATTCAGTTTCGAAAGAGAGAGAAAGAAAGAAAGAGAGAGAGAGTCAGAGAGACAGAGAGAGAGAGAGAGAAAGAGAGAGAGGGGTGAAATGCATTTTGTCTGATTTTTTATATTGAGTTTTATATCACGGTTTTGCAGTTTAAACTACACTTGCCTAAAAACAAACAAAAAAGTTTGTTCAGAAAGTATTTTATATTGTTAAACACTGTTAATTACATTAGAGTAGAGGAAAGTCATTGTAAATGATGTTACTGTTCTTGGTCTATTTGGGTTTAATGATTGTGCAGTGCATAGCCCTATTACTGATTTTGTGTTTTTGCACTTGGGCTATAAGCTCAATATAAAATAGTTTGTTTGTTTAGAAATTATTTTATACTTTTAAACCATGTTAAATTATATTAGATTAGAGGATATTCATTCAGACATCATTCTTGTAGGCTAGGCTTTTTGTAACTGATTTAGCCCCTACTGTTGCCACATTACCCCTTACATTTTATTATATAAATCAGTTTTGAAGTGCCTGCAAGTTTTTTTTATCACGTATAACATTACTTTTAATGTCAGACAGAAGCAGCTTCATCATGGCAACACATGGCAGACGCTCTTTAAGATTAGTTTGCTAGCAGGAATAATCTTGTTTTTTTACACCATCAAGAAATAATACTTACTGCATTTAGATAGTTCCTCAAGCTTGATGTGCCACCATGATATGCTAGTTAAATATCACATATTTGGCACACTGCCTTTGTCTTGTCTACACTCAATTTGAAATGCTTTCAAACAGCTGAGCTTCTCTGCATTTTGCCTCTGTTAAACCGCCATTAACCTGAACAGAAATGTTAGAGTGAGGTGGAGCTCTGGAAAGGGGGAAAAAAAAAATTAATATCCGAATACCAAAATTAAAAACCGAATACCTACTCAACGAGCGAATATTCCAATACATAAATATTCAGGTCCAGCCCTACTTTAAACTACCCCAACAAATAACACTTACTAATTACTACGGAAAGATCAGTGCCGCTGTTAGAGCACCAATTGTGAAATTAATTCCAGTAGACACTTTTTTAAAATCTAAATTTCATTTAGCAAAACACACAAAAAATCATCAGACTCCTCTTCACCTTTCTTCATTTAGCTTTATTAATATGAACCAATTTTACAATAAAATAAAACAGTAATTAACAATAATAACTGTAGTGAATAAAGATAATAGTAATTAAAGTAAAGGTTCTGGAAAAAAATTACAAAATTATCTATATAAAATATTTACTTACTTATATTTATACCCACATTCTCCCTCCTACACACACACACACACACACACACACACATCAAATCTCTGTTACACACAGGGTTATTCTATCTTACACAGACACACTGAGGAGCCAGGATAAACAGTAAAACCTGCATAGAGGGGCTGAGTGAAGGTGGTGTAGAATGTGTGTAAGTGTGTGAGAGTGTGTAAGTGTGTGAGAGTGTGTGAGGGTGAGGGTGAGTGTGTATCAGAGGAGACTCTGTAGAAGGACAGAGTGCCGGAGGGACAGTCCACATACACTCCTACTCTCCTACAGCCGGAGGGAGGAGTGGAGAGATCAGTTCTGTTATTATTGTGATGAACAGAGTAACTGTTATCAGAGCAGATCAGACTCCAGGAGTTTATATTCCGTCCAAACCAACAGTCTGATCCTCCTCCTTTCCTGCTGATAGTTTTATAACTCAGAGCTACAGCAGCTCCTCTCCCGCTCCACTCAGCCTCCCAGTAACAGCGTCCAGTAACACCAGTAACTCTCTCTCTACCCAGAACCTGCGGATACCAATCAAATCTCTCTGGATGATCAGGATACGACTGCAGCTTCTCTCTACACTCCACCCTCCTGTTCTCCTCACTCAGAGAGAGACGACGCTGCACTGTGTTCAGATCCAGAGTGAAATCACAGAACCCTGAACACAAGAACACAAACAGAGTGTATTTAGTGTGTGGTGTTATATTTAGTGTGTGTATTGTTATATTTAGTGTGTGTGTGTGTTGTTATATTTAGTGTGTGTGTATTGTTATATTTAGTGTGTGTGTATTGTTATATTTAGTGTGTGTGGTGTTATATTTAGTGTGTGGTGTTATATTTAGTGTGTGTGGTGTTATATTTAGTGTGTAGTGTTATATTTAGTGTGTGTGTTGTTATATTTAGTGTGTGGTGTTATATTTAGTGTGTGTTTTGTTATATTTAGTGTTATATTTAGTGTGTATTGTTATATTTAGTGTGTGTATTGTTATATTTAGTGTGTGTGTGTGTTGTTATATTTAGTGTGTGTGTTGTTATATTTAGTGTGTGTGTGTTGTTATATTTAGTGTGTGTGTGTTGTTATATTTAGTGTGTGTGTATTGTTATATTTAGTGTGTGTGTTGTTATATTTAGTGTGTGTGTTGTTATATTTAGTGTGTGTGTTGTTATATTTAGTGTGTGTATTGTTATATTTAGTGTGTAGTGTTATATTTAGTGTGTGGTGTTATATTTAGTGTGTGGTGTTATATTTAGTGTGTGGTGTTATATTTAGTGTGTGGTGTTATATTTAGTGTGTGGTGTTATATTTAGTGTGTGGTGTTATATTTAGTGTGTGGTGTTATATTTAGTGTGTGGTGTTGTATTTAGTGTGTGGTGTTGTATTTAGTGTGTGGTGTTATATTTAGTGTGTGGTGTTATATTTAGTGTGTGTGTTGTTATATTTAGTGTGTGTGTTGTTATATTTAGTGTGTGTTGTTATATTTAGTGTGTGTATTGTTATATTTAGTGTGTAGTGTTATATTTAGTGTGTGGTGTTATATTTAGTGTGTGTGTGTGTTATATTTAGTGTGTGTGTAGTGTTATATTTTGTGTGTGTGTGTGTAGTGTTATATTTAGAGTGTGTGTGGTGTTATATTTAGTGTGTGTAGTGTTACATTTAAAGTGTGTGTAGTGTTATATTTAGTGTGTGTAGTGTTATATTTAGTGTGTGTAGTGTTATATTTAGTGTGTGTAGTGTTATATTTAGTGTGTGTGTAGTGTTACATTTAAAGTGTGTGTAGTGTTATATTTAGTGTGTGTGTGTAGTGTTATATTTAGTGTGTGTGTAGTGTTATATTTAGTGTGTGTGTAGTGTTATATTTAGTGTGTGTAGTGTTATATTTAGTGTGTGTGTGTGTGTAGTGTTAAATTTAGAGTGTCTGTAGTGTTATTTAGAGTGTGTGTGTGTAGTGTTATATTTAGTGTGTGTGTGTAGTGTTATATTTAGTGTGTGTGTAGTGTTATATTTAGTGTGTGTGTGTAGTGTTATATTTAGTGTGTGTGTGTAGTGTTATATTTAGTGTGTGTAGTGTTATATTTAGTGTGTGTGTAGTGTTATATTTAGTGTGTGTGTAGTGTTATATTTAGTGTGTGTGTAGTGTTATATTTAGTGTGTGTGTAGTGTTATATTTAGTGTGTGTGTGTAGTGTTATATTTAGTGTGTGTGTGTAGTGTTATATTTAGTGTGTGTAGTGTTATATTTAGTGTGTGTGTAGTGTTATATTTAGAGTGTGTGTGTAGAGTTATATTTAGTGTGTGTGTGTGTAGTGTTATATTTAGAGTGTGTGTAGTGTCATATTTAGTTTGTGTAGTGTTAAATTTAGTTTCCGTGTAGTGTTATATTTAGAGTGTGTGTAGTGTTATATTTAGTGTGTGTGTAGTGTTAAATTTAGTGTCTGTGTAGTGTTATATTTAAAGTGTGTGTAGTGTTATATTTAGAGTGTGTGCAGTGTTATATTTAGTGTGTGTGTAGTGTTATATTTAGTGTGTGTAGTGTTATATTTAGTGTGTAGTGTTGTATTTAGAGTGTGTGTAGTGTTATATTTAGTGTGTGTAGTGTTATATTTAGTGTGTAGTGTTGTATTTAGAGTGTGTGTAGTGTTATATTTAGTGTGTGTAGTGTTATATTTAGTGTGTGTGTAGTGTTATATTTAGAGTGTGTGTGTAGAGTTATATTTAGTGTGTGTGTGTGTAGTGTTATATTTAGAGTGTGTGTAGTGTCATATTTAGTTTGTGTAGTGTTAAATTTAGTTTCCGTGTAGTGTTATATTTAGTGTGTGTGTAGTGTTAAATTTAGTGTCTGTGTAGTGTTATATTTAAAGTGTGTGTAGTGTTATATTTAGAGTGTGTGTAGTGTTATATTTAGTGTGTGTAGTGTTATATTTAGTGTGTAGTGTTGTATTTAGAGTGTGTGTAGTGTTATATTTAGTGTGTGTAGTGTTATATTTAGTGTGTAGTGTTGTATTTAGAGTGTGTGTAGTGTTGTATTTAGAGTGTGTGTAGTGTTATATTTAGTGTTTGTGTAGTGTTAATTTAGTGTGTGTAGTGTTATATTTAGAGTGTTATATTTAGAGTGTGTGTAGTGTTAAATTTAGTGTGTGTAGTGTTGTATTTAGAGTGTGCAGTGTTATATTTAGTGTGTGTAGTGTTGTATTTAGAGTGTGTGTAGTGTTATATTTAGTGTGTGTGTAGTGTTGTATTTAGAGTGTGTGTAGTGTTATATTTAGTGTGTGTGTAGTGTTATATTTAGTGTGTGTAGTGTTGTATTTAGTGTGTGTAGTGTTGTATTTAGTGTGTGTGTAGTGTTTGTGTATGTAGTGTATGTGTATATGGGTGTGTATGTAGTGTGTATGTAGTGTACGTGTGTGTAGTGTTTGTGTATGTAGTGTATGTGTGTGTATGTAGTGTGTTTGTATTGGGTGTATGTGTATTTGGATGTGTATGTAGTGTGCGTAGTGTTTGTGTGTATTGTTTGTATGTAGTGTATGCATGTGTGTGTATGTGTAGAGTGTTTGTATGTGTGTGTGTGTGTGTATTGTGTGTGTGTAGTGTGTGTGTGTAGTGTGTGTATGCGAGTGTGTGTGTAACTTACATTTTTTTAATCCAGGTTTGATTCTGATCTTCCCTCCATGTTCCACTCTAAACACACACACACACACAGATCAGCACAGAGATTTTTAGAAACTGATTTATAAAGAAATACTTTGTAGAAAACGAGTGAACATTTGAGAGAGCGGAAATTAGTGACCTCATGTGGTAAAGTACGGAACTGCAATGCACACTGCATAAAATCAGATTAAAAACGGAAGATTAACTCTTACTTCTCTAAATATATTTTTGTCTGCATGTATAAAGTTTTAATATTTGCCGTATCTTATTCTGCTTTATATGCACGATATGTAGTATTATTTTTATTAGAGCTTTTATTCAGAAATGGAGAAAACATGGCACAGTGGTTAAAGTTCCCAGGAGTGACTGAGCTACAGAAATTACTCCAAAAGGGCATGAACAACTCATCCAGGAAGAACCCAGAACAACATTTAAAGAACTGCAGGTCTCACTCGCCTCAGTTAAGATCAGTTTTAAGCATTCAATAATAAGATAGAAACAACAGTTTTTATTGGACCATACATTTTTCAAGGAATTATTGTGCAAACTTTTTTTTATCATGATTTAAAAATAATTTTATGCCACTGGTCATTAGAAAACTTCAAAAATTATTTAAATGTAACATAGGCAACGTTTTTAAATGAAGCCAACAAACCAACTCAATCACATTAATGGGATCTCTTTAGAAATTCAGAGCTCTATTTTAGTGATCCGTAGGTGAGCCGTCAGCCGTGCAGCATGCAGCTTGATTTAGGGTGTGTCACTGTGTCTTTACGATAGGAAAAGTTGCTCAAAAGAGGCTCAAAATATGCAAAAAGCATGTATCATGAAATAAACCAGTCACCATGTCATTTGCCAGGTGCGGTCTGACTTTGGGGTATTGCTATTTAAATGGCACAGCTACCTGGAATTGACCAATGTTTTTCATCGGCGTAGATATATTCAAAATCACCGTTGCTGTTTAAACAAGACAGGTGAAGAGCATGAAAATACACTGTTGGTGGGAGTAAGATAGCAATAAGCATCAAGACCACCTTGCACAGGGTGTAGGTTAGTGTTCAGAAAGGATTCTGGTTTTGCAGTCACTGATTATTTTTACCATAAAGACATGGGCTGGTTGCTGGGGTGCTTGACTCTCAGTGTATATAAAGTTAGTAGAGATCAGTTTTTATTATGTAACTTTTCTCCTGACTCGATGCTCAGGGCAGCTCTCCATCACTGAAGTTTTCCACCTGTTCTGGAGTGAAAACTAAACCTTGGTTCTTTTTACCAACAGAAAGATGAGCCAAAACAGAGTTACAGCGAAGTACTTGGCATTCAGTGCAGATAGCTTGAGCATAAACAATTAACAGTGGCTGTGTAAACAAAAATAAGACAGAATGACAGAATGAAGGTTACATGCTGCTCCACCACGTTTACCTGGTGACTACAACTAGATTTACAATGTTAAAATGTACAACATGTACAACAATATTTATCTTAGAATAAGTTGATAATATAATTATTAGTTCAGACCTACCCGAGTTTCTCCAGTTTGCAGTGTGGATCCTCCAGTCTGTCAGAAAGCAGCTTCACTCCTGACTCTCCTGGGTGGTTGTAGGTCAGATCCAGCTCTTTCAAGTGGGAGGGGTTTAAAATTAGAGCTGAAGCCAGAGAACAACAGCCTTTATCTGTGATCATACAACCAGATAATCTGCAGACAGAGCAAGAGAATGTGTGAGTGAGTGACAGAAAACAAGAAAGAAAGAAAGACAACATAGCAGACTGAGGAAGATAATGCACTTTGATATTAGTCTCTTTTTTTTAAATAACACTACAAAATCTGAAAAAAATATCTATAGAAACTAAAGTTTCTTAACACAGTTGACACAGATTAACATGAAACCCAAACCTCAACAGTAAGCATTTCTGTGAATACGGCATTGGCATTGATGTGGACCAAAGAATTGAGTTCATATTAACTTTTGCTAAAATTGTTTTTGCTCGTGCATCACAATTTTGTAATCAATGTGTGATATATCTCCAAGGGCGTAGGAGCGGGCTTGATATTGGGGGGGACACATTTGCCAATATGAACCCAAGCCCACCCAATAGTTTCCTAGAACAACATTTGTGGAAATTACTTTTAATTAAAAGTAAATTATTATTATAAGGTGATTTTACAACCTAAACATGTTACTCCACATTACAGCTACTATTGTTAGAATAATTATGCAAGCAATGTCTGAGTTATCACCTAATATTTAAAATAATATAACAGATTATTATTATTGTTATTATTATTATTATTATTATTATTATTATTATTATTATTATTATTATTATGTATTGGCATGTCAATTCTGTTGTATATTTACATTTTCTCCTGCACTTTTATTTTTTTCTACTGAGAGCTCTTCTTAAGATGGTGTCCTTTTATGTAAAAGAATGTAACTTTACGTTTCATAGAGACTTTTATAAACTTCAGGTTATGTGGTCTTACTGTGAAATACAAATGAACAGAAGTCACGTTACAGCAGTGTTTCTCAACCCAGTTCTTATATATTCTACTGCATATTAAAACTGTTCTGCATATTCTAGAGCTTCCTCTGGTGGATATACATGATTAATTTAGGCTCCATAGGGGGCTAAAGGATTTTAACAGGTAAACTCAGTAAATGACTGTTTATTAGCTGATCAGGTGGAAAACACTAGTTTAGGGCAGTGATCGGGGTTAAGTAACTGCTTTAAACTACCAACTTAAAGTACTGTACGAAATTCTGGCGATCATCTACATCCAGCTTCTAGATAACTAGTTAAATCAATTTTCGTTCATTATAGCTCACAGTAAGTCCTGTAATCCTAAATGAATAAACAGTTTGAAAATTAAAGTGATTAGCTGATCAGGTACAGGGAAACATTACATATATATTTTTTTATTTTTTTTCCTTTTGCCCTGACTCCCAATCTAGCTAATTCCAAAGATAAGCTTACACACTAACACAGCTGCAGTTTATTAATCACAGTGGGTTTAAACTGTGTGCTGATTCAGAGACGTGTATTTTTAACCAGCTATCAGAAACATATCATCACAGTTGAAGTGGTTAGCCTATCGTTACCTTTCTTTTAGAAAAATCTCCGTATATCCATATCTGTTTTAAAATCAGCTGAAGCTGCTGCGTCCCGATCCCGCTGCTAAATCTCACAGCAAGGGGGCGGGGCTTCCCCAACAGCAAACTGCCTCTGCTCTGCGCGCCGCAAAACCAGCAAGCTGATTGGCTGTTTCTACTGAGAGGCGTGACTTAATACCTGAACCGGCTCCGTGATTGGTCCGGTCTGTCTCCTCATTAATAGTACAGCTGACCTGAGCGAACTGATATCATTTTTGGGGGGGACAAATCCACCTGTTTCTAATATTGGGTGGGACATGTCCCACCCATCCCCCCCGGTTCCTACGCCTATGTATATCTCAAATGTTCATTCAAGTTGGACATTCTTAAGACGATTGCAGAAGACTCGTATTTGTTTGTTTGGTATACTCTGACTTTCGTTAAACACTTTTTCTTGTTTGATTTGTTATCATCGTAAACACCTGAATATTTACACATTTATACATGTAGAATTTCTAGTGGTGTCAATCAATTAAAAAATGCAATCCAATTAAACCTACCAAAATTCTGTGATTAATTGCACTTGTTTTTCATAGGACTGAATTTTTTATAGTGGGTATTTTATGGAGTGAATTTTGTGCCAAAAGTTTATGTTGTGCAACAAACTTTATGTTGATGGACAGCTATATTGTGACAAAAACATAACTCCCTGGCTGTTCTAAATTTCTTTAACTGTAACTAAATAGCGCTCTGTCTCTCTCTCTCTCCCCCCGAGCGCTTTGGTTTGTGCACTCTCTCTCTCTCTCTCATGCGTGTTGCGCTCTCGTTGCACGATCTCTAACATATAGGTGATTACTCAAATAACCTCATCAAATTGATCCATAATGTATATTGTGGCGTGAGGAGGCGGGGGAATCGGGGGTCCACCCCACACAGGAACCCTCAGCCCTGTCTGTCCCAGCTGGTCTGCATTAGGACTGATTAAACAACCAGCTGGGACAGGCATATAAACTGAGCCTCAGCCCTCACTCAGAGAGTATTTTCACTGGAGAGCTGCGGGCTGAGGCTGCACGGACTTATATTTAAAATTTAAAAGAAACTACTGAACTCTAAAACCCCACTGGGCTGAGTTATGTTGTTTTGAGTTTATTCTGGGTGTGGTGGAGGACCTTTAAACCAATAAAAGGTATGCTCTCTCTGTGCTTCCTCCTTCCGGGTCACAGTGATCACGCCCCTAACCCCAGGGGCGAATCACAATATATATATTTCCCCTAAACTTTCCTTTCTCTCTCGTTCTTTCTTTCTTCCACTCCCACTTACTCGGGTCATTCTCACAAAATCCAGATTCAGAGGACATCCAGTATGAAAATTTGCAAAATGCATTTAACAACAAATTTCCTTTTGAGGATTTAAGATTAAGGTCTAAACTTACTATGAATATTATTTTTAGAACATTTGTTCCATTTTATTGCATATTTTATTAGCATTTTATAGATGAAGTCCACAAAAATGTATCATTACCGCAATGTGATATGACATCAAATATATGATAAAAATGCAATTTTTTTTATCAAAGTTAAGCAGTTCAGTTCATTTACAGTTAAGCAAGGGTTTAAGACTTATTAGCTTACATACACACAATGCTACATTATGAAAAGAATGTTATTTTCAAGAACATTTCATATTATTTAAGACAATTTACAATGCAAACATTTGTATATCAAAAGAATCTTTCATGTAGACTACAGCACCTTCATTAATAAAACAGCTCATTTAACTATTGGAAACCATTCAACAAATGTCAAAGAAAGACCTCTCAGAAACTCTGAAATCTTGTCTATCCTTATGCACCATCCAGCATTGTAAGACTACTAAGAACAAACTTTTATTTTTAGTAATTTACGTAGTTTTTTTGTGTTTTGCCCATATGTCAGGCATATGTCAGTTCTGTAATATCTGGCTGACTTTTTTTCCTCCATTGCTTTTTCTTTGTCATGGTACTTTTTGGTCAGATCACGTGTTGTCTTTATTTTCCCACTGGAAATGGCAAATATGAAATTATGATATCCGTTCCAGTTTTTGTTCAATTCCTTAGAACAGACTATACACAAATAATATCATGTGAAAGTAACTCCAACTGGAACAACTGTCTGTGTCGTTGAGTATGTGTGTGTGTTTTTCTAAACGTTGTAATTCTTGATGTAAATGTTCTTCCTAAACTTTGACAGCCTTGCTTTTGCTGCTGCCGTTCTTTTCTCAATAGCTACCTGCCTGTAAACAAATACACATCGCATATTACAATAAAATATATCAAAGATGGAAAAAAGCTCTCTAGTTATGTGGTCTAACATCTAATTCTGTGTACGGAATTAGATTTAGTTTCAGGCCAGATAAGACGGAACATTAGTGACCTCTACTGGTGGTTTGCAATAGCTAAGTTAGAATGGTCTACTGGAGAAAATGTTCAGGGTAACGCTCATGTTATGACAATCAGGCAGTAAAAAGGCATCTGTATTATGCTTCCTAATCAAATTCTCATTACCGAAGCAGTGCATCTCATTATCGCAACAGGTATTGAAATGTAGCGGTAAGTGAGAATTCAGTTGCGGAGGATGAGTGACTAAACTTTTATGCTAACTGTAAAGGCACAATGAGGGCTAGATAAATTTTCACTCACAGTGTCCATTTAGACCTTAATATACTATATTATAATCAAAAATACAGACTGTAACTTCAAACTGTAGGCTCAAGACTCGATATATCGGTAATGACAATGAAAAAGTCGTGCAGAACAAGTTGATGAGCAATCTTTTAACTTTTATCCAGAAACATATGAGAAGAACTGCTTACATGGTAGCCATCTTGAGTGTCATGGCCAATGTCTTCCCTAATGTTGAAAACGCCTTGAAAATGTAAGTTCCTTTGTGGATTTAAACAATGATTGAAAATTGTTGCGGAGGATGAGAAAATTAGTGTTGGACACATTCCTTTTCTTTATTAATTTTATTGCTTTTTCTTTTCAATGTAAAATCGTTTATTTTTATTTACTAAAAGTGTTTATAGTATGAAATGCATTTAAGTATTTTGTTTTAAATGTTTAAATATTAAAATTTCCAAAAAAATTACTGAAATTCTGATATGGACATGTTGCGGAAATGAGAATTTTACTCTAAAATGGAAAAAAATAAAAATTATATTTATAATGTTAATTTTTAAGCATGTGCAACATAGACCAATAGACGTTGTTTATGATTATATATTTATTATTTTGTTAATATTTACTTGTTTATTAAAATGCCTCATGCCATCTCATCCATCCATCCATCCATTACGCGCAAATACACACACACCCGCAAATATACTAATGCACGCACATCTCACTTCACTAAAGGCAGACATTTGTTTACTACAAGAAACACATCTATCAGAAACAAAATCATCATAAGCTCAGATCACCACAATTCACCCATATATTCTCAGCCTACTATAACTCCAAAGAGGAGTATCAATACTAATAAACCAAAAAATCCCCTTCACACATAACACCACTATATCAGACACAGGTAGATACATCATAATTAACATCAACATCAGCAACACACCCTTAACAATAGCAAGTTTGAATGGCCCCAACATTTATAACCCATCCTTCTTTCATGAGTTTTACAACCATATAAACAATATAATCAAATTCCACCATTATAATTGGAGGTGACTTTAATTCAATCATTGACCCATGTATAGACAGATTAACTATGGCACACAATACACGTTACTGGCATTCAACAGATATCATTAAACAATACATGACAGACTTAGGGCTCAGCGATGGTTGGCGCCTCAAAAACCCAAACACTAAAGAGTTTACGACAAAAAAGGCAGCAGATGGCAAGAGAAAACAAATGCAGTCACAAATTACATCGCTAAAGACATGATTCCCGTTCAAGTTGTTGAGAGAGATGGCTTCAAACAATTATTAAACACTCTGGACCCAAGATATAAACTGCCTGGTCGAAAATATTTCAGTCACACTGCTCTGCATAAGCTGTATGAATCATGTCGCCAAACTCTGGAGCATAAGCTAAAAGACGTTGCACATTTTGCAACCACGGCAGATTTATGGTCAAGCAGAACATCAGAGCCATACCTCTGTGGCCGCGCATTTCATTGACGAATCTTGGCAACTGAAAAGCTACTGTTTGCAAACATCATACTTTCCAGAAGATCACACAGGCGAGTTTATTGCCCAAGGTCTGAAAGATGCACTGGCGTCTTGGTCGCTGCAAGAAGACCAAATGGTGTGTACAACAACAGATAGTGGGGCTAATGTTGTCAGTGCACTACGGATAAACAAATGGAAGTGGCTTCCTTGCTTTGGACACAGACTTCATATTGCTATTGGTGAGTAACTAACACAATGCAACCAAAGTTATACTTACAAGTAATATATGATTTACTACAGTATGTCATGCCTGACTTAACAGGCAAAAAGGAAATAAGAGACACTGCTGGGATGTAAAAACGAAGCAGTAGAATTTAATTAAAAATAAACAACAAAACTACAATAATAAAGTTGAATAGAGCAACACACTAAAGTTGGGCAAAATAGGAAACAAATATAAAAACTGACAAAGCAAACTGGACTGGGCCAAAAGAAACAGGGACTAAAGAAACAAGGAATAAGTGAAACTGCCAAAACAATATAACCAGGAAGTAGTATGGGGAATGGGGAAAAACAATGGGAGCACTAGACTAAAAAATGACAGAAAACTGCTAAGCAGAGCTTAGGAAAACAGCTAGACTAAAAAGTAAACTGGGCAAACAAACACAATAAATTAAACAGGGATACTTAAGCAGGGAGGAGTCCAGGGAAACACCAGGAACTAGGGCGAAACAGGCTTGGGAATAAGAACGCTTTGTAGAGATGCAAACAGGCTGGAACCACAAGGAAACACAGACCATGTGAGCGACCAATACTCGGTGACAGCAGAGAGAAACAGCGTGCTTTTAAGCAACTCTGCCCAGGTGAATCTGATCTCTAAATCAGGGCTGGATGGCTGCGTGTGCGTGCCCTGATTAGAGGAAGTCCTTATTTGGGCATAGAGTGCTTAGCTTGGCTGGACAGGCCTGACACAGTAGTGTGACTAAACATGAAAAGATTTTCAGAAGGTACATAAACATAAAGCAAAGTTGTTTTTGTATGCAAATGAAAATATTTTAAATATTACACATATTCAAAATATAAGGTAATATGTAATAGGTTTCAATGTTATACTTGCATATTTTGAATTTAGTACAGTAAATTTTTTTCTGTATATATTTCATTTTTTAGAAAGGAGCATGTGGGATCCTAGAATAGACAGAGCCATTGGGATTTGCAAGAAGGTGGTTGGAGCCTTTTCCAATAGCTGGAAAAAGAAGAAAGCACTTGCCGATGCACAAGAGCAGCTGAAGCTTTCAGAGCATAAACTCATCACAGAGTCACCAACAAGATGGGGCTCAAGACAGCACATGATAAAAAGATTCCTTGAACAAGAAAAGGCCATTCGTCATGTGTTGGCTGGAGACAATAAACAAAGGCACCTTGTCCCTACATGGCAGGATGTTGAGGTGCTTGAGGCAGTCAGCAAAGCACTTGGGCCTCTTCTAGAGTTCACAGATGCTCTTTCAGGTGAGAAACTTTTAACAGTTTCTTACCTTAAACCTGTCCTTGCCTTGTTCAACACTGAAGTCCTGGTGGTGAAATCTGATGACACAGACCTAACCAAAAAAAAAAAAATCAAACAAACCATCCTCGAGTACCTGAATACAAAGTACACAGAGGACTGTGTGGATGAACCTTTGAGTCTGGCTTCAACACTTGACCCCCGGTTCAAAAATCGCTTCAATGATGATGACAAAATCAAAGCCATTGCGACAACAGCTACAGCAGAACTTTTGGCTATGGAAACAGCAGAAGACAGCCATACTGCAGGTCCCTCAACAGTTTCAGCTCAGGCACCAGCTGCAGAAGCTGGAGCAGATGATGACACAGGAGTGCCAGCGAAAAAGACAAAAAAGTCTTTTTTTGGCAGTTATTTCAAGAAAACAAAGGAATCCAAAGAAGGTGAGTCTCTGGACACCATGATTGAAAAGGAAATGAAGAGCTACTTGATGATACCTGAAGTGGACAGTGATGTAAATCCACTTGACTGGTGGAAAATGCAAGAAGTTAACTTCCCCAGACTGGGTAAACTTGCAAAAAAGTACCTGTGCATCCCTGCCTCAAGCAGTCCTTCTGAGAGGGTTTTCAGCACTGGAGGAAACATTGTAACTTGTAACTGTGCTGCCCTGAAGCCAGACGCTGTGGACAGGTGTGGTGTTTTCGGCAACCAAACAATTAAAGCACACAGACACACACCCAGTTCAGCTTCTCCATTTTTACTCCACCAAAAAACTCCCCTCCCTTCCTCTCTCTCTACTCTGTTACAACAGTAGAACAAAAGGCGACACCAAGTGGTACAAACAAAGTATAGCAGGCAGTAAACTTGAAAACACAACATATTTCCCCTTTCCTGAAAGAAAGCATACAACTCAGATAGTAGCGTAACGGGAATTATCAACACATCAACAATAACACATTACTTTTCAAGAAAACATTTTTTTTTTTCAAAACCCATTTTTTTTTCAGTATCTCAAAGAATGATGAAGCAATGAACATGTACATTACAGTCCATTATCTAAGGCTTTACTTCACACAATCCTTAAACCATTTCGGTGCATTGCATTGTCTGGTGTTTTTTTCACGAACAGGTACAGTTTTCCTCAGTTCATCTGTCCCTTTAGAGGTTTGCACCTGGGCTTGTTCTGGAAATCCTGACAATCGTTCCGCATGCCACCTTCTACCATCACTTAGGATAAAATTGCTTTGTCCAAGTTTCTTGATCACTTTCAATGGCCCAGTGAATTTTGATTCAGTCTTTGTGACTCGAAAGGGCTTTCGCACACGTACCAAATCGCCTTCTTTGAATGTTGGAACTTTGGCACCTCTCTTCTGATCAGAGTAGCGTTTGCTCTTTGCCTGCTTCAGCTGAATTCTCTGTTGAAGACCTTCATGTTCTTTTTTCTCCAAGATTGGCAACACATTCAGTTTTGTGCGCATAGGTCGTCCTCTTAACAATGCAAAGGGTGTTTCATTTGTAGTTGCATGTGGCGTTGCACGATAATTGTGAAGAAATGCAGTCACCTGTTTCTTCCAGGGCAGATGCTGTATTTCAGCCATTTGTATGCAGTCTTTTAACACTCTGTTGAAGCGTTCGACTGCTCCATTTGCTTGTGCATGATAAACACTGGTGCGGATATGTTGTATGCCTCTTTCCTTAAGAAAGGCAGAGAATTCTGTGGAACAAAACTGACTTCCTTTGTCAGTGACAATTGAGCAGGGATTACCTTCCCTTGCAAAAACAGACGAGAGAAAAGTAGTAATAACTTCTGAAGTGACAGAAGAAGCAAATGCCACTTCAGGCCATTTACTGTAGTAATCCACAAGTGTGATGGCAAAACGACAGTCATACTTTGCCCTCTCAAATGGTCCGACTATATCCACAGCCAGTTTTTGGAAAGGACCCTTGGGAGACTCCACAGGCTGCATCGGTGCTGGATAAGTCTTTGCTGTTTTGTCACTCATCTGACAGACAGTACAGGAAACGAGTAAATCATGAACCATGGCGTCCATGCCAGGCCACCAGTATAATAGACGCAATCTCTGTTTAGTGCGTACTATTCCTTGATGCCCTTCATGAGCCAGATGAATGACTTTTGATCGCAGAGAGACTGGCACTACAAGACGCGATCCACGCATGACAAAAGGAAAGTCCAAGGCCAATTCATGGCGTAGTGGAAAGTAACAATCGAGATCATCTGGAACACCTTTCTTTGTAGTTGGCCATCCGGCTTGTACCAGCGTTTGTAGTTTTGTCAGTTCTGGACATGTTTCCGAAGCTGCCTTGAAATCATCAAGGGAAAGTGCAGAAAGATGTGGACTGATTTCAGCAACCAGTTCGGGTTCATCTGCCAAATCTGTCTCTGGACAGGAGATGGGCATGCGGGAAAGACAGTCTACAGCATAGTTTTTCTTTCCAGGGCGATGAACAATGTCATACTGGTAACACATGAGTCTTGCTGACCAACGTGCTATTCTCATACCAGCACGATTCATGCCTCTGGAAGCGAGTAAAGTAGTAAGTGCCTGGTGGTCTGTCCTTAGGATGAAGCGACGACCCCAAAGATAAGTCAGTCAACTGCAAACACACATCCTAAGGCCTCCTTTTCAACTGTGCTGTATTTCCTTTCAGCAGGTGTCAGTGTTCGAGAAGTGAATGCAACTACACATTCGTTACCATCAGGATGTAGTTGGGAAAGAACACCTCCAAGCCCATACTCAGATGCATCAGTGGAGACATAGGTTGGCAGGTTAGGATCGAACAGTGTAAGAGCTGGACTACTTATCATTAGTTTTTTAGTTCTTGGAAACTTTGTTCAGCTTCGTCTGACCATTCAATAGTGGTTTGAGATGCAGTTCTCAGTAAATTCCTCAGTGGTTCCACGACCATAACATAGTTCAGCAGAAATTTGCTAAACCAGGATGTAAGTCCTAGGAAGGAGCGCAGTGCCGCAGCATCTTTAGGTGGTGGAGCTTCTGAAATGGCAGTGATGTGATCCGGAGTTGGACGTAATCCATCTTTAGATATTATGTGACCCAGGTAGGTAACACTTGGCTTTGAGAAAGAGCTTTTCTTGAAGTTGAGCTTGAGCCCTGCTTCTGTTAGACGATGCAGAACAGCCTTTAGATTCTTATCATGTTCTGCTTGAGTAGCTCCATAGCAAATGACATCATCCAAGTAACTCTGACATCCAGGCAGATCACTTAATAGGGTATGCATCATTTTCTGAAAAGCGGCAGGTGCTGAGGCAAGACCATATGGAACCCTCTTGAATCTAAACAGTCCATCGTGCGTTATGAATGCAGTCAGATTTCTACTCTCTTCAGCTATAGGTAGTTGATGGTATGCACTCTCTAAATCCAGCTGAGAAAACACAGTAGCACCTTTTAACTCTGAGAACAGATCCTCTATGTGTGGAATAGGATGAGAATCAATTACCACACTCTTGTTTGGTGCACGCAGATCCACGCAGACTCTTATGCCTCCTTGCTTTTTTTTGGGTTACTACCAAGGGTGATACCCAAGGACTAGCATGGATGGGCTCAATAATATCAGCTTTGAGAAGTCGTTGTATTTCAGAAGATACCTCCTGGCGAATACACAAGGGTAACCTTCGTAGCTTTTGTTGTACTGGTTTGACTGTGTCATCCACTTGCACTTTATGCATGAACCCTTTAACACATCCGACTGGTTCAGCATTTGTACTGAGCGTTGTTAGATCAGGCATGTTTGCATCAGTTTGTACAGAACCCACAGGATGCGTCTCCACACCATTTCCACAGATGTGACAGTTCAGTGACTTTATTAAGTCCATGCCTAACAAAGGTGTGCCTGTTTTCACTATGTAGAATACAGCGTCAGAAGAGACGTTCTTATGTGAGACAGTTGCAGAAAGACAGCCTAGTACAGGCAATGGCTCTCTTGAGTAAGTAACTAGTTGCACTTTAGGAACTGTCAGAGGACATTGTCTGAAATGTCTGTTGTAGACTGACTCAGGAAGAATTGAGACGGAGGAACCTGTATCCACTAGCAGGCTAATATCCTGTGCATTCCTAAGTGGAGCATCAATATGCACTGTGCAGTATAATTTGTCATTAGCAGGAGATACTGCATTCAGGTTGAGAATTGTTAGCTCAGGAACAGAAACTTCACATACCTTATTAGCAGCTGATTTACAGACTTTAGCGAAATGTCCTTTTTTCCCACAGGTGTTACAAACAGAGTGTGCTGCTGGACAGATCTTTGCATTTGCTAGATGAGACATAGATCCACAGCGAAAACAGTGCCGTCCTCTCTCGGAAGAAGTGCAAACATGCGTCTTGCTTCTAAAATGGTTCCTTCGTTTCTGCTGTTTTTTCTGAAATGTTAGCGCTTGTATTGGGCTAGTGTTAGCTGTAGCATTGCTAGGCGGAGAGCTAGCAGCGAGGAGAGAAAAGCTGTGAACTGCAGATTCAACTTGGCATGCCAAAGTAATGGCTTTCTCAAGGGTAAGGTCTTCTTCTAAAAGCAGTTTATCTTTCACAGACTTCAAATGAGCTCGTTCAATGAGTTGATCACGGAGCATTTCAGCTTCCATACCTCCAAACTGACATTGCACAGCGAGATCACGTAGGGCTGCAATAAACTGGACTACGGTTTCATCTGGTCTTTGTGCACGCTGTCTGAACTTATGGCGGCAGGCTACCACATTCACTTTCGGAACAAAATGCTGCTCTAGCGCTGACATAGCTTCAGTAAACGTTGTACCCACATTTGGCAAAGTATAGAACAATCTCTGACCTTCCATGCCCAAGCAGTGTAATAGCGTCGCGCGTCTCCGTGCATCCGGCCATGCATGCCCTGTAGCATTAATCACGAGTAAGTAGTTTTCAAAGATTTTCCTCCAAATCTCAAATGGAAGCGGAGGTTCACCCACACACGGAAGGAAAGGTGCAGGAGCTGGGACTGAGGCCGCCATCCTCGTCGCCAATTTTGTGGTGTTTTCGGCAACCAAACAATTAAAGCACACAGACACACACCCAGTTCAGCTTCTCCATTTTTACTCCACCAAAAAACTCCCCTCCCTTCCTCTCTCTCTACTCTGTTACAACAGTAGAACAAAAGGCGACACCAAGTGGTACAAACAAAGTATAGCAGGCAGTAAACTTGAAAACACAACAACAGGCTGGTGATTTTGTCACACAACTTAAGGTAAATCCTAAGAAGTTCATTTAATGTCACAACTGATGCTGAAAAAGGCTGCTTTTTCTAAGACCATTTCCTTTTTGTCTGCAAACTGTGGATGTTGTTTGCAACACATATTGTTGACAAGTGTGTGATTGGTTTACAAATGCAAGAAAATGTTACGGTAGTTTAATTTTTTTTTTATAAATGTGCAATACATATTGTTTACAAGTATGTTACTGGTTTACAAATGCAAGAAAATGTCACAGTTGTTTAATTGTTTATGAATGTGCAATACATATTGTTTCTCATTTTATTTGTATGCTGCAGAAATTACCAAACATCAAACACATTGAAAATTTTTTTTATTTACAATGGACATTCATTTTAAAGTGTGTTGAAAGAGCACTTGTTGATTGTTGTTTATCTTTGTGTACATTTTTTCAAAAAAAAAAAAACATCAGGTGTGCCACATGCCTTTCACATATTTGCACTGATATTTACACTGTTAATTTAAATGTTTTTTGTTATTTGTGTCAGGTAAATAAATTGCCTTAAATTGTTTACATTAATATGATGTGTAAGCATTTTTTAATATAATTTTAGTTCAAGCTAGTACAAGCTTTTACAAACACATTTATAAATAATGCAAAATATCGGTTAATATCGGTATCGGCAAAATTACATAAAATATCGATATCGTTTTTTTTTTCCAATATCACACACCCCTAGCCCACTCTCTCCTCTACTGTTCTCTATTTTCATAGAACCATTAGCAGCAGCTATACAACAATGCCCAAATATCAAAAGGTATCCATACCCACACTACCAAACAAAAAATCAGCCTTTATGCAGATGATATTCTACTATTTCTACAAACCCACTCTACTCAATTTCTCAGACTACACAAATAATTAAAACATTCTCTAAAATCTCAGATTATTCCATTAACTGGTCTAAATCCACCGTTCTACCATTTAACATGAACTTATCAGACACAGCAGTTCACTCACTCCCTATCCCTATGTGCACTGAACACATCACATACCTGGGCATTAAAGTTTCCACCCAGCTGTCTGAGCTGCACACACTTAATTTTAGACCACTACTCACAACCATCAACAATGATATCCAACGCTGGATGAACCTACCACTATCCTACCAATATCCACAATCAAAATGACTATATTACCTAAATTAAACTACCTCTTCTCAAGGATTCCCATCCAACCTACACCTACCTGGTTTAAAACCTTCATCATCTCTAAATTCTACTGGAAAAATTAACCACCCAGAATCAAATTAACCACATTACAAAATTAAAGAACTCAGGGAGGCCTAGAAGCTCCAAACTTCCAACAATACCTCTCTGCAAACAAATTAAAGTACATTATTAAATGGATAAAACCAAATCAAACTGATGGAATATTGAGAAAAGTAGAACAAACATAAATTATTGAAATACAAATCTCAGACTTACCATTTATTAGCACAACAATCAATCGGAAAATTCACAAGAACACAAACACTAGACGTGCACCCACTAAATACTCACCCATATGGTACAACCCCGACCTCCCCGCCACCAAAATAAACCCAAAACTACAAAAATGGAAAGAAAAAGGTATTACACATTTACACCACGTTCTACACAACAATAACTCAGGTACTTTCTCACATCTAACCCAGAAATATAGCATTGAGAGGAACCAGTTTTTGGAATATCTCCAACTTAGATCTATGTTAAAGTCAAAAATAAAAGATTACGCAATACTAGAACTTAGCCCACCAATTTCAGAATTCCTTAATATCTCTTCTTCAGACAAAATTCTATCAAAAATATATAGACTTTTATTCAAATTAGACCAAACAGTCGCTATCCCAATAAAAAATGGGAAGAAGATATCTTAATTACCCCCAATGCTGATTTCTGGACAAACATTATGAAAAACACATTCACCATGACTAACAATACTAACCTCCACCTTATACAATATAAAGTAATTCACAGGGTACACTACACTAAGCAAAAGTTACATAAAATGGGACAAGAAGATTCAGAAATCTGCATACACTGCTCACTAAACACTCCAGACAATTACATACATGCTCTATGGTACTGCCCACCAATCAAACACTTCTGGCAGCTTGTTATAACTCGGCTAACTCCACTATTTAAACAGCCAATCTCTCCATCCCCATCACTCTGCCTGCTTGGTGACACATGAACCACAAACCTAAACCAGGAGGAAAGCAGAGCACTTTTGGTGGTGCTAACCATCGCCAAAAAAACAATTCTCACTCACATATAGAAATGGAAAAAATATCTGCATCTCTCAAAAACAGAACTCATGAACACATAAAAACCTGGTCAGCATTAAACAACCTCCTACATCAGTGACTCCATCAGTCTTTAACAGATAACCTACACACATCCATTATATATCTATAACCACATCATCCATAATCCATATATCATCACTACATGAATGTTCCTACACACACACACACATGTACACAGTCACATAATCTATTTAACATTTAACATTGTGGCGGACAAAAAAAAAAAAATGTTAGGAATCAAAAGCAAAAATTGTATGTTACAAATTCAAATAAGAAAAACTATATAGCAAATATATATTTTTAAATATACTTGGTTACTTTATTATCCTTTGCAGTTATTTGAAAATTATTTCAGTTTGGATTTTGCCAGTCTTTGTTTTTATTTTTGTGAATTTTCTGTGGATTTTTTTTTATTTTTCTGTTAAAGACTTTTGCTTCTGGAATCTCTCCTATGCTTTTGCTTTAGTTTTTTGCTTCTGAGGTTTGTCACACTTTTCACAGGTGGGCGGGGCTAAGAAGGCGGCCCCTTGAATCTCCATTGATCATCTGGTTCTGGACTGACGGGTTCCCTGAACCCTCCTCTGAGACTGACCACTCCCACCCCGCCAGTTTCAAGCGTCCTTCCAAAAACGGAGAGCGAACAGCTTCCAGTGCACAGCAGCAGCAGCAGATACTTTTACAATTAAATTTCATACAAACGTTCTGTTCAATGTTATACTATGTTATATTATTCTCTGTTTCACTCCATTAAAAAGCTCACATTAGTGAGATGTGCTAAATATTCATGCACAAAGTATGATAGTTACCTACTCAGTGAGTTAGTGAGTTAGATAGTTACCCACTCAGTGAGCTAGTGAGTTACCTAGCCAGTGAGCTAGTGAGTTAGCTAGTTACCTACTTTGTGCATGAAAATTTTGCACGCTAATGTGAGCTTTTTAATGGAGTGAAACAGAGAATAATATAACATTATATAACATTAAACAGAACGTTTGTATGAAATTTAACTGTAAACACAATCCGCTGCTGCTGCTATGCAGTGGAAGCTTTTCCCTCTCCGTTTTTGGAAGGATGCTTGAAATTGGAGGGGTGGGCGTGGTCAGTCCAGAACCAGCTGGCCAATGGAGATTCAAGGCCTTCTTCTAAGCCCCGCCCACCTGTGAAAAAAACTGAAGCAGAAGCAAGGGAGAGATTCCAGAAGCAAAAGTCTTTAACAGCAAAATCCAAAAAACTCCACAAAAAATTCACAAAAACACAAAAATGAAAGCAAAGACTGGCCAAATCCAAACTGAAATAAAGTAACCAAGTATATTTAAATATATATATTTGCTATATATTTTTTCTCTTTTGAATTTGCAACATATAATTTTTGCTTTTGATTCTTAACATTTTGATTGTGGATTTTATTTTTTGTGTAAAACTTTTTGCAAAAACGGAGCGAGAGAGAGAGAGAGAGAGAGAGAGAGAGAAACAAATGGAGAGAGACAAACACAAACAGAGAAATGGAGAGAGAGCATCAAAGCTCTCTATCCAGGTCTGAGCTGGAAGTCTGAACCGGATTGTTACAGCTGGACACCGCATTAAAGCGCTTCAGTCGTTAAACCAGAAAAGAAATCTGCATGTTGGGTGGAGGCGGGGCAGATTACGGCAGAAGTTGGGGTCAAACTTGGTGCCGAAATAAAACTTGGGTTAAAAAAATAGTAACGCGTTACTGATTCCAACTTAACAGAGTATGTTAATGATTTAATGCCGACATCCCTAATAATTACAAATGAAAAATCACAGAAACACTGACCTGAGAATCTGCAGTTTACATTGTGAACTCTTCAGTCCAGCAGAGAGCAGCTCCACTCCTGAATCCTGCAGGTCGTTGTTACTGAGGTCCAGCTCTTTCAGGGAGGAGTTTTCCAGGTATATAACTGATTCCAGATTTTCACACGTCTTTACTCCAAGATTACATGAAGCTAGTCTAAAAATCAAGAATAAACAAATGATTTCACAATAAACCCAAAGAAGAATATTTTAATGGATTGACAAAGAATAGCTGGTGTTTCTTTATACTGAAACAGTTAACATGCAGAAATCTCCACTTTATTTGTGATCAGCATGGGCATACAGTTCACCAAAAGCTCTGGGACAGATTATAATGAGTTAAAATAGAAAAGAAAATGTTTAACAAAACATAGAATTAGCAAGGCTTTTTGGAGTATGTGAATTTATTCTATTTTCCCAGTTAAACTCTGGAAAAACATTACACCTTCTCCCACATATATAAAGGTTAGAAATAAATACAGACACTTAAAATGTATGTTCTATATAAAATTTTTATGTTGTATTGCTAATCATCATTTCTCCAAAGCATATTGAGATGCAAGATGCAAGAGATGTGCATTTATTTTAACAAAAACATATAACTTTTTTAAGATTGTATTTAATCAGTCTAAGACAGAAACTTCATGTACTGTTTACATTAAAATGATGGTTTGATTATTATTACACACAAAGGAGAATGAATGCTTATATGTAACAATGTGAATAATGTAGATCCATCAGTGATTGAATGGAAACTGATTCTACACATCAGCAGTTTATTAAAAACTGTGTGAAGGCCTGAATAAAAATACTCACACAGCTCTTCTGGATATTTTAACTACTGGCAGCAGTCTCAGAAGACACTCCTCTGATGGATGATATTTACTGAGGTTAAACTCCTCCAGCTCTTCTTCTGAGTTCACCAACACAAACACCAGAGCTGACCACTGAGCAGGAGAGAACCTGGCCTGTTGAAGACGACGCTCACCACCTCCACTCAGGTATTTCTGCACTTCCTGCACTAGAGAATGATCATTCAGTTCATTCAGACAGTGGAACAGATTGATGGATTTCTCTGGAGATGAGTTCTCCTCAATCTTCTTCTTGATGTATTTGACTGTTTTTTTGTTGCTGTGAGAGATCCTCTCTGTCTGTGTCAGTACGACTCGTAATAGAGTCTGATTAGACTTCAGTGAGAGACCCAGGAGGAAACGAAGAAACAAGTCCAGGTGTCCACTCTCACTCTGTAAGGCTCTGTCTATGGCACTGCTGAGGAATTTAGTCATCGTTGACTTGCTGAAGATTGCAGATAGTTCAGTGTTTTGGTTTTTAGCGGTCTGCTGATTCAGAACGCTTCTGTCAATGAAGCAGAGAAATGCATATAAAGCAGCAAGAAACTCCTGAACGCTTAGATGTACAAAGCTGAAGACCTTCCCCAGGTGCAGCTCATGTTCCTCCCTGAAGATCTGGGTACACACTCCTGAGTACACTGACACTTCTTTAATATCGATACCACTCTCTCTTAGATCTTCCTCATAGAAGATCAGGTTTCCTTTCTCCAGCTGCTGGAATGCCAGTTTCCCCAGAGCCAGGATACTTGTTCTAGTTTGCTGAGGATCAATGTCACTTTTCCCACTGTACTTCTGTTTTTTGTGTTTGATCTGAAAGATCAGGAAGTGTGTGAACATCTGCGTCAGGGTTTTGGGAATTTCTCCACTCTCAGCTTCACTCAGCATTCTCTCTAGAACAGTGGCTGTAATCCAGCAGAAGACCGGTATGTGGCACATGATGTAGAGGCTTCTTGAAGACCTGATGTGTGTGAAGACTTTGTTGGCCAGGTCCTGATCTCTGATCCTCTTCCTGAAGTACTCCTGTTTCTGAGGGTCACTGAAACCCCGCACTTCTGTTACCTGGTCAAAACACTCAGTAGGGATCTGATTGGCGGCTGCTGGTCGAGAGGTGATCCAGAGGAGAGCAGAGGGAAGCAGATTCCCCTTGATGAGGTTCGTCAGCAGAACATCCACTGAGGTTAGCTCTTCTATATTCACCAAGTTCTCATTGTTCTGGAAATTCAGAGGCAGTCGACACTCATCCAGACCATCAAAAATTAACATGATCTTGTAGCTCTTATAATGTCTTGGTTTTAAATCTTGTGTTTCTGGGAAAAAGCTCTGAAGAAGATTCACCAGACTGAGCTTCTTCTCCTTCATCAGATTCAGCTCTCTAAAAGGAAGTGGAAATATGAAGAGAATATCCTGATTTACTTCTCCTTCAGACCAGTCCAGAATGAACTTCTGCACAGAAACTGTTTTTCCAATTCCAGCAACTCCATTAGTCAGTACAGTTCTGATGGGTCGTTTCTGTTCTGGTAATGGTTTAAATATGTCATTGCATTTGATTGGTTTTTCCTGTGTTGTTTTTTTCCTGGATGCAGCTTCAATCTGTTTTACCTCATGTTCCTGATTGACATCTCCTCCATCTCCCTCTGTGATATAGAGCTCTGTGTAGATCTCATTCAGAAGTGCTGACTTTACATGGCCTGAGATTCCTTCATTAAGTATCTGATATTTATCTCTCAGCTTGGATTTGAGCTTTCGTTGGCATGCTGGGGCCAATTCTGATAACAGAGGAAGAGAATAAGGAAAATGTAATCAGCTGTGATCTTCATAAAATACCCCTGTGTAGAACGACTTTGATAAAGTAGATAATTGTTAGGTTTAAGGATACATTTGATGCTGTGACACAATATCTTATAATTACAAAATCCAGATAACTATTGCTATTTATTCTAATTTGAAAAGCAGAACTCCACTGAGGAAATAAATTAGCACTAGTTGTTCACCATTCTCATGACCCAGAACTCTTACTGCTCTCTAGTGTGTTGGCGAGGTCTGCCTGATTCATGTTCCTCAGGATGTGCAGTGTGACCTTCAGCACCCCCTCTCTCTGATCATCATCCACCTCTCCCTCAGAGCATGCTGGGTAATCTGGATTTAGGAGATTTTCGAATTTGTTCAGCTCGTTCTTCACTAGAGAGAAAAACTTCTCCTGCAGCTCCTGATTAAGAACAAACAACATAGAATCAGTAAAACTGTTACAGTACAGAGAGAGATGATGACACTGATCTGAGGAGAAAAGGAGTTATAGATGCTCTGGTCTGTAAAATGATTTAAACGTCATGTTACTGAGCAGCATCTATTGCATTAATATCAACATTATTTAATATATAATACAGTTATAATACTCTATAAAACTGAAGGTGAATAAATTATGATTAGTATCAAAACTTTAAAGTAAAGTTACATTTATATGTAAAATAAATCAGGGAGATTCACATCATATATATGGTTCAGTACTAACCTTGAATATGTGGTCCAGTTTTTTTCTGGAAAAGTTTTTTTTCTTCTCACTGTGGATGAACAGAAAAGCCACACTGTAATCCACATTATTAAATCAGCTGAGCTAAAAAAACGTGTTTCAATAAAATATGGTAAGATCATTAATAAAATAAAGAATAGCAGCAAATAACAGATACAAAGAAAAGATTAATCTGTAATTAAAATAAAATGTAAATAAATGTATCAGGAATACCAGAACCAGGAGAGACACACGCTGATATGAGTCAAACAGTTTAAACAGTTTATTAACAAAAGGGACAAGCATATAAGGATAGTCTAAAGCAGGCAGGGTCAGTAACATAAAGCCAGCATAAACAAACAACATACCAGTAGAGAGGAGAAAGCAGGGTCGGTACACAGAGAAATAGACAGAAGTGGAATAAGCAGAAGGGTGGTCTAATAACAAGCAACAGAAAGCAACAAACAATAAACTGAGCAAGGCAAAAAGGGTAAACAGTAAAAGAGAAAGGGGTCAATAAACGATAAGGCAGAATAACAAAGAGATATGTGTTGTAGAAGAGCTAGGGAACCTAGATTCAATACTCAGCAACTAATAGCTGAAACTAAGGGGTATTTATACTCAAACATTCAGGTGAGCAATCAGTAGCTGTAGCTCAGCAGCTCAGCAGCAATGTGAATGTAATTAGAAAGAAAACAGCTAAAAGGTTTTCCAGAATTTCAATTAACAAAATATGTTTTAAAGTGTATTATAGTTAATTCTGAATACAAAACTGGTCTATGTATTGTACTAGAACACATTCTCCCATTACTGGATGTATGCACTCACCCCAGCAACTGAGATGATAAATATATGCACGACAGATTACAAAGTTTTATTCAATGCTATTAAAGAAACAATAAATGTCCTGTTTTCAATACACTGGAACATAGTTTTAGAAGCAATAATCCTAGCAAAAAAAAAAATTCCACCAGACACATAAAGCACTTTGTGGTTTGGCCACCAGATGCCGCTAATGTGCTCTGTGTCATAAAGCTTTGAGTGGAGAATATTTTTTGTACAGTTAGGAGAAACGATTCAGCGCTTATATAAGCTTTAGTTTACCATCAATAACATTTTAGATACGTTAGCAGAGCAATTTCAGCAGAATTAATTGTGTTTAATTTAGTATAAAAGAGGAGAGAACAGAGCACATGTACACACATGGACAAAATTGTTGGTACACCGCGGTTAATGAAAGAAAAACCCACAATGGTCACAGAAATAACTTGAATCTGACAAAAGTAATAATAAGTAAAAATGCTTTGAAAATGAACATATGAAAGTCAGATATTGCTTTTAAGCCATGCTTTAACAGAAGTATATAAAATATATATAAAATCTCATGAAACAGGCCTGGACAGAAATGATGGTACCCTTAACTTAATATTTTGTTGCACAACCTTTTAAGGTAATCACTGCAATTAAACGATTCCAGCAGCTCTCAGCAGGTATTTTGGTTCACTCCTCATGAGTTAACTGCTCCTGCTGTCTCAGGTTTGAAAGAGCTTTTCCAGACGGCTCCATGTTTCAGCTCCTTCCAAAGATGCTCAATAGGATTTAGGTCAGGACTCATAGAAGCACTTCAGAATAGTCTAATGTTTTCCTCTTAGCCAATCGTGGGTGTTTCTATCTGTGTGTTTTGGGTCATTATCCTGTTGCAAGACCCATGACCTGCGACTGAGACCAAGCTTTCTGACACTGAGCAGCACATTTCTCTCTAGAATCTCTTGATAGTCTTGAGATTTCATTGTACCCTGAACAGATTTAAGACCCCCTGTACCAGATGCAGCAAAGCAGCTCCAGAACATAACAGAGCACCCTCCACCATACATCTGTAAACATAGAGCTGATGTGTCTTGACAAAAAGTTCCAGAAGCTTTGTGGCTTCTCAACATGTAGTTTGGCAATTTCCAATCTGGCTTTTTAATGTTTTGTTTTCAACAATGGTGTCCTCCTTGGTCGTCTCCCATTAAAGTTCACTTTGGCCCAAACAGTGATGGTGTGATCTGACACTGATGCTCCTTGAGCTTAAAGTTCACCTTTAATCTTTTTAGAAGTTTTTCTGGGCTCTTTTGTTACCTTTCGTATTATCCGTCTCTTTGATTTGTTATCAGTTTTCCTCCTGCGGAAGGGAAATTAGCTACAGTCCTGTGGATGTTAAATTCCTGAATAATATGTGAACTGTAGTCACAGGAACATCAAGCTGCTTAAAAATGGTTTTATAACCTTTAACTTTAACATGCCTTTAATTGAATTTAATTTTCTCCTGAAACAACTCTTTCCTTCACTTCCTCTGGTCCATGTTGAGTGTGGTACACACCACTTCACCAAACAGCATAGTGACTACCTGTAGCCCTATATATATAGACCCACTGATTGATTAGAAGATTTAGACACCTGTGATTCTAATTAGTGGACACACTTGATTTAACATGTGCCTTTAGTCACATTATTTTCAGAGGTACCATCATTTTTGTCCAGGCCTGTTTAATGAGTTTACTTTTTAAAACAATTATGTTGAAGCACAGTTTAAATGTCAGATTTAAACAGATAAATGTTCAAATTTCATTTATTTATTTTCATAGAATTTTTATTTAGTATTTCTTTTGTCACATTCAAGTTATTTCTGTGACCATTGTGGGTTTTTCATTCACGCTTCATTTTCCTCCAAATCTCTCTCCCCATGCTCTCTCTCTCACACACACACACACACACACACACACACACACACACACACACACACACACACAGCTGAAGACATGTTTCCTCTTTCCAGGCTGTTAAAGGTGGAATATGGAGCTACTCTAGAGTTTATTTCCTCCATTAAAGCTCTCAGTTAAAATCAGTTACTCAGCACATTAAAATATTCTCATTTATACTGACATTAACAATAAAACAAAGAATAATCTAGTCTGCCAGACACAACACACTGCACAATGATTGTTGTTCCTTCACAGAATATTGTTGTGATTAATACAATTAAAGATTTAATTTGATTGATATAACTTATATAAATATAATTTAGTTTTGCCAATCTAACACTGATGCTTTTATTCAAGAATATCTGGTAGGTCACATGGTGCACTGTTCAATATTTGAAGGTGTGAGTTTAATGTTTAAATATTAAATATATTGTTTGTTTTCATTAACATATTTATTAAGCAAATCTTACGATCATTTAAGAATTGCAGTTTATTACAATATAATACTTTTCTAAACATGTTTTTGAATAATGCAAAATGCTGTTTTTTTATCTGACAAAATTAAGAAAAATATTTAGATACTGATTGATTCATTACATACAGAAAAACTTGTGTGTGTGTGTGCGTGTGTGAGGGTGTGTGTGAGGGTGAGTGTGTGTGAGGGTGTGTGTTATGCTTTAAAAAGGTAAATTATAGTAAAAATCAGTGAATGATGTAAGTGATGTTTCACTCACTGTGGGTCAGAGGTCATATCTTCACTGCTGAAACCAGGAGGATGATCGATGGACCGGTCACTCTTCATAGAAACACAGCTGGGTTCTGGAGAAGCTCCTCTCTGGGTTTCAGTTCTGTTAACATTAAACACAGTGAAACTCCAGCATTTACACAGTGAAACTCCAACACACAGCACATCTTTAATAAAGATCAGGAACTGAAGAGCTTCACTCTCAGAACAGGGGTGGGTTTCCCGAAAACGATCAATCTTAGCGAATAACGAACGAACGAACGAATGACGTGTGTAAAGAACGAGCCAGTTCTGCGAGTGTTTCCCCAAAGAGCAACGTGAAATTTAACGAGGTTAAAGAACGTCTTTGTTGACTCCTCCCCCAAAACAGTGCACTCAATCGATCCACAAATATCGATTCAACACTGCCAATATGCAGTATTTATTCACTATTACACCCTAAAAACGTAGAAACGTGTTGTAATTAACAACATTATACTCCTAAAGATACATATGACTAAATAAATACTCGAAAATCTAATCTATTTTAAAACATTAAACTTTTTTTTTACATTTTTAAAACTATTATTGTTAATATATATTATATTAATAGATATTATACTAATATTATTATGGTAATATTGATAGTAATATTAATTTATTATTATTCTAATTATTAATATTATAAAAATAATCTAATAATACATGTGTGTGTGTGTGTATATATATATATATATATATATATATATATATATATATATATATATATATATATATATATATATATATATTACATTTTAAACCAACAGAAATATGTTTTGTACTTTATACTGTGAAGCTCCAGCTCATCCTAAATCACCATCTCAGTTGGGTTTAGGTCAGGGGATTTTGAAGGCCATGCACCTCTTTGTTTACTAAATAATTCCATTTGCGTCAATTAGTTTTCATGGTTTTAATAATAATCGACAATGTAAAAAAAAAAAAAAAACATGGAATGAGACGTGTCCAACTTTTGCGAGCTGACACACCCCAGAGTTTGCCCAGATGAACGGCCACAATGTTGGTTAGAAGCACCTAAATAAAGAATAATATTAAATATTACCTGCACATTCACCGATACCCTTTACAATACGTGTAGGTGTGAGTAAAGACACTGCAGACGTCCCTGCACCGCATACCAGGGATTTTCCCAATAGCATGGAAATATATTGTATTGTGCTGTAATTCCCGGGCTGGTGGGAAGTGTATATAAGTGTGTGTATGCCACATAACAGCCTGATTACAGAATCCACGGACTTGGTGACTTTGCAGCTTTGCTTAGACCGTGAGCATCCTCTGCAGGAATTGACTGATTGCATTTCTTTCAGCAATAATGTCAAGACTTCTACCATCGCTAATCTGGATTTTAATAATTTATTCGTGGGTTTGATTGAAGGCAGTATACACCCTGGACAGGATGCCAATCCATCACATGGCAGACAGACACAGACAGACACACAGACACATTCACTCACACACTCACACCTAAGGGGCAATTTTTATCCGACATCTAATTAGCCTGAACTAATTTCTTTGGACTGTGGGAGGAAACCGGAGCACCCGCAGACACGGGAAATAATATAATATAATATAATATAATATAATATAATATAATATAATATAATATAATATAATATAATATAATAATATTAATAATTATATAGTAATATAATTGATTATAATTAATAGTAACATAATATAATTGCTTCAAACACGGAAATTATCATTTTTCTTCCTCAAAATTGGCGGTCCCTGGTGTTTAAGGTGCTGAACTGCAAGTCGAGATCCCTTAAAGAAGCTCTTTAAGAATAACGTAAGAATAACTAAAGTAGTACTTTAGTTACGCACTGGTTTGGAAAACACTCTTTAATTAACGATCAATCTTAAGTACGAGTTAACGAAGTTCTTAGCGTTACGAAGCTTTCGGGAAACCCACCCCAGAACAGTAGTTTAGTGCAGTGATGTACCGAGACCCAGAGCTTCCTCCTCCACTGCTGAAGAATGAAGAAATCCACATGAACCAATCACTCTTCATAGACACTCCACTGGGGGCTGGAGATGCTGCTCTCTTCTCCCTGTAAACAGATCTTCATGATGATCCATGATGAGAGTAAAGTGTGGAGTAATGTGTTCCTTTACTAAAACTTATTCACAGGTTCCAGACTAACTTCTTCATAACCGTCCCAGAAGAGTCCCGAAGCTTTCTGTCAGCTGCCCCAAACTGAAAAACGCTCGTCTAATAAATATACATATTTTAATTTCTTTAACAATACTGTTGAATATATTTGTGTTTGTTATGATGTAACAATGTCATCACCTGATTAGATCATATTTAATATATGTATTTTATAGATCTGTGTCTAGTTAATAACATGTATTGGTAAGAGCTACACAATTACACAATTATACTGTATTATAAACTAAAAGGTATATTTTTTATACTGAACTCTAACAGAGATACAGATCAGAACAGAATAGAACAAGTCTTTCTGTGAGAAGCTTCATTCCACAGCTTTAATAACAAACCCAATCACTTCCATCTGATCTATATAAATGCAGCACATCAGGATTTCCTCATTTCTAATGCTAATGTAAACCCAGACAGCGTGTGGTAAAATCCGAGACGGATCCTCACAATGGATCTGGTTCAGAGTTCACTTTCACTAGAGACAAATCCGATCCAGATTTTGAGCAAATCGTCACATTTATGTTAAAATATATGGACCATATTTTTGAACATAAATGTGCAACCACCCCATACCATAGCAACCACCTAGCAACAGCATAAAATCACTACAGCAACCACCTAATACTGTTACTGTGCCAGAAGGAAACATATTATTAATATTAACTATTAGATATTAAAGGCAGATATGTACTTTAAATACAGATTAGAATCACATTCTACTATAAGAATAACTGGCTGGTTTGTTAAGTGTTTCACTGTGTTTAAATACAGCACAGGGTTCTGACTCTGGTCCAGGAGAAACTCTTTTCTCAATATTTTAAAACTGTAAAATATGCAGATCACAGCTCCAGGATTAGAGCTGAAACCATTACAATACAAAACTACTTTACATATTAAACCCATCACTTAATTTACTCACTTTAGGACAGGAGGTCCTCCTCCACTGCTGGAGTTCTGAAGATCCATCATTTACTCTTCTTCATTCACACACAGCTGAACACTGCCGACACCGACCCCTGAGAACAGATCAGCCGTTACAATAAAACCTTTATTCTTACAATAATGACATTATCATCAGAACTGCATTAAACAAAACCTGATAAAATAACAAAACAAAACAAACAGAGAACGATACATAACAGTGTGATTTACCCTCATTACACATTATTCTACAGATTACAGAAACATTTACTGTTATTATAATTATTATAATTAATTAATTAATTATAATTTATTATATTATAATAATATAATATTAATTATTATAATTTATTAGTAGTAATATTACTGCATTACACAACATTATAAATATACACACTGTTCTATTATTATTAATAATATTATTATTATGTTACTGAATCAGAATAGAGAGATTATTTAAGTATAATATAAAACAGCAGGATTAAAAACAACCACGTGATCTCGAGCTCCGTTGCTGCCCCACTGGTTGAACAGCGCTACTGCATATAAACACGCCTTTATAGCAGCTCCGTGTTTTTATCTCCCCAACAGATCAAAGCCCACATTAAGCAGTAATGCGCTTTAAACAGCATAAACTACACTGTGATCAATAAATATCAATATATATCTGCGCATTTCTCTTCAGTTTACAGCATTATTGATCTGTTACAGCTGATTGTTCTCCAGCCGGTCTGATCTAGACCAGGTCCAGGTCTGATCCAGGCCCGGTTCAGATCTCCATGCTGATCCTGGTTGTTCCAGTGGAATCGGACACTGAGCTGATCTTAAAGAACCGGTTCTGGATCTGAGGAACCTTTAGAACCGGTTCTGATTTTAAGCTACACGGTTCTGTTCTACATTCTCTTAAATTCTGAACTTACCGAGTGAATCCGGACTTCTGTCCTCTTCTAATGAAGGAGACTGAACTTACTTTCACTCTCTCCTTCACTGCGTCAAACCTCTCTCACTCTAAGCCCCGCCCCCTTGCTCTCTCACAGCGAATAGGCGCTGGGTGGGCGGAGCTATTGTTCGTTTTTGGCTATTGTCTGCCAATGATATCAAAGGGCTGAATGGAATGTTTGAATCCCCGCACTGCGCATGCTCTGACCCACATTTTATAACGTTTTCATGAGTTTTTCAGTTTGATGATTCTGTTTTCTTTGACCGCATTAAACAGCCTGAGCTCACTGTCATTATTTATTTAAGGGTTACATAAAGTAAATGACAATTAAACAAATAAAAAACAAATAAAATAAATAAACAATTTATAAACAAACTAAAGAAAATTTGTTTCTAATCACCTCTTTTACCTCAACTTCACACTGATACAGTGATTTACATCACTAAATCATTTCATTTACCTCTTAAATATAATTATTTTAAAATAAAAAAACAGTTGGTATTTTATGTTCTCTGATGTGACTATACTTCACATGTGTACACTGTGATAATAATGCTGGGAGAAAGGAGCACTGTCTCCATCTAGTGTCTTTGAGATGTTCTGCATTTTATATAAGGGTGGTTGACATGACATGGTCTTTTTTTTTTTGGTCCAGTGTGTCAAATATATGTAAATTATAGAAACATATGTCAAAAACTGTGGTGATATTGTTCAGAAATTGCTGATTTACATACCTGTCAAGTTTTAGATTTAAAAATAAGGGATATTTTCCTCTGTCCACTTAAAGCCGTCCCACCAGCCCAACGAAGGTTCAGTATCCCTTACATTTTAAGACAGGTTTAAAAAAAATCTAAAATAACCACATGTGAAACACTTACACTACAACTTGATTATCAGAATCTGAAATGTTGTGGACATTCCTACATATGTCATTCTTTTAATACAGCCAAATTAAAAACCCTTTTCTAGATATAAAAAAAAGTTAAGATTTCATGTCTTTTTTGGCATAATGCACTCTTTTATATGATATATATTTTTTATTTAATGGATTTAAAATTGAACAAAGGGTGCACAAATTCTGCAAAATGACTGTTGGTGACCTAAAAATAGTATCATGAGCTTTTACTAAAAGGACATGGACCAGATAGGTTCCATCAGTAAAAATTAGTCCTAAGGGGCCTACACAATTAATAATCTTTAATTAATACTTCTTTCTTTTGATCACTCCACCCCTGATCAGTTCAGTTCATTTCTTTCCTCTCCACATTTCTAGTTAAACTGAGTCACAAACTTTAATTTTTTTATTTTAAGAGGTTTAATCTGTGTGTTTTATTTCGGAGACGAGTATTTTTAAGCCGCTATCAGAAAATTTTCATCATAGTTTCCATGATAAGCCTACCGTTACCTTTCTTTTAGAAAAATCGCTGTATATCCAGATATGTTTTAACATCAGCTGCTCCAACGAGCTGCCTGAACTCACAGCGACGGGGGGCTTCCCCACACTGACTCTCCTTTGCAAGCTGATTGGCTGTTTCTCCTGAAAGTCGGGACTTTCTCCTTGAACCGGCTCCACGATTGGTTAAGAGACACAGAGCGGTCAGTGCCCTGTCTCCTCAATAATATATATATTTTTATTTAAATATAATACGGGAAATTTTACGCGAATTTCTTTTTAATAAAAACAAGTAAATGAGGACTTCCAGTTGGACATGATAGGAGTCGCAGGGTGAGTGGTGAGCTCCTGGTCTAACTGGAGGATAAAACCCTCACTATCCAGCTGCTCACCAACGTCAATAGAAATTTATTTCAGGTTGAATGTTGGTCATGAAGTCAGATTAAAAAAATTACGTCAGGATAAAATCTAAAACTGTTACGTACCTGCACTCTTAAAAATTCAACTTTAACTCAGAATAACTTGATGGATGAGTGGAGCAAAAACCGAGGCCGATAGGAGGAATAAAACAAGATTATCCTCTGAGTTCTGCCCTTTACGTTCTAGCCATAATGATGAAAGAATACAAGGTATTAAAAGAGGAGATTATTTAGTTAAAATCACAGTTTATGCAGATGATATTACAGTTTTTATTAAAACAAAAAAAGACTTAGACATTATAATGGAATATTATACATTTTATGAAAAAGTTTCTGGTGCAAAGCTTAATATGGCTAAATCTGAATGTGTGTGGATTGGGGATCAAAGAAAGAAGTTCAGAGCTGATGTTCCAGATAAAGAGCAAATAAAAATGTTAGGTGTGTATTTTAATAATGGTGACTGTGTGGACAGTAAGTGGAAATAAAAAAGAGGAAGTAGTTTCTGAAGAAATTAAATCCCTCTAACAACACGTCCAACGATCAGTCACCCAAACCGAGTTCAACCAGACGCAGTGGAGGAACCAGGTCCAAGTGAAGCTCTCTACAATGGAAGTGAAAGAGTAGAGGATGGAAATGAGTCATCATGAAGATTTAAGTAGCAGCGGAAGCAGCAGCAGCAGCAGAGAGACAGACGGAGGAAATCCGAACACCAGCACCTCGTCTGAAGGAGACAGCAGCGAGGAGTACGAGTCTGCAGCAGCCGAAACACAAGCAAACCAAGTTCCTCCTCCTTCTTCATCACCTCTTCTTCCATCTATGACCAGATCTACCACCATACATACGCACAGGGGCTGCTGCATCCAACAAAAAGAAACGGAAAAGAAAACCTAAAAAAGGAGGTTAGAAGCAGAATGAACAGTACACTAAGAAAAAGTAAAATAAATAAACATTTCTTTATCTCCTCTGTCTGACTTAATATTGCACTATGCAATGTTGGGGGATTCAGTCTAAAAAGAACAGGAATGAGAAATTAAGTATATTTTTGGTGTGTTGTGTTTACAGGAAACGAAACTGAATACATATGAAGATATAGAAAATACAAAAAAGTGGGATAATGGTTATTCCTTCTTTTCTATTGGAGAATGTAAAGCTGATGGAATTGATTTATTATTCTATAATCAATTGTTTGAAATAATTAATTACAGATAATTGATTCCCGGAAGGTTAATCTATATTGATTTTTTTATAATAACTAGAATAGAATTTATAATTCATAATGTTTACACAGCTCAAGATCGAGTTATTAAAATGTTACTGTTTAGAGAATTTAATATCATGCAGAGCCTACAGCGACCGCTTCATCAGATTCTGGATCAGGAGAAGCACCCAGCCGTGATCATGTCTGTGAGCTCCTCTTTCAGTCTTCAGTCTCATTACTTTGTAAGATATCTACTACTTCATAAGTCTGTCTAATCGAAGAGAGTTTGAGATCTGCTTTAATGCAGGAGAAAGCTCTCCATGTTCTCCCTCAACTTTACTCTACCAACCAACAAAACTGGAAAGATTTTTTTCCTCTACCAGCATGGATGTAAAGACACTTGTAAAATTCTGGACTGGACACATCTCTGATTATGACACTTTTATATTTAAAACATTGCTGTGATATTCTGAAGCCTGCAGTTAAACCAGTGGATAATCGTGGAACGTGGTATGAAGTATCAAGTGAAACTACGTAAAGATGCTGTAGATCATTTGGTTAAATGATTATTTTGATTTTGGTTATCACTGCCTTGTGTACGTTCACTCATTTGGAGGCGGAGCCTAACAGCAGTCTGTGTTTCTGTTCATTGTGGCTGCTGGAGTGAAGTGCGGATTAAACAAATAACCTGCGGTTCCTTTCTAAGACTAGAGTTGAATGAGACAACGCTGCCATTTGTACTTTGTGTTCAGACTAGAGGAAGAGCAAGTGTCTAAATCAGTCCAGAGTGGAGAAGCGGAAAAAATAAGTGTCTTAAGAGGAGCTTTATGAAGAGGGTGAAGAATCAAATTCAGATGGAAGTTCAGATGAAAGCGACTGGTCAAGCGAATCATCAGAAAGTGGAGAAATATGAAGGACGGGTCCCACAATCAAAAGAAAATGACGATAACTCCTTTATGCAGATGCAATTTTATGCTAATTTTCATGTGATTTGCACCAACTACACTCTAAATCATTGTATCTTAAGTTTTACATAGAGCACAATGATAAATCAGGGTTTAAACTGAACTGAAACAATAATTCACCTCCAGTCTTTTATTTCCATTATTTAAGTTCCGGTTGAGAACATCAAATGCTGACAAAAATGTAAAAAAAAAAAAAAAAAAAAACTGTTATTTTTGGATTTTACAGTGTGTGTATGGATGCTGGTGATATAAAATCAGTCATGTTCTACATTTCCTGATTCACCAGGGTCTTGAAAAACAAGGTGCAAAATTTGTAAAAGATACAAGGAAGCATTTCATTTTTTTTTATTACCTTATCAAAAATGTAAAAGTATACCCAAAACTTTCCTGACACCACATATTGGACATCAAAGTCTTTTAGAAAATAAAAATAGAATTTCTAAAAATCTTATCAAATCCTGTCTGTAGGTTTTCTCTGTAGTATTATGTGGTGACTTGTCTGAAAGACAGGGTTGCAGATAATACAGTTAATATTACAGGAGGAGGGAAATTACTGGGATAAGTATGAATAACATGGGCTACAAGATTCCTTTAGAGAACTTTTTCCTCTTTAGAGAGACTTTAATCATTTTGATTCTCGAGTTAAAACACGCATTGATAGAATATATGTTACTAAAGATATAAAAGTCCTAAATTATAGAACTGAACTCATGTAAAATTAAATCTGGGAATCAGAGAACAACGGGGGTTCTGGAAGGGAAACACACAGTGCCTAAAAATATTACTAAAAATCAGAAAAACTAAAGACGTGGAAGTTTAAACCCATTCTAATGCAAAATTATGGGATTAAAATGTTTCTGGTACATAAATGTGAAAAATTTAATTGTGAACAAAATGAATATTACAGTAAACTTACAGCAGAATATGTGGAAATTCAAAGCAAAAGAAATAAAACTATAGAAGATTAAGATAATCTTTTAAAATTAAAGTCAGAATTGTCTAAAATAAACAAACATTTTTAAATTTACCACTTTAAGCAGGTATGGATAATAGTTACTCAGGAAACACAGGAAATGTAATTAAACGGATAAATGATAAGAGAAATGAAAATTATTAAAGGGATTAGAGGTGAGCATGTGAATCAACAAAAAAAATCACAATTTTTATCAGACTGTCCAAAATTACAAGCAGGGGACCTCTCGTCAATATCAACCAATTACAAAGGAAGAAATTGTTGAAGTAAATAAGGATTTACATGATGGGAAAACTCCAGGACCAAACGGTTAACCTGCAAAATGTTATAGACCTGTATAAATAAAATTATTAGTTTATTACAAAATTATTTTTTTTATTTTAGCGAATAATTTCTTTATTTAGAGGGAATTTTTTTTTCATTTGAGCGAATAATTTCTTTATTTAGAGCAAATTATTTTTTTTATTTCAGCAAACGATTTCTTTATTTTGAGTGAATATTTTTTTTATTTGAGCGAATTATTTCTTTATTTTAATGAATGATTTTCTTTATTTAGAGCGAATGATTTTTTTTATTTGAGTGAATTATTGTTTTTAATTTGAGTGAACGATTTTTTTTTTTAAGTGAACTATTTCCTTATTTCTAGAGGATGAATTTTTAAATTCAAGTGAATGATTTCTTTATTTTGAATGAATGATTTTTTTATTTGAGGGAAAGATTTCTTTATTTAGAGCAAATATTTTTTTTATTTCAGCAACTGATTTCTTTATTTAAAGCAAATGATTTTCTTTATTTGAGCTAACAATTTGAGCTAACAATTTCTTCATTTTGAGCGAATTATTTTTTTTATTTGACCGAACAATTTCTTTATTTTAATGAATAACTTTTTTATTTAGAGCGAATTATTTTTTTTATTTGAGTGAATTATTGTTTTTAATTTGAGTGAACGATTTCTCTATTTAGAGCAAATGATTTTTTTTTATTTGAGCGAATTATTTCTTTATTAAGAGCGAATAATTTTTTTTTATTTCAGCAAACGATTTCTTTATTTAGAGCGAATGATTTTTTTAATTTGAGCGCACAATTTCTTTATTTTGAGCGAATCACTTTTATTTGAGCAAAAAATTTCATTATTTAGAGCGAATTATTTTATTTTATTTGAGCAAACAATTTCTTTATTGTAAGCAAATTATTTTTTTATTTTAGCGAACGATTTCTTTATTTAGAGCGAATGATTTCTTATTTTAATGAATGATTTTTTTTAATTTAGAGCGATTTTTTTTATTTGAGTGAATTATTGTTTTTAATTTGATTGAACGATTTCTTTATTTTAATGAATGATTTTTTTTATTTGAGCGAATTATTGTTTTTAATTTGAGTGAACTATTTTTTTATTTTAAGTGAATGATTTTTTTTTATTTGAGCGAATTATTGTTTTTCATTTGAGGAAAAGATTTCATTATTTAGAGTGAATAATTTTTTTTATTTGAGCGAAAGATTTCTTTATTTAGAGTGAACGATGTTTTTTATTTGAGTGAACAATTTCTTTATTTTGAGTGAATGATTTTTTTTATTTGAGTGAACGATTTCTTTATTTTAAGTGATTTTTTGAGTGAATGATTGTTTTTAATTTGAGTGAACGATTTCTTATTTTGAGTGAAAGATTTTTATGTGCACAATTTTTTTTTTTATCTCATGTGCACAAAAGCAGAATAAACACACGTCTGCAGTGCTGTTTATATCTGCTATAATGGCATTTAGGGTCACAAAAAAAATTGAACCGTTTACTTTGAGATTAAAGTCATAGTATTTTAAGGGAAAATTAGATTAATTACTTGGGCTGCCAGTTTAGAAAGGGAAAAGAGCATTTTCTGCTCATGATCTGTTACAGGGCTGCTGTGATTACCATCAATTATCTACATTTATAACCTGCTGATTATTAATGCTGTAGTGTTACAGTTATATAATACAGTGTCCAGATTTTGCTGTGTTGGCTTCTCTGTAGCCGAGCCTTTAACTCCTCTGCTGCTTCGCGGAGGTTATGCACTGTGTTTTAGTTTGGTTTCTGTGTTTTATTTTATTTTTTTATCCATTGCGCCTCCCAGGTTCTGTACAGTATAGTTTAAAATCATAAAACATAACAGTTCTTTTTGTTTTTAGACAGAAAGGAAATGTCTGTCAGGGTTGCCAGAAAATAATCCTTAATTTGCAAATATTTTCTTGCATCTCTGCTACTCACCTCCCTTACTGTTTTTTGTGCATATTTTGTTATGAGCTATAAACTGTATTTTATAATGATATACCCACAAAATGACAGTAATTATGTGTACAAATGACAGATAATCATGTTACTTTTTAAAAGTAAAGATTAATTCTTATTTCACAGTTTGTGTTTTGGCAATACTGGTAGCTATAAACATATATAATCTATGCATTTCACCCCTACAGAAATTGTTTAAAAAATGATGTGATTCATTCTTATTCTAGTAATTTTAACGTAATTTCTCTTAGAAAATATTTATAGGGATTGCCCGCAGTGGAGAAAACTGTGCAATAAAAACAACTACATATGATGTCAAATAATTGATTATATTATATATTAGAATGCAATATTGTGCACGCTCATTATAATCTGCTTTACTTTGCAAAACTCCAGTTCCAATAAAAGTGGGATAATGTGTAAAATTATTAAAAGGTAAATGTAATGATTTATAAATACTAAAGACCCTTTTTTATTCTTATTAAAGCAGAAAACACATTTTAATATTTAAAAGAGTTTAAGAAAAGGGGTTAAGAAAAGAAAGAGTAAAGGAAAAATAAGCGGCACTAATGAAAACAGCTGCAACAGCAGTGATTTACACACAAATCATAAAACTCCACCTTTATAGAAACAAATTAAGAACAAAGCTTCACCAATCTGCCAAAAATTATGGAACAATTTTATAAAAATATTACATTTTAGAAACGTATTAAAGGTAAAATAGTGAAATCTGGTGAAGCATGAACTGCAAATACCAGCAGAGGGAGACACAGAAACAAAACACCTTCAGTGTTCAGAATGTCATGGTGGGGTACAGAACACAGACACTCGCGGATCCAGTTAAGATGTTTATTAAAACCCCACAGGGTGTACAAAAGTCAAACAGCAAAGAGTAAATAACGCCAGCAAACAGATACCTGGAGGCAAAGACCATACCAGAGTCGAAAGGCAGTCCAATGTTCATACACGAGGCAGCCATGTCAGAGGTGATCCAAAAATCCAAAAACGGTAAACACTCCATAGTAGTGGGACAAGTGAGTGGATCAACTTGATGAAAAGGCTCAGGCCTTCTACAGACAACATTTCATCGATCAAAGCAGCAATGCAGAAAACCTTCACCTGGCGCAGATCATGGATAGCCAAACATTCCCCCTCCCTGTCTGAAATCTTTGAGGAATACCTACACTTCTTGGATATGCCAACTCTGGTAGGTACATTACATTTTGCTTTTTCATTAGGGCTCACTGTCAGTTTTATGCCATGTGTAATGTAAATAACTTGATAATATTGTTAAGGGTTATTATATAACACCGTTTAGCTGAAAAACATGTGCACTCATGGAGGTGATATGAATTTCTCAGTCAGTTAATTTATGATAAAAGTGAAAAAAGGTCTGTGGCCTGTTTGGAACTCAGTTTGGCAATTTGGGTGTTATAGCTGGTATTATGTACCTAAATTAAAATGTCTCGTTTTTTTGTTTCTTAAAAGCTTGATACAGAGTTTGGTAAAATGTTTGAGGGAAAAGGAGATTTGTTCTTAAGAAGATGGGAGGCTACCATCATTCCCAAGTTGAAGGCAATTGCCATCATGGAGACAGGTGATCTTGCATCTCTTAAGGACATGGAAAACCAGAATGAAGGTATATATTTTCAAATATAACTCTCATTAGATTTCACATATAATGCTACAGCCTCTGTGTAATCTTATTTTATTTGTGTCTGTGTCTCATTTTCAGATTAGAAGTGTTACATTATGCTTGTAGTCCTTACACATCTTCTGCCACCAGTCGCAATGAGTCGCTGTTGAGTGAAGTTTGCATTAACATTCCTTGTTGATTTTGTTCCAGTAAGTCCATCTATCGATTTGTCTATCTAGAATAATTTTATTATAAGATACATTTTGCCTTTTTTAGTAAACAAATAAATCATAAAGGACATTGAAGGTGGCTGATTTAGTTTAATCAAGTGTGACAGTATGTAATTGTGTACATGCTTATTAACTGGAGTAACATAAAATTTAGAAACTGTTAAATCGGTCGTTTGTATTTTTAGTAAATGTTTGCAGTAACAACTGATTAAACTCAAATTTTGGTTTCTTTTGTTTGGTTACATTTTAGGCTGGAAGCAGCATTGCTTCTCTTTGTGATGTCTGTCCTTCACAGACCCACCAGCCCCAGCTAATCTGTGTTGGAAATCTGAGGGCTGCCGCAAAGCAACATGTCATCATTGGAAAGAGTGACCGAATCACTGTTCCCCTTGAAGAAGGACTGACATCTGCTGTGGACAAGCTATTTAAGCTCTACTGGGTGTGTAACCTGGCCTATCCATGTCAGCTAAGCTCCATGTTCTGCTTCTTTGAACACATCTATGACATGCCTCTCTCAACTAGCCGGAAAGCTAAGGTACTGAAGCTCATTTCGAAGGTTAAAGCATCACAATTCACAGCATAATGTACCCTTGTCCAGAATGTCGACAGTCACAATTCACAGAAGTAAAGAAGCTAATTTGGCATCTTCATGAAATACATGCATTGTCAAAGGGACTGAACTTCATTCTTATTTGCAGCCAGGATGGTTGTCCAAGGACTTACCACAACATCAAATCATTTACTAAGCATCTTTACAGAGATCGCCAGTTAACATGTACCACCGTGCACTATTTGTTACTTCACATACTGTACTTGGCCTAACATATAGAACAGGTGGTGTGCTGCCACTTAAAACCAAACACTGTGGAGAATGTTTGTTTGGTGAGATAATTCACATCATACCACGGGCTGATGCTGAGTCCTTTTTGATGTTTATCTGGATTCTTTCAATTGAGTACTTTGATGAGCATTTTTATGCATATGTCAAGCGAACCAATGACTATGAAATGATCAGCTTAGATGATGCTTCAGATGTTAGGCCTCTTGATGTACTAGCCATTTACAACACAGACAAGCTGTACTTGAATCCAAGATCCAAATTGTTTAGCCTCACGTTTTGTAGTTCTGTTTTTATAAAAAGGGAATTTTATTTCTGTACTGATGTTCAATGTTATTCATCAGGTTTTCTAAAAATACGTGAGAACAGTGAACAATTGTGACTAATTTTATATGAGCTATGTTTTATACACCCCTTTACTGTTTGGACTTTTGTTTTTAGGTGTTCATTATCACAAAAGACAATGAATTAGTCACAAGCATGCATGTTTTTACATTTAAAATATATAAAAAACATCGAGTTAATTTATTACTTATACCAAACAAAACTGATTTTGAACTGTAACAAACATGACTGTTTTTACATTTAAAATGTTACAAACACGTGAATGTTAATTCATTGCTAATTCCAAAAGAAAATTGAACCATATATAGGCATGATAATAAAAATGGAATTGAATTAATTCGTTTCATGCTTTTTTTTTAACATATTTGATACATTATCTTGATTATGCATAATCAACACAAGTTGTGTAAAAAATGACACATTTGTGAGTTCATTAGCCTGACACATTTAGTGTGTAAAATTGGATTACACACTGGATGTGTCAGAATCAACACAACATGTGTCGTCTCTGAGCACACTCGCACAATGTGTTAAAATTCGACACAGTCTGAGTCATTTTTGACACGTTTCTTTTTAGAGTGTACGTAAAAGACTTCCTAAAATCAAACTTGGGTAAAGGGAGGAACTAGAAGAGTTTGTGATACAGGGAGGAAAAAAGGAGGAAAAAAAAGAAGCGAGCCAGAGCTCAGGGTAAAAACTGGCATAAATTTATTTTTATGCAAACTAAGATCCAACACTGAGTGACTGTAGACAGGTGTTTCAATTTCATTGTCCAACCCCGGTATGTCCCAAATGTGTATATAAACTGGGTATAGGATATATATGATATCTCTATAAATTTTATAAAACATATTTTCTTTTTTTTTGTTTTCAGCTCAGAAAGTCATTTTGTAACGTTTGTAATAATACTTTTCATTAATTTAAGCAATGTCTTTTTTTCCACAGATCTTTCAGACACATCCCATGTAAAAATGTCCCCAGAGCTCGTCAAGCTAGTCATACGGTTAGCTTATTAGAATAGGCAGCAGTGACTTCATTTAACTCACAATAGAAAAAAGGGCAATTCTGTTTATACTCTTTTTCCTAAAGTTCATATTAATACTTGTAAAGGGTTAAGCATTTAGTGGGTGTTAACATATGAACAGCTCAGGCATGAGGGATTGTGGTAGCTGCCTACCGTTTCATACACAGCCAGTCTATCTCTGCTCTCTCCTACTGGTATGCAGATTAGCTAAGTGTCAAACGGTCAGGTTGTTACCGTCATTTAATGGTCCATATTATGTCAATTTACATTTGAGATTTGTAGGTATAAACATACACATATTCACACACATATTTTTTCACAGTTTAGTTTTACACCTGCATATCCGATTAGCCTAAATTTTACCCTGTATATTTAATTCCCAGCGCCAGAGAGCTTTATTTTCGTGATAAATATTTCTTAAAACTGCATTGACACTAATGTGGTGACGTGTTTGTGTGTGTTGTGTTGGTACATGTAGATCAGGTGCAGCAGTGCTGCTGGGGTTTTTAAACACAGGGTTCAAACACCTTTTACAAGGTAAAATTCAAGCACTTTTCAAGCACTTTCAAGGCCCATTTTCAAGTTTTTTTTCAGCACCTTTGAGCAAAGTGGTAAATTAATGATAACGGAGATATCTCAAAACTGCGATTCAGTGATAATCAATATATTGCAAAACTATTCTCCACTTTTCACAGCGACTGAGCTACTGAGAAAAAAAACACTTCTATGTAAGTAAATAGCAGGAGTTATGGATTTATTGGTGTCAGTTAAATACCAATGTTCTCAAAATACTGAGTATCTCAACATAATGTGTATCCAATAAATTTCGTTCCACTTCACGATTGAAAGATTATTGATCTACTGTTCGAATTATGATGTATCTGGCATGATACGTCATAAAGAAGAAAAGGAGATCCAGTCCAAAATTGTAGTTCCGTCAGATTTTATTCAAAGAATCTTCTGAGCAAAACTGTTTTTTTGGATACATCAAAAATTGAGTAAAAAGATTATTGAAAAATTGAATTGAAATAAAAAGGTGAAAATAAGAGGAAAACCCCAAAGGTGAGAAAAGTTGGGGTTTCCAGAGTTCTCGGCTGTGTGAACAGGACCTGTGGCTCTGTAGTCCCTCTCGGGAGAAGCTCTCCCGCCCAACTCTACTCTTCTTCCTAGACAATAAATACAGGCATTCGCCTGGCCTCAGTCTAATTGTGTGTGAGGAGGCTCCTCACACCCCCCGGATCCTGATACTGATAAGCAGTTATTCATCCTATACGTCAGCCGAGAACTCGGTCACCCCAACCTTATCAGACTATAGATTACATGTACAGAAACTCATGGTTCTGCTGGAAAAAAATCAATCATGCTAAGTTGCAAGAAAAACGGCCTTGCTTTGAGCACAAGGACACAATATACATACATTCTAAGTCACAATGTGAATCATCATGAATCGTGCTAAATGCTTGAATAACATACTGATTAAGTGAAATGCTGATTTAGTTACACACAGATTAACCCTTTAATCAATGAACAATGAACATAGTAAGGCAAAACTCCTCCGTATTCTTACACACTTGTTAATTCTTCACAAAAAACAAACAAAAAATCATATATTTATGTTTGAAGCCCAAAATGTGGCAAAATTTTGAAAAGTTCAAGGGGGGCCGAATACTTTTGCAAGGCACTGTATATAGTGGTTGCTTGAATGTATGTTTGGCTGTGTACAAAAGCTTTTGGCTAAATGCTTAAGTTGAAAGAATAGATAAGATTGCAGATCTTGCAATATAAAAGCCTTTTATTGAATCACATAGATATGAATATGAGTAAATACATAAGGTGATGTAAAACAACGATAATAGCTGGTACTGGATAAAACAATCAATAAAGTAAATGGATTAGATATTTTTAGTACCTTTAGAGATATAAAAAAAAACCTTTAGCAAAATGATACCAAATAAGGAAAAGATAACAGAGTATATAACTTTAGCAACACAACACAACCAAATATCCCTGTAGATTAACTTGCAGATTTTTAATCAGACTGACTGAACCATAGACCAATGAGAAAACCAGTAGAGCAGGGGTGTCAAACTCATTTTGGCCGAGGGCCACATTGGCATATTGGCTGTCCACTGAGGGCCAGATGTAACTTATAAATGTAATAAAATGTAACCAAATGTGATATAAAATGAATGTAATTACTCCTTAATGTTAAATAACTCTCAATATACTATTTATTCAATCAAATATTACAGTTGCATGGAAAAAAATGTTTGCTTGTTGCTCTATTAACATAAATCCTTTTAATTTGTCATGTTATGAAATCCAAAAACTCCATCAATCAAGAACCAAACTATTCAAGTGAATAGGAATGACATAAAATACAAGTTCTATTAACTTTGATCAAAACGTTGGATACTGAAATAAGGCTTAATAAACATAAAATTAAACATTGTGAGCTGTTAAGAACATGTGACAGATTTAGCATTTCCTCAGATTTAGCAGTTCCTCATCCAACCACTAGTGGGAGCTGCAGCAGCAGCAGCACAAGCCCGCAGTCTTTACTCAGTCAGAGCTACAGCCCAGCCACGGGCTACAGGGCTCAGCTGAGTCAGTCTGGAGCGTTTTTACAGTTTTTAAAATTCTTCTGTGTAGAAAATAAAGATTTTAACCCCACTAACCGAATAATACAACTCTCTACAGTTCATCTTTCAGCCCAAGCAGCTAACAGCAGCCGTCACGGAGTCACTGCTCGGATAACATTATAAACAGGTCAGTTAGCGCGCTGCTAACCTCAGGATGTTTATAACTACGGAGTTTAGAACACACCACGGCTGCAAGGTTAGACTGTTGAAGGCTACTGAAGACTATTAAAGGCTATTGGAGGTTATTGAAAGGGTTATTGGGGGCAGAAATCAGTACAGGCTGGTTAGATAAGTGATTCACGTCCTCGTCCTTTGCTGTGGTGAAACTGTGACTAGCGCTGTCACAGTGATGTTTATTAAAATGATTGTTTATTAATATTAATATTTATATTGTCTTATAAATATTTACACAGAACTTATATCTCTTCTAAAAAGCGTTTATTTTGGTCAGTAACACTCTTCGTAACACAAAAGGCATACCGGTCTTTCGCCTTGAAGCACAACCGTCCGTCTGCATCAACTTCTCTTTTTCTGGACATTATGGGATAAACGTTTGTATGTCTCAATTCCACCCGCGAAGTTACGCCTTCCCTCCGGCAGGGTTTCCACATCAATGACTACACTGCCGTGTAGTGGCAGTAAGCCGTAACTTCGCGGATAATACAATCGACAAGCATTGTGGGAAATGTAGTTTTTGGTCAAAGAACGCTTCTGACCTATTTATTATAGACACTAAGATCTTACAAGCTCTCGCTTGGATGTGGCCACATTTGGCCCGCGGGCCTTGTGTTTGACACATGTGCAGTAGAGGGAATCAAGGATCCTGCAGTCTTACTGCTGCACAGCCTGCTGAGTGTTGCTTTCAGTATGGAAACTACAGCTAGACCGTTTTTTTTTTTTTGTTTTTTTTTTAACTCTGAAAAGGATTTTGTTGGCCTTTTGTTGCAAGCTAAGAATATTCTCTACTCTTAAGAATACTCTACTCCTTTAAACTACGACATCTAAATTTTAAAAGACTAAGTAATGCTAATCTAACATCTGGAGCAAACACTGGCAGTGCCCTCGCTCCAACTACAAACTACAAATGTGGAGTGGAGGAAAAAATAAAGAAAGTTTTTATATTTAAACAATTGAGAATGTGTTAAGGCTGTAAATGACATAAGTTGACCAAATGATCATTTCCTACTTATGGCAAAGCATATTCAATTTTTAAACCTAAAAATGTCCCAGAATGATAAAATCCTCACTTTTGTTTATTATTAGTTCTAAAGCTAATGCTGAGATTTAATATACGATTTTACTCTGAGCTAGCATCATCGCTTTACTATTTATTCAGCATATCACTGAAAAAATTGTAAAAATGTATGTTCCTAGTTTATGCTGTTAGTGGTACCATTTATGATTCTGTGTGTAAAAACTTCTTAAAACACAACACTAAGTGTTGAAGAGCTCTGCAGGCATTAACTAATGTAGGTATACAAACATACATAAAAACACAGCATGAAATTCAGTAAACATCATCTCTGGATAAGATTCATTTTTCTGAACCTGTAAAAAGCCATTTTTAAATGAAGTTCTTGTAACAGAGTGAAGATTTTGTGCATGATGAGGTGTTTTTGGCTGTCTGAAAGATTTAAGGTTTGCATTTTTATGGCAGAGGAACAGATTTGGGATACTTTTCTATCTTTTGTGAATGCACTGATGTAATATAAGTTCACTCTGTAAAGTAAAACTCTTCCCACAGTCTGAGCAGTGATACGGTTTCTCTCCTGTGTGAATGCGCTGGTGTTTTTTGAGATTACTCTGTTTAGTAAAACTCTTCCCACAGTCTGAGCAGTGATACGGTTTCTCTCCTGTGTGAATGCGCTGGTGCAGTTTGAGATTACTCTGTGTAGTAAAACACTTATCACAGTCTGAGCAGTGATACGGTTTCTCTCCTGTGTGAATGCGTTGGTGTATTTTGAGATGACTCTGTTCAGTAAAACTCTTCCCACAGTCTGAACAGTGATACGGTTTCTCTCCTGTGTGAATGCGTTGGTGTATTTTGAGAGCACTCTGTTGATTAAAACTCTTCCCACAGTCTGAGCAGTAATACGGTTTCTCTCCTGTGTGAATGCGCTGGTGTTTTTTGAGATGACTCTGTTTAGTAAAACTCTTCCCACAGTCTGAGCAGTGATGTGGTTTCTCTCCTGTGTGAATGCGCTGGTGTTTTTTGATATCACTCTGTTTAGTAAAACTCTTGACAGAGTGCTGATGTTTCTCCATGTTGGGACTTGGCTCCATCTGTCTGTGAAATGCAGCAAACAATTTCTGCGTTTTCAGGAGATTCTTCTGGACGGCTTGTGCTTCACCTCTTTCAGCAGTTTAACATTGCTCTTTATTAAATATCCTGGTTGTTTATTCTGGAAAAACAAAGAAAAAAAATGTTGTGTATTAAAATAAAAGCAGGTCAATTAACCAAAAAGAATTACCTACATTAGTTACACTATATGGAGAAAAATACTGGGACACCTTCATACTCCAATAAAGGCTTCAGTACTTTTATCCCATTATAAATTCACAGACATTTTAATATGTAGTTGTATCTTGACTGTCAGCAGGCTGCAGCTGCAAAATGTATGTAGCAGAAACACTGCTGCTGTCCTGAGCACTGAATACAGTGTTATACTACTACTTTAGTAGTATCACACTTTACACTATAATCCATACTACTAAAACTTGAAGCTCGGCTGCGCTCCGGTCCACACCTAGAACCTCCCGCTATGAAGCCGAGCGGAGCGCAGTGCGGCCGAACCGAGTTCCTCGATTAGGCTCGGCCCTGATGCAGAATTTTTGATTTTAGATGCAGAATGAGCACACCTGATGCTTCCACAAGTGATTAAACAGGAGAGATAGTTGAGGGAGGCAGGTCTAATTCAGTGGTTCGGCTTTCAAAGGTCTGATAAACTTCAGCTTGCTCCCAATTGTGCCAGAAAGTGGAGTTGAAGCACTTATGTAGTTTATGTTGTATCTAAGTTATTTATAGTTGATATAGGTTTGTTTATTTGACGGTGATATCGTGTTCCTTTTATATAAATGAAGGCTTTCTGCATTCTTTATCCTGGATGAGGCACTTTTGTTTTGATCTGTTAAATATGTTTACAAAAGGATAAGAAGCTCTGCCTCTGTTGTAATGTAAAGTTATTTATATTGGTAAAATGTAAATAGGTTATTGGTTTGTGTTTGACAGAGATGTCATGTTTTTATATTGCTACATGCAAATAAAGGTGAGCATTAATTCATTCTGACCATTTTTTAATTTCTAAAGTATTATACAGTTTTTTATGAGAGGAGGCTTTAAAGACAGTAATAGGTACAGATTTCCATTGCAGGGATTCCTAACAGTTTTTCTGAGGCCTTCCAAATATTTATACCGATATCGAAATTATATTGTATCGACCGAAATTAAGGAATGTATCGTGATATAAATTTTGGCCATATCGTCCAGCACTAGCTGTAAATATGTCATACTGCTCTAACAAAGTGTATCTCATTTTATCTTATAAATATCTTTATAATTTTCTGACTTGCAGTATATCTCTACCCCTCACCTTTTATAATCAAATATTTAGTTTTTCAATACAATAATTTCAGTGACCGGAAGCAGAAAAAGCCTGTATTAAATGTATATGCTTGATGAAGAGTCTCGACCTACCCCTTCCTGTTTTTATGTTCTAGAAATTAGATAATATTACTTTTTTTATTCAGGTGTAGGACCATTTATGGGATAATTTATCTGCATACAATCACAGCTCCAGAAATGACATTAATCTGTTTTAATAAGGCAGTATGCCATAAATATCGTAAGAAATAATGTTGCCAATATTTTTGAATATCATGAACTATATTACCCTGAAATATGGAGCCATATCACCCACCCCTAATTATCACATTCAGGGTAGTACTTTCTTGCTGTTTTAAGCAAAAGAAAAATTCACACTGTTTTCATTTCCTATTATATATCTTCTAGAGACATTTTATATATGTATATGTCCAGTATAATTTATTTTACTTTAATCCTGCATATATGGAGTGCATTATTAGCCAGCAAAAAGCTACACATCGGCCCTTCGTGGGCTAAGTGCGGGCACTGTGGGCAGGGGCTAGCCCATTAAAATTCCAAACAGGCCCAACATGGGTTTTCTGTGGGCAGCCTGTTCATTGGCTGGCCCACTCAAATCCTATAAAAGGCCGCTGTGGGCTAGCCTGAACTGGTCCAGTGCATTAATGCCCCTGTAGGCCCAGTGTGGGAATTATTTGGACAGCCAACACTTTGATGCGCCCACACAAATCCCAGGCAGGCCCACTGTGGGTCAGCCCACATTCAGCCTGCACCATTTCACACCCTGAAGGGCCAGTGTGGGATATATGTGGGCAAAGCACAGTTTAGCATGCCCACACAATTCCCATGCAGAGCCAGTGTGGGTCAGCCCAAATTCAGCATGCACCATTTCATACCCGGTATGGGTTATATGTCGGCAACCTGCACTTTGGCATGTGCACACAAATCTCATGCAGGGCCACTGTGGGTCAGCCCTAATTCAGCGTGCGCCATTTACACACTGTAGGCATTGTGGGTTATTTGTGGGCAGCACGCACACATATGTGAGCATGACCACACAAATCCTATGCTAGGTTACTCTGGGTCAGCCCAAATTTACCATACAATATTTTACAATCTGAAAGTTTGTGTCATAACAAGTTCATATGAAGGGTATCTGAATATTTTTTATTGTTTTTGTCTGTGAGAGCTAGGTAGATTAGCTAGCTTAGTGGATAGGAGCAACACTGTGTGAAATGTAGTATCAGCTCTGAAAGATTTTCTAAACCAAAAGTGGAGAAAAATCAAGGTACCACAGCAGAGTTGTGCAGAGACCTTTGGAGGGACACACACACACACACACACACACATAGTAACATCTCATATTTTTCAAGACATATACTGTATAGCTATACATTTTTATTTATAAAAATATTTTTATTTAATATTTTGGATAGCTACGAATTTGCTCCATGGTGCTGATTCATAATCTCACCTTTATTATTGGTTGTGCTGATAATAAATAAATAAAAATATTAAATTATAAATGTTTTGTGCTTGACTATACACTTTGTGTAAGCCAGCAAGGTTATAAAAGTTACATATTTTTTTATTTTTGCATGTGATATTTAATTGTGAGGATCATGTGACCAACGAATCCACCCCCCTCCCCTCCCCCCTCCCTGCACGTGCCTTTACCACAGAGCAACGATCAAGCTTAAAGGCAAAGTCAGTGAGTGACTTTGGTCTGTCAAAGTGACTGAAAGGTAAGTTATAATTTCTGTTCTACTATACGCTTTTCTATTTTTTGCTAAGATACGCTAATGTGGTGCTAATGCAGTTACCACTCAGGTAGCTATGTTGAAGTTAGCATTGTGCTAAAAAAAAGTTAGCATTGTTAGCAAGTTAGAATGAGAATTTACCTCACATTTAAATAACACGAGGGGCTCCCAAGTTGGCAGCTTATCTCGGCTCTTGGAAAAAGACTGCTGTTAAGTAAGTTAACTTTATATCCAAGTATGTCAACAATAACCAGCTAAGGGAGCAATGGCTTGCTAAGGGAACTAGATTGCAGTTCCTACAGAAACTGCGAGTGTGATTGCAGTGCTGGCTGGTATGTGCTATGGTGTTGCTAAGGTGTTGCTATGGTATCCGGGGTGGTTGCTAAGGTGTTGCTAGGTGGTTGCTAAGGTGTTGCTAGGCGGTTGCTAAGGTGTTCCTATGGTATCCGGGGTGGTTGCTAAGGTGTTGCTAGGTGGTTGCTAGGTGGTTGCTAGGTGGTTGCTAGGGTGTTGCTAGGCGGTTGCTAAGGTGTTGCTATGGTATCCGGGGTGGTTGCTAAGGTGTTGCTAGGTGGTTGCTAGGTGGTTGCTATGGTGTTGCTAGGCGGTTGCTAAGGTGTTGCTACGGTATCCGGGGTGGTTGCTAAGGTGTTGCTAGGTGGTTGCTAGGTGGTTGCTAGGGTGTTGCTAGGCGGTTGCTAAGGTGTTGCTATGGTATCCGGGGTGGTTGCTAAGGTGTTGCTAGGTGGTTGCTAGGTGGTTGCTAGGCGGTTGCTAAGGTGTTGCTATGGTATCCGGGGTGGTTGCTAAGGTGTTGCTAGGTGGTTGCTAGGTGGTTGCTAAGGTGTTGCTAGGCGGTTGCTAAGGTGTTGCTATGTTATCTTGGGTGGTTGCTAAGGTGTTGCTAGGTGGTTGCTAGGTGGTTGCTAGGGTGTTGCTAGGCGGTTGCTAAGGTGTTGCTATGGTATCCGGGGTGGTTGCTAAGGTGTTGCTAGGTGGTTGCTAGGTGGTTGCTAGGGTGTTGCTAGGCGGTTGCTAAGGTGTTGCTATGGTATCCGGGGTGGTTGCTAAGGTGTTGCTAGGTGGTTGCTAGGTGGTTGCTAGCGTGTTGCTAGGCGGTTGCTAAGGTGTTGCTATGGTATCCGGGGTGGTTGCTAAGGTGTTGCTAGGTGGTTGCTAGGTGGTTGCTAAGGTGTTGCTAGGCAGTTGCTAAGGTGTTGCTATGGTATCCGGGGTGGTTGCTAAGGTGTTGCTAGGTGGTTGCTAGGTGGTTGCTAAGGTGTTGCTAGGCGGTTGCTAAGGTGTTGCTATGGTATCCGGGGTGGTTGCTAAGGTGTTGCTAGGTGTTTGCTAGGTGGTTGCTAAGGTGTTGCTAGGCGGTTGCTAAGGTGTTGCTATGGTATCCGGGGTGGTTGCTAAGGTGTTGCTAGGTGGTTGCTAGGTGGTTGCTAAGGTGTTGCTAGGTGGTTGCTAGGTGATGTATATGCATAAATTAGATTAAATGGTGTTTGCACGTTGCTACGCAACGTGCAAATACATCAATCAGCTATGCACGCTAGGTTGCTTTGGCCGTTCGGGGGTGTCCAAACTTTTGACCCGTGGCTCCATTACACACAGTACTGGGGGGGCCGGGGTGTCCAAACTTTTGACCCGTGGCTCCATTACACACAGTACTGGGGGGCCGGGGTGTCCAAACTTTTGACCTAATGCTGTTTTATCCCATAGCTGCTCCATTACACACAGTACTGGAGTTCTAGCTACCTGTCCTTCGATCTAGCTGCCGTCCTCCGATTGGCCCCATTCATTCCAATGGGGCCACTTCGTACGACAATCGTACGAAATCCGTACGTCGTAACTTTTCGTAACGCATATTTTCGGAAAGAGCTCAATAAGTTCTACAGGTCCTCAATTGGTTTCATCTTCGTATTTCAAAAATTGCGACGTCCACGGGCGTGCAAAGTTCTGCCCATTCATTTTCAATGGTCAAAAAAACGCGTACTTACGAAGTTTTTACGAAAAACGTAAGTCCGATCGGAAAGCTGTATACAAGCCCACCATTCCCGATATGGACGCACGTTTTCTCTTTTGAACGAAGTCGATATTTCGAAAACTGCGGCACTAGTTAACCGGACAAAAAACAGGTGGAATAATAATAATAAGAACTAGATTGCAGTTCCTGCAGAAACTGCGAGTGTGATTGCAGTGCTGGCTGGTATCTGCTAAGGTGTTGCTAAGGTGTTGCTATGGTATCCGGGGTGGTTGCTAAGATGTTGCTAGGCGGTTGCTAAGGTGTTGCTATGGTATCTGGGGTGGTTGCTAAGGTGTTGCTAGGTGGTTACTAGGTGGTTGCGAAGGTGTTGCTAGGTGGTTGCTAAGGTGTTGCTAGGCGGTTGCTAAGGTGTTGCTATGGTATTTGGGGTGGTTGCTAAGGTGTTGCTAGGTGGTTGCTAGGTGGTTGCTAGGTGGTTGCTAAGGTGTTGCTAGGCGGTTGCTAAGGTGTTGCTATGGTATCCGGGGTGGTTGCTAAGGTGTTGCTAGGTGGTTGCTAAGGTGTTGCTAGGCGGTTGCTAAGGTGTTGCTATGGTATCCAGGGTGGTTGCTAAGGTGTTGCTAGGTGGTTGCTAGGTGGTTGCTAAGGTGTTGCTAGGCGGTTGCTAAGGTGTTGCTATGGTATCCGGGGTGGTTGCTAAGGTGTTGCTAGGTGGTTGCTAGGTGGTTGCTAAGGTGTTGCTAGGCGGTTGCTAAGGTGTTGCTATGGTATCCGGGGTGGTTGCTAAGGTGTTGCTAGGTGGTTGCTAGGGTGTTGCTATGGTATCCGGGGTGGTTGCTAAGGTGTTGCTAGGTGGTTGCTAGGTGGTTGCTAGGGTGTTGCTAGGCGGTTGCTAAGGTGTTGCTATGGTATCCGGGGTGGTTGCTAAGGTGTTGCTAGGTGGTTGCTAAGGTGTTGCTAGGCGGTTGCTAAGGTGTTGCTATGGTATCCGGGGTGGTTGCTAAGGTGTTGCTAGGTGGTTGCTAAGGTGTTGCTAGGCGGTTGCTAAGGTGTTGCTATGGTATCCGGGGTGGTTGCTAAGGTGTTGCTAGGTGGTTGCTAGGGTGTTGCTAGGCGGTTGCTAAGGTGTTGCTATGGTATCCGGGGTGGTTGCTAAGGTGTTGCTAGGTGGTTGCTAGGGTGTTGCTAGGCGGTTGCTAAGGTGTTGCTATGGTATCCGGGGTGGTTGCTAAGGTGTTGCTAGGTGGTTGCTAGGTGGTTGCTAGGGTGTTGCTAGGCGGTTGCTAAGGTGTTGCTATGGTATCCGGGGTGGTTGCTAAGGTGTTGCTAGGTGGTTGCTAGGTGGTTGCTAGGGTGTTGCTAGGCGGTTGCTAAGGTGTTGCTATGGTATCCGGGGTGGTTGCTAAGGTGTTGCTAGGTGGTTGCTAGGTGGTTGCTAGGGTGTTGCTAGGCGGTTGCTAAGGTGTTGCTATGGTATCCGGGGTGGTTGCTAAGGTGTTGCTAGGTGGTTGCTAGGTGGTTGCTAGGGTGTTGCTAGGCGGTTGCTAAGGTGTTGCTATGGTATCCGGGGTGTTTGCTAAGGTGTTGCTAGGTGGTTGCTAGGGTGTTGCTAGGCGGTTGCTAAGGTGTTGCTATGGTATCCGGGGTGGTTGCTAAGGTGTTGCTAGGTGGTTGCTAGGTGGTTGCTAGGGTGTTGCTATGGGGTTGCTAAGGTGTTGCTATGGTATCTGGGGTGGTTGCTAAGGTGTTGCTAGATGGTTGCTAGGTGGTTGCTATGGTGTTGCTAGGCGGTTGCTAAGGTGTTGCTATGGTATCCGGGGTGGTTGCTATGGTGTTTCTAGGTGGTTGCTAGGTGATGTATATGCATAAATTTGATTAAATGGTGTTTGCACGTTGCTACGCAACGTGCAAATACATCAATCAGCTATGCACGCTAGGTTGCTCTGGCCGTTCGGGGGTGTCCAAACTTTTGACCCGTGGCTCCATTACACACAGTACTGGGGGGCCGGGGTGTCCAAACTTTTGACCCGTGGCTCCATTACACACAGTACTGGGGGGCCGGGGTGTCCAAACTTTTGACCTAACGCTGATTTATCCCATAGCTGCTCCATTACACACAGTACTGGAGTTCTAGCTACCTGTCCTTCGATCTAGCTGCCGTCCTCCGATTGGCCCCATTCATTCCAATGGGGCCACTTCGTACGACATTCGTACGAAATCCGTACGTCGTAACTTTTCGTAACGCATATTTTCGGAAAGAGCTCAATAAGTTCTACAGGTCCTCAATTGGTTTCATCTTAGTATTTCAAAAATTGCGACGTCCACGGGCGTGCAAAGTTCTGCCCATTCATTTTCAATGGGCAAAAAAACGCGTACTTACGAAGTTTTTACGAAAAACGTAAGTCCGATCGGAAAGCTGTATACAAGCCCACCATTCCCGATATGGACGCACGTTTTCTCTTTTGAACGAAGTCGATATTTCGAAAACTGCGGCACTAGTTAACCGGACAAAAAACAGGTGGAATAATAATAATAACTAGATTGCAGTTCCTACAGAAACTGCGAGTGTGATTGCAGAGCTGACCGGGGTACCCAAACTTTTGACCAGTTGCTCCATTACACACAGTACTGGGGCTCTGGGGTGTCCAAACTTTTGACCCGTGGCTCCATTACACACAGTACTGGGGCTCTGGGGTGTCCAAACTTTTGACCCGTGGCTCCATTACACACAGTACTGGGGGGCCGGGGTGTCCAAACTTTTGACCGATAGCTCCATTACACACAGTACTGGGGGGCCGGGGTGTCCAAACTTTTGACCCGTGGCTCCATTACACACAGTACTGGGGGGCCGGGGTGTCCAAACTTTTGACCCGTGGCTCCATTACACACAGTACTGGGTGGCCGGGGTGTCCAAACTTTTGACCTAATGCTGTTTTATCCCATAGCTGCTCCATACACTCACAGTACTGGAGTTCTAGCTACCTGTCCTTCGATCTAGCTGCCGTCCTCCGATTGGCCCCATTCATTCCAATGGGGCCACTTCGTACGACAATCGTACGAAATCCGTACGTCGTAACTTTTCGTAACGCATATTTTCGGAAAGAGCTCAATAAGTTCTACAGGTCCTCAATTGGTTTCATCTTCGTATTTCAAAAATTGCGACGTCCACGGGCGTGCAAAGTTCTGCCCATTCATTTTCAATGGGCAAAAAAACGCGTACTTACGAAGTTTTTACGAAAAACGTAAGTCCGATCGGAAAGCTGTATACAAGCCCACCATTCCCGATATGGACGCACGTTTTCTCTTTTGAACGAAGTCGATATTTCGAAAACTGCGGCACTAGTTAACCGGACAAAAAACAGGTGGAATAATAAGAAGAAGAAGAAGAAGAAGAAGAAGAAGAAGAATAAGACTTAAGAAGATCAATACTGTGATTGCATTACTGCAATCACACTAACTAGATTGCAGTTCCTGCAGAAACTGCGAGTGTGATTGCAGTGCTGGCTGGTATCTGCTAAGGTGTTGCTAAGGTGTTGCTATGGTATCCGGGGTGGTTGCTAAGATGTTGCTAGGTGGTTGCTAAGCTGTTGCTAGGCGGTTGCTAAGGTGTTGCTATGGTATCTGGGGTGGTTGCTAAGGTGTTGCTAGGTGGTTACTAGGTGGTTGCGAAGGTGTTGCTAGGTGGTTGCTAAGGTGTTGCTAGGCGGTTGCTAAGGTGTTGCTATGGTATTTGGGGTGGTTGCTAAGGTGTTGCTAGGTGGTTGCTAGGTGGTTGCTAGGTGGTTGCTAAGGTGTTGCTAGGCGGTTGCTAAGGTGTTGCTATGGTATCCGGGGTGGTTGCTAAGGTGTTGCTAGGTGGTTGCTAGGTGGTTGCTAGGGTGTTGCTAGGCGGTTGCTAAGGTGTTGCTATGGTATCCGGGGTGGTTGCTAAGGTGTTGCTAGGTGGTTGCTAGGGTGTTGCTAGGCGGTTGCTAAGGTGTTGCTATGGTATCCGGGGTGGTTGCTAAGGTGTTGCTAGTGGGTTGCTAGGTGGTTGCTAAGGTGTTGCTAGGCGGTTGCTAAGGTGTTGCTATGGTATCCGGGGTGGTTGCTAAGGTGTTGCTAGGTGGTTGCTAGGTGGTTGCTAAGGTGTTGCTAGGCGGTTGCTAAGGTGTTGCTATGGTATCCGGGGTGGTTGCTAGGGTGTTGCTAGGTGGTTGCTAGGTGGTTGCTAAGGTGTTGCTAGGCGGTTGCTAAGGTGTTGCTATGGTATCCGGGGTGGTTGCTAAGGTGTTGCTAGGTGGTTGCTAGGTGGTTGCTAGGGTGTTGCTAGGCGGTTGCTAAGGTGTTGCTATGGTATCCGGGGTGGTTGCTAAGGTGTTGCTAGGTGGTTGCTAGGTGGTTGCTAGGGTGTTGCTAGGTGGTTGCTAAGGTGTTGCTATGGTATCCGGGGTGGTTGCTAAGGTGTTGCTAGGTGGTTGCTAGGTGGTTGCTAAGGTGTTGCTAGGCGGTTGCTAAGGTGTTGCTATGGTATCCGGGGTGGTTGCTAAGGTGTTGCTAGGTGGTTGCTAGGTGGTTGCTAAGGTGTTGCTAGGCGGTTGCTAAGGTGTTGCTATGGTATCCAGGGTGGTTGCTAAGGTGTTGCTAGGTGTTTGCTAGGTGGTTGCTAAGGTGTTGCTAGGCGGTTGCTAAGGTGTTGCTATGGTATCCTGGGTGGTTGCTAAGGTGTTGCTAGGTGGTTGCTAAGGTGTTGCTAGGTGGTTGCTAGGTGATGTATATGCATAAATTAGATTAAATGGTGTTTGCACGTTGCTACGCAACGTGCAAATACATCAATCAGCTATGCACGCTAGGTTGCTTTGGCCGTTCGGGGGTGTCCAAACTTTTGACCCGTGGCTCCATTACACACAGTACTGGGGGGGCCGGGGTGTCCAAACTTTTGACCCGTGGCTCCATTACACACAGTACTGGGGGGCCGGGGTGTCCAAACTTTTGACCTAATGCTGTTTTATCCCATAGCTGCTCCATACACTCACAGTACTGGAGTTCTAGCTACCTGTCCTTCGATCTAGCAGCCGTCCTCCGATTGGCCCCATTCATTCCAATGGGGCCACTTCGTACGACAATCGTACGAAATCCGTACGTCGTAACTTTTCGTAACGCATATTTTCGGAAAGAGCTCAATAAGTTCTACAGGTCCTCAATTGGTTTCATCTTCGTATTTCAAAAGTTGCGACGTCCACGGGCGTGCAAAGTTCTGGCCATTCATTTTCAATGGGCAAAAAAACGCGTACTTACGAAGTTTTTACGAAAAACGTAAGTCCGATCGGAAAGCTGTATACAAGCCCACCATTCCCGATAAGGACGCACGTTTTCTCTTTTGGACGAAGTCGATATTTCGAAAACTGCGGCACTAGTTAACCGGACAAAAAACAGGTGGAATAATAATAATAATAATAAGAAGAAGAAGAAGAAGAAGAAGAAGAATAAGACTTAAGAAGAACAATACTGTGATTGCATTACTGCAATCACACTAATAATAATAATAATAATAATAAGAAGAAGAAGAATAAGACTTAAGAAGAACAATACTGTGATTGCATTACTGCAATCACACTAATAATAATAATAAGAATAAGACTTAAGAAGATCAATACTGTGATTGCATTACTGCAATCACACTAACTAGATTGCAGTTCCTACAGAAACTGCGAGTGTGATTGCAGTGCTGGCTGGTATCTGCTATGGAGTTGCTAAGGTGTTGCTAAGTGGTTGCTAAGGTGTGGCTATGGTATCCGGGGTGGTTGCTAAGGTGTTGCTAAGTGGTTGCTAGGTGGTTGCTAAGGTGTTGCTGGGCGGTTGCTAAGGTGTTGCTATGGTATCTGGGGTGGTTGCTAAGGTGTTGCTAGGTGGTTGCTAAGGTGTTGCTAGGCGGTTGCTAAGGTGTTGCTATGGTATCCAGGGTGGTTGCTAAGGTGTTGCTAGGTGGTTGCTAGGTGGTTGCTAAGGTGTTGCTAGGCGGTTGCTAAGGTGTTGCTATGGTATCCGGGGTGGTTGCTAAGGTGTTGCTAGGTGGTTGCTAGGTGGTTGCTAAGGTGTTGCTAGGCGGTTGCTAAGGTGTGGCTATGGTATCCGGGGTGGTTGCTAAGGTGTTGCTAAGTGGTTGCTAGGTGGTTGCTAAGGTGTTGCTAGGCGGTTGCTAAGGTGTTGCTATGGTATCTGGGGTGGTTGCTAAGGTGTTGCTAGGTGGTTGCTAAGGTGTTGCTAGGCGGTTGCTAAGGTGTTGCTATGGTATCCAGGGTGGTTGCTAAGGTGTTGCTAGGTGGTTGCTAGGTGGTTGCTAAGGTGTTGCTAGGCGGTTGCTAAGGTGTTGCTATGGTATCCGGGGTGGTTGCTAAGGTGTTGCTAGGTGGTTGCTAGGTGGTTGCTAAGGTGTTGCTAGGCGGTTGCTAAGGTGTTGCTATGGTATCCGGGGTGGTTGCTAAGGTGTTGCTAGGTGGTTGCTAGGGTGTTGCTATGGTATCCGGGGTGGTTGCTAAGGTGTTGCTAGGTGGTTGCTAGGTGGTTGCTAGGGTGTTGCTAGGCGGTTGCTAAGGTGTTGCTATGGTATCCGGGGTGGTTGCTAAGGTGTTGCTAGGTGGTTGCTAAGGTGTTGCTAGGCGGTTGCTAAGGTGTTGCTATGGTATCCGGGGTGGTTGCTAAGGTGTTGCTAGGTGGTTGCTAAGGTGTTGCTAGGCGGTTGCTAAGGTGTTGCTATGGTATCCGGGGTGGTTGCTAAGGTGTTGCTAGGTGGTTGCTAGGGTGTTGCTAGGCGGTTGCTAAGGTGTTGCTATGGTATCCGGGGTGGTTGCTAAGGTGTTGCTAGGTGGTTGCTAGGGTGTTGCTAGGCGGTTGCTAAGGTGTTGCTATGGTATCCGGGGTGGTTGCTAAGGTGTTGCTAGGTGGTTGCTAGGTGGTTGCTAGGGTGTTGCTAGGCGGTTGCTAAGGTGTTGCTATGGTATCCGGGGTGGTTGCTAAGGTGTTGCTAGGTGGTTGCTAGGTGGTTGCTAGGGTGTTGCTAGGCGGTTGCTAAGGTGTTGCTATGGTATCCGGGGTGGTTGCTAAGGTGTTGCTAGGTGGTTGCTAGGTGGTTGCTAGGGTGTTGCTAGGCGGTTGCTAAGGTGTTGCTATGGTATCCGGGGTGGTTGCTAAGGTGTTGCTAGGTGGTTGCTAGGTGGTTGCTAGGGTGTTGCTAGGCGGTTGCTAAGGTGTTGCTATGGTATCCGGGGTGGTTGCTAAGGTGTTGCTAGGTGGTTGCTAGGTGGTTGCTAGGGTGTTGCTAGGCGGTTGCTAAGGTGTTGCTATGGTATCCGGGGTGTTTGCTAAGGTGTTGCTAGGTGGTTGCTAGGTGGTTGCTAGGGTGTTGCTAGGCGGTTGCTAAGGTGTTGCTATGGTATCCGGGGTGGTTGCTAAGGTGTTGCTAGGTGGTTGCTAGGTGGTTGCTAGGGTGTTGCTACGGGGTTGCTAAGGTGTTGCTATGGTATCTGGGGTGGTTGCTAAGGTGTTGCTAGATGGTTGCTAGGTGGTTGCTATGATGTTGCTAGGCGGTTGCTAAGGTGTTGCTATGGTATCCGGGGTGGTTGCTATGGTGTTTCTAGGTGGTTGCTAGGTGATGTATATGCATAAATTTGATTAAATGGTGTTTGCACGTTGCTACGCAACGTGCAAATACATCAATCAGCTATGCACGCTAGGTTGCTCTGGCCGTTCGGGGGTGTCCAAACTTTTGACCCGTGGCTCCATTACACACAGTACTGGGGGGCCGGGGTGTCCAAACTTTTGACCCGTGGCTCCATTACACACAGTACTGGGGGGCCGGGGTGTCCAAACTTTTGACCTAACGCTGATTTATCCCATAGCTGCTCCATTACACACAGTACTGGAGTTCTAGCTACCTGTCCTTCGATCTAGCTGCCGTCCTCCGATTGGCCCCATTCATTCCAATGGGGCCACTTCGTACGACATTCGTACGAAATCCGTACGTCGTAACTTTTCGTAACGCATATTTTCGGAAAGAGCTCAATAAGTTCTACAGGTCCTCAATTGGTTTCATCTTCGTATTTCAAAAATTGCGACGTCCACGGGCGTGCAAAGTTCTGCCCATTCATTTTCAATGGGCAAAAAAACGCGTACTTACGAAGTTTTTACGAAAAACGTAAGTCCGATCGGAAAGCTGTATACAAGCCCACCATTCCCGATATGGACGCACGTTTTCTCTTTTGAACGAAGTCGATATTTCGAAAACTGCGGCACTAGTTAACCGGACAAAAAACAGGTGGAATAATAATAATAATAAGAATAAGACTTAAGAAGATCAATACTGTGATTGCATTACTGCAATCACACTAATAAGACTTAAGAAGAACAATACTGTGATTGCATACTGCAATCACACTAATAATAATAATAAGAAGAATAAGACTTTAGATGCAGAATGAGCACACCTGATGCTTCCACAAGTGATTAAACAGGAGAGATAGTTGAGGGAGGCAGGTCTAATTCAGTGGTTCGGCTTTCAAAGGTCTGATAAACTTCAGCTTGCTCCCAATTGTGCCAGAAAGTGGAGTTGAAGCACTTATGTAGTTTATGTTGTATCTAAGTTATTTATAGTTGATATAGGTTTGTTTATTTGACGGTGATATCGTGTTCCTTTTATATAAATGAAGGCTTTCTGCATTCTTTATCCTGGATGAGGCACTTTTGTTTTGATCTGTTAAATATGTTTACAAAAGGATAAGAAGCTCTGCCTCTGTTGTAATGTAAAGTTATTTATATTGGTAAAATGTAAATAGGTTATTGGTTTGTGTTTGACAGAGATGTCATGTTTTTATATTGCTACATGCAAATAAAGGTGAGCATTAATTCATTCTGACCATTTTTTAATTTCTAAAGTATTATACAGTTTTTTATGAGAGGAGGCTTTAAAGACAGTAATAGGTACAGATTTCCATTGCAGGGATTCCTAACAGTTTTTCTGAGGCCTTCCAAATATTTATACCGATATCGAAATTATATTGTATCGACCGAAATTAAGGAATGTATCGTGATATAAATTTTGGCCATATCGTCCAGCACTAGCTGTAAATATGTCATACTGCTCTAACAAAGTGTATCTCATTTTATCTTATAAATATCTTTATAATTTTCTGACTTGCAGTATATCTCTACCCCTCACCTTTTATAATCAAATATTTAGTTTTTCAATACAATAATTTCAGTGACCGGAAGCAGAAAAAGCCTGTATTAAATGTATATGCTTGATGAAGAGTCTCGACCTACCCCTTCCTGTTTTTATGTTCTAGAAATTAGATAATATTACTTTTTTTATTCAGGTGTAGGACCATTTATGGGATAATTTATCTGCATACAATCACAGCTCCAGAAATGACATTAATCTGTTTTAATAAGGCAGTATGCCATAAATATCGTAAGAAATAATGTTGCCAATATTTTTGAATATCATGAACTATATTACCCTGAAATATGGAGCCATATCACCCACCCCTAATTATCACATTCAGGGTAGTACTTTCTTGCTGTTTTAAGCAAAAGAAAAATTCACACTGTTTTCATTTCCTATTATATATCTTCTAGAGACATTTTATATATGTATATGTCCAGTATAATTTATTTTACTTTAATCCTGCATATATGGAGTGCATTATTAGCCAGCAAAAAGCTACACATCGGCCCTTCGTGGGCTAAGTGCGGGCACTGTGGGCAGGGGCTAGCCCATTAAAATTCCAAACAGGCCCAACATGGGTTTTCTGTGGGCAGCCTGTTCATTGGCTGGCCCACTCAAATCCTATAAAAGGCCGCTGTGGGCTAGCCTGAACTGGTCCAGTGCATTAATGCCCCTGTAGGCCCAGTGTGGGAATTATTTGGACAGCCAACACTTTGATGCGCCCACACAAATCCCAGGCAGGCCCACTGTGGGTCAGCCCACATTCAGCCTGCACCATTTCACACCCTGAAGGGCCAGTGTGGGATATATGTGGGCAAAGCACAGTTTAGCATGCCCACACAATTCCCATGCAGAGCCAGTGTGGGTCAGCCCAAATTCAGCATGCACCATTTCATACCCGGTATGGGTTATATGTCGGCAACCTGCACTTTGGCATGTGCACACAAATCTCATGCAGGGCCACTGTGGGTCAGCCCTAATTCAGCGTGCGCCATTTACACACTGTAGGCATTGTGGGTTATTTGTGGGCAGCACGCACACATATGTGAGCATGACCACACAAATCCTATGCTAGGTTACTCTGGGTCAGCCCAAATTTACCATACAATATTTTACAATCTGAAAGTTTGTGTCATAACAAGTTCATATGAAGGGTATCTGAATATTTTTTATTGTTTTTGTCTGTGAGAGCTAGGTAGATTAGCTAGCTTAGTGGATAGGAGCAACACTGTGTGAAATGTAGTATCAGCTCTGAAAGATTTTCTAAACCAAAAGTGGAGAAAAATCAAGGTACCACAGCAGAGTTGTGCAGAGACCTTTGGAGGGACACACACACACACACACACACACATAGTAACATCTCATATTTTTCAAGACATATACTGTATAGCTATACATTTTTATTTATAAAAATATTTTTATTTAATATTTTGGATAGCTACGAATTTGCTCCATGGTGCTGATTCATAATCTCACCTTTATTATTGGTTGTGCTGATAATAAATAAATAAAAATATTAAATTATAAATGTTTTGTGCTTGACTATACACTTTGTGTAAGCCAGCAAGGTTATAAAAGTTACATATTTTTTTATTTTTGCATGTGATATTTAATTGTGAGGATCATGTGACCAACGAATCCACCCCCCTCCCCTCCCCCCTCCCTGCACGTGCCTTTACCACAGAGCAACGATCAAGCTTAAAGGCAAAGTCAGTGAGTGACTTTGGTCTGTCAAAGTGACTGAAAGGTAAGTTATAATTTCTGTTCTACTATACGCTTTTCTATTTTTTGCTAAGATACGCTAATGTGGTGCTAATGCAGTTACCACTCAGGTAGCTATGTTGAAGTTAGCATTGTGCTAAAAAAAAGTTAGCATTGTTAGCAAGTTAGAATGAGAATTTACCTCACATTTAAATAACACGAGGGGCTCCCAAGTTGGCAGCTTATCTCGGCTCTTGGAAAAAGACTGCTGTTAAGTAAGTTAACTTTATTTCCAAGTATGTCAACAATAACCAGCTAAGGGAGCAATGGCTTGCTAAGGGAACTAGATTGCAGTTCCTACAGAAACTGCGAGTGTGATTGCAGTGCTGGCTGGTATGTGCTATGGTGTTGCTAAGGTGTTGCTATGGTATCCGGGGTGGTTGCTAAGGTGTTGCTAGGTGGTTGCTAAGGTGTTGCTAGGCGGTTGCTAAGGTGTTCCTATGGTATCCGGGGTGGTTGCTAAGGTGTTGCTAGGTGGTTGCTAGGTGGTTGCTAGGTGGTTGCTAGGGTGTTGCTAGGCGGTTGCTAAGGTGTTGCTATGGTATCCGGGGTGGTTGCTAAGGTGTTGCTAGGTGGTTGCTAGGTGGTTGCTATGGTGTTGCTAGGCGGTTGCTAAGGTGTTGCTACGGTATCCGGGGTGGTTGCTAAGGTGTTGCTAGGTGGTTGCTAGGTGGTTGCTAGGGTGTTGCTAGGGGGTTGCTAAGGTGTTGCTATGGTATCCGGGGTGGTTGCTAAGGTGTTGCTAGGTGGTTGCTAGGTGGTTGCTAGGCGGTTGCTAAGGTGTTGCTATGGTATCCGGGGTGGTTGCTAAGGTGTTGCTAGGTGGTTGCTAGGTGGTTGCTAAGGTGTTGCTAGGCGGTTGCTAAGGTGTTGCTATGTTATCTTGGGTGGTTGCTAAGGTGTTGCTAGGTGGTTGCTAGGTGGTTGCTAGGGTGTTGCTAGGCGGTTGCTAAGGTGTTGCTATGGTATCCGGGGTGGTTGCTAAGGTGTTGCTAGGTGGTTGCTAGGTGGTTGCTAGGGTGTTGCTAGGCGGTTGCTAAGGTGTTGCTATGGTATCCGGGGTGGTTGCTAAGGTGTTGCTAGGTGGTTGCTAGGTGGTTGCTAGCGTGTTGCTAGGCGGTTGCTAAGGTGTTGCTATGGTATCCGGGGTGGTTGCTAAGGTGTTGCTAGGTGGTTGCTAGGTGGTTGCTAAGGTGTTGCTAGGCAGTTGCTAAGGTGTTGCTATGGTATCCGGGGTGGTTGCTAAGGTGTTGCTAGGTGGTTGCTAGGTGGTTGCTAAGGTGTTGCTAGGCGGTTGCTAAGGTGTTGCTATGGTATCCGGGGTGGTTGCTAAGGTGTTGCTAGGTGTTTGCTAGGTGGTTGCTAAGGTGTTGCTAGGCGGTTGCTAAGGTGTTGCTATGGTATCCGGGGTGGTTGCTAAGGTGTTGCTAGGTGGTTGCTAGGTGGTTGCTAAGGTGTTGCTAGGTGGTTGCTAGGTGATGTATATGCATAAATTAGATTAAATGGTGTTTGCACGTTGCTACGCAACGTGCAAATACATCAATCAGCTATGCACGCTAGGTTGCTTTGGCCGTTCGGGGGTGTCCAAACTTTTGACCCGTGGCTCCATTACACACAGTACTGGGGGGGCCGGGGTGTCCAAACTTTTGACCCGTGGCTCCATTACACACAGTACTGGGGGGCCGGGGTGTCCAAACTTTTGACCTAATGCTGTTTTATCCCATAGCTGCTCCATTACACACAGTACTGGAGTTCTAGCTACCTGTCCTTCGATCTAGCTGCCGTCCTCCGATTGGCCCCATTCATTCCAATGGGGCCACTTCGTACGACAATCGTACGAAATCCGTACGTCGTAACTTTTCGTAACGCATATTTTCGGAAAGAGCTCAATAAGTTCTACAGGTCCTCAATTGGTTTCATCTTCGTATTTCAAAAATTGCGACGTCCACGGGCGTGCAAAGTTCTGCCCATTCATTTTCAATGGTCAAAAAAACGCGTACTTACGAAGTTTTTACGAAAAACGTAAGTCCAATCGGAAAGCTGTATACAAGCCCACCATTCCCGATATGGACGCACGTTTTCTCTTTTGAACGAAGTCGATATTTCGAAAACTGCGGCACTAGTTAACCGGACAAAAAACAGGTGGAACTAGATTGCAGTTCCTACAGAAACTGCGAGTGTGATTGCAGTGCTGGCTGGTATCTGCTATGGTGTTGCTAAGGTGTTGCTATGGTATCCGGGGTGGTTGCTAAGGTGTTGTTAGGTGGTTGCTAAGGTGTTGCTAGGCGGTTGCTAAGGTGTTGCTATGGTATCCGGGTGGTTGCTAAGGTGTTGCTAAGTGGTTGCTAGGTGGTTGCTAAGGTGTTGCTAGGCGGTTGCTAAGGTGTTGCTATGGTATCCGGGTGGTTGCTAAGGTGTTGCTAGGTGGTTGCTAGGTGGTTGCTAAGGTGTTGCTAGGTGGTTGCTAAGGTGTTGCTAGGCGGTTGCTAAGGTGTTGCTAGGCGGTTGCTAAGGTGTTGCTATGGTATTTGGGGTGGTTGCTAAGGTGTTGCTAGGTGGTTGCTAGGTGGTTGCTAAGGTGTTGCTAGGCGGTTGCTAAGGTGTTGCTATGGTATCCGGGGTGGTTGCTAAGGTGTTGCTAGGTGGTTGCTAGGTGGTTGCTAGGGTGTTGCTAGGCGGTTGCTAAGGTGTTGCTATGGTATCTTGGGTGGTTGCTAAGGTGTTGCTAGGTGGTTGCTAGGTGGTTGCTATGGTGTTGCTAGGCGGTTGCTAAGGTGTTGCTACGGTATCCGGGGTGGTTGCTAAGGTGTTGCTAGGTGGTTGCTAGGTGGTTGCTAGGGTGTTGCTAGGCGGTTGCTAAGGTGTTGCTATGGTATCCGGGGTGGTTGCTAAGGTGTTGCTAGGTGGTTGCTAGGGTGTTGCTAGGCGGTTGCTAAGGTGTTGCTATGGTATCCGGGGTGGTTGCTAAGGTGTTGCTAGGTGGTTGCTAGGTGGTTGCTAAGGTGTTGCTAGGCGGTTGCTAAGGTGTTGCTATGGTATCTTGGGTGGTTGCTAAGGTGTTGCTAGGTGGTTGCTAGGTGGTTGCTAGGGTGTTGCTAGGCGGTTGCTAAGGTGTTGCTATGGTATCCGGGGTGGTTGCTAAGGTGTTGCTAGGTGGTTGCTAGGTGGTTGCTAAGGTGTTGCTAGGCGGTTGCTAAGGTGTTGCTATGGTATCCGGGGTGGTTGCTAAGGTGTTGCTAGGTGTTTGCTAGGTGGTTGCTAAGGTGTTGCTAGGCGGTTGCTAAGGTGTTGCTATGGTATCCGGGGTGGTTGCTAAGGTGTTGCTAGGTGGTTGCTAGGTGGTTGCTAAGGTGTTGCTAGGTGGTTGCTAGGTGATGTATATGCATAAATTAGATTAAATGGTGTTTGCACGTTGCTACGCAACGTGCAAATACATCAATCAGCTATGCACGCTAGGTTGCTTTGGCCGTTCGGGGGTGTCCAAACTTTTGACCCGTGGCTCCATTACACACAGTACTGGGGGGGCCGGGGTGTCCAAACGTTTGACCCGTGGCTCCATTACACACAGTACTGGGGGGCCGGGGTGTCCAAACTTTTGACCTAATGCTGTTTTATCCCATAGCTGCTCCATTACACACAGTACTGGAGTTCTAGCTACCTGTCCTTCGATCTAGCTGCCGTCCTCCGATTGGCCCCATTCATTCCAATGGGGCCACTTCGTACGACAATCGTACGAAATCCGTACGTCGTAACTTTTCGTAACGCATATTTTCGGAAAGAGCTCAATAAGTTCTACAGGTCCTCAATTGGTTTCATCTTCGTATTTCAAAAATTGCGACGTCCACGGGCGTGCAAAGTTCTGCCCATTCATTTTCAATGGTCAAAAAAACGCGTACTTACGAAGTTTTTACGAAAAACGTAAGTCCGATCGGAAAGCTGTATACAAGCCCACCATTCCCGATATGGACGCACGTTTTCTCTTTTGAACGAAGTCGATATTTCGAAAACTGCGGCACTAGTTAACCGGACAAAAAACAGGTGGAATAATAATAATAAGAATAAGACTTAAGAAGAACAATACTGTGATTGCATACTGCAATCACACTAATAATAATAATAAGAAGAATAAGACTTTAGATGCAGAATGAGCACACCTGATGCTTCCACAAGTGATTAAACAGGAGAGATAGTTGAGGGAGGCAGGTCTAATTCAGTGGTTCGGCTTTCAAAGGTCTGATAAACTTCAGCTTGCTCCCAATTGTGCCAGAAAGTGGAGTTGAAGCACTTATGTAGTTTATGTTGTATCTAAGTTATTTATAGTTGATATAGGTTTGTTTATTTGACGGTGATATCGTGTTCCTTTTATATAAATGAAGGCTTTCTGCATTCTTTATCCTGGATGAGGCACTTTTGTTTTGATCTGTTAAATATGTTTACAAAAGGATAAGAAGCTCTGCCTCTGTTGTAATGTAAAGTTATTTATATTGGTAAAATGTAAATAGGTTATTGGTTTGTGTTTGACAGAGATGTCATGTTTTTATATTGCTACATGCAAATAAAGGTGAGCATTAATTCATTCTGACCATTTTTTAATTTCTAAAGTATTATACAGTTTTTTATGAGAGGAGGCTTTAAAGACAGTAATAGGTACAGATTTCCATTGCAGGGATTCCTAACAGTTTTTCTGAGGCCTTCCAAATATTTATACCGATATCGAAATTATATTGTATCGACCGAAATTAAGGAATGTATCGTGATATAAATTTTGGCCATATCGTCCAGCACTAGCTGTAAATATGTCATACTGCTCTAACAAAGTGTATCTCATTTTATCTTATAAATATCTTTATAATTTTCTGACTTGCAGTATATCTCTACCCCTCACCTTTTATAATCAAATATTTAGTTTTTCAATACAATAATTTCAGTGACCGGAAGCAGAAAAACCTGTATTAAATGTATATGCTTGATGAAGAGTCTCGACCTACCCCTTCCTGTTTTTATGTTCTAGAAATTAGATAATATTACTTTTTTTATTCAGGTGTAGGACCATTTATGGGATAATTTATCTGCATACAATCACAGCTCCAGAAATGACATTAATCTGTTTTAATAAGGCAGTATGCCATAAATATCGTAAGAAATAATGTTGCCAATATTTTTGAATATCATGAACTATATTACCCTGAAATATGGAGCCATATCACCCACCCCTAATTATCACATTCAGGGTAGTACTTTCTTGCTGTTTTAAGCAAAAGAAAAATTCACACTGTTTTCATTTCCTATTATATATCTTCTAGAGACATTTTATATATGTATATGTCCAGTATAATTTATTTTACTTTAATCCTGCATATATGGAGTGCATTATTACCCAGCAAAAAGCTACACATCGGCCCTTCGTGGGCTAAGTGCGGGCACTGTGGGCAGGGGCTAGCCCATTAAAATTCCAAACAGGCCCAACATGGGTTTTCTGTGGGCAGCCTGTTCATTGGCTGGCCCACTCAAATCCTATAAAAGGCCGCTGTGGGCTAGCCTGAACTGGTCCAGTGCATTAATGCCCCTGTAGGCCCAGTGCGGGAATTATTTGGACAGCCAACACTTTGATGCGCCCACACAAATCCCAGGCAGGTCCACTGTGGGTCAGCCCACATTCAGCCTGCACCATTTCACACCCTGAAGGGCCAGTGTGGGATATATGTGGGCAAAGCACAGTTTAGCATGCCCACACAATTCCCATGCAGAGCCAGTGTGGGTCAGCCCACATTCAGCCTGCACCATTTCATACCCGGTATGGGTTATATGTCGGCAACCTGCACTTTGGCATGTGCACACAAATGTCATGCAGGGACACTGTGGGTCAGCCCTAATTCAGCCTGCACCATTTACACACTGTAGGCATTGTGGGTTATATGTGGGCAACACGCACACATATGTGAGCATGCCCACACAAATCCTATGCTAGGTTACTCTGGGTCAGCCCAAATTTACCATACAATATTTTACAATCTGAAAGTTTGTGTCATAACAAGTTCATATGAAGGGTATCTGAATATTTTTTATTGTTTTTGTCTGTGAGAGCTAGGTAGATTAGCTAGCTTAGTGGATAGGAGCAACACTGTGTGAAATGTAGTATCAGCTCTGAAAGATTTTCTAAACCAAAAGTGGAGAAAAATCAAGGTACCACAGCAGAGTTGTGCAGAGACCTTTGGAGGGGCACACACACACACACATAGTAACATCTCATATTTTTGAAGACATATACTGTATAGCTATACATTTTTATTTATAAAAATATTTTTATTTAATATTTTGGATAGCTACGAATTTGCTCCATGGCGCTGATTCATAATCTCACCTTTATTATTGGTAGTGCTGATAATAAATAAATAAAAATATTAAATTATAAATGTTTTTGTGCTTGACTATACACTTTGTGTAAGCCAGCAAGGTTATAAAAGTTACATATTATTTTATTTTTGCATGTGATATTTAATTGTGAGGATCATGTGACCAACGAATCCACCCCCCTCCCCCTCCCCCCTCCCTGCACGTGCCTTTACCACAGAGCAACGATCAAGCTTAAAGGCAAAGTCAGTGAGTGACTTTGGTCTGTCAAAGTGACTGAAAGGTAAGTTATAATTTCTGTTCTACTATACGCTTTTCTATTTTTTGCTAAGATACGATAATGTGGTGCTAATGCAGTTACCACTCTCAGGTTATTGTAGCATTATAAGGGTAGCTATGTTGAAGTTAGCATTGTGCTAAAAAAAGTTAGCATTGTCCTAAGTTAGAATGAGAATTTACCTCACATTTAAATAACACGAGGGGCTCCCAAGTTGGCAGCTTATCTCGGCTCTTGGAGAAAGACTGCTGTTAAGTAAGTGAACTTTATATCCAAGTATGTCAACAATAACCAGCTAAGGGAACAATGGCTTGCTAAGGGAAGTATTAAGGGAAATGGAAAATGGAAAGATATCCACTTAAGCTAAGAGAAAGATAGCCAGTTAAGCTAAGGGAAAGATAGCCAGTTAAGCTAAGGGAAAGATAGACAGTTAAGCTAAGGGAAAGATAGCCAGTTAAGCTAAGGGAAAGATAGCCAGTTAAGCTAAGGGAAAGCTAGCCAGTTAAGCTAAGGGAAAGCTAGCCAGTTAAGCTAAGGGAAAGATAGCCAGTTAAGCTAAGGGAAAGATAGCCAGTTAAGCTAAGGGAAAGATAGCCAGTTAAGCTAAGGGAAAGCTAGCCAGTTAAGCTAAGGGAAAGATAGCCAGTTAAGCTAAGGGAAAGATAGCCAGTTAAGCTAAGGGAAAGATAGCCAGTTAAGCTAAGGGAAAGCTAGCCAGTTAAGCTAAGGGAAAGCTAGCCAGTTAAGCTAAGGGAAAGATAGCCAGTTAAGCTAAGGGAAAGATAGCCAGCTAAGCTAAGGGAAAGATAGCCAGCTAAGCTAACGGAAATATAGCCAGCTAAGCTAAGGGAAAGATATCCAACTAAGCTAACGGAAATATAGCCAGTTAAGCTAACGGAAAGCTAGCCAGTTAAGCTAAGGGAAAGATATCCAGCTAAGCTAAGGGAAAGATAGCCAGTTAAGCTAAGGGAAAGATATTCAGTTAAGCTAATGCAAAGATAGCCAGTTAAGCTAAGGCAAAGATATCATTTTAAAAAGTTTTGGTATTTTTGTGAACCTGATATCCTGATATCGGCCACCTCACATGTTTATAGAATGTAACTACCAGTCACACACAGTGACTGTAAAGGCTATTTATGTTTCACCATGAATAGCCTGAAGAAATTCAAATTCAAATAACTATCACTATATAAGAATCACTGTAATCAAATACAGTCTGCAAATTTCTCTAAAATTAAGCATTGTACATGAAAAGACACTAACAGATGTAGTATTTACCTGACTGCATTCTCATATCTCTATATTATCATTTTAAGAGGCCGTGAGAAGATCAATCATGCCACCACCAAAGGATGCAGAGATCGAGCAAGTTGCAAAGGTTTGGCTTTGGAATGCACGGGACCGTTCAGGTGGACGGAAGCATCGTCTCATGCAGTCTCTTCAAAAAAATAGTTAATTTATGATCTATGCTATATTAATGCATAAACAATATTCATTTTTGATATTATGATTAACTATATCTGTTCTATTTATGTAAAGTACATCTATTTTCTCCTTCATTATTATTGCTGTGAGATAAAAACCTTAATGCAAAAACTAATGTTATATTCAATTAGAATTTTTTTTTACTGGTTTGATTGGGATGAAATTTTGGTTCCAAGTCTACAAGCAAGAGGAATAAAATTAATAATAGAGATCAGGGGTGGGTTTCCTGAAAGCTTCGTTACGCTAAGAACTTCGTTAACTCGTACTTAAGATTGATCGTTAATTAAAGAGTGTTTCCCAAACCCGTGCGTAACTAAAGTACTACGTAAACTCGCTCGCAGATTAACGAGTGACCTCACCCAGTCGTTATTCTTAAGAGCTTCTTTAGGGGATCTCTACTTGCAGTTCAGCACCTTAAACACCAGGGACCGCCAATTTTGAGGGAGAAAAATTATAATTTACCTGGTTGAAGCAATTATATTATGTTACTATTAATTATAATAAATTATATTATATATATAATTATTATTATAATAATTAATATTATTATATTATATTATATTATATTATTTGACGTGTCTGCGGGTGCTCCGGTTTCCTCCCACAGTCCAAAGTTCAGGCTAATTGGATGTCGGATAAAAATTGCCCCTTAGGTGTGAGTGTGTGAGTGGATGTGCCTGTGTGTCTGTCTGCCCTGCGATGGATTGGCGGCCTGTCCAGGGTGTATACTGCCTTCCCCCCGATGCCGGCTGGTATAGACTCCAGCTCGCAAATATATAAATACCAGTCAAAAGTTGACACGTCTCATTTTTTATTTATTTATTTTTTTTACATTGTCGATTAATATTAAAACTATGAAAACCATTAATTGACGCATATGGAATTATCTAGTTAACAAAGAGGTGCATGGCCTTCAAAATCCCCTGACCTAAACCCAACTGAGATGTTGATTTAGGATGAGCTGGAGCTTTACAGTGTGTGTGTGTGTGTATATTGAAGAGTTAACGTTTATTATACCTTGGGTGTGTTGACAAATATCCTTCAATAATGATTACTTAACTTTAGCATCTATAATTACATAATCATTGTGTGAAACCTTGTATTTTATATGCATTTATATAGAAGATTATCCAATCCTCACATTGTATTTTATACACATTTATATAGAAGATTAACCAATACTCACAATATATATTCTTTACACATATAGTTAAACATTGCTTGATCAGGCATGTGACTAACACAGACTCTATTATATGACAAACTAACCCACATGATACATAAGGCATTTACTAACACATAGGATCTATTGTATGGCGGACTAACCACGCGCCACTAACACATTAACATATAACATATGAAATCCATTGTGTGACTGGTGTAGCTCATGCTTAAGGCATTTTGGTCACTGCATGATCCTAACTAACGGCCATCAATCATCGACTGGTACACTCTGTATGAACTAAATTGATACAGAGGAGGCTCTTAGACCAAAGCGGCCTTCTCTGTGTGTGGGTGCCTCCCAAACCTGCAGCTCTTCAAAGCGGGGAGTGACGCACTCACACAGATAATGCCACAATGTTCAGTTCTGGCTGGACACAGTCAAGGCCAAGCACTAGTGGTCCGGTCAGACACGTGAAACGGATTACTAACACGTGAAATTATGCATACTAACATGAGATGATTTTAGCAACGCCTCATCAGCAGGTTTCACGTCATTTGGGGTATAAACATGGAGTCAGATCAGAGGGGGGTCAGAACTTTTACTATTTGATGGCTGCTAACTGTCTTGTATGTATTGGTTCTCCTGAATTCAGTATTTTGTAATAAATACTTGATTTGCTTTCAACTCCACTCCACCTGTCTGCGACTCTCTCCATCAAAACGAACACGCAGGGGAGTTGTACCCCGGATGGTGGATGGGGGTAAGCCATCTTTCATTTTCTTTTTACAACAATATATATATATATATATACACACACACACACACACACACCAGAACAATAATTATTTTTATATTATTATATTATTTTTATATTATTAATAATTATAATAATAATAAATTAATATTATTATCAATATTACTATTAATAATATTAGTACAATATCTATTAATATAATATATTAACAATAATAGTTTTAAAAAAGTTTAATGTTTATTAAACATTTATATATAAACATATGACTTATTTATTTAGCCATATGTATCTGTAGGAGTATTTTATTAATGCCAAAGTACATCCTTTTGTAATTTAAATTTCAAAATATGTATAATATTGATGATTACAACACTTTTTTACATTTTTAGGGTGTAATACTGAATAAATACTGCATAATAATCGATATTTGTGGATCGATTGAGTGCGCTGTTTTGGGGGAGGATTCAACAAAGACGTTCTTTAACCTCCTTTGTTAATTTTCACGTTGCGAAGCTCTTTGGGAAACACTCGCAGAACTGGCTCGTTCTTTACTCACGTCATTCGTTAGTTCGTTCGTTATTCGCTAAGGTTGTTCGTTTTCGGGAAACCCACCCCAGAGGCTTTGTTCCAGTAGCAATAATAGTATCAGTTTATTATTCATCTACTACATCAGTCTAGTGCATTTAAGTATTTATTCAAGAATATGATTTGCTGTTTTATTGATGTTTATATATATATATATATATATATATTTTTTTTTTTTAATTTAAGTATAATTTTTTGTTATTTTGTATTATGTTTGATATTTATATCATACCGTTTATTATAAATACTGTTTTTGCAAATGGAGATATTTATGCAGTACATGTTTATCTACATGCTAAAATATAAATTTGGGATTTAATTTACTTAAATACTGTTGTGTGTTGTTTATATTTTATACATGATACTTTGTAATAAATTTATTAATTTACTATACACTTTAAATTGTGTTATTTATATAATTGTTTTACAGGCAGTTGCAAAAAATGTCAAAGTGCCAATAGCACAGCTTTAAATTTTCTTTCTTGAAAAGTGTTCTCTGTTCAATATTGCACAGTTCTAAAAATTTGGGGCCACAATTGGTTTTCCGCTGAGGGCATGTGTGTGTGTGTGTGTGTTAGAGCTCTGCAAATCTCTGTTGGCCCAATGTGCAAATACCCATTGGTCCGATTTGGGCTGCCCATATGGGGGCGGTACCGCACCAACCTCATTGGCCCAGTGTGGGCATGTTTGCTGGGTTGTATCATGACATTATTCTCACCAAACAAAATCACATCATAAAACATTTTACTATTGCTAACACATTTGTAAATCTGTACATAAAAATACTGTGTGGAGCATGCACCATGTTTTTTTAATGCGTCACGAACAATGTAGAAAAATACTGAATAACAAAAGCAGTTTTGTTAAAAGGATACAGCAACTGCATATAGGGGCACATTACATTATTTTTAAAGGTAAGTTACAGTTTAGCCACCTTTACCTTATCAAGCCAAGCTAGCTAGCAATTCCAAACATCACATACTACCAACAGCGTGAATGTCCTAAAAACATGAATTTGTTATTAGTTGTTATTTGTTATTATAGCCTAAATGGTAGGATATTGTACACACAGTTTGTAATGGTTAATCCTTTTCGTTATATAGTTAACTTTAACCGTTAGGTGTGTTATTCTGCTATAACACCACTGGGTCATTTTACAAGCTAATATTTTAGGGTTTTTTTCCTGTCAGGATGAGTGAGGCAGGCTGTGTGGTGAGGACCAGGATGACATGATTACTCATTTATCTATCTATCTATCTATCTATCTATCTATCTATCTATCTATCTAATTAATTTAAACACTGATTTAATATTTTTTTTTTCTTTTTTAAAGAGCATAATAACATATTTCAGCATGAAAGCTCATATTTGTAATGTGTAACAGCTTCCTATATCATAACTACATCTCTGCTGTTTGTAACAAATCAAACCGTGTGTAAATCGGATATAAAATGGTAGAGTGGTGATTATTATAGATGTATTAAACACCTTAATCCGTGTAAATTAATGCTCTGGGGAATCGCTAGAAGCGCGTTTTCTTTATTTGCGTAGTTTTGGCACTAATTTAGCTCCATAGGTGGAGTGGAGACAGCGAGGCACCGAAGGACAAAAAAAATGACGTTGTAAAAATACTGTGGGCTCTGCGACACTTTACCGCGGTCACGCCATCTGCACTTAGAAAACGCTCGGTCGCGCTATCTACACCGAAAACTGGAGTGAGCGTCTAAACCGTGTTTTACTGTAGCAGCGTGCACAGCGCACCCGGAGAAGCGGAGACTGGCGCTTCTCGTGCAGAGACTTAAAATGGAACAGAAACGAGTTTTACACCTAAATAAACACGATTTAACGAGGTCTAATCCACAAATATACACCAGAAAGACCACTTATCTGTAGAACAGTGTAACGTTTTGAAAAGGTTTGGAGTGTTATTAAATAAGCAAATCAAATTGTTATAAAATCACAGCCCTAAATTCTTAAAGATCTTATTCTCATGTATCCCAGATATATGTTTGAAGTGATATTACTGTATCATTTTTGAGTAATTGAATACCAAAACTATCTATTCGGTTTTGTATAAAAGAGATTTTGGAGTGCTATAAAACCAAAAAAATCTAATTCTTCTTAAATCAGAACATGAAATCCTTAAATAATACCTTCCATACTATTAATGTCATGATACCATTAATACCATTACCAATGTCATTCTATACCATTAATGACATGAGTAACAAGTGATATTACTGTATAATTTTGGAATAATTGGAGACCAAACTTAGAAAAAAATGTCTATTCGGTTGTGCATAAACCAGATTTTAAGGTCCCATAAAACCAGCAAATTAAATTGTTATCCAATGCCACCAAGACATTCTTGAAAATCACATTCCATACTATTATTGACATGAGTAACAAATGATATTACCGTATCATTCTGGAGTAATTGAATACCAAACTTAGGAAAAATGTCTATTCGGTTGTGCAAAAACCTGATTTCGGAGTCCTACAAAACCAGCAAATCAAATTGTTATCCAATGCCACCAAGACTGTCTTGAAGAACACATGTCATACTATTAATGAAAAGTGAAAAGTGAAAAGTCATATTACTGTATTATTTTGGAGTAATAGAATACCAAACTTAGGAAAAATGTCTATTCAGTTGTGATAAACCACATTTTGGAGTCCTATAAAACCAGCAAATCAAATTGTTATCCAATGCAACTAATAACGTCTTGAAAACCACATTCTATACTATTATTGACATGAGTATCAAGTGATATTACTTTATCATTTTGGAGTAATTGAATACCAAACTTAGAAAAAATGTTTATTCGATTGTGCATAAACCAGATTTCTGAGTCCTAAAAAACCAGCAAACCAAATTGTTATCCAATGGCACTAACAAAGGCTTGGAAAACACATTCTATACTATTAATAACATATGTATCAAGTGATTTTACTGTAAAATTTTGGAGTAAGTAAATATCAAACATAAGAAAAATGTTAATTCACTTTTGCATAAATCAGATTTCAGAGTCGTATAAAACCAGCAAGTCAAATTGTTATCCAATGCCACTGAGACAGCCTTAAAGAAGACATTCCATACTATGCATGACATGAGTATCAAGTGATTTTACTGTATCATTTTGGAGTAATTGGATACCAAACTTGGAAAAAATGTCTATTCGGTTGTGCATAAACCACATTTCAGAGTCCTATAAAACCAGCAAATCAAATTGTTATCCAATGCCACTGAGACAGCCTTAAAGAAGACATTTCATACTATGCATGACATGAGTAACAAAGAATATTACTGTATCATTTTAGAGTAATTGGATACCAAACCTAGGAAAAATGTATATTCGGTTGTTCATAATCCAGATTTCGGAGTCCTATAAAACCAGCAAATCAAATTGTTATCCAATGTGACTAAGACACTCTTGAAGAACACATTACATACTATTAGTGACGTGAGTAACAAAGGATATTACTGTATCATTTTGGAGTAATTGGATACCAAACTTAGGAAAAAATTCTATTTGGTTGTGCATAAACTAGATTTGGGAGTCCTATAAAACCAGCAAATCAAATTGTTATCCAATGCCACTGAGATAGCCTTAAAGAAGACATTTCATACTATGCATGACATGAGTAACAAAGAATATTACTGTATAATTTTGGAGTAATTGGATACCAAACCTAGGAAAAATGTATATTCGGTTGTTCATAAACCAGATTTCGGAGTCCTATAAAACCAGCAAATCAAATTGTTATCCAATGCCACCAATACAGCCTTAAATAACACATTCCATGTTATTAATGACATGAGTAACAAAGAATATTACTGTATCATTTTGGAGTAATTGGATACCAAACATAGGAAAAATGTATATTTGGTTGTTCATAAACCAGATTTCGGAGTCCTATAAAACCAGCAAATCAAAATGTTATTCAATGCCACTGAGACAGCCTTAAAGAAGACATTCCATACTATGCATGCCATGAGTATCAAGTGATTTTACTGTATCATTTTGGAGTAATTGGATACCAAACATAGGAAAAATGTATATTCGGTTGTGCATAAACCAGATTTCAGAGTCCTATAAAACCAGCAAATCCAAATGTTATCCAATACCACCAAGACAGCCTTAAAGAACACATTCCATGTTATTAATGACATGAGGATCAAAGAACATTACTGTATCATTTTGGAGTAATTGGATACCAAACATAGAAAAAAATTCTATTTGGTTGTGCATAAACCAGATTTGGGAGTCCCATAAAACCAGCAAATCAAATTGTTATTCAATGCCTTTGAGACAGTCTTGAAGAACACATTCTATTGACATGAGTATCAAGTGATATTACTGTATCATTTTGGATTAATTGGATACCAAACTTAGAAAAAATGTCTATTCGGTTGTGCATAAACCAGATTTTAAGGTCCCATAAAACCAGCAAATCAATGTTTTATCCAATTCCACTGAGACAGTCTTGCAGAACACATTCCATACTATTATTGACATGAGTAACAAGTGATATTACTGTATAATTTTGGATTAATTGGATACCAAATGTCTATTCGGTTGTGAATAAACCAGATTTCGGGTCCTATAAAACTAGTATGGAATGTGTTTATCAAGAAGGACTTGGTTCCATTGGATAACAATTTGATTTGCTGGTTTTATAGGACTCTGAAATGTGGTTTATGCACAACCGAATAGACATTTTTCCAAGTTTGGTATCCAATTAATCTAAAATGATACAGTAATATAATTTGTTACTCATGTCAATAATAGTATAGAATGTGTTCTTCAAGACTTTGTTAGTGCCATTGGATAACAATTCTGATTTGCTGGTTTTATAGGACTCTGAAATGTGGTTTATGCACAACCGAATAGACATTTTTTCCAAGTTTGGTATCCAATTACTCCAAAATGATACAGTAATATCACTTGTTACTCAAGTCATTAATAGTATAGAATGTTTTCTTCAAGACAGTCTTGGTGGCATTGGATAACAATTTGATTTGCTGGTTTTATGGGACTCTGAAATCTGGTTTATGCACAACCGAATAGACATTTTTTTTCCTACGTTTGGTATCCAATTATTCCAAAATGATACAGTAATATCACTTGATACTCATGTCAATAATACTATGGAATGTGTTCTTCAAGACTTTGTTAGTGCCATTGGATAACAATTTGATTTGCTGGTTTTATAGGACTCTGAAATCAGGTTTTTGCACAAACGAATAGACATTTTTTCCAAGTTTGGTATCCAATTATTTCAAAATGATAGAGTAAAATCACTTGATGCTCATGTCAATAATAGTATAGAATGTGCTTTTCAAGACTTTATCAGTGGCATTGGATAACAATTTGATTTAATGGTTTGTAGGACTCTGAAATCTGGTTTATACAGAAGTGAATCAACATTTTTCGTATGTTTGATAATTAATTACTCCAAAATGGTAAAGTAAAATCACTTGATACTCATGTCAATAATAGTATAGCATGTGTTCTTCAAGACTTTGTTAGTGCCATTGGATAACAATTCTGATTTGCTGGTTTTCTAGGACTCTGAAATGTGGTTTATGCACAACCGAATAGACATTTTTTCCAAGTTTGGTATCCAATTACTCCAAAATGATACAGTAAAATCACTTGATACTCATGTCAATAATAGTATAGAATGTGTTCTTCAAGACTTTGTCAGTGCCATTGGATAACAATTTGATTTGCTGGTTTTATAGGACTCCGAAATCAGGTTTTTGCACAACCGAATATACATTTTTCCTAAGTTTGGTATCCAATTACTCCAAAATGATACAGTAAAATCACTTGACACTCAAGTCAATAATACTATGGAATGTGTTCTTCAAGACTTTGTTAGTGCCATTGGATAACAATTTGATTTAATGGTTTGTAGGACTCTGAAATCTGGTTTATACAGAAGTGAATCAACATTTTTCGTATGTTTGATAATTAATTACTCCAAAATGGTAAAGTAAAATCACTTGATACTTATGTTATTAATAGTATAGAATATGTTTTTCAAGACTGTCTTGGTGGCATTGGATAACAATTTGATTTGCTGGATTTATGCGACCTTAAAATCTGGTTTATACACAACTGAATAGACATTTTTTCTAAGTTTGGTATCCAATTTTTTCAAAATGATACAGTAAAATCACTTGATACTCATGTCAATAATAGTATAGCATGTGTTCTTCAAGACTTTGTTAGTGCCATTGGATAACAATTTGATTTGCTGGTTTTATGAGACTCCGAAATCTGGTTTATGCACAACCAAATAGACATTTTTCCAAGTTTGGTATCCAATTATTTCAAAATGATACAGTAAAATCACTTGATACTCATGTCAATAATAGTATAGAATGTGTTCTTCAAGACTTTGTTAGTGCCATTGGATAACAATTTGATTTGCTGGTTTTATGGGACTCCGAAATCTGGTTTATGCACAACCGAATAGACATTTTTCCAAGTTTGGTATCCAATTATTTCAAAATGATACAGTAAAATCACTTGATACTCATGTCAATAATAGTATAGCATGTGTTCTTCAAGACTTTGTTAGTGCCATTGGATAACAATTTGATTTGCTGGTTTTATGGGACTCCGAAATCTGGTTTATGCACAACCGAATAGACATTTTTCCAAGTTTGGTATCCAATTATTTCAAAATGATACAGTAAAATCACTTGATACTAGGGGTGGGCGATATGGGCAAAAAAAAAATCTCGATATTTTTTTGGATTTTTGCGATAACGATATTTTGACGATATTTTCCAAAAAATACAAAACTATTCTAAAAAAAGTATTCAATTGAACATGTAAGGTTCAAAATATGGTAAAAAACAGGAAATTTTTTAGGCGCTTTTCAGATTTTCTATTTCTATTTTTTATTTTTAGATCCATAAAATGATATATTTATGTGGATGAAGTGTTTTAAGTGTTTAAGTAGCTCTATATTCTGCTATTAGAAGTTTTAAAATCACCATGTAAAATTATAAACTGCTCCCTAGATATGATAGAGATCTGAACCTGGGATGGTCCTTTCTTTCTGAAAAGGACTGGAAACTTTAGAAGAATAAAAACTATTAATTTTCTAACTTATTTCGCAATAAGGAAGGTCTCTCAGCCTGTTCTCTCCCTATAGAATAGACCCGCTGGAGCAGATTTTCCAGAGGGAGGGGGGAGCGCTCTCAGAGTGTCCGGTTTCAGAGCGGGCTTCACCTCTGTCCCACATAACTCGCCACCTGATTGGCTGACAGAATGTAGGGGGGCAGAGGGAGGCTCTCAGTCTGCCCAACTACCATGGTAACACGCATGCGCAGTTTGATCGCTCCAGAACAAAGGGAAAGTCTCAGAACACAGCGCTGGTTTTATCAATAGTTTTATTCTGCGTCGGATTTATAAGAGCGCTTCTCAGACATAAATGGGGATTATTGGGGACTGGATTGAATGATTTTCTGATGGTTGGGTGGATTCTGAAGCCAGTGCTCTCAGGTAGGTGCTGATTCGCTCTGTTTGGGTGTGGGGGGTGTTCTGCAGGTACCCCGGGCGGATCAAAGAGCGTGTTTTTATCACAAACCGGACTGTCTAGCGCACGCTTTCAGCTCTAAAACGAAAAACGCTTTCAGCTCTGACTGAAAAGTAGAGATTCTTAGCTTTAAATGACATATTGGGTGTCTATATTGAGCTTATACTTACTCAAACACAGCCAGATATGAATTATGATATTTTTCTGGCCCGCCGGCGGGACAGGGCGTGTTAATACTAGAGACCTGCGCGGGACAGCATTTCCAGTCCTGCTCCCGCAAAAAAATATGATTTTCAGTCCCACTCCCGCCCGCAATTCCCGCATGATTCCGACGTTCGCGTTACTGCTCAAGGCAGTTCTTGTCATTGGCTTGAGGAATTAAAAGTGATGTACTTAGCTGAACACATCACTAAGCTAGCTGCACTGACAAAATATTCAAATAAACAGAAATATTTAACCAAAATAACAAATAAATTCTTACACAAAACAAACTAAAAAGTAAACAATTAGAACTAAAAAAAGAAGTAACTAAACAAAACCCACCTACAGACCCAAACAAATAAACGCCACAATAAAGCAAACACAACTGAAAGCAAACACAACTGAAAGCAAACAGGGCCTGCAGGCCAAGACACAAGACACAGGCCAAGGCCCTCTCTTTAAGGAAAATAGCCTAAATTAATAATAAATCGCAAAAACAAATAAAATTAGAAAACAAACAAACTAAACTAAACCCAAAATACTAACGAAACTATAATCTAACGAATTGCAAAAGATGAAAAATAAAAACGTCACACAAAAGTAGGAAAACAATAAATAAGTAAATAATAAAGTAAATAAACTGCGTCTGGACGACGACACCAAATACAATAAATCACCCAGAAACAAAGAAATAAACAAACAACAATGTAACGACTGGCAAAGCACCAGCTTCACCAGAACCAGCACAACGAAAGGAAGAGCAGCTAAGGTTAGCTTTCCGAGACTTTCCGTCTGCCTCACCCGCCCGCAATGAGCTTTCAAAATTTGCCCTGCGCTGCACTACTATGCATTGGGTCCAGCGGTGCAGGTCTCTACTTTATACACAACGCACTCTGAGTTTAGTTAATCAGTTGTTTTTACTTACATTATGTATATGTATAAATATATAAATAACAGCCTTAAAATACGATGCAGTTTATTAATTTTTGGCGATTTAAAAAAAAAAAAAAAAAAAACTCGATATTACAAAATTACACATCGTCAAATCAACATTCACGATAATTTCGCAAACAATACATATCGCCCACGACTACTTGATACTCATGTCAATAATAGTATAGAATGTGTTCTTCAAGACTTTGTTAGTGTCATTGGATAACAATTTGATTTGCTGGTTTTATAGGACTCTGAAATGTGGTTTATGCACAACCGAATAGACATTTTTTCCAAGTTTGGTATCCAATTACTCCAAAATGATACAGTAAAATCACTTGATACTCATGTCAATAATAGTATAGCATGTGTTCTTCAAGACTTTGTTAGTGCCATTGGATAACAATTTGATTTGCTGGTTTTCTAGGACTCTGAAATGTGGTTTATGCACAACCAAATAGACATTTTTTCCAAGTTTGGTATCCAATTACTCCAAAATGATACAGTAAAATCACTTGATACTCATGTCAATAATAGTATAGAATGTGTTCTTCAAGACTTTGTCAGTGCCATTGGATAACAATTTGATTTGCTGGTTTTATGGGACTCCGAAATCTGGTTTATGCACAATCGAATAGACATTTTTCCTAAGTTTGGTATCCAATTACTCCAAAATGGTAAAGTAAAATCACTTGATACTTATGTTATTAATTGTATAGAATGTGCTTTTCAAGACTTTATTAGTGGCATTGGATAACAATTTAATTTGCTGGTTTTATAGGACTCTGAAATGTGGTTTATGCAAAAGTGAATCAGCATTTTTCGTATGTTTGATATTTAATTACTCCAAAATGGTACAGTAAAATCAATTGTTACTCATGTCATTAATAGTATGGAATGTGTTTTTCAAGACTGTCTAGGTGGCATTGGATAACAATTTGTTTTGCTGGTTTTATGCTACCTTAAAATCTGGTTTATACACAACTGAATAGACATTTTTTCTAAGTTTGGTATCCAATTAATCCAAAATTATACAGTAATATCACTTATTACTCATGTTAATAATAGAATGGAATGTGTTCTTCAAGACAGTCTTGGTAGCATTTGATAACAATTTAATTTGCTGGTTTTACAGGACTCCAAAATCAGGTTTTTGCGCAACCAAATAGACATTTTTCCTAAGCTTCGTATTCAATTACTCCAAAATGATACAGTAATATCCTTTGTTACTCATGTCATTAATAGTATGGAATGTGTTCTTCAAGAATGTCTTAGTGGCATTGGATAACAATTTGATTTGCTTGTTTTATAGAACTCTGAAATCTGTAAATTAAATTTTTTTGTATGTTTGATATTTAATTACTCCAAAATGGTACAGTAAAATCACTTGATATATATGTTATTAATAGTATAGAATGTGTTTTCCAAGACTTTGTTAGTGCCATTGGATAACAATTTGATTTGCTGGTTTTATAGGACTCTGAAATCTGGTTTATGCACAACCGAATAGACATTTTTCCAAGTTTGGTATCCAATTAATCCAAAATGATACAGTAATATCACTTGTTACTCATGTCATTAATAGAATGGAATGTTTTCTTCAAGACTTTCTTGGTTTCATTGGATAACAATTTACAATGTAACGACTGGCAAAGCACCAGCTTCACCAGAACCAGCACAACGAAAGGAAGAGCAGCTAAGGTTAGCTTTCCGAGACTTTCCGTCTGCCTCACCCGCCCGCAATGAGCTTTCAAAATTTGCCCTGCGCTGCACTACTATGCATTGGGTCCAGCGGTGCAGGTCTCTACTTTATACACAACGCACTCTGAGTTTAGTTAATCAGTTGTTTTTACTTACATTATGTATATGTATAAATATATAAATAACAGCCTTAAAATACGATGCAGTTTATTAATTTTTGGCGATTTAAAAAAAAAAAAAAAAAAACTCGATATTACAAAATTACACATCGTCAAATCAACATTCACGATAATTTCGCAAACGATACATATCGCCCACGACTACTTGATACTCATGTCAATAATAGTATAGAATGTGTTCTTCAAGACTTTGTTAGTGTCATTGGATAACAATTTGATTTGCTGGTTTTATAGGACTCTGAAATGTGGTTTATGCACAACCGAATAGACATTTTTTCCAAGTTTGGTATCCAATTACTCCAAAATGATACAGTAAAATCACTTGATACTCATGTCAATAATAGTATAGCATGTGTTCTTCAAGACTTTGTTAGTGCCATTGGATAACAATTTGATTTGCTGGTTTTCTAGGACTCTGAAATGTGGTTTATGCACAACCAAATAGACATTTTTTCCAAGTTTGGTATCCAATTACTCCAAAATGATACAGTAAAATCACTTGATACTCATGTCAATAATAGTATAGAATGTGTTCTTCAAGACTTTGTCAGTGCCATTGGATAACAATTTGATTTGCTGGTTTTATGGGACTCCGAAATCTGGTTTATGCACAATCGAATAGACATTTTTCCTAAGTTTGGTATCCAATTACTCCAAAATGGTAAAGTAAAATCACTTGATACTTATGTTATTAATTGTATAGAATGTGCTTTTCAAGACTTTATTAGTGGCATTGGATAACAATTTAATTTGCTGGTTTTATAGGACTCTGAAATGTGGTTTATGCAAAAGTGAATCAGCATTTTTCGTATGTTTGATATTTAATTACTCCAAAATGGTACAGTAAAATCAATTGTTACTCATGTCATTAATAGTATGGAATGTGTTTTTCAAGACTGTCTAGGTGGCATTGGATAACAATTTGTTTTGCTGGTTTTATGCTACCTTAAAATCTGGTTTATACACAACTGAATAGACATTTTTTCTAAGTTTGGTATCCAATTAATCCAAAATTATACAGTAATATCACTTATTACTCATGTTAATAATAGAATGGAATGTGTTCTTCAAGACAGTCTTGGTAGCATTTGATAACAATTTAATTTGCTGGTTTTACAGGACTCCAAAATCAGGTTTTTGCGCAACCAAATAGACATTTTTCCTAAGCTTCGTATTCAATTACTCCAAAATGATACAGTAATATCCTTTGTTACTCATGTCATTAATAGTATGGAATGTGTTCTTCAAGAATGTCTTAGTGGCATTGGATAACAATTTGATTTGCTTGTTTTATAGAACTCTGAAATCTGTAAATTAAAATTTTTTGTATGTTTGATATTTAATTACTCCAAAATGGTACAGTAAAATCACTTGATATATATGTTATTAATAGTATAGAATGTGTTTTCCAAGACTTTGTTAGTGCCATTGGATAACAATTTGATTTGCTGGTTTTATAGGACTCTGAAATGTGGTTTATGCACAACCGAATAGACATTTTTCCAAGTTTGGTATCCAATTAATCCAAAATGATACAGTAATATCACTTGTTACTCATGTCATTAATAGAATGGAATGTTTTCTTCAAGACTTTCTTGGTTTCATTGGATAACAATTTGATTTGAAGGTTTTATAGGACACCGAAATCTGGTTTATGGACAACCGAATATACATTTTTCCTAAGTTTGGTATTCATTTACTCCAAAATGATACTGTACAATCAGTATACATGCATGACATAAATAGTATGGAAGGTATCCTTTAACGATTTCATGTTCTGATTTAAGAAGAATTAGATTTTTTTTGGTTTTATAGCACTCCGAAATCCCTTTTATACAAAACCGAATAGGAGGTATTCAATTACTCAAAAATGATACAGTAATATCACTTCAAACATATATCTGGGATACATGGGAATAAGATCTTTAAGAATTTAGGGCTGTGATATTATAACAATTTGATTTGCTTATTTAATAACACTCCAAACCTTTTCAAAACGTTACACTGTTCTACAGATAAGAAGTGGTCTTTCTGGTGTATATTTGTGGATTAGACCTCGTTAAATCGTGTTTATTTAGGTGTAAAACTCGTTTCTGTTCCATTTTAAGTCTCTGCACGAGAAGCGCCAGTCTCCGCTTCTCCGGGTGCGCTGTGCACGCTGCTACAGTAAAACACGGTTTAGACGCTCACTCCAGTTTTCGGTGTAGATAGCGCGACCGAGCGTTTTCTAAGTGCAGATGGCGTGACCGCGGTGACACTTTGCAGAGCACAAGCGCAACGACATGGAGGCAGAGAGACAGCGACATACTGAAGGGAAAAAAACGGATCCCAAATAGGATCCTAAAACGCTCCCATTGTGGAATCGTTCACTTCAAAGAGCCGACTCTTAGAGCTGCATCGTTCTCGAACGACACATAACTGCTGAGCAGAGCTAGGAGAGGATCCAGTGCTGGTGGTGTAAATGCTGCACATGCTGAAGGTGGTGAAGGTGGTGTTGGTGTAGGAGTGAATGTAGAACAGCGTGTTAAAGAAAGAGAGAGAAACTTCTCCATACCTTCTGTAATTCAGCTGATCCTGCTCTTCCTCCTCAGGCGCTGCGAAAGAACTGCAGAGCCCGAAGCTCAGCCTCATTCGGGTAATGTAGAGCTCCGCCCCCTCCATATCACATTACACCCCATCACCGCGCTGAATGGAGCTAAACAGCTAAAACTCTCATTTAAAACAGCGTAGAACTACTTCTATGGGGCTTTTCTTTCATTTTACAAATTAGAATAAAGTATTTCACTAAAATAGGAAAGAAAATATTTTTAATGTGACACGAGTGGTGGCTTCTAGCCATTTTTACCCACTTATATACTGACTACGCCACTCCCGTTAAAAGGTGGGAGAAACCCAAACGGAATGTGAAGCCCTCCCCCTTCACAGATCCCGACTGTGTTAAAACAGTCTATAGAGGCAGAGTTTGATATCAAAAATACTTTTATTCACAATCATCAAAACACAAACATAAAACCCACAATGAATCTCCACTGAATTGGTTGACACTGACAATACTTGGCTTTAGCACATGAACACCAGTTTTGGATGGAATAAAGCAAACCAAAAATAAAGGATCCACAAACCCCACAGCTTAACACTACACTGCACACCACACCAAACAAACCATAATGGGGAGGACTAGCTTGGATTCTTTCTTTGGTAACTTCAAAAATACTGTTCAACAAAACACACTAGATGAAAAGAAACTCAAGTGTGGCAGAGTATTAATTGAAAAAAAAACCCCACAAAACCCACAAAGTTACTGAAACCAATGAAAAAAGAAAATAAACTAATTAAATTGAACCCAAAAAACAAAGAATTACAAAATTAAACAAAACTTAGCTACTACAATAAATTATGCAGATAGTCATAGCCAGAAAACAATGCAAAAAAATAAATAAATAAAGCACCAAAAAAAACTAACAAAACAAAGAAACTGCAGAAACTAAAGCAATCAATACAGAAATTATAAGGAAAGAAATACAGAAACTATCTTAAAAAAAAAACCCATAAATGTACCATCAAAAACAGTAGAGAACCATTAAGAAAACAGTAGAAATTACATTAGGAAACAAGATTAGAAACACAGTAGAAATCAGGAAACAACAGAAAACAGTGGCCAATATCCTCAACGTTCAGCCATGCACACGTCCTGCCAAGACACACATAATTATTCAACATTTATTTATTTATTTGTTCATTAGCTCAACCAACTTAAAAATGTTACATACCCTTGCCGTCTTGAGAGAAGCACATGGAGGGAAAGGGAAAATCAGGAGCACCCCAGCCTTCTTGTGAACTTGCACAATGAATAGTCAGAAACATGCAGTGAACGAAATGCTTCAAGCATAAGCTACACACGTCACACAATGGATTCCATATATTATATGTTAATGTGTTAGTAGCGCGTGGTTAGTCCGCCATATAATAGGTCCTATGTGTTAGTAAACGCGTTATGTATCATGTGGGTTAATTTGTCATAATAAGGCCGGTGTTAGTCACATGCCTGATCAAACAGTGTTTTACTATATATGTAAAGAATATACTGTGATTATTGGTTAATCTTCTATATAAATGCGTGTAAAATACACTGTGAGTAATAAAAATGATCAAATACAATGTGAGTATTGGTTAATGCATATAGAATACAAGGTTTCACACAATGATTATGTAATTATAGATACTAAGATAAGTAATCATAATTGAAAGATATTTGTCAATACACTCAAGGTAAAATAAACAGTTACTCTTCAAGACCTAGCCATCAGACTGCTGACATGAGGGCTTGAGCTGGAGCCTGTAGCAGTAGAGGAGTACTGCAGAGTAAGGGAGGTTAACCACTATCCCTGTGGTTTTCTGATCCACCCTTATGCACCATTGAAATAAAATGCCCAAATTTTATTTATTTTATAGGCTCCCCTATACCAGCACACTGACTCCTCCGCGCCGCAAAAACAGCAAGCTGATTGGCTGTTTCTCCTGAGAGGCGGAACTGAATTCCTGAACCGGCTCCGTGATTGGTCCGGTCTGTCTCCTCATTAATAGGCTGTATGCACGCCCTCTTCCGCAGAGTACTGCAGAGTAAGGGAGGTTAACCACTATCCCTGTGGTTTTCTGATCCACCCTTATGCACCATTGAAATAAAATGCCCAAATGTAGCAAGCTATGTGGACTGCCCATATATTAAGATCAGTGAGGGCACACATACACTCAGGAAAACTCATCCTTACTTTTGGCAGATTCAGGGCCAGATGCTGATCTCTGGATTGGACTGGTGTGATTTTGTGGTCTATACAGAGGAATACATGATTATTCAGAGGATCCCCCATGACAAAGGAATCATGAAAACAATTAAAGAAAAAAACTGACCTTTTCTTTTTTTATTTTTACCTTTGTGCATCCCTAGATAAATAGGATAGAGCTAAATCACTAGCTAATGTGTGGAGAGCTTAACCTGTAAATTGTTTTTGTTTCTTTGTAAAAGTTGTTTTGAGCAGATTTAAGAAAGTTACAGCTGTTGTGTAAGTTATTGTTAAATATAATGAATTGCTGTTGTTTATTAGTATAGCTGCAAATATAGTTAAAATATGTAACAATTTTATTGAACATTACTGATTATAATAAAGAAATTAGCATCAAAGTGATTAATGTCTTGTGTAATTGATACAGTTATGGTTATAGTAAGGTAGGCAATCAGAACTCAAACAAATCTTGTACTAGTTAAACTGAACAGTGAATTTATTGCAGTAAATCAGCATTCGGTCACAATGCATTAAACCATATTTCATTGAAAAATATATACATATATACATGCAGATTTATGCTATTTACATTACATCCTCTGTGATAAGAAACTAAACATTTCCACCTTCAAAAAAGCCCAGCAGATGTTGAGCCTTGCTTTTTTGTCCAAGCCTTTACAAGAGGCCCGTTTTCATAGTTTGTCAGCAGACATGCTACAGTGTAGAGCTGATTAATGTTGCCAAAAAGCCGGAGAGGAAGGCGCTCCACGTGCACCCTAAGGCGGGCAATGGCCTGGGTCTCCCTGACCTCACCAACAGGCATCTGGGATCTTCCAGACAGAAATGGAGGCCTGTAGATTTTACATGGCACAAAGTCACCAACAAGAAATCCTCAATCGGCCATGATGGCCATCCCAGGTCTCAACAGGGAGAGAATTCCAGACTCTCTCATGATCTGTTTGTCACTGATGGATCCAGCATACAGTGGAGAGATAAATGTGACAGCCCCATGAGGAGCAACAACAAGCAGCCCTTTAAGTGTACAATGGGACTTGTACACAGAAAATACTTCACTTTGAAGAAGAGGTGAAGATGGGCACTGGCACCTCAGCTCTGTGCAGTCCAGGATAACTGTAGTGTCTGCATAGTCCTTGAACTCAGCTGGCAGATCCCTTATTTTTTCCACTGCCATCCAGATTCTCACTGACCCCAGCACAGCATATAGAAAGTTGCTCCATGTTGTAATAATCCGACTGACTGTGGACTGGTGGACTCCAAACCGGTCGGCAAGGTCATGCTGTTTTAAACGCAGTGCAAGATAGTTCAGAAACATGAACATCTCATCTATGGGCTGCAGGTAACGAGACTGTAAAAATAACACAAGGTAATATTGTATTAATTTTAATTCTATCAGCCATTATCCCGGTCAGGTTATAAGGTATGGTCCATGAAAATAAACATAATTGTACTTACCTCAGTGGAACTTGGCTCAAAGGTGCCTCTCTGTGCTGGTGTGACACTAACCATAGATGGCAGAGAGGGCTCTATTAAGGCCCAGAAGCGCATGAGGAGGTCATAGGATCCAAACCTATAAATACAATTATTTTTATGATTAAAATTGGTATCAGTGTTTTAGTAACTTAATTTAAATAATAACCAAAGTATACTTGAGAGAGAACACATACTGAAGGTGAACATACATTATCAAATTTAAAAAATATCATTAAAAAGTTCACTTTTGATAACTCAATTTAAACCACAAGCTTTACGTGTGATTAATATGAAAAATGACCCTTTAAATTAAAATATGAACTAAACCTTTTTACCATATTCTCGTTTTTAATGTTACACTGTATATTTAAAATCAGCAAACACTCTTTGATCAGTGCTGGCGAGTATGTCTGTATGCTTTACTTATTTTAGTGCATAAACTTAAATAATAAAACCTGCTGAACATCTTACCACATCTTTCCTGTAAAAGCGAATGTCACTGTCTGAGCCAGCAAAGCGGTGAATGCCAAAGCGATGCTCCAGAGTAAGCTGCTCTATTTGTTTCTTCAGCTGGAGGATCTCCTCTCTAAGAAGCAGGTTTTCTTCCAGTACCAAGTCGACAGCAGCGGGGTCCGGAGCAGAAGCGTAGTCGTGGTCCCCGAGGAGTGCATCCGTCTCCTGGACAGGTGTCCAGCCCCCCCGGTCGTGAAAGTGGGACAGAGAAATTGTTCCACTCAAACAACATCGGCACCGCTCCCTTCTTTAACAGTCGCCGTCCAGACTTGGACTCTGGTTCACGCAAATCCTCTTTCTTAAAATGCCGGCTACACACGCGGGTATGCGGAGTGACTGAAGTTCTCATTCCGGATAGCAACAATCGATTTTAGCCGGTTTTCCGCATTGGAGGGAAATGTATGAAAACTAAGTACTTTATTGTACTTACTAGAGGCCTGACACAAAGGTACACAGCAATGTTCAACCGTAGTGCTGTCAGTTAGCTGAAACTTACACTTTTTTGCCTGAGACATTATCGCGACTTCACTAAATTCAACACAACAGTGTGGATACCGGAAGAGGCTGAGCTGGCTGAGATTGTAGCGGATATACGTCACCACCCCTGTGTGCATGAACCCTATTGTACACCGGAGCTGAGCCAAAGGATATCATTTTTGGCGGGGGACAAATCCACCTGTTTCAAAATAAAAGTCCGCTTGTAAAAATATTAAAATTAAAAAGAAAGAATTGTTTTTTTTAAAGAGAGAGGTCAGGTAAGAAGTGGAATTTTACTAGTGTTTTTCCAATAACATTGATTAGCTTGGTAATTTAATAGAAAACTCACTATTTTACTGTAATGATAAACAATAAAATTATTAGTAGCTGAAAGTAAAACAAACAAAAAAATCCACTTAAAACCATTACTGTGAAATACAGTTCCCAGCTGGTCCTTAACTGATACTGATATAGTTCAGTAATAATAATAATAATAATAGTTCTGGCAATTCCAGGAGATCGCATTCTTTGGATATAGTTACTCCCTGATGCACTCCAAAGCTACGGAACTCAGGCAGGAGGTACACCGCCCTCCATAATTATTGGAACCCTTAGTTAAAATATGTTAAAAGCCTTAAAGGAGTGGTCCAGCGGTCTAAAGCGCTGCCACTATGAGCAGGAGGTCGCCGGTTCGAACCCCAGCTCATGCAGCTTTGCCATCAAGCTGCCGTCGTTAGAGGGAGCAAAATTGGCCCTGCTCCCTTTGGGTGGGTAGATGGCACTCTCTCACTCACTCCTACGGTGATGTCTGCAGCACAGAGCGTCTGTGAGCTGATGTACCGGAGCCGAGCCGCTGTGCTTTCCTCCAAGCGCGCTGTGATGCTGCCCGGTAATGCTGCATCAGCAGCAGCTCGAAAAGAAGTGGTGGCTGACTTCATATGTATCGGAGGAAGCATGTGTTAGTCTTCACCCTCCTGGTGTGTTGAGGTATCACTAGTGATAGGGGGAGTCCTAATGAATGGGTTGGGTAATTGGCCGTGTAAATTGGGAAAATGGGAAAAATTAGAAAGAAAAAAGGAAAAGCCTTAAAATGTAATTTGTATTACTCCTGATCAATAAACAAAACATGTAGACACATTTTGACTAATTGTAGATCACATGATGAATATTCTACAAACTTCATTAGATGTGCCTCTAATTGTATTAGACCTTCTTACACCTCACCATCCTATGCTCCATTAGACACCATCGTCCAGTTGGTGCTTGAACCCGATGATTGCCGCTTGCGGCTATATTTAGTTTTAAAACTGTTATTTGCATAGGATTTTTTTAATGCCTTTCCAAGTCTGAAGTACCCTTCTCACCTAATAAGAGGACATTACGATGTGTTGTTTCAAAATAAAGGCCCTTTAAATTAGAACAATTATTTAATTTTACTACCTTTAGGTTCTTGGGAATTACTATTTCCTGGGACATAAAATGGGAGGCCAACACCAGCTCCATCCTCAATAACGCCCAGCAAAGGATGTAGTTTCTGTGTTCAACTGAGGAAACACGGTGTGCCACAGGAGCTGATGAAACAGTTCTACACTGCAGTCATTGAATCTGTCCTGAGCACATCCATCATAGTGTGGTTCGGTTCAGCCACAAAACAGGACATATGCTGATTGCAAAGAGTGCTGGATAGAGCAACAAAAATTATTGGTGCTCCTTTGCCCACCCTCCGAGAATTATACACAACAAGCGGTAGAAACCAGGCGGAAAAAAATATCACAGACCCCGCACCCTGGACACGAACTATTTAACCTACTACCCTCTGGCAGGCGCTGCAGAGCCCTGAGCACAAAATCAAACAGACACTGTTATGGCATCATTTTACTGCCAATAGTCGAGAGTGTTTTTCAATGCAAGAGCCTACTCCATGCAGCGCTCACGGATGTTATTTGCTCACGTGTAAAATATAGGCAGAAAAGGGGCATTATGCATTTAATTGGTCAAATCCTGTTGCCACGTCTGATTGGCTGGAGACCTTTGTCAGTTTTGTTGCAGTGAGGGAGCGCGCGCATATTCGTACAAGAGGAGAGTTAATCTGAGAGAGAGCATGGTAAATTTGTGAGAGCACACCTATATTTTATACGTGAGCCAATAAAATGCGTGAGCACTGCATGACATAGGCTCTTGCATTCAAAAACTTCACTCTCGACTATTGGCAGTAAAATGACGCCATAACAGAGTAAAAGTTTCTTTCCAATCGCTATCAAACTTATTAATAACTAGAACTGAGCTGCTGTTTACTGTTGTTTACATGCCATACTGCACTTTATACATGTTGTGTAATACTGCAACTGCACTTTACTCTACTCATCTATAGATCTTTCACTTTCTGTAAGTATGCAATTCTGCTGAACACGTGAAGTTGTTCATTGTCTTCATAGTCTTCTCTGTATATTGTGTTGTTTGTAATTGTAGAGCGGTAACAACAGCCGGAAACAAATTCCTTGTGTGTGTAAACACTCTTGGCGAATAAAGCTGATGTTTAGAAAATGTTTGAGACTGAAAATTTTACTAATTTCCTCAACACAGAACAAGATCAACTGTTTCAGACCTGCAGAGATCAATATTAAAGCTTTTAAACTGCAGTTTTAATTATTTTAATGTAGCCGGTGGGCACTAGGACCTGGGAGGGTTGAGGGCTAATAGGCAACCTGCCCCTTTAAGAATAAAAAGACGGTGACGAGGAGAGCTGCAGGTGAGCTCATTAGTGGGGAGAGTACCTGGCCTCCATTATGTGCTTGGGCAGCAGCAGCAGCAGCAGCAGCAGCAGCAGCAGCAGCAGCAGCAGCAGCAGCAAGAGAAGGTAATGTTTTTAATTAGTTTTTGTAGCAGCTTATACTTATCTGTGCTATCTGGCTGATTTTATGAAGTGCTTGTGTTGCTGGATAGTGCAGTGTTTTAATGATTTAGCTGCTGTTGGTGTGCATGTTGGAGAGGAGTGGAGACAGAGCAGAGAACTGTTTGGGGCAGGTGCTGCTGCTTCACTTGACTCTCATCATACATTGGAAAGAGGTATGTTGTGTATTGCAGTGGTTGTACACAGTTGTACAAGTTAACTATTTTACAACACTCCAAGTACCTTAAGGTCTGTATTGTTTTGGGTTGTAGTAAAATTATGTATTATGTATATTTTTTAACCGGGTTTTTAGTATTCATTGTGCAAGTTCACAAGAAGGCTGGGGTGCTCCTGATTTTCCCTTTCCCTCCATGTGCTTCTCTCAAGACGGCAAGGGTATGTAACATTTTTAAGTTGGTTGAGCTAATGAACAAATAAATAAATAAATGTTGAATAATTATGTGTGTCTTGGCAGGACGTGTGCATGGCTGAAAGTTGAGGATATTGGCCACTGTTTTCTATTGTTTCCTGATGTTTTCTACTGTGTTTCTAATCTTGTTTTCTAATGTCATTTCTACTGTTTTCTTAATGGTACTCTACTGTTTTTGATGGTACATTTATGGGTTTTTTTTTTTTTGGATAGTTTCTGTATTTCTTTCCTTATAATTTCTGTATTGATTGCTTTAGTTTCTGCAGTTTCTTTGTTTTGTTAGGTTTTTTTGGTGCTTTATTTATTTATTTTTTTGCATTGTTTTCTGGCTATGACTATCTGCATAATTTATTGTTGAAGTTTTGTTTAATTTTGTAATTCTTTGTTTTTTGGGTTCAATTTAATTAGTTTATTTTCTTTTTTCATTGGTTTCAGTAACTTTGTGGGTTTTGTGGGGGTTTTTTTTCCAATTAATACTCTGCCACACTTGAGTTTCTTTTCATCTAGTGTGTTTTGTTGAACAGTATTTTTGAAGTTACCAAAGAAAGAATCCAAGCTAGTCCTCCCCATTATGGTTTGTTTGGTGTGGTGTGCAGTGTAGTGTTAAGCTGTGGGGTTTGTGGATCCTTTATTTTTGGTTTGCTTTATTCCATCCAAAACTGGTGTTCATGTGCTAAAGCCAAGTATTGTCAGTGTCAACCAATTCAGTGGAGATTCATTGTGGGTTTTATGTTTGTGTTTTGATGATTGTGAATAAAAGTATTTTGATATCAAACTCTGCCTCTATAGACTGTTTTAACACAGTCGGGATCTGTGAAGGGGGAGGGCTTCACATTCCTTTTGGGTTTCTCCCACCTTTTAACGGGAGTGGCGTAGTCAGTATATAAGTGCATGGGTAAAAATGGCTAGAAGCCACCACTCGTAAGTGTCTCATTAAAAAATATTTTCTTTCCTATTTTAGTGAAATACTTTATTCTAATTTGTAAAATGAAAGAAAAGCCCCATAGAAGCAGTTCTACGCTGTTTTAAATGAGAGTTTTAGCTGTTTAGCTCCATTCAGCGCGGTGATGGGGTGTAATGTGATATGGAGGGGGCGGAGCTCTACATAACCCGAGTGAGGCTGAGCTTCGGGCTCTGCAGTTCTTTCGCAGCGCCTGAGGAGGAAGAGCAGGATCAGCTGAACTACAGAAGGTATGGAGAAGTTTCTCTCTCTTTAACACGCTGTTCTACATTCACTCCTACACCAACACCACCTTCAGCATGTGCAGCATTTACACCACCAGCACTGGATCTTCTCCGAGCTCTGCTCAGCAGTTATGTGTCGTTCGAGAACGATGCAACTCTAAGGGTGAATCCCATTTCTCCCTTAAGAAACCCACAAATGCAAGTATTTTCCGTGTTAAAAATTACGATTATCACTGTATTGCCTTAGTTTATTGTGTAGTTTTGATGTTTTATGGCTGAATTCTTCATAACAAGCATAAGTTCGCTAGTAGTTCGTTTCGGTAGCTAGCTAGCTAACTTTCCCGTTCCACCTTAAATGGTGCAACAGACGGCAGGCGCTACCGCATTTAAGGCGGAACGGAAAAAATAAATCAAATAAAAAATAATCAGAGCTAATTTCAGCTCCCCATCACAGAGGAATTAAGGAATGGACAATATTAATTAATTTCTGCACCTCCTGCCCCCTTTCTGAACACATACCATGCCCTAAAGTTAACTAGTTAACCAGCAGCTAACAAATATGAGCTTTCATGCTGAAATATTTTATATTATGCTCTTTAAAAAAAGAGAGAAAAAATGTTAAATCAGTGTTTAAATTAATTTGATAGATAGATAGATGAGTAATCATATCGACCTGGTCCTCACCACACAGCCTGCCTCACTCATCCTGACAGGAAAAAAACCTAAAATATTAGCTTGTAAAATGACCCAGTGGTGTTATAGCAGAATAACACACCTAACGGTTAAAGTTAACTATATAACGAAAAGGATTAACCATTACAAACTGTGTGTACATTATCCTACCATTTAGGCTATATATCAACAACTAATAACAAATTCATGTTTTTAGGACATTCACGCTGTTGGTAGTATGTGATGTTTGGAATTGCTAGCTAGCTTGGCTAGGTCGCTAGCATTGGCTTGATAAGCTAAAGGTGGCTAAACTGTTACTTACCTTTAAAAATAATGTAATGTGCCCCTATATCCAGTTGCTGTATCCTTTTAACAAAACTGCTTTTGTTATTCAGTATTTTTCTACATTGTTTGTGACGCATTAAAAAAACATGGTGCATGCTCCACACAGTATTTTTATGTACAGATTTACAAATATGTTAGCAATAGTAAAATGTTTTATGATGTGATTTTGTTTGGTGAGAATAATGTCATGATACAACCCAGCAAACATGCCCACAACATGGGCCAATGAGGTTGGTGCGGTACCGCCCCCATATGGGCAGCCCAAATCGGACCAATGGGTATTTGCACATTGGGCCAACAGAGATTTGCAGAGCTCTAACACACACACACACACACACACACACACACACACACACACATGCCCTCAGCGGAAAACCAATTGTGGCCCCAAATTTTTAGAACTGTGCAATATTGAACAGAGAACACTTTTCAAGAAAGAAAATTTAAAGCTGTGCTATTGGCACTTTGACATTTTTTGCAACTGGCTGTAAAACAATTATATAAATAACACAATTTAAAGTGTATAGTAAATTAATAAATTTATTACAAAGTATCATGTATAAAATATAAACAACACACAACAATATTTAAGTAAATTAAATCCCAAATTTATATTTTAGCATGTAGATAAACATGTACTGCATAAATATCTCCATTTGCAAAAACAGTATTTATAATAAACGGTATGATATAAATATCAAACATAATACAAAATAACAAAGAATTATACAACTTAAATAAAAAAAATATATATATATATATATATAAACATCAATAAAAACAGCAAATCATATTCTTGAATAAATACTTAAATGCACTAGACTGATGTAGTAGATGAATAATAAACTGATACTATTATTGCTACTGGAACAAAGCCTCTGGGGTGGGTTTCCCGAAAACGAACAACCTTAGCGAATAACGAACGAACTAACGAATGACGTGAGTAAAGAACGAGCCAGTTCTGCGAGTGTTTCCCAAAGAGCTTCGCAAAGTGAAAATTAACGAAGGAGGTTAAAGAATGTTTTTGTTGACTCCTCCCCCGAAACAGCGCACTCAATCGATCCACAAATATCGATTATTATGCAGTATTTATTCAGTATTACACCCTAAAAATGTAAAAAAAGTGTTGTAATCATCAATATTATACATATTTTGAAATTTAAATAACAAAAGGATGTACTTTGGCATTAATAAAATACTCCTACAGATACATATGGCTAAATAAATAAGTCATATGTTTATATATAAATGTTTAATAAACATTAAACTTTTTTTACTTTTTTAAAACTATTATTGTTAATATACATATATATATATATATATATATATATATATATATATATATATATATATTATTAATAGATATTGTACTATTATTAATAGTAATATTGATAATAATATTAATTTATTATTATTATAATTATTAATAATATAAAAATAATATAATAACATAAAAATAATTATTGTTCCGGTGTGTGTGTGTGTATATATATATATATATATATATATATATATATATATATATATATATATATATATATATATATATAGTTGTAAAAAGAAAATGAAAGATGGGTTACCCCCATCCACCATCCGGGGTACAACTCCCCTGCGTGTTCGTTTTGATGGAGAGAGTTGCAGACAGGTGGAGTGGAGTTGAAAGCAAATCAAGTATTTATTACAAAATACTGAATTCAGGAGAACCAGTACATACAAGACAGTTAGCAGCCATCAAATAGTAAAAGTTCTGACCCCCCTCTGATCTGACTCCATGTTTATACCCCAAATGACGTGAAACCTGCTGATGAGGCGTTGCTAAAATCATCTCATGTTAGCATGCATAATTTCATGTGTTAGTAATCCGTTTCACGTGTCTGACCGGACCACTAGTGCTTGGCCTTGACTGTGTCCAGCCAGAACTGAACATTGTGGCATTATCTGTGTGCGTGTGCGTCACTCCCCGCTTTGAAGAGCTGCAGGTTTAGGGAGGCACCCACACACAGAGAAGGCCGCTTTGGTCTAAGAGCTTCCTCTGTATCAATTTAGTTCATACAGAGTGCACCAGCCGATGATTGATGGCCGTTAGTTAGGGTCATGCAGTGACCAAAATGCCTTAAGCATGAGCTACACCAGTCACACAATGGATTTCATATGTTATATGCTAATATGTCAGTAACACGTGGTTAGTCCGCCATACAATAGATCCTATGTGTTAGTATATGCCTTATGTATCATGTGGGTTTGTCATATAATAGAGTCTGTGTTAGTTACATGCCTGATCAAGCAAAGTTTAACTATACGTGTAAAGAATATATATTGTGAGTATTGGTTAATCTTCTATATAAATGTGTATAAAATACACTGTGAGGATTGGATAATCTTCTATATAAATGCATATAAAATACAAGGTTTCACACAATGATTATGTAATTATAGATGCTAAAGTTAAGTAATCATTATTGAAGGATATTTGTCAACACACCCAAGGTATAATAAACGTTAACTCTTCAATATACACACACACACTGTAAAGCTCCAGCTCATCCTAAATCAACATCTCAGTTGGGTTTAGGTCAGGGGATTGTAAAGGCCATGCACCTCTTTGTTAACTAGATAATTCCATATGCGTCAATTAATTGTTTTCATAGTTTTAACATTAATCGACAATGTAAAAAAAATAAATAAATAAAAAATGAGACGTGTCAACTTTTGACTGGTATTTATGTATTTGCGCGCTGACACACCCCAGAGTTTGCCCAGATGAACGGCCACAATGTTGGTTAGAAGCACCTAAATAAAGAATAATATTAAATATTACCTGCACATTCACTGATACCCTTTACAATATGTGTAGGTGTGAGTAAAGACACTGCAGGCGTCCCCTGCACCGGACCTACAGTACCAGGAATTTTCCCAATAGCATGGAAATATATTGTATTGTGCTGTAATTCCCGGGCTGGTGGGAAGTGTATATAAGTGTGTGTATGCCACATAACAGCCTGATTACAGAATCCACGGACTTGGTGACTTTGCAGCTTTGCTTAGACCGTGAGCATCATCTGCAGGAATCTGAATTTTAATAATTTATGGGTTTGATTGGTCAATTCCAGTATGCCCAGTTAGACTACACAGACAAAGTTGGCATTATAATATAATATAATATAATATATGATATAATATAATATATGATATAATATATGATATAATATAATATAATATATGATATAATATAATATAATATAATATATGATATAATATAATATAATATATGATATAATATAATATGATATAATATAATATAATATAATATATGATATAATATGATATAATATAATATAATATAATATAATATAATATAACTCCCTCACTTACTCACTCATCGTCAACCGCTTTATCCGTTAAGGGTCGCGGGGGGGTGGCTGGAGTCTATACCAGCCGGCATCGGGGGGAAGGCAGTATACACCCTGGACAGGCCGCCAATCCATCGCAGGGCAGACAGACACACAGGCACATCCACTCACACACTCACACCTAAGGGGCAATTTTTATCCGACATCCAATTAGCCTGAACTTTGGACTGTGGGAGGAAACCGGAGCACCCGCAGACACGGGAAATAATCTAATATAATGTAATATAATAATATTAATTATTATAATAATTATTATATATATAATATAATTGATTATAATTAATAGTAACATAATATAATTGCTTCAACCAGGGAAATTATAATTTTTCACCCTCAAAATTGGCGGTCCCTGGTGTTTAAGGTGCTGAACTGCAAGTAGAGATCCCCTAAAGAAGCTCTTAAGAATAACGACTGGGTGAGGGCACTTGTTAATCTGCGAGCGAGTTTACGTAGTACTTTAGTTACGCACGGGTTTGGGAAACACTCTTTAATTAACGATCAATCTTAAGTACGAGTTAACGAAGTTCTTAGCGTAACGAAGCTTTCAGGAAACCCACCCCTAATCTCTATTATTAATTTTATTCCTCTTGCTTGTAGACTTGGAACCAAAATGTCATCCCAATCAAACCAGTAACAAAAAAATTCTAATTGAATATAACATTAGTTTTTGCATTAAGGTTTTTATCTCACAGCAATAATAATGAAGGAGAAAATAGATGTACTTTACATAAATAGAACAGATATAGTTAATCATAATATCAAAAATGAATATTGTTTATGCATTAATATAGCATAGATCATAAATTAACTATTTTTTTGAAGAGACTGCATGAGACGATGCTTCCGTCCACCTGAACGGTCCCGTGCATTCCAAAGCCAAACCTTTGCAACTTGCTCGATCTCTGCATCCTTTGGTGGTGGCATGATTGATCTTCTCACGGCCTCTTAAAATGATAATATAGAGATATGAGAATGCAGTCAGGTAAATACTACATCTGTTAGTGTCTTTTCATGTACAATGCTTAATTTTAGAGAAATTTGCAGACTGTATTTGATTACAGTGATTCTTATATAGTGATAGTTATTTGAATTTGAATTTCTTCAGGCTATTCATGGTGAAACATAAATAGCCTTTACAGTCACTGTGTGTGACTGGTAGTTACATTCTATAAACGTGAGGTGGCCGATATCAGGATATCAGGTTCACAAAAATACCAAAACTTTTTAAAATGATATCTTTCCCTTAGCTTAACTGGCTATCTTTGCATTAGCTTAACTGAATATCTTTCCCTTAGCTTAACTGGCTAGCTTTCCATTAGCTTAACTGGCTATCTTTCCCTTAGCTTAACTGGCTATCTTTCCCTTAGCTTAACTGGCTATCTTTCCCTTAGCTTACCTGGATATCTTTCCCTTAGCTTACCTGGATATCTTTCCCTTAGCTTAGCTGGCTATATTTCCGTTAGCTTAGCTGGCTAGCTTTCCGTTAGCTTAGCTGGCTAGCTTTCCCTTAGCTTAACTGGCTAGCTTTCCCTTAGCTTAACTGGCTAGCTTTCCCTTAGCTTAACTGGCTAGCTTTTCCTTAGCTTAACTGGCTATCTTTCCCTTAGCTTAACTGGCTATCTTTCCCTTAGCTTAACTGGCTAGCTTTCCCTTAGCTTAACTGGCTAGCTTTCCCTTAGCTTAACTGGCTAGCTTTCCCTTAGCTTAACTGGCTATCTTTCCCTTAGCTTAAGTGGATATCTTTCCATTTTCCATTTCCCTTAATACTTCCCTTAGCAAGCCATTGTTCCCTTAGCTGGTTATTGTTGACATACTTGGATATAAAGTTAACTTACTTAACAGCAGTCTTTCTCCAAGAGCCGAGATAAGCTGCCAACTTGGGAGCCCCTCGTGTTATTTAAATGTGAGGTAAATTCTCATTCTAACTTAGGACAATGCTAACTTTTTTTTAGCACAATGCTAACTTCAACATAGCTACCCTTATAATGCTACAATAACCTGAGAGTGGTAACTGCATTAGCACCACATTAGCATATCTTAGCAAAAAATAGAAAAGCGTATAGTAGAACAGAAATTATAACTTACCTTTCAGTCACTTTGACAGACCAAAGTCACTCACTGACTTTGCCTTTAAGCTTGATCGTTGCTCTGTGGTAAAGGCACGTGCAGGGAGGGGGGAGGGGGAGGGGGGAGGGGAGGGGGGGTGAATTCGTTGGTTACATGATCCTCACAATTAAATATCACATGCAAAAATAAAAAAATATGTAACTTTTATAACCTTGCTGGCTTACACAAAGTGTATAGTCAAGCACAAAAACATTTATAATTTAATATTTTTATTTATTTATTATCAGCACAATCAATAATAAAGGTGAGATTATGAATCAGCACCATGGAGCAAATTCGTAGCTATCCAAAATATTAAATAAAAATATTTTTATAAATAAAAATGTATAGCTATACAGTATATGTCTTGAAAAATATGAGATGTTACTATGTGTGTGTGTGTGTGTGTGTGCCCCTCCAAAGGTCTCTGCACAACTCTGCTGTGGTACCTTGATTTTTCTCCACTTTTGGTTTAGAAAATCTTTCAGAGCTGATACTACATTTCACACAGTGTTGCTCCTATCCACTAAGCTAGCTAATCTACCTAGCTCTCACAGACAAAAACAATAAAAAATATTCAGATACCCTTCATATGAACTTGTTATGACACAAACTTTCAGATTGTAAAATATTGTATGGTAAATTTGGGCTGACCCAGAGTAACCTAGCATAGGATTTGTGTGGGCATGCTCACATATGTGTGCGTGCTGCCCACATATAACCCACAATGCCTACAGTGAGTAAATGGTGCAGGCTGAATTAGGGCTGACCCACAGTGGCCCTGCATGGGATTTGTGTGGGCATGCCAGAGTGTGGGTTGCCCACATATAACCCACACTGGCCCTTCAGGGTGTGAAATGGAGCAGGCTGAATGTGGGCTGACCCACACTGGCTCTGCATGGGAATTGTGTGGGCATGCTAAACTGTGCTTTGCCCACATATATCCCACACTGGCCCTTCAGGGTGTGAAATGGTGCAGGCTGAATGTGGGCTGACCTACAGTGGGTCTGTCTGGGATTTGTGTGGGCGCATCAAAGTGTTGGCTGTCCAAATAATTCCCACACTGGGCCTACAGGGGCATTAATGCACTGGACCAGTTTAGGCTAGCCCACAGCGGCCTTTTATAGGATTTGAGTGGGCCAGCCAATGAACAGGCTGCCCACAGAAAACCCATGTTGGGCCTGTTTGGAATTTTAATGGGCTAGCCCCTGCCCACAGTGCCCGCACTGATGTGTAGCTTTTTGCTGGGTAATAATGCACTCCATATATGCAGGATTAAAGTAAAATAAATTATACTGGACATATACATATATAAAATGTCTCTAGAAGATATATAATAGGAAATGAAAACAGTGTGAATTTTTCTTTTGCTTAAAACAGCAAGAAAGTACTACCCTGAATGTGATAATTAGGGGTGGGTGATATGGCTCCATATTTCAGGGTAATATAGTTCATGATATTCAAAAATATTGGCAACATTATTTCTTACGATATTTTATGGCATACTGCCTTATTAAAACAGATTAATGTCATTTCTGGAGCTGTGATTGTATGCAGATAAATGATCCCATAAATGGTCCTACACCTGAATAAAAAAAGTAATATTATCTAATTTCTAGAACATAAAAACAGGAAGGGGTAAGTCGAGACTCTTCGTCAAGCATATACATTTAATACAGGCTTTTTCTGCTTCCGGTCACTGAAATTATTGTATTGAAAAACTAAATATTTGATTATAAAAGGTGAGGGGTAGAGATATACTGCAAGTCAGAAAATTACAAAGATATTTATAAGATAAAATGAGATACACTTTGTTAGAGCAGTATGACATATTTACAGCTAGTGCTGGACGATATGGCCAAAATTTATATCACGATACATTCCTTAATTTCGGTCGATACAATATAATTTCGATATCGATATAAATATTTGGAAGGCCTCAGAAAAACTGTTAGGAATCCCTGCAATGGAAATCTGTACCTATTACTGTCTTTAAAGCCTCCTCTCATAAAAAACTGTATAATACTTTAGAAATTAAAAAATGGTCAGAATGAATTAATGCTCACCTTTATTTGCATGTAGCAATATAAAAACATGACATCTCTGTCAAACACAAACCAATAACCTATTTACATTTTACCAATATAAATAACTTTACATTACAACAGAGGCAGAGCTTCTTATCCTTTTGTAAACATATTTAACAGATCAAAACAAAAGTGCCTCATCCAGGATAAAGAATGCAGAAAGCCTTCATTTATATAAAAGGAACACGATATCACCGTCAAATAAACAAACCTATATCAACTATAAATAACTTAGATACAACATAAACTACATAAGTGCTTCAACTCCACTTTCCGGCACAATTGGGAGCAAGCTGAAGTTTATCAGACCTTTGAAAGCCGAACCACTGAATTAGACCTGCCTCGCTCAACTATCTCTCCTGTTTAATCACTTGTGGAAGCATCAGGTGTGCTCATTCTGCATCTAAAATCTAAAATTCTGCATCAGGGCCGAGCCTAATCGAGGAACTCGGTTCGGCCGCACTGCGCTCCGCTCGGCTTCATAGCGGGAGGTTCTAGGTGTGGACCGGAGCGCAGCCGAGCTTCAAGTTTTAGTAGTATGGATTATAGTGTAAAGTGTGATACTAAAGTAGTAGTATAACACTGTATTCAGTGCTCAGGAGAGCAGCAGTGTTTCTGCTACATACATTTTGCAGCTGCAGCCTGCTGACAGTCAAGATACAACTACATATTAAAATGTCTGTGAATTTATAATGGGATAAAAGTACTGAAGCCTTTATTGTAGTATGAAGGTGTCCCAGTAGTTTTCTCTATATAGTGTAACTAATGTAGGTAGTTATTTTTGGTTAATTGACCTGCTTTTATTTTAATACACAATTTTTTTTTTCTTTGTTTTTCCAGAATAAACAACCAGGATATTTAATAAATAGCAGTGTTAAACTGCTGAAAGAGGTGAAGCACAAGCCATCCAGAAGAATCTCCTGAAAACGCAGAAATTGTTTGCTACATTTCAGACAGATGGAGCCAAGTCCCGACATGGAGAAACATCAGCACTCTGTCAAGAGTTTTACTAAACAGAGTGATATCAAAAAACACCAGCGCATTCACACAGGAGAGAAACCGTATTACTGCTCAGACTGTGGGAAGAGTTTTACTCAACAGAGGAATCTCAAAAAACACCAGCGCATTCACACAGGAGAGAAACCGTATTACTGCTCAGACTGTGGGAAGAGTTTTACTGCACAGAGTAGTCTCAAAAATCACCAGCGCATTCACACAGGAGAGAAACCGTATCACTGCTCAGACTGTGGGAAGAGTTTTACTGAACAGAGTACTCTCAAAATACACCAGCGCATTCACACAGGAGAGAAACCGCATCACTGCTCAGACTGTGGGAAGAGTTTTACTGCACAGAGTAGTCTCAAAAATCACCAGCGCATTCACACAGGAGAGAAACCGTATCACTGCTCAGACTGTGGGAAGAGTTTTACTGAACAGAGTACTCTCAAAATACACCAGCGCATTCACACAGGAGAGAAACCGTATTACTGTTTCGACTGTGGGAAGAGTTTTACTAAACAGAGTAAACTCAAAAATCACCAGCGCATTCACACAGGAGAGAAACCGTATCACTGCTCAGACTGTGGGAAGAGTTTTACTGCACAGAGTAGTCTCAAAAATCACCAGCGCATTCACACAGGAGAGAAACCGTATCACTGCTCAGACTGTGGAAAGAGTTTTACTACACAGAGTCATCTCAAACTGCACCAGCGCATTCACACAGGAGAGAAACCATATCACTGTTCAGACTGTGGGAAGAGTTTTACTTTACAGAGTGAACTTATATTACATCAGTGCATTCACAAGAGATAGAAAAGTATCCCAAATCTGTTCCTCTGCCATAAAAAATGCAAACCTTAAATCTTTCAGACAGCCAAAAACACCTCATCATGCACAAAATCTTCACTCTGTTACAAGAACTTCATTTAAAAATGGCTTTTTACAGGTTCAGAAAAATGAATCTTATCCAGAGATGATGTTTACTGAATTTCATGCTGTGTTTTTATGTATGTTTGTATACCTACATTAGTTAATGCCTGCAGAGCTCTTCAACACTTAGTGTTGTGTTTCAAGAAGTTTTTACACACAGAATCATAAATGGTACCACTAACAGCATAAACTAGGAACATACATTTTTACAATTTTTTCAGTGATATGCTGAATAAATAGTAAAGCGATGATGCTAGCTCAGAGTAAAATCGTATATTAAATCTCAGCATTAGCTTTAGAACTAATAATAAACAAAAGTGAGGATTTTATCATTCTGGGACATTTTTAGGTTTAAAAATTGAATATGCTTTGCCATAAGTAGGAAATGATCATTTGGTCAACTTATGTCATTTACAGCCTTAACACATTCTCAATTGTTTACATATAAAAACTTTCTTTATTTTTTCCTCCACTCCACGTTTGTAGTTGGAGCGAGGGCACTGCCAGTGTTTGCTCCAGATGTTAGATTAGCATTACTTAGTCTTTTAAAATTTAGATGTCGTAGTTTAAAGGAGTAGAGTATTCTTAGGAGTAGAGAATATTCTTAGCTTGCAACAAAAGGCCAACAAAATCCTTTTCAGAGTTTAAAAAAAAAAAAAAAACGGTCTAGCTGTAGTTTCCATACTGAAAGCAACACTCAGCAGGCTATGCAGCAGTAAGACTGCAGGATCCTTGATTCCCTCTACTGCACATGTGTCAAACACAAGGCCCGCGGGCCAAATGTGGCCACATCCAAGCGAGAGCTTGTAAGATCTTAGTGTCTATAATAAATAGGTCAGAAGCGTTCTTTGACCAAAAACTACATTTCCCACAATGCTTGATTGTATTACCCGCGAAGTTACGGCTTACTGCCACTACACGGCAGTGTAGTCATTGATGTGGAAACCCTGCCGGAGGGAAGGCGTAACTTCGCGGGTGGAATTGAGACATACAAACGTTTATCCCATAATGTCCAGAAAAAGAGAAGCTGATGCAGACGGACGGCTGTGCTTCAAGGCGAAAGACAGGTATGACTTTTGTGTTACGAAGAGTGTTACTGACCAAAATAAACGCTTGTTAGGAGAGATATAAGTTCTGTGTAAATATTTATAAGACAATAGCTGACAAAATCTGTTTTAATGACGTTAATAAACATCACTGTGACAGCGCTAGTCACAGTTTCACCTCAGCAAAGGAGGAGCACGTGAATCACTTATCTAACCAGCCTTTACTGATTTCTGCCCCCAATAACCCTTTCAATAACCTCCAATAGCCTTTAATAGTCTCCAGTAGCCTTCAACAGTCTAACCTTGCAGCCATGGTGTGTTCTAAACTCCGTAGTTATAAACATCCTGAGGTTAGCAGCGCGCTAACTGACCTGTTTATAATGTAATCCGAGCAGTGACTCCGTGACGCTGCTCTAAACTGCTGCTGTTAGCTGCTTGGGCTGAAAGATGAACTGTAGAGAGCTGTATTATCCGGTTAGTGGGGTTAAAATCTTTATTTTCTACACAGAAGAATTTTAAAAACTGTAAAAACGCTCCAGACTGGCTGAGCTGAGCCCTGTAGCCCGTGGCTGGGCTGTAGCTCTGACTCAGTAAAGACTGCGGGCTTGTGCTGCTGCTGCAGCTCCGACTAGTGGTTGTATGAGGAACTGCTAAATCTATCACATGTTCTTAACAGCTCACAATTTTTAATTTTATATTTATTAAGCCTTATTTCAGTATCAAACGTTTTGATCAAAGTTAATGTATCTTGTATTTTATGTCATTTCTATTCACTTGACTAGTTTGGTTCTTGATTGATGGAGTTTTTGGATTTCATAACATGACAAATTAAAAGGATTTATGTTAATAGAGCAACAAGCAAACATTTTTTCCATGCAACTGTAATATTTGATTGAATAAATAGTATATTGAGAGTTATTTAACATTAAGGAGTAATTACATTCATTTTATATTACATTTGGTTACATTTTATTACATTTATAAGTTCCATCTGGTCCTCAGAGGACAGCCAATATGCCAATGTGGCCCTCGGCTAAAATGAGTTTGACACCCCTGCTCTACTGGTTTTCTCATTGGTCTATGGTTCAGTCAGTCTGATTAAAAATCTGCAAGTTAATCTACAGGGATATTTGGTTGTGTTGTGTTGCTAAAGTTATATACTCTGTTATCTTTTCCTTATTTGGTATCGTTTTGCTAAAGGTTTTTTTTTATATCTCTAAAGGTACTAAAAATATCTAATCCATTTACTTTATTGATTGTTTTATCCAGTACCAGCTATTATCGTTGTTTTACATCACCTTATGTATTTACTCATATTCATATCTATGTGATTCAATAAAATGCTTTTATATTGCAAGATCTGCAATCTTATCTATTCTTTCAACTTAAGCATTTAGCCAAAAGCTTTTGTGCACAGCCAAACATACATTCAAGCAACCACTATATACAGTGCCTTGCAAAAGTATTCGGCCCCCCCTTGAACTTTTCAAACTTTTGCCACATTTTAGGCTTCAAACATAAATATATGATTTTTTTGTTTGTTTTTTTTGTGAAGAATTAACAAGTGTGTAAGAATACGGAGGAGTTTTGCCTTACTATGTTCATTGTTCATTGATTAAAGGGTTAATCTGTGTGTAACTAAATCAGCATTTCACTTAATCAGTATGTTATTCAAGCATTTAGCACGATTCATGATGATTCACATTGTGACTTAGAATGTATGTATATTGTGTCCTTGTGCTCAAAGCAAGGCCGTTTTTCTTGCAACTTAGCATGATTGATTTTTTCCAGCAGAACCATGAGTTTCTGTACATGTAATCTATAGTCTGATAAGGTTGGGGTGACCGAGTTCTCGGCTGACGTATAGGATGAATAACTGCTTATCAGTATCAGGATCCGGGGGGTGTGAGGAGCCTCCTCACACACCATTAGACTGAGGCCAGGCGAATGCCTGTTTTTATTAGACTCTGTCTAGGAAGAAGAGTAGAGTTGGGCAGGAGAGCTTCTCCCGAGAGGGACTACAGAGCCACAGGTCCTGTTCACACAGCCGAGAACTCTGGAAACCCCAACTTTTCTCACCTTTGGGTTTTCCTCTTATTTTCACCTTTTTATTTCAATTCAATTTTTCAATAATCTTTTTACTCAATTTTTGATGTATCCAAAAAAACTGTTTTGCTCAGAAGATTCTTTGAATAAAATCTGATGGAACTACAATTTTGGACTGGATCTCCTTTTCTTCTTTATGACGTATCATGCCAGATACATCATAATTCGAACAGTAGATCAATAATCTTTCAATCGTGAAGTGGAACGAAATTTATTGGATACACATTATGTTGAGATACTCAGTATTTTGAGAACATTGGTATTTAACTTGTGTGAAACTGACACCAATAAATCCATAACTCCTGCTATTTACTTACATAGAAGTGTTTTTTTTCTCAGTAGCTCAGTCGCTGTGAAGTGTGGAGAATAGTTTTGCAATATATTGATTATCGCTGAATCACAGTTTTGAGATATCACCGTTATCATTAATTTTCCACTTTACTGAAATATGCTGAAAAAAACTTGAAAGTGGGCCTTGAAAGTGCTTGAATTTTACCTTGTAAAAGGTGTTTGAACCCTGTGTTTAAAAACCCCAGCAGCACTGCTGCACCTGATCTACATGTACCAACACAACACACACAAACACGTCACCACATTAGTGTCAATGCAGTTTTAAGAAATATTTATCATGAAAATAAAGCTCTCTGGCGCTGGGAATTAAATATACAGGGTAAAATTTAGGCTAATCGGATATGCAGGTGAAAAAAATAAACTACAGTTTGTGGAACTACAAAAATGGACACATCAAAAACAGGTAAACTTAAGCAGGCTGTGTGTGTATGTGTGAATATGTGTATGTTTATACCTACAAATCTCAAATGTAAATTGACATAATATGGACCATTAAATGACGGTAACAACCTGACCGTTTGACACTTAGCTAATCGGCATACCAGTAGGAGAGAGCAGAGATAGACTGGCTGTGTATGAAACGGTAGGCAGCTACCACAATCCCTCATGCCTGAGCTGTTCATATGTTAACACCCACTAAATGATTAACCCTTTACAAGTATTAATATGAACTTTAGGAAAAAGAATATAAACAGAATTGCCCTTTTTTCTATTGTGAGTTAAATGAAGTCACTGCTGCCTATTCTAATAAGCTAACCGTATGACTAGCTTGACGAGCTCTGGGGACATTTTTACATGGGATGTGTCTGAAAGATCTGTGGACAAAAAGACATTACTTAAATTAATGAAAAGTATTATTACAAATGTAACAAAATGACTTTCTGAGCTGAAAACAAAAAAAAACAAACAAAAAGAAAATATGTTTTATAAAATTTATTGAGATATCATATATATCCTATACCCAGTTTATAGACACATTTAAGACATACCGGGGTTGGACAATGAAACTGAAACACCTGTCTACAGTCACTCAGTGTTGGATCTTAGTTTGCATAAAAATAAATCTATGCCAGTTTTTACCCTGAGCTCTGGCTCGCTTCTTTTTTTCCTCCTTTTTTCCTCTCTGTATCACAAACTCTTCTAGTTCCTCCCTTTACCCAAGTTTCACTTTAGGAAGTCTTTTACGTACACTCTAAAAAGAAATGTGTCAAAAATGACTCAGACTGTGTCGAATTTTAACACATTGTGGGAGTGTGCTCAGAGACGACACATGTTGTGTTGATTCTGACACATCCAGTGTGTAATCCAATTTTACACACTAAATGTGTCAGGCTAATGAACTCACAAATGTGTCATTTTTTACACAACTTGTGTTGATTATGCATAATCAAGATAATGTATCAAATATGTTAAAAAAAAGCATGAAACGAATTAATTCAATTCCATTTTTATTATCATGCCTATATATGGTTAAATTTTCTTTTGGAATAAGCAATGAATTAACATTCACGTGTTTGATTTTGAACTGTAACAAACATGACTGTTTTTACATTTAAAATGTTACAGTTTCGTTTGGTATAAGTAATAAATTAACTCGATGTTTTTTAGATATTTTAAATGTAAAAACATGCATGCTTGTGACTAATTCATTGTCTTCTGTGATAATGAACACCTAAAAACAAAAGTCCAAACAGTAAAGGGGTGTATAAAACATAGCTCATATAAAATTAGTCACAATTGTTCACTGTTCTCACGTATTTTTAGAAAACCTGATGAATTTAACATTGAACATCAGTACAGAAATAAAATTCCCTTTTTATAAAAACAGAACTACAAAACGTGAGGCTAAACAATTTGGATCTTGGATTCAAGTACAGCTTGTCTGTGTTGTAAATGGCTAGTACATCAAGAGGCCTAACATCTGAAGCATCATCTAAGCTGATCATTTCATAGTCATTAGTTCGCTTGACATATGCATAAAAATGCTCATCAAAGTACTCAATTGAAAGAATGCAGATAAACATCAAAAAGGACTCAGCATCAGCCCGTGGTATGATGTGAATTATCTCACCAAACAAACATTCTCCACAGTGTTTGGTTTTAAGTGGCAGCACACCACCTGTTCTATATGTTAGGCCAAGTACAGTATGTGAAGTAACAAATAGTGCACGGTGGTACATGTTAACTGGTGATCTCTGTAAAGATGCTTAGTAAATGATTTGATGATGTGGTAAGTCCTTGGACAACCATCCTGGCTGCAAATAAGAATGAAGTTCAGTCCCTTTGACAATGCATGTATTTCACGAAGATGCCAAATTAGCTTCTTTACTTCTGTGAATTGTGACTGTCGACATTCTGGACAAGTGTACATTATGCTGTGAATTGTGATGCTTTAACCTTCGAAATGAGCTTCAGTACCTTAGCTTTCCGGCTAGTTGAGAGAGGCATGTCATAGATGTGTTCAAAGAAGCAGAACACGGAGCTTAGCTGACATGGGATAGGCCAGGTTACACACCCAGTAGAGCTTAAATAGCTTGTCCACAGCAGATGTCAGTCCTTCTTCAAGGGGAACAGTGATTCGGTCACTCTTTCCAATGATGACATGTTGCTTTGCGGCAGCCCTCAGATTTCCAACACAGATTAGCTGGGGCTGGTGGGTCTGTGAAGGACAGACATCACAAAGAGAAGCAATGCTGCTTCCAGCCTAAAATGTAACCAAACAAAAGAAACCAAAATTTGAGTTTAATCAGTTGTTACTGCAGTTAATAAGCATGTACACAATTACATACTTTCACACTTGATTAAACTAAATCAGCCACCTTCAATGTCCTTTATGATTTATTTGTTTACTAAAAAAGGCAAAATGTATCTTATAATAAAATTATTCTAGATAGACAGACAAATCGATAGATGGACTTACTGGAACAAAATCAACAAGGAATGTTAATGCAAACTTCACTCAACATCGACTCATTGCGACTGGTGGCAGAAGATGTGTATGGACTACAAGCATAGTGTAACACTTCTCATCTGAAAATGAGACACAGACACAAATAAAATAAGATTACACAGAGGCTGTAGCATTATATGTGAAATCTAATGAGAGTTATATTTGAAAATATATACCTTCATTCTGGTTTTCCATGTCCTTAAGAGATGCAAGATCACCTGTCTCCATGATGGCAATTGCCTTCAACTTGGGAATGATGGTAGCCTCCCATCTTCTTAAGAACAAATCTCCTTTTCCCTCAAACATTTTACCAAACTCTGTATCAAGCTTTTAAGAAACAAAAAAATGAGACATTTTAATTTAGGTACATAATACCAGCTATAACACACAAATTTCCAAACTGAGTTCCAAACAGGCCACAGACCTTTTTTCACTTTTATCATAAATTAACTGACTGAGAAATTCATATCACCTCCATGAGTGCACATGTTTTTCAGCTAAACGGTGTTATATAATAACCCTTAACAATATTATCAAGTTATTTACATTACACATGGCATAAAACTGACAGTGAGCCCTAATGAAAAAGCAAAATGTAATGTACCTACCAGAGTTGGCATATCCAAGAAGCGTGGGTATTCCTCAAAGATTTCAGACAGGGAGGGGGAATGTTTGGCTATCCATGATCTGCGCCAGGTGAAGGTTTTCTGCATTGCTGCTTTGATCGATGAAATGTTGTCTGTAGAAGGCCTGAGCCTTTTCATCAAGTTGATCCACTCACTTGTCCCACTACCATCTTCCTCCTCCTTGTCCGGATTAGGACCATCTTCACAGCGTCGTTTGTTTGACCTATAACGCCGCTGACCATCTTCTAGCTTTCGATGAATGTTGCGCAGTCTCATTTCCAAAAATCCAGAATGAGAATCTGGATTGTAAAAGTGCTCCTGGCATAAAAAAAAAGTCAAACGCATAACAGAAAAAACAGTAAGAGCAGCTACTGGTAAGATAATGTTGTTAATAAATAAGAATAACAAACATCTCTGGAAAAAAACTATATATTTTCAAGTGTTGTACTAAAGCTAAGAGAAATGTACCAAACAAATCACATAAAAAATACAAATAATTAGATGCCACTTCACTTTTTACTTTTGGCATTTAACTGCAGTACAAAATTAAGAAATTAAAAAAAATGGCATTTACAAAAGATGCTAGGGACACTGTTGCGTTTGCTAGTCTTAAGGATTTAATTTTTTTTGTTTCAATCTCTAGTTTTCAGATTAAATTTATGTACACAAATACACTAATTGACATGAAAAAAAAAATATCTGAAGAGCAGTTTTATTATTATTTAAATTTGAGCAGATGCTTATCCTTACATAAGCTAACCACAACATAAATAACATAACATGCATGAGCAAGAATCATGCCCAATTTTAAAAACAATCAATATGTTTTTGTACAATCTACAACTGAGAACCAAAGCATGTGCTTACAAATCCTTCCCCGTTTCCATCCACCTGGACTCTCAGGGAAGACAGCGATGATGTTCTTTGCTAGAGCCACTTTTTCAGTACTTGTTGGATAAGTAATTAATAGAAGAACAACAAAACCAACTCAAAACTTAAATATAAAGCATTTACTCTGCTGTACTTTAACAGCGTTATACAAGCCACTATAATTTGCTGTATTTTTTTTTTTTTTTTACTTTTCTTGAATATGTTAAAAAGGTGGTTTGTTTTACTCACAATCCATGCTTTTCCACCAGGTCAGATACACATAATTTAACAAGCTTTATTCTTGCTTTTTCTGTCACAGTGCCTTTGGTTTTGAGTTCATCAAGTGTCTCTGGTGCTTTCTTTTCCAAAATGGACCTCAGTTTTTCATGCTCTTGTGAAACTTGAGTATGCTGCACAAAGAAAATCAGCATCTACTAAATGTACTTTCTAAAAAAAACAAAAAACAAATGCAGTAATACAATATAAATGTAAATACCTGAGCTTGGGACACTGAAGTGGCCATAGGTTGAGATGATTCAGTCTCTTTGCATGATAAGAACAGCTGGAATCTATCTAAGTTCCTGATGTCTACATTCCTCTCTACGTCAATAAATTCCTGAAATTGTGGTTTGAATTTCAGAATTCTCACAACAACATATCCAAGTTGTTCTGCCGATGCTGTTTCAATAAGATGCTCAGTGTTGCCAACATCATAGATCTTCCTTGAATATTCTCTCTCATCCCTGTAGATGGTGGCAAGAACTTGAAAAAAACTTGTTGCAGTTTCTTGGTTCTGAAAACAAATTTGAGAAGAAATTAAACATGAGAAATCTTAAAAATATAGTGCCTTAACTCTCTATCTCCAGCACGCCACTCTACTCTCACAGATAGCTAACTAACTGGGTTATCTATGCATTTTTTTATTTTATTAAACTATTGAGTAAACTATGGAAGCATGTTCCCGCCACCTAAAAAAGTAAAAATAATCCAGCACATTTTTTTATTATTATTAAGTAAACTGCTCTCATTATTTTGACATACTAAGTCATTATTTTGAGATAGTAAGTCATTATTTTGAGATACTACGTCATTATTTTGTGAACTGTTTTCTGCTGTAACAGTAAGGAGTTGACTAATTGAGTTCCACATCGCTGTTCTGCTCAATTATACACATACATACCATACAGAATAGTCAGAGACACAGCCACTCTCTTTAACACACTAAAATAGAAGTCCAGTGTGTTATTAAATTAATCTAATATCTCCGGAGGCTTATTTTGATATTGTATGATTCTTCTAAAAGCACCAATATTTCTCAATATCTCAGAATATTGAAATAGTATCTAAAAATAATGACATACTATCTCAAAATAATGAGATAGTATCTCGAAATATTGAGATAGTATACCAAAATAATGACTTAGTATCTCAAAATATTGAGATAGCAGTTAACTTAATAGTAAAATTATTATTATTCAATTTTTTTAGGTGGCAGGAATGGGCTTACCCAGAATAGTTTACCCAGGCAGTTAGCTAAGCTAGTTAGTTAACCTAGGTTAGCTAGTCATGCACCAAATTTAGCCAGCTAGTTAATGCATCCATCCTCTTTTTCAGAGTTTCTTCAATCATGGCCACTCTTTCTCAAGAGATTCATGTGTCTGGCCTACTGGGTGATCAGGTAAAAAGTTGACCTCTGCTCTTTTAGACTTCTTCATGCGGGCCTTGAGCCCTTCCGCCTCACCACTTTCTCTTTTGCGGTTGACATTTACTTCTGAGCATCCGGCATCCCGCAATTTCGTCCGGTAGTTGCCAAGTTTGAATTTAATGCTCATCACCCAGCCATCCCAACCAGAACCTGTGCCAGGTTCAGTAAGGCATGGATGTTTATGTACAAGAGCCGATGCAACTGACGCAATCTCCCCTGCATCAGGATATGCTTTGATGTCAAAAATGGCCTGCGCAAGCTTGTCTAATATCTCGGACTTCATGTCCCTGCGCATAGGCGTAGGAACCGGGGGGGATGGGTGGGACATGTCCCACCCAATATTAGAAACAGGTGGATTTGTCCCCCCCAAAAATGACATCAGTTCGCTCAGATCAGCTGTATTATTAATGAGGAGACAGACCGGACCAATCACGGAGCCGGTTCAGGTATTAAGTCACGCCTCTCAGTAGAAACAGCCAATCAGCTTGCTGGTTTTGCGGCGCGCGGAGCAGAGGCAGTTTGCTGTTGGGGAAGCCCCGCCCCCTCGCTGTGAGATTTAGCAGCGGGATCGGGACGCAGCAGCTTCAGCTGATTTTAAAACAGAGATGGATATACGGAGATTTTACTAAAAGAAAGGTAACGATAGGCTAACCACGTAAACTGTGATATGTTTCTGATAGCTGGTTAAAAATATACGTCTCTGAATCAGTTTAAACCCACTGTGATTAATAAACTGCAGCTGTGTTAGTGTGTAAGCTTATCTTTGGAATTAGCTAGATTGGGAGTCAGGGTTAAAGGAAAAAAATAAAATATATATGTAATGTTTCCCTGTACCTGATCAGCTAATCACTTTAATTTTCAAACTGTTTATTCATTTAGGATTACAGGACTTACTGTGAGCTATAATGAACGAAAATTGATTTAACTAACTAGTTATCTAGAAGCTGGATGTAGATGATCGCCAGAATTTCGTACAGTACTTTAAGTTGGTAGTTTAAAGCAGTTACTTAACCCCGATCACTGCCCTAAACTAGTGTTTTCCACCTGATCCAGCTGATCAGCTAATAAACAGTCATTTACTGAGTTTACCTGTTAAATCCTTTAGCCCCCTATGGAGCCTAAATTAATCATGTATATCCACCAGAGGAAGCTCTAGAATATGCAGAACAGTGTTAATATGCAGTAGAATATGTAAGAACTGGGTTGAGAAACACTGCTGTAACGTGACTTCTGTTCATTTGTATTTCACAGTAAGACCACATGTCCTGACGTTTATAAAAATCTCTATGAAACGTAAAGTTACATTCTTTTACATAAAAGGACACCATCTTAAGAAGAGCTCTCAGTAGAAAAAAATAAAAGTGCAGGAGAAAATGTAAATATACAACAGAATTGACATGCCAATACATAATAATAATAATAATAATAATAATAATAATAATAATAATAATAATAATAATAATAATCTGTTATTTTAAATATTAGGTGATAACTCAGACATTGCTTGCATAATATTTCTAACAACAGTAGCTGTAATGTGGAGTAACATGTTTAGGTTGTAAAATCACCTTATAATAATAATTTACTTTTAATTAAAAGTAATTTCCACAAATGTTGTTCTAGGAAACTATTGAGTGGGCTTGGGTTCATATTGGCAAATGTGTCCCCCCCAATATCAAGCCCGCTCCTACGCCCTTGAGTCTTATACATGTTTTGCTCAAACTTCTGTCTGTATTGTACAGCACTTTGGTTAGCTCTTGTGGTTTTTAAATGTGCTTTAGAAATAAATTTGACTTGACTTGACAATACTTATTCCCTTGTTTAGACATTCAAAATTAATTAGCAGTAACAGATTCTTAAAAACTGCTTTTCAAATACTCTATAATACTCTATACTCTACATTAGTGTTTGTTCTGCAAATCATCCAACTAAACATTTATTTATGAATGATTCTTATACCCTGTAATTAAATGTACAGTTGGATCAGTGTTATGTAAGCACTGGTGATATCCTCGATATTGCCCACCTTTGATTTTCACTGTCCACTATCCAAACCATGTATTTCTGTGTGCTTCTTTAAACCACTTTTATTGATGAGCATTAAATTGTTTTTTAGAGCGTTTAAAATGAACAATGCACATAAAGAAATGTATTCTAGTAAAAATAAATATAGGTAGCAAGAGATACATACATGTGATAATATGTACAATCGTTGCCCACAATAATAATAATAATAATAATAATAATAATAATAATAATAATACATTTTATTTAAGGCGCCTTTCTGTCACTCAAGGACACCTTACAAGTGCAAAATAAGCATTAAATAAAACATACAAAATACACAACATTTAAAAAACAGGTTAAAAAAGAGAAAACAATCAGATGGAATAGGCAAGTTTAAACAGGTGAGTTTTGAGGGTGGATTTGAATTGTGAGAGTGAGTTAATTTGTCTGATATGAGGTGGTAAAGAGTTCCAGAGTTGGGGAACAGAGCGGCTGAAGGCTCTGCTCCCCATGGTGGTGAGGCGAGCAGTGGGGATGGTAAGGTGGATGGAGGAGGAAGATCGGAGGGAATATGAGAGATATAGAGAGATATGGTGGAGAAAGATTGTGAATGGCCTTAAAGGTGAGCAGAAGGATTTTGTAATTGATACGGAACTTTACTGGGAGCCAGTGGAGCTGTTGGAGAACAGGAGTGATGTGATGGAAGGAGGGGGTTCTACTGATGATACGGGCAGCTGAATTCTGGGCCAGTTGAAGCTTATGGAGAGTTTTATTGGTGAGACCAAAGAGAAGAGAGTTGCAATAGTCTAATCGAGAGGTAACAAGGCTGTGTACAAGAATGGCAGTGGCATGAGCAGTAAGAGAAGGGCGAAGACGGTTTATATTGCGGAGGTGATAGTAGGCAGACTGGGTAATGTTGTTGATGTGTGATTGAAATGAAAGAGTACTGTCCAGGATGACACCCAGACTCTTTACCTGTGGGGAGGGGGAGACGGAACAGTTGTCAATGTTAAGAGACAGACTGTTGGTTTTGGATAGAATTGATTTTGTGCCTAGGAGGAGAACGTTTTAGTAGATTTGAATTTAACCATAATTTTATTTCAGCCAAACAGTCAGTAAGGTAGGAGGGTGGAAGATTAGAGGTGGGTTTGGTGGCAAGGTAAAGCTGGGTGTCGTCCGCATAACAGTGGAAATGGATGTTGTATTTGCGGAAGATATTACCAAGGGGAAGGAGATAAATGATGAATAGGAGAAGTGACAGGAGAAGGCAGAGAAGTAAAAGTTTTGAGCTGAATGAACTGAGTGCGGGTGGTGAGGTATGATTTAAACCAATTTAGAGGAGTCTGAGTGATACCAATGGAAACTAGTCTATTGAGGAGTGTGGTGTGACCAATGGTGTCAAATGCTGCATTAAGGTCAAGAAGGATGAGGATGGAAAGTAAACCGGAATCAGCTGCCATGAGGAGGTCATTAGTGATTTTTATGAGCGCGGTTTCTGTACTGTGGAGAGGGCGAAATCCAGATTAGAACTGTTCATACAGGTTGTTGCAAGACAGAGCTCAAGGATTTTTGAGATAAAGGGTAGATTAGAGATTGGCCGTAGGTTATTAAAATTTGTGGGGTCAGCACCAGATTTTTTTTAAGATTGGGGTTATTGCAGCAGTTTTAAATGATGCAGGAACAGTTCCAGTGGAGAGAGAAGAATGGATAATAGCGGAAATTAGAGGGAGCAAGGAAGGGAGGCAGGCTTTGACCAGACCTGTAGGGAGAGGGTCTATATATATATATATAGAATTAGTAAATATTAAACATATGTAAACTCTATATTTTTGCTCTGGTTTTGCTCATTTGCTCCAAATAACCTAATTAATTTTGAACTCATTGGTCAGGGACCTCTCTGCTTGTCAAACCAGTCCAGAAGAGATACTTCTCTGGATCAGTCAGTGGTCAGAACAGTATGGACCTATATTAACATTTAACTGTTTTTTTGCGGATTTATATTTAACCCCATCACTCCCCCACGCGGAACTCTACATTACATCTTATTCACAAACACACAGGGCTTTGCCGGTACTGCACACACAGGGAGACACCAGAACATATACTATTACACTGTGTAAAACATTCTTCACAAAGACAAATTTTATTTGATACATTAACAACAAAGGGTCATAAAGATATTTCCTTAAAGGGTTTGCTATCATATGGCTCTGGGATGGGTTTAGTACACAAGCAGGTGCTGCTGTTTTTAAAGAGTGTTGGGATGTTTAATTAAATAAAATTAAATCAATTAAGTTTTTTTTACATCATTTTAAACCATATGTCTTTCCATGTTATGCCTATGTCTGTGGCAGGGTGGATATCCTAGGTCAGAAACTTCATGAAAATGTTTAAATTAATGCTACAAATTGTATGCCAAAAATGAGTTTGACCACAAAAAAACATGAAAAATGTATAATAATATTTAATTGTCAAAAAGGTTTGGGGTCCAATGGCACCCAATCCCAGGAATGACCCTGGAACTCATCAGGTTACAAGTTAAAACTATGGATATCATTAACTGTAACTGTTGAATGAACAAAATGTTATTTTTAAACCACATATTCATGAGATTTACACATAACATATTTATTGTTCCAAAGTAACAGCTCATGAGGTAAGAAATTAGGTTTGTAAATCAGTAATCATTATACAAGTGCTTATCTGTCAAAGGCTGATCATTTTATAAATATATATATTTTTTTCACATTCGTATTTTATTGCATTGTATAATAATAATAATAATAATAAGAACAACAACAACAACTTTTATTATTATTATTAAAATTTCTTAGTAAAATAACAATTTGCTAACATGTTTTATTATAATATTTATTATTACAGGAGGCTGTGGAGAGGGGTTAAGTTGTTTATTTTTAAATGATTTCAACGGTTTTCCGTTATTTTAGTAATGGAGAGACTGCGGGCGGTCGGTGGCCAAATAGAAGATCTTATACAGAGTCTCACCCATTTACACCAAAGAGCGATAGAAATACTTCAAATTTTGCATCAAATTAATCAACTGATTTTAGACCTTCTTAATATTCTTTCGGGAATCAATAACAGGTATGTGCAGCGATTTAGGTAGGAGGTGCTCATCAGCTAACAAGAGTTTAAACTATGATTATAAGTAACTGGTGAATGAACAAAATGTTATTGTTAAACCACATATTCATGAGATTTTCTTATAGATAATATATTTATTGTTCAGGGGTCAGGGTCGCCTCCCCCTGCGAATGCTATTGGCTTATATTGTTAGGGTTTGTGACGGACCGCCTAGGAGGCGGAGAAAGCCGGAGGAGGCGGAGAAAGAAGGACAGCAGGAGAGTTAGCTAGCTGGCTATGCTAACATCCAAACAACGACCGGGCTCTCCGGCGCTGTTTTCCCGCAGGCGCTAACCCGGGCAGACAGGGCCGGAGAGCTGGTTGTTTGGATGTTATCATAGCCAGCTAGCTAACTCTCCTGCTGTCCTTCTTTCTCCGGCTCCGGGAGATGGCGGTCCGTTACAAACCTTGGAAACATCAGCCAATAGCATTCGCTGAGGGAGGTAACTCTGACCCTGATCAGTTTAGGTGAACCAGAACTACCCCATTAGCGATGGAAATTCCGGCTCCCAAGTGGCTCCTTAGATTTTTTGTGGTTGCTTAAATCATTTTATTACCAAATTATGTTTAAACTTATGTTTAATTAGTAGTGTAAACCATACATTAAATTAAATATGTATTATTTATAAGTTTTTTGTATAAATAAATACATTATAAAAACATCTCAAATACACAAACAGGTCGAATCTCTAAATGTGTATATTATTTGTGAATTTGCAACTATATACAGTGGAAGCAGGTGATGTTTTTTGCAAAGTTTAGCAAAGATTGGTATTCAAAAAAGGAGCTAATTTTGAGGGGTTGATTCTGTTTCTGTTATGATCTGCCCTGTTTTGGAAGAGATGGGACAGATGTTGTTGCTACAAAACACAGTTTCTGTGAGATCACATGTGTAAGAGGTGGGTAGATTGAGCATTCCCCTTCAGTGTTTAATGCTCCTTTGGTCAATCAGAATGTGAATCAGTATCACATCTTTCTTTTCAATGTTTCATTGTATCTAAATTCTGGCAAGACTTTTCTTCTTCTTTTTTTAAGAAGAAAACTAACATCTCTGTGAATATGAACCTTGGTGATATAGTGTTTCTTTTTTCATACCCTGGGCTTTATATAGAGTATAATATTAATATTATTATTGTATTAAGTAAATACTACATTCACTGTTGTAAATACTTGACATCAATACCAAAATCTTCTTACTTGATTTACTTCACTTTTAAAATCCTTAGAATTTCTTGAATAAGAAATACCTAAAAACTGTAGGAATGTATGATGTATATTTTTATGCTGTCTTCTATTGTGGTTTATATGTATCATCTTGAAACTTGAAATTAAATAAAAATTACACTGTAGAACTGAACGAGATTCACACTGTAAAGGTGTAACTAATAAACCATCTTTATCCAGCGCTCAAAAAAGAGAGCTCCACTTTTCAGTTTAAAAGCTAAGTAGTACTACAAATCAAGACAAATCAGGTTATGAGGATTGAAATTTAGATATAGCTTAAAAGTTTAAATGTAGTCTCATCTCTCTTTTAGAACCCCAAATCAGAAATTGTTGGGACATTATGGAAGTAGTATATACAGCATTTTTGTTTTAAGTTTTGGGCACAAAAGCACTAATCCATTTATCTCAGAAATATGAGTGTTTTACCTGAAAAAAAGCACCACATATGATTTGAACAGATGCAAATAAACATAATACATAAAGTAAAAAAATAACAAGGAATTCTTAAGTATGTTATATCCTGTGAGCCAAGCTGAAGAACAAAGTGTAGTTCCAGATTTCTACTGTATGCCCTCAGCCAGCATGTGTATATGTTCAGTTCCATCAGCAGCTCACCTGATTTACCAAATTTAACAATTGACCAAACCAGGTGTTGATATGATGAGAACTAGAAATAATCCCATTAAGCTTGCTGTTTACAGATGCTAACCTGGCTTAGCTTTAGCTAAGGATGGGGCAAAAATCCAAAGCTGGTAGAGACAAACCCCAAAAAGTATTGATATAGGGGGGCTAAATACTTTTGCACGTCACACTTTTCAGATTTTTATTTGATGAACATATTCAAAACAATGTATAATTTTCATTTCACTTTTACAATTATGTGTTACTTTGTGTTGGTGTGTCACTTAAATTCTCAATAAAGTCCAGTTTTAGTTTGTTGTAAGATGACAATGTATTTTTAAGCAACACTATTTTAAACATGATTCCATTTATAAAAGCATGAACAAAACTACTTGAAAATATACATGAAGTGAATAACTTGGGAATCCGCAGAGGTTGGTGTTTTCTACCAGCTCCACAAAAACATGATCTCCAGCAGAATATATTGAATTTCATATACCAGCACTTATTATACCACCTCAAGCTTTAGTAGTTCAGTAGGTTTACCTGTTCAGGAGTGCAGGTGAAATGAATTACTGACAATCAGGATGAAACACTAAAGGAAACAGACAACAAGCCGTTATTCTAGTCAACAGTCTCACATCACAAATCAATTATCAATCAGTTAAAATTGTTTTATCAAATACGTTTTACTTAATATCATCTCACATTAATGAGAAAAAGTATTTAGGAAAACCAAAAGGACATTTGAGAAGTGCAACTATATGACATCATAATCTAGGAGAAAAAAAGGAAAAATGAGGAGAACGAAGAGATTATTGCCTGGGAATTAGACCCAAAGTGTAATTTGACCTTTTCTTATATTACATCATGTGCTGTGTTCACAGAATCATTATGGAAAAAATCCACAGTAATATTTGTTATGCTTCGGGATTCTGACTGTCTGATATATTATGTCTTAACTCTGACAGTCAGTGTTTTCACTTAAAACTGATGAGAAAATGACCTGGGAATTAGGCCCAAAGTGCAATTTGGCCATTAAATATATCATCATATGTACAATTTCTAGTGTCATTATACAAAATATCAAACGTGATATTTACTCTTCTTTGGACTTTGACAGTGTGAAGTAATTCATTTTACATCTGACATTTACATTTATAATGCATGTGTGTGTGTATAATACATTAGCCTTGTCTCACAGTTTCTCTCTCTCTCTCTCTTTCTCTTTTTCATACTATATATATTACATCAGTAATGTTCAACCTGTGGGGCAGCAGTGCTGCAAAGTAAAATTATTTTAAGGATATATAAATAGTATAGAAAATATAATTTAAGATGTTGCGTTAACAGAATGATACAAAGTTAATTTATTTGCAAAACAAAACATGTTTAAGTCGAACTTGTTGAATGGTTTGGTGTAGTTCAGCCACAGGGAGAGATATTTAATAGATTAAAAAGCTACTTCTACTTTAACAGCAAAAGACCCTGAAGCTGCAGCATCTTCAAGTGAAGCAGCAACTGTATCTCTGACCACGAGAACCAAGAAAAGCAGCATAAATCCAAACAAATAGAATACAGCAGTGAGTATCTATAGCACTGGTCTTTAGTAGAGTTCATGTAGAGTAAAAAAAATGGTTTGTGATGTTTTTCAATGCTAGTAATTATTTGAATATAATGCTATTGTGTAAAAATCACAGTACAGCAAAGTAACAAATCGAATGAGTGATATTTATGATGTTGCACAGGTTAGAATGGTAATATAATCATTATAATGAAATTATAGTTAGTTTCATTGCTGGCTTGTGCACTGCGCACACGTGAGCTCCTCCATTGGTCTGCAGCCGCAGCTCCTCATGAATAAAATTAAAAACTCTGCACTTTGCTCAAATATGTGCGCTAATCAACTCGTGGGGGTGTGAACCAGCAGACAAGATAATGAAAACTTTTTTGATGATATGAGGAATTACAGGCACCTGCCGCTCAGAATTGTAGTTAAACAGGTTTTAAACTCTACGTGCTAAAGAAATGTGGGGTTTTAATCAGACTCATAATGACAGTTTATGAGTCATGCCAGGTCAGGCCCGGGTTCTGGTTGAGCTGGATTTTTTGGGGCCGATCTAAACTCTATTCACATGCACAGGAAAAGGCCATGAAAACCCCTGACATGCCCAATCCTTTAACCTGATCTACACAAAAGCAGAGGATCAGAATTTCCTGAATAATAGTATTATAATGTTACTGAATCAGAATACACAGATTATTTAAGTATAATTTAAAACACTAACACACCACGTGATCTTGAGCTCCGTTGCTCCCCCTGCTGGTTGAACAGCGCTACTTCATATAAACACGCCTTTATAGCAGCTCCGTGTTTTTATCTCCCCAACAGATCAAAGTCCACATTAAGCAGTAATGCGCTTTAAACAGCATAAACTACACTGTGATCAATAAATATCAATCTATATCTGCGCATTTCTCTTCAGTTTACAGCATTATTGATCTGTTACAGCTGATTGTTCTCCAGCCGGTCTGATCTAGACCAGGTCCAGGTCTGATCCAGGCCCGGTTCAGATCTCCATGCTGATCCTGGTTCTTCCAGTGGAATCGGACAACCTAAAAAAGGAGGTTAGAAGCCGAATGAACGGTACACTAAGAAAAAGTAAAAGAAATAAACATTTCTTTATCTCCTCTGTCTGACTTAATATTGCACTATGCAATGTTGGGGGATTCAGTATAAAAAGAACAGGAATGAGAAATTAAGCTTTTTTTTTTTTCTAATTTTATTTCAAATTTTTCCCATTTTCTCCCCAATTTACACGGCCAATTACCCAACCCATTCATTAGGACTCCCCCTATCACTAGTGATGCCCCAACACACCAGGAGGGTGAAGACCAACACATGCTTTCTCCGATACATGTGAAGTCAGCCACCGCTTCTTTTCGAGCTGCTGCTGATGCAGCATTACCGAGCAGCCAGCGCGCTTGGAGGAAAGCACAGCGGCTCGGCTCCGGTACATCAGCTCACAGACGCCCTGTGCTGCAGACATCACCATAGGAGTGATGTGGGGAAAGAGCGCCATCTACCCACCCAGAGGGAGCAGGGCCAATTTTGCTCCCTCTAACGCCGGCAGCTTGATGGCAAAGCTGCATGAGCTGGGGTTCGAACCGGCGACCTCCTGCTCTCGCCGGCAGCGCTTTAGACTGCTGGACCACTCGGCGCCCAAGAAATTAAGTATATTTAAAAGGAAAAAAAAGCAGAGATTTGGTGTGTTGTGTTTACAGTAAATGAAACTAAATACATATGAAGATATAGAAAATCCCCCCAAAAATGTGGGATAATGGTTATTCCTTCTTTTCTATTGGAGAATGTAAAGCTGATGGAATTGATTTATTATTCTATAATCAATTGTTTGAAATAATTAACTACAGATAATTGATTCCCGGAAGGTCAATCTATATTGATTGTTTTTAGAACAACAAGAAATGTATAATTCATAATGTTTACACAGCTCAAGATCGAGTTATTAAAATTACACTTTTTAGAGAACTTAATGTCACGCAGAGCCTACAGCGACCGCTTCATCAGATTCTGGATCAGGAGAAGCACCCAGCCGTGATCATGTCTGTGAGCTCCTCTTTCAGTCTTCAGTCTCATTACTTTGTAAGACATCTACTACTTCATAAGTCTGTCTAATCGAAGAGAGTTTGAGATCTGCTTTAATGCAGGAGAAAGCTCTCCATGTTCTCCCTCAACTTTACTCTACCAACCAGCAAAACTGGAAAGATTTTTTTCCTCTACCAGCATGGATCTCTGATTATGACACTGAGCTATATTTAAAACATTGCTGTGATATTCTGAAGCCTGCAGTTAAACCAGTGGATAATCGTGGAACGTGGTATGAAGCATCAAGTGAAACTACGTAAAGATGCTGTAGATCATTTGGTTAAATGATTATTTTGATTGGTTATCACTGCCTTGTGTACGTTCACTCATTTGGAGGCGGAGCCTAACAGCAGTCTGTGTTTCTGTTCATTTGGCTGCTGGAGTGAAGTGCGGATTAAACAAATAACCTGTGGTTCCTTTCTAAGACTAGAGTGGAATGAGACAACGCTGCCATTTGTACTTTGTGTTCAGACGTGGGACACAACTATTTCACATGCCCTAAATCTTACGCCAACAAATTCAAGCAAAGACTAGGCTTTCCAAGACCAAGTGATCTAAAACGCACAGAATCCGGGGCATCTACAGAGATAGAGACAGGACAGATGCAAGTTCAAGGTACGATCATCAACACTATCAAGATCCTAGAGGAAGAGCAAGTGTCTAAATCAGTCCAGAGTGGAGAAGCGGAAAAAATAAGTGTCTTAAGAGGAGCTTTATGAAGAGGGTGAAGAATCAAATTCAGATGGAAGTTCAGATGAAAGCGACTGGTCAAGCGAATCATCAGAAAGTGGAGAAATATGAAGGACAGTTCCCACAATCAAAAGAAAATGACGATAACCCCTTTATGCAGATGCAATTTTATGCTAATTTTCATGTGATTTGCACCAACTACACTCTAAATCATTGTATCTTAAGTTTTACATAGAGCACAATGATAAATCAGGGTTTAAACTGAACTGAAACAATAATTCACCTCCAGTCTTTTATTTCCATTATTTAAGTTCCGGTTGAGAACATCAAATGCTGACAAAAATGTAAAAAAAAAAAAATAAAAACCCTGTTATTTTTGGATTTTACAGTGTGTGTATGGATGCTGGTGATATAAAATCAGTCATGTTCTACATTTCCTGATTCACCAGGGTCTTGAAAAACAAGGTGCAAAATTTGTAAAAGATACAAGGAAGCATTTCATTTTTTTTATTACCTTATCAAAAATGTAAAACTATACCCAAAACTTTTCTGACACCACATATTGGACATCAAAGTCTTTTAGAAAATAAAAATAGAATTTCTAAAAATCTTATCAAATCCTGTCTGTAGGTTTTCTCTGTAGTATTATGTGGTGACTTGTCTGAAAGACAGGGTTGCAGATAATACAGTTAATATTACAGGAGAAGGGAAATTACTGGGATAAGTATAACATGGGCTAAAAGATTCCTTTAGAGAACTTTTTCCTCTTGAGAGAGACTTTACTCGTTTTGATTCTCGAGTTAAAACACGCATTGATAGAATATATGTTACTAAAGATATAAAAGTCCTAAATTATAGAACTGAACTCATGTAAAATTAAATCTGGGAATCAGAGAACAACGGGGGTTCTGGAAGGGAAACACACAGTGCCTAAAAATATTACTAAAAATCAGAAGAACTAAAGACGTGGAAGTTTAAAACCATTCTAATGCAAAATTATGGGATTAAAATGTTTCTGGTACATAAATGTGAAAAATTTAATTGTGAACAAAATGAATATTACAGTAAACTTACAGCAGAATATGTGGACATTCAAAGCAAAAGAGATAAAACTATAGAAGATTAAGATAATCTTTTAAATTAAAGTCAGAATTGTCTAAGATGAATAAACATTTTTAAATTTACCACTTTAAGCAGGTATGGATAATAGTTACTCAGGAAACAGGAAATGTTATTAAACGGGTAAATGACAAGAGAAATGAAAATGATTAAAGGGATTAGAGATGAGCATGTGAATGTAATAGAAAATAAAAAGAAAAGCAGAAAATTATAAAGGAAACAAAAAAATCACAATTTTTATCAGGCTGTCCAAAATTACAAGCAGAGGACCTCTCATCAATATCAACCAATTACAAAGGAAGAAATTGTTGAAGTAAATAAGGATTTACATGATGGGAAAACTCCAGGACCAGACGGTTAACCTCCGAAATGTTATAAGACATTATTATAGTTTATTACAAAATTATTTTAATGAAGGTATTAGAGATGGAAAAATGAATGACTTGTTCTTTAAATTTGTGATTACCTTGATTTATAATAAATGAATGAATTTAAATAATGATAAGGAATTTTAGATAATTACTTTAGATCAGAAAAAGGCTTTTGACTATGTGTCCAGGAAATATTTATGGAATGATTTGCAGCACTATGGTTTTCCACCAAATTTCCTTCATAAGATCAAGTTATTATATGAAATTAATGCTAAAGCGATTTTAACAGAATTTGAGACACATAGAGGACTCAAACAAGGCTGCCCTTTAAGTGCAGTATTATGTGTGTGTTAGCAGTTAGACCTCTTTTAAATAAAATAAAAAATTATACCAGAATTAAAGGAATTGATATCTTAGGTAAAGAATCTTTTAAACTTACAGACTTTGCTGATGACGACATCACAGTAATCGTAAGAAATCAGAAAGAGCTCAGGATTATAGAATTTATGAAGACGTAGCAGGAGCAAAATTCAATTTGGATAAAACAGAAGACATCTGGATGGGATAAAATGATCCTCTATTTTTGAACTTAGCAATTAAAAATCAAATAAAAATTATAGGACTTTATAACAAAATATAAATGTGCTGAAATTAACTGGAAGTTGAAAATAAATTAAATCAGTGGAAAATTGCAAATTATAAAACTAGGATCCAGGTAATTAAAACTTTTTTTGTCAAAAAATTTGTTCCTTGCTACTATATATATATATATATATATATATATATATATATATATATATATATATATATATATAGTTAATATAATATAATATATTAGTTTTACTACACAACACGGTTCACCAGACACAGATAAGTTAGAGTGGCAGCTTGTTATCTACCTGCTCTGAGCTAGCTAGCTAAGCTAGGTGACTGAAGCTAATTTAGCGATTAGCATGTAGAATTAAAGAGGCTAAAAACAGCAGTAAAACAGCAGGTAGGTGTTCATACTGTCCCCTGTGTGTGTATTTTATATTGTAATTAGTGTATTTAGCCACAGTGGTGTTAGAACTCGGCTATGTGAGCGGTTGCTATGGCTTGTAACTAGGTAGCTAAGCGCTAGCTAGCGTAGCGGCCTCTATTTTCAGCCATTTCAGTCAAAATTGTGGAAGTCTAAGCTTACTGTAAATTAATGTAAGAGCTTTACTCACCCAAATAATCCGTTTTAAGGAGAGAAATCTGTGTAGATTAAAGTCCAGCGCTCGTTTGACTTTGAAAGAAAATGTTTTTTTAGGAAATTAAAGTTTTGTTTACTTCGGTGCCCCTCAGAGACAAGACCTGCTGAATTAAAGGGTCCCCTATTTTACATTCAGCTTAAAATACTCTATATTAACTGAAAAATATATTCACTTAAGCTTTTATTTTAATAATAACAGCTCTTACCCTGATATTGGTGGCTCATAATGTGTTTAATAATGCGTATTTTATTCCTATAGGAGACATGGTGTTTCTTCATTAGGCTCCCTAAGTAGTGTACAAGATAAAAAATCTAGAAAAATAGCCTCACGCTGCGGAAATGCGGTGCGCACTCAACACAGCTTCTTACGCACTGATTTACAACATTGTTACAGATACTAAAATAATGTTTTATGACAGGTTTTTTTTGTAAGAATAAAGTTTTAGTGTTTGTCTAAGGCAGGAGGTGACGTGTTTTGAATTTCCTTGACGCAATTGTTTGATTTACTTTATTAATCATAAATATTTGTATATAATACAATATAATATATAATTTGTGAATTTGTGTGGATTTTTAATGTAATAGTTTTCTATGTAATACTTATTTTTTGTGTGTAATAATCTTGTGACTTGTTGTTTTGTCAGCTTTGTGTGGTGTGTTCAAACAAGTGAATATATTACAGGTCCAGATACAGTAAGTTCTTACATTAACTTTTTCTTTTGTTTGTTTGTTGAGATGATTTTATTCAGCAGCTGCTATTATCTGCTCCTGATCAGGTTTCTAGAGGAGATGTTTTTTGGTGGAGCTTGGAGGCCATCTGCTGGTGGAACACAGACACTGCAGTGATTTATGAATGAGTGAGAATACAAATCTGTTTACCTGTTTTGTAATGTTTTATTTGTTTACATGGATTTGGATTATGAGGGTCACGTATGGTTGTCTAATAGTGTTACTTCTCATGGATCAAGAGAGTTTTTAACTGATCTAAATATTTTATGTGTAGAGTGAGTGAAAAAGATATATATAAAAATGTACAATAACTTTCACACTACACATTTTATTGTTTACTTGATTCAAAAATTGACTGCTCTTACTTTCTGTATCAAAAGTAAGGCTCCTTTTTGGAATACAATATTAGTGTGATTGCCAAACATTGTCATCGGATATGTATATAATATATTATTATTAAGATGTGTGTCTCCATTATGGTCAAACTTTAAGGAAGTGGCGTACCAAATACTGTAGTTCTTTCTACAGTGGAGAATTTAGAGGAATTTGTGGGGGATATGCAAGGTAATATTCAGGAACAAGTATTGAATTTACTCTCAGATGATGATCCCTCCAGATCAGCCATACAACAGTTTTTTTAAAAGGGTGGGCAATCCCTTTAGCCAGTTTAATTCCAATAGCAAATGGAACAAATAATCAATATATTTCAGGGAAAAATGGAATATAGTACAGCCTGTTAACCTGTGTATAAGAGTAAGGTATGATAGCAGACGTAATAGCAGAATTGGAAACTATGAGCAAATTCCAGTTGTTGTCGAGTTCATATACATGTTCCTTTATTGGGAACACTCCGGTTCATGTTCAAGAATGAGAATATTTGTGATATGTTCCAAATATGAGCCGTCTGACAAATATGAGGACTTCTGTGATAGAAGCTACTTCACAAATAATCTTTTTTTAAGAAACAAGTGTGCTCTCCAAATACAACTGTACTTTGATGATTTTGAGTGTGAAAATCATCTAGGTTTAAAAAAAGGATACATAAAGTTGGCTGCCTTTACTTTATCCTTAGAAATCTCCCTCACATGGTGAATTCTACATTAATGAACATTCGTCTGCTATCACTGTTCTACCTCTTGTGAGGGAATTGAAAATATAAGATTACTGGGGTTGCTGTTTCATTTGCATAGGTGGTACACTGGTGATAACTCGGGCATGAATAGCATTCTTGGGTATGTGGAATCTAAATATTTATTGCAGATTTTTCTTAATAGAAAAATCCTTGGTTCAGTTGATTTTTTCAGAAGATGACTCATGTTTAACCCTAAGATCACCTGTTCTGAATGAACAGCATTGTGTTGTCTTGGTCGATGATCAAACATTGCCCTCTTCATTTGGCATTAAGAGAAATAGCATACTTAATACACTGCAATATTTCAATATTGCAGAAAATTATGCTGTTGACATCATGCATGATATTGTGGAAGGGGTTGGTCAATATGAGGTCAAATTGCTATTTGAACATTTCATCTGTAAAGATGGCTTGTTAAACAGGATATATGCTTTCAATTATGGCTATCTGGAGAAGACAAACAAGCCAACAAATATAAATTTTGAATCTGGAGGACATGGGGTTAAATGCATCACAAACACTGTTTGATAAACATTCCTTTAATATTTGGTGACCTGGTACTAGACTATTATTTAACCTCTTAAGCTCCAAGCCTATTTTACCATTTTCCGCCTGAAATTACATACTCACATTTGAAGGCTTATCACTCTAATATTAAATAACTCAGAGTCAAATCTATGAATTAATATTACTTAACAGCCTTTACACAATTCATTTAAGACACTTTAATTATTCAATTGAACATGTAATGGCCAAAATATGGTAAAAAAACAGGAACATTTTTAGGCGCTTTTCAGATTTTCTATTTTTTTTTTTATTTCAGACATATAAAATTAACTATTTATATGGATGAAGGGTTTTACTAGCTAACATTGTAAAATTTGTCCGATATAGCCATAACATTTTGGTGATTTTAGGACTTACTGTGGCCGAGATATTTAGCTTTATTTGCGTCAGTGCGTTTATAAGGGCCAGCGTTTGGTTAGAGAGTTAGGAGGTGTGTTAACCAAAGTGTCTATGTTAACAAAAGTGTATATTTCATGTTTTTGAATTAAAACTAATTTTGTCTTTTAAAAAGATTAAAACCCAATCTTACAAATTTTAGAGTACCTCCCTCCTCCATCAGCAGCCTCGTAAGGACACTTTAGGGACCCATCAGCTATTCACATGTTAAGCACTTGAGGTGCATAGCTCCCCATTCAAAATGTAACGAAAAAAATACCCCGACCTAGGTATTTCTCGGTATAAGTAGGTTTATTAGACAGACAGACATTTTGGGCTTTCTAAAACCTTTGGTTGGGGAGTTAGGGTATTCATTCACCAAATGGTCTCTGTTCACAAAAGAGTATATTTTAAGTTTTTGAATAATGGTAAATATGTATTTCTCGGTATGTGTAGGTTTATATGGGCGACTAGACGGACAGATTGACACATTTTGGCATTTCTAAAACCTTTGGTTGGGGAGTTAGGAGGTGTGTTAACCAAGAAGCTCTGGTGAGTAAAATTTACCTAGCACTGATAGATTATGATGCTATCCTTAAACTGGTGTGTATCTGAACAGAAAATGCAGAATAAATGTAGCTGAATTGACCGGGGCAAGTTAAAACGTCAAAATGCAAGTTACCTTATTAGTTACCTCTTAAATTCAACAGTTGCATTCATTTGTATGTTAATAGATGTATAACAACCTGCTGTAGAATTATTTGTATATTATATAAGTAGTAGTCATTAACGTAAACTTGTAATGTAAACTTGTAATTTTAAAGAAATTTTGTCTTTTAAAATTCTTAAAACCCAATCTTACAAATTTTAGAGTACCTCCCTCCTTCATCAGCAGCCTCGTAAGGACACTTTAGGGACCCATCAGCTATTCACATGTTAAGCACTTGAGGTGCGAACACGCCCCCCGTTATACAGGTATAAGTAGAAGCACACTTCTTCACTAGTTCACTTCTTTCCCTACAGACTGGAGGAACAGACTGCTGAATCTCCGCTGCTGATCCAGGAACACACCGCTGAAGCTACACTGCCGACTGCTTGTTCTCCGTTGCTGATCAAGGATCAAGAAGCTCTGGTGAGTAAAATTTACCTAGCACTAATAGATTATGATGCTATCCTTAAACTGGTGTCTAGCTAAACAGAAAATGCAGAATAAATTTAGCTGAATTGACCAGGCAAGTTAAAACGTCAAAATGCAAGTTACCTTATGTAATTATAGTTAAAGCTAGTTTTTAGCGTTACAATTTTTTAAATTGTACACCATAGAAAGCAAGTTGACTCAAGGTATGGATTGGCAATAAGTTAATGTGTGTTTCAAAAGATGTTGTTGTCATGAGTTTCGGTTAACTTATATATTTATTTATTGATTGGCACTTTGGCGTAAAATACACTTTTCAACTTCTCCAAAGCGCTGGATAGCACAATTTATTTGTCCTATGTTTAAAAATGTGCTCATTTATTTCAGATGGCTCCCTGTCCAGTTTGCAAGAAGATGCTGTCCTCCATCTCTGCGCACCTTTCCACAGTACATCACGTGGAAAACGTAGAGGAGAAGAAGATCCTGATTCAGCTGGCGAATCAGAAAGTGTCGATCCTGACATCTCCGTGTCCTGTTCCGGGATGTGGGTATCAGAAGACTCGTCTTGACCGCCATCTGACCAACTGCCATCGGGACCTGTCCGACCAGGCCAGGGAGAGATGCATCCAGACGGCACAGAGGATAAAAGCCATTACTCTCCTGAGAGAGTTGAGGGCTAGCAGTCCGAACGTGCCCATGGCCACTCGCTTGGACTTGGCTGCTGCTGACGAGTGAGTGGCACTTTCTAAATAGCACTGTTAGTTACAAGTTCATATTTATTTTCATGTCTATATTCTAATGTGTTTTTTTCGGTCTTTCATGTTTATCTTTCATGATAGATCTTCAACGCCTGACTACGACCAAGTACTCGAGTTAGCGAAATCTGGCGTCCTCGATATCAGCCGTAGACTGAGAATGGGACAACAGGTGGAAGAGAGTCAGCAGACACTGTTCCGGTACGTCTGTGAGGCGATACTCCTGAAGGAGCATCAACTGGCACAGAGTGCTGTGCTGAACTTCAAGGTAGCTTTTCTTGCTGTCCTTAATGCCTTGCATTTCTCTCAAATGTTTTATAAAGACAAACTGGCTAATGAAGATATAATTTTTTCACCCATACAGGTAGAGCATTGGGTTTCTCGAACCCCATCAACCAGTGGCATTTTCCTTGAACACTTTGACATCAGCCTGACTCCCCAACATGAAGAGGTACAAAATGTATAATATATATATATATATATATATATATATATAAAATAGATGTACAATTTTAAATTCAGTTTTGAATGTAGTTTGTCAAAGACAATAAATGAACAATGTTCCTTTTTTATTTTTTTTTTTCAATACAGTGGCTGGAGATGTACTTCGCTCACATCAGGTCATGGAGTGTCAAAAAGTCCAGTCCCGATGTTCATGATGGAGGCATCTTTTTTCTGAGCCAGAAAGGAGTTCCTGTGGTGAATCTACCTAATGATATGAAGCGGCTATGGGAACTGTAAGTCCATCAGATTAAAGGCTCATTCAAAAGCACTGCTCCACATATAGCTTTATAATAACATTGTGTGTCTTTTGTTAACACAGGTATCCACAGGCTTCAGGGACCGACCTGCCAGCAGTTGCCCCAGTTGCCCCCCTGCCAGCAGTTGCCCCTGCCAGCAGTTGCCAGCCGAGGTAATTTTAAGCAAGGCATCTTATATAACAAACGCTGTTGTTTTTTCACTGTTGTTGTTGTACTTATGGATTGGTCTTTATAACACTCGCCCCATCTTTTAGCTCTGCTGCAGGTTCTGAAGAGGGGGATGATGAGCAGCCTTCCTGCTCAGACGCTGTGGGACAGGCAACTGGACAGCCACAGGCTCCGAAGAGGGACCACTCCCCTTCATCCTCTTCGATTGCAAGGAAGCGGAGGGCTAAGTCCACCTGGCTTAGTTTTCTTGACCTGTTTCCGGTGACTGTTCATGCCACGACACCCACATGTGAGGAAATTGTCGGCGGTGGATTTGATCGTGAATCCTTCCGTTACTTTCACAACAAATGGAGGACAGTCCAGCGGGAACAGCGCATCCAGTATATCTTGGGTAATGACTTCCTCTCTCTTTTATCAACACACGGTCTCTGGGCAACAAGTCTTATATACATATAAGATGCAAGAAGAAGAAGAAGAAGAAAAAAATAGTATCAATTTAGAACCATTTGTTTTACATAAATATATGTACAAAAAAATATTTTCCCGCAAATAAGGGTGGTGCTGGCCATAATGACGCTGAAGGCTGTCAACAATGGCCACACACCCACCCTCTGGGCAGAGGAACTGGGACTCCAAGCTAATTAAAACAAAAAAAAGTGATAACAAATAAACTCAATTATTAAGTAATAATACTCTATTACACAAGTAATAAAATAACCCATACGTGTATTTCTGTCACATACTCACGTTCTAACCAACTACAATGTCCTCTCTCTTTTTCACAGATAAGTGCAAGTTCAGGAACCGCCCCTCAGAGGCCAGGGTATACAATCGGCTCCGTGCTGAGAACTGGTCGGCCAACTGTCCAAGCGCCATGGATGTGGTCAAGTCTTGGCTCCCCGTAAAGGACCACATCAAGAGTCCAGACATTATCCGCCGTATTCAGGAACAGTCTTGGAAAGGACTTTGCCTGAAAGACTTTGGGCCACCAAAGAACAAAGGTAAGGCCATTTGATATTATGCCAGGATTCTATTAAACGTGTCATATTTTAAAATTTGTTTGCATTTTTTATATTACCACCCTAACCATTAATTCTTTTTAATAGTACCACCCTAACCACTATGTCTTATTCTCTTTTGAAGGGGTGATTGCGACAATGCCCTTTTCCAAGGGAGAGGTGGTCTGCGACTACCATGGAGAGTACGTCACCCAAGAAGAAGGGAATCGGAGAATGCAACAGCTTTTCGACGAAGCCTGTTACGTCTTCTTCTTTGCGGGACGTGGGGAAAAGGTCTGCATAGACGCCCAACATTCTCCATGCCAGTGTCACCCACACCAGGACACGTTTGGTCGTTGGATGAACCATTCACGGAGAAGTCCAAATGTGAAGCCACACGTGTTCAAACTCCCACTCACAGAGGGAACAAGATGGCATCCCATTTTCCTCGCGCTAACGGACATTCAGGTCAACGAGGAACTACTTTGGGACTACGGTGTTCTCAGTGACGAGGGACTTGGAGGCGAAACTGTTGGACTGGACTGGCTGAATACTTGAATTCCTGGACAACAACCTACCCCTCTGCCATCTCATACGAACTCACTGCACGCGGCACTTTACTTCACCCTGCACCACAACTCATTCTGTACCTGTACTGTCGCCTACTAGACTTCACACACACACACACACACACACTGTAGATTATTTGCACATGCATATAGCATTTATAATGACAAATTGAATTGTGCAGTTTTTCATTTTTAATAAATTGGTCAAACTATCAAGTCATATGCGTGTTTGTTGTTGAAAAATATTGGAATTGGACAGCATTCTACATCACACCTATATGACACCATGCCATTTCCAATTTAAAAGACTTATTTCCCCATCTGTGAGGAATCTTGCAGCATTGGGCTTTATTTAATTTGGTCAAATCATTTAACATTCAACATCCCGATTCCAAAATATTTCAGTGTAGTCTTATATACTGGAATTGTGATCCAAATCTAAATATGTTTGGCATAGTTCCATAGGTCGGACCTACATGGGGCCTGCATAGCTGTGTTCAGCATCCCAGAAAATTGGGGGGGGGGGGGGGGGGGGGGTAGCCATAATCTGGAAGCAATGTGAGATAGGGAACCCCCTCAAAAGTCGAGTGTCATTCTCCTCATAGCTCCCCATTCAAAATGTAACGAATAAATACCCCGACCTAGGTATTTCTCGGTATAAGTAGGTTTATTAGTGCGACTAGACAGACAGATTGACACATTTTGGGCTATCTGAGACCTTTGGTTAGGGAGTTAGGGAATTCGTTTACTAAAGTGTCTTTGTTTACCAAATTGTATATTTTAAGTTTTTGAATAAAAATAATAATAATAGTAATAATAATAAACCTAAATACACCCACATGAAGTGCATTACCTTGACTTACCAATTCTCCGCATTAACCTAATACCTATTTGAATATAATTAAACTCATTTTACACTGTTGTTCTGACTGTTGTTTTATATCTCAGCCACTAGATGGCACTGCTAATGTTTGTCAACTGTTCCTTTGATTAAGTCTGATTTGCTAGTTAAATCACATGATGAGGTTTAAAGGTCAGTACAGCCATTTTAGATTGAGCTGTGTGTGTGATGAAGCAGGTGGCTTCATCTCTCTCCATCCTCACGTTGTGTGCCTTGGACATCACTGTTTGTGAGTAAAGCTTTGTCTATTTTGTTTTGAGATGTGGATGAGCAGAGTATTGAACACATTTGTGAGCTGTTGGTAATGTTAGATTCTTTGTGGATACAGGGCAGGGTGCTTTGCTAGTATATTGGTGTATTTTGTCATTGTACTGATGTTTTTTCCTAAACTTAAGATATGTGATGTTTGTTTGCAGTTTCACAAAAAGAAATTGGGAATCTGGATAAATTAAACACTGAAGAAACTGAAACACCTTTGGTCCAGCTCTTTATTCAACCCCAACTGTATAGCTATCTGTCAAGTTGTGCTAAGCTACAGGCAATAAGGACAGAATATTGAAAAAACACTGCAAAGCGGGCACCTAACACAGGATTAGTGGTGAAGCATTCATCTATACATCAGCCTTGTAGAAGTTGATAGTTATGGAAGGAGCAGACAAAACAGAGGGACAGCAAACTCATGAGATGAGGTCAGTCACCTCTAGCTCATCTTTGGCTTCAAAAAGATCTGCTGCTAGTATGGCTGCTGCTCAAGCTCGAGCAAGAGCAGAGGCAGCACGTGCACGAGCCAGTTTCATCGACAAAGAAACAGCTGTTAGACTAGAAAAGGTTCGTACGTTTTTAAGGTACGTTGATGGCTATTCAACAAGAAAAAGAGGTCGCTGCTGCTTTGGCTGAAGCAAAAGTATTTGAGGAGGCTGCAGAGCTCAACTTTGATGGAAGTCAGAAGAACACCTCAATTGATCTACCTGCAGTAGATCCAAAAGAGCACACCAGCAATTACGTAGAACAGCATTTTCAAACACAAGCACACCGGTGCCCACCACCTTCACCCATTCCTCAAAAAAGCTATGTCAAACAGGAAGATGAGGCTCATCAAGTCCAGGCAGGCTCTGAACCACCTATGCCCAGTCTCTCATATTATGGTGAAAGTGCAGCTCTATAGGCCACATCACATCCCAAAGGTCTGAAAAGAGAAAAGAATCAGCAACCTTTAACACATCCTACAGATCAGCATCCTCCTGCACAAGCTTATACAGCTTCTCAGACACATCCTGCTCCACATGAAGACACCGCAGTAAGTGACATTGCCAAATTCCTCATCCGTCGTGAGCTGTTAAGTTCGGGGCTCCTCAGGTTCGACGATCGCCCAGAAAATTAATGGGCTTGGAAGACTTCGTTCTTAAATGCCAATCTCCAAGTGAGGAACTAGATCTTTTTATGAAGTGGCTTGGACATCAGTCAGCTGAGTATGTAAAGAGAATCCGAGCTGTGCATGTCAGGTATCCTGATATTGGTCTCAAGAAAGCTTGGGAGAGATAAGAAGAGACCTAGGGATCCCCTGAAGTTGTTGAAAAGGCCCTTCTTGACAAAATTGAAAACTTCCATAAACTCAGCAACAAAGATCATCTAAAGCTTAGAGAGCTTGGAGTTTTATTGCTTGAACTGGAGTCTGCAAAGTCAGAAGGCTACTTGTTGGGACTTTCATACTTGGACACATCAAGGGGTGTTAATCCAATTGTTGAAAAGTTACCTCACAATCTGCAGGAAATATGGATTTCTTATGGATCTCAATACAAGAAACTACACAAAGTCACATTTCCCCCATTTTCTGTCTTCACAAAATTTGTCTGTTGTGAAGCTGATGCAAAAAATGATCCAAGTTTCAACATTTCTTCTGGTGCATTTCACACAAGGGCAGACATGACTGTCAAAAGACAAAGCCCTGCAAAGATTTCCGTCAGCATTCATAGAACAGGAGTATCACAAATGGATGACGAGTCTGCAACAAGTGCATCTGCAGCCCAAACACCTGTTCTTTCTTCACCTTTTCACTTGTACTCTCCAAACTGAGCAACACAATGTAGACTTACATGTGGGATTAAATCCAAGTCTTTCCAACTACCCCTCTATACACACACCTCCCTCTAAACGTATCATCTACAGTAGTTTATCCTTTTAGATTGATGGTGTTCTGAAGAACTCAAATGCTGATTTTATGTTTGGACGTGGCTGACAGCGTATCTGCTGAGACCTGGAACTATTCTGATTACATTAGCAGCACTAAGTTTATCATTTTCTCCAAGTGGGGAGACAGACCATAATAACTTTTTACTTTTGGAAGGTAGTCTGTTTTCTATTGGTTGAGACACAAGAAGAGGATCTACAGTAAAGGGCTCATTCTCATCAGAGGAGGATTCATTATAATCAGGATCCTCTCTAAAGTCCTCCTTTTTCTCAGACACATTCTCCTCTATGTCTCTGTCATGGTAAAAGAGATGTGAGAAATCCTCACTGAGAGAAAACCTTTTCTTAGACGTCATTTTCAGTAGAGAGAGAGAGAGCAGAAAGAGAGAGAGACAGAACACATAGAGAACTGGTTTAGAAGCTGCTGTGAAACCTTTTATATCTCTGCATTTCCACTATGTTGTGTGAACTATCAATATGTTTGTAGGAACAATATATTCCTCCACAGAATGAGAAATATCAAGTTCTCATGAGAATTATGTTTTCCCCGCCCCCCTGTCACATGAATTGTTAATGGTTCTTGCACTAATACAGTTATAATGATGTTATTTTAGGGATCTATTTTTTTTTAAGATTATACAATTGCATGTCATTATGACTTTCATATCATTCAACACAACTGTGTGTCAAATTCTGATTTTTTTTATTTTTTTTTTTTAAAGCCTAAATAGCCTGGGGTCAAATTGACCCCAAACAACACCGATGTATAAAATGTGAACAAGACACACAAAAAACATCCTTTTAATTTTATGTTTACCCAGCTGTCCCCATTAAATTAGAAAAAAGTCACCAAATAAAACGAGATTTACTACTTAAATAAATGCATTAAACATTGAATGGGGTGAAATAAACTTAAACAAACCCTTGGTATTTTATAATTATTAGTTTTAAACTGATATTTGAATATGAAGTTTAAAATGCGTTTACAAGTGTGAAGTACCCTTCTATACAGAAATCAGGATGGTCCATTGTGATGTCAGAGAGTGACTTTACAGGGAGTAGGTGTGAATGACCTCAATTTATGGAAAGCTTTCAGAATACATAAATAGTAAGACTTTAGACAAGGTGAGCAACAAACAAGATCTGCTGCAGTACGATCTCCTTTTCAAGAATCTGCAGGACATCAAGAAGATAAGTGCAAAGAAAATGTAATTATAATATTTTAAATGAAATTTAGATAAAAAATAATTCTACCAGAATCAATGTCACAACAGCACTGATCTTTCGGTAGTAATTAGTAAGTGCTGTTTGTTGGAGTTGTACAGGAGCAATCAGAGAATCTCTATAGAGGAAAAACCCACTTCAGAATCTGCTCTGAATCTCAAGCCACTTGACAGAGTCTGAAATGTCTAAAAACCTATAAACATTTTTTTATTCTAAAAAGTATCAAACGTTTATAAATTATTTTGCAAAATAATAATTTATAAACATCTGATACTTTATAGAATAAAATTTTTACTAATTTCCTTAAAACAAAACAACTATAACTGTTTCATCACCGCAGAGATAATTATTAACACTTTTTAAACTGCAGTTTTAATAATTTAAACGAGCTCTGGGTGTAACTCCAGCATCAGTAGCAGTAATGCTAGTAAATCTACTGAATAAAAAACATTAGTTTTAGAAAATGGAAATAATGGGGTACGTTTTCTTTCCTATTTTGGTGAAATACTTTGTTCTACTTTGTAAAATTAAAGGAAAATTCCAGAGAAGTAGTTATACAGTGTTTTAAATGAGAGTTTTAGCTGTTTAGCTCCATTCAGCTCCATGCATTGAGGACTCCCTCGCGGGCTCCCTCTAGCGGTGATGGGGTATAATGTGATATAGCGGGGGAGGGGGCGGGGCTCTACATAACCCGGATGAGGCTGAGCTGGGGGGTCTGTAGCTGGAGCGCCGGAGTAAGAGCAGGATCAGCTGAACTACAGAAGGTATGGAGAAGTTTCTCTCTCTCTTGTTGGAGGTTGTTTGATGTGTTGTAACAGTAAAAAGGTCATTATTGTTCTGTGATTCTATTTTGAACTACAATTCCCTGCACCAACAAGAGAACTGCTGTTTTTATTTATTAATTATCCCTCCGCGCCCCCCGTAGCTCCAGAGGAGCTTGAATGCAGCGCAGGAGGTAAACAGAGCTGAGGAGCTCCGTGAAAAAGTGCTGTTTTAAGCAAATATAGGTATTTTTGAGAAAAGTTACTGGCAAAATGAGCTCTTATATCAGTTCTAGTCACTCTTCTGTGCATTTTTAGCGGGTATTGAAGCATATTTTGCCTAATAATTAATTATTTCTGCCCCGGTCAGGTTATCAGCTCTGAGGTACAGCCGTTTCAGCACCAAAACACTACATGTGACTGAGCCTGAAATTGTGTGTTCATGTGCTGTGTTTACTTCTGTTTTATGTTTTATAGATATATGTGCAGTTTCAGATGCTTAATAATCGTCTGGGATTATTTTTGTTGTGTATGTGCACCACGTTTAACCAAAAACGATCTAGAAAAAAGGGCTGAAGAGGGATATTTATTAACAAGAGCAGTTTTGTTAAAAGGATACAGCAACTGTATAGAGATAGCCCGACTCTCCAAGCCCAGTGAACAGTGCTGCTAATGCTGCAGGTTAGCTAGTTATAACTAATAAATTAAAGCTAGGTTAGCTAGTTATTACTTGTAAATTAAAGCTAGGTTACCTAGTTATAACTAATAAATTAAAGCTTGGTTACCTAGTTATAACTAATAAATTAAAGCTAGGTTAGCTAGTTATTACTTGTAAATTAAAGCTAGGTTACCTAGTTATAACTAATAAATTAAAGCTTGGTTACCTAGTTATAACTAATAAATTTAAGCTAGGTTACCTAGTTATAACTAGTAAATTAAAGCTAGGTTACCTAGTTATAACTTATAAATTAAATCTAGGTTACCTATTTATAACTTATTAATTTAAGCTGGATTAGCTAGTTATTACTTGTCAAAAGTACTGCTAATGCTTTAGAATTTTTTAAAGAACTAAGGTTTCCAGAATTATATATTTATATAGTTACATAATGTTCACCAGGCTTTATAGAGTCGGGTTAGCAGCATTAGCAGCACTGTTCACCGGGCTTGGAGAGTCGGGCCAGCGCCAGATAGCTAGCATTAGCTAGTACTCCTCTATACAGTTGCTGTATCATTTTAACAAACTATTCTTGTTAGTAAACATCCCTCTTCAGCCTTTTTTTCTAGATCGTTCGTGGTTAAACGTGGTAATAGCTGAAGATATGTGCTCCACACCATTGTTGAATGTGGACTTACTTCTACCTCCTCCCATCACAGGCTCACTTTCAATTAGAAATGGCAGCCGCGTGAAAAGAGCCTATAGGCCTTTTTAGTTGCATCATTTTGAAGTCGGTGACATTGTTTATTTCCATATTTGGGGTTCCATGTTTGAACTGTTTTTGTAAATGGCAAAAATGAACAGGCTTTTCAAAAACTCACATCTATCACATTTTGTGCTAAATTCACGTTTAGGATTCTGCACATTTTAATCTGTGCACATTTTCCTCCTGAACATCACTGGATCCTCTGAATTACAAGATCATTTAAGTTTCGTAATTAGATTAATGCTAGCGTTTAGCTAATGCTACAGCGCACTGAACTGACCTCACAGCACAGCAGCACAGAATGTGAGGAGACTATCAGAGATATGACACTGGCTGTAGAGCTCCGGTCAGATCACGATTTGGATTATTCTTCTTCTTCACAGAGGATCATTCAAAGTATCTAAATATCTTCAAATCAAATCAAAGTATTTAAACAGGTGAAAACTCTTTCAGTCTGGTGATGTTGAGCAGTGTAGTCTGTGTTATGCTGTCCGTACAACTACATGACTACAGTACTTTTAACAGACTAAAGTCTGACTCTTCCCATCTGAAGACAAATCACAGACTTTTTACACAAATACTTTTTTATCTCACAGGCTTTTTACTTTGTTCTGAAGAGGGAGAACGTAACATAATCTCATTTGTAGGAAGTAAAAACATGAGAGTGGGTTGAGAGGTCTCTCTCTCTCTCTCTCTAAAGCATATACGTTCCATACCGGGCTCACTGCTTTTAATAATACATGCTCAGAAAAAACAAAAACACTATGTGAAATGTTGAAGTTATTATTCACTAAACATATAGCTACATTTCCACTACAACTAATAAGAAGTGATGATATTTAAGGTGGATGTTTATTCATAAGCTAGAGTGAGCTAATGGACAAATACTAAAAACAAGATTCATTTTGTTCAGATAGCTGGTTTACAGGCTTTAGTTAGAGTTGATGAAATTTTGGGTAACATTAGCTTCTGTAAAACTGCAGCAGGTCTTGGAGCTGCTGCTCTGAATCTGCTGGTGAAGTTGGGCTTTAAATCGATGCTGTGATTTGTCCACTATATTGATTTAGTAAACAAATCAGTTGTGGTGAGTGATCAGTGTGGTCAGTGATGGGGAGCTGCAGTTTTTCTGGGTAAAAATCACAATAACATTTACATTTCTCACCAAATTTTCATTTGTGTTTTTTATATTTATAGGATTTTGATCTACATATACCAAAATAAACATGTCTTGAACTCAGGAGTGCATATCACTGTTAGCCTGAAGCTAATGTGGTGCAAAATAATGAACTGTTATCAGTAGTTGTAAAAAAAAAATCAGGTTTGGTTAATATGTGTGGGATCTTTTATAAATTAGTGTAAAGGAAAAGGATTTGGACAGCATTGGTCACGTGATCAGTGTAGAACGAATCAAGCATCGGCACTGTGATTCAAAGTAATGCGTGTTGTTTTTCTGGCACATGTGTTACGACCTGGTCTAGGTCAGCCCGTAACATAGAAAAAAGAGGCCCTCCTGGTTCCCCAACCACACATACTCCTGTTAGTCAAAAGGTTTAGTTTATTTAACAAATTGTAAAGAATACAAGGCTTAGGTCAAAGGGGAGGCAACAGTTAGGGATGAAAGAAAAAATAATAAACAAAACAAAACTAATTTAAAGATTAAGAAAACTAACTTACCTAACAAAGAAAAGAAAATGAAATACAAATCTCTAACCTAACTCCCTAATTAAACAAACCAAGAGAAAGCATAGAAAAATAAACTCTTTCTCCCACTGGGAGAACTTGTAAGAATAAGCTTATTTTCTCCCCACTGAGAGACCAGACCAAAGAACCAAAGAACAGGATTTTACCATCAGCTTAGTTCTAACACTTTAACCGGCTACAAATTGCATAAACCATGCGGCAGGGAACCAGCAACACACAGGAGCCATGTTGGAAGCCAAGCACCACCCTCACACTTCCTGTTCCCTTTTATGGTTGGTTCCCCCTGGTGGTGACCAACCAGTTTGGTTAAATGGCATCACGCAGTAACCTGCAGTAGGAAGGCACACTCAAACTGAAAGAAAAAAAAACAATAATCAGCAATTATGACCTATAGGGTTGTAACACATGCCTCAAAGCTTAAGATTTAGGGGTAACATCACTATTTCTTTCTTTATTTCTTTCTTTAAGTTCTCAGTTTCTAGTGAGACCAGAACAGAATCAAGAGTGTCTGAACAGTGGGCAGTCCTTATAAAGGCACTAAACAGGTGGCTAGAGGACCACCAGCGCCCCCTTTTATAGTAATATGAAGATGTCCCAGTAGTTTTGTCTGTATAGTGTAACTGATTTAGGCAGTTCTCTTCAGTTTATTGACCTGCTTTTTATTATTCAATGGCATTTTTCTTTGTGTTTTTCAGAAATGAAAATGTTCTCCTAAAATTCATCACCAACAAAAAGGATATTTATCAAAGAGCAATGTTAAACTGCTGAAAGAGGTGAAGCACAAGCCATCCTGAAGAATCTCCAGAACACGCAGAAATTGTTTGATACATTTAACAGACAAATGAAGCCAAGTCCCAACATGGAGAAACAGCAGAACTCTGTCAAGAGTTTTACTAAACAGAGTAATCTCAAAAAACACCAGCGCATTCACACAGGAGAGAAACCGTATCAGTGCTCAGATTGTGGGAAGAGTTTTACTAAACAGAGTAATCTCAAAAAACACCAGCGCATTCACACAGGAGAGAAACCGTATCATTGCTCAGACTGTGGGAAGAGATTTAATCAAGGCGGTCATCTCCAACACCACCAGCGCATTCACACAGGAGAGAAACCGTATCACTGCTCAGACTGTGGGAAGAGATTTATTGAACAGAGTACTCTCAAACGACACCAGCGCATTCACACAGGAGAGAAACCGTATTACTGCACAGACTGTGGGAAGAGTTTTAATAGACTGGAGACTCTAAAACTGCATCAGCGCATTCACACAGGAGAGAAACCGTATCACTGCTTCAAGTGTGGGACGAGTTTTACTGTACAGAGTAATCTCAAAATACACCAGCGCATTCACACAGGAGAGAAACCGTATTACTGCTCAGACTGTGGTATGAGTTTTACTCAACAGAGTCAACTAAAACTGCACCAGCGCATTCACACAGGAGAGAAACCGTATTACTGCTCAGACTGTGGGAAAAGTTTTAATCAACAGAGTACTTTCCAAATACATCAGCGCATTCACACAGGAGAGAAACCGTATTACTGCTCAGACTGTGGGAGGAATTTTAATCATCAGAGTAATCTCAAAAACCACCAGCGCATTCACACAGGAGAGAAACCGCATCATTGCTCAGACTGTGGGAAGAGTTTTACTACACAGAGTAAACTCAAAAATCACCAGCGCATTCACACAGGGGAGAAACCATATTACTGCTCAGACTGTGGGAAGTGTTTTACTACCCAGAGTACTCTCAAAAAACACCAGCGCATTCACACAGGAGAGAAACCGTATCACTGCTCAGACTGTGGGAAGAGTTTTAATCAACAGAGTCATTTCAAAACACACCAGCGCATTCACACAGGGGAGAAACCGTATCACTGCTCAGACTGTGGGAAGAGTTTTACTTCACAGAGTGATCTCAAACGACACCAGCGAATTCACACAGGAGAGAAAACTGTCCCACATTTGTCCCACAGCAATTAAAAGTGCAAATCGTAAATCTTTCAGACAGAACACCTTATCCTACACAAATATTTCACTCTGTCACTTGGGACACGTTCCACCAGAAACAAACATGAACTAAATTTAATCATGGATTTAACAGGTTCAGCAAAATGAATCTTAACCAGGGATGATGTTTATTGAATTCCATGTTGTGTTTTCTCGTATGTTTAATATTCCAGGACATTCTTTGTGAGACAGAGTTCAGTTCTGAAGAAGGAGAGGTATTTTGGGTTTGAGTGAGGGCACTGCCAGTGTGTGGACACTGAGAGCTCCCAAAAGTGAGACCCAGAGCCACAGAGAGACGACACTGTGCCGGGTACTGCCGTGTTGACCGGAGGAGCCTCCAGACCCCGCAGAGAGGCCAACAAAATCCTTTCCAGAGGTTAAATAAAACGGTCAGCCGTAGTTCCCATACTGAAATCAACCTCCTCCAGGCTTGTGTAGTGCAGTGAGGTTGTGGACACATTTACTCCCTCTGCTGGTGTTCTCATTTGTCTATGGTTCAGTCGTTCTGATTAAAAATCTGTTACCATAGAAGGATATAGATGGTAGAGGTGTGCCAAAAAATCGATTCACATAAGAATCTTGATTCTCATTTACTACGATTCAGAATCGATTTAAAATGTCCCAAAATCGATTCTGAGGGGCGGGTTTTAGACTGATTTTGGGCTGGGTATTTTTGTTGGACCTGGCAACCCTGGGGATAGCGCTTGTCCTTTCAAACGGAGATCTTCCAGACACACACAGAGCGTAGGTGTTTGAGAATCACCGGTAAGATGGCAGAACAAGCACTATATTACATTAGATTAACGTGTAGTTTCAATGTTTTATGGCAGAATGCTTCATAACAAGCATAAAAAAGATCGCTAGTAGTTAGTTTCAGTAACTGTTAGCTAGCTAACTAGCTAACTTTCCAGTTCCACCTTAAATAACGCTACAGGTGGCAGCGGGCTGCAGCATTTAAGGCGGAACGGAAAAATACAATAAGCTAATCAGAGCTAATTTCAGCTCCTCATCACAGAGGAATTAAGGAATGGACCATATGAATTAATTTCTCCACCTCCTGCCCCCTTTCTGAAGAAATACAACGACCTTAAATTAACTAGTTAATCAGCAGCTGCTCCTGAACTTTAGCGCTCCACTGCTATCATCACATCAGCCCAGCAGCGTCACCTACACACCACCGCTAGTAGCCTGGTAATAAAGCAGTGTTATTTATTATTTATTTATTGTTCATTAACGTCATTGTGATATCCCAGTGATTCCTCTGTCACTGAGGACCCACATTCCTGCACATTTTATTGTTTTTGTAACACATTACCTGCTCCAGGACCAGTGTATATTATGGAGGGTTTTTTTTTCAATAAGATTCATAAGCCAGAAGCAGAAATTTTTATAATTCAAATCGTTTTGAATCAAAAATCGATTTTGAATCGAATCGTGGCCCCCAAAATCGGAATCGAATCGAATCGTGAGATAGTAAACGATTCCCACCCCTAATAGATGGATATTTGGTCATTGTATTACTCAAGTTTTATACTCGCTTATCTTTTTCTTATTGAATATTATATGTTGCTGAAGGTTTTTTTTTAATCTTTTTTAATCTTTACTAAGAATATCCAAATCATGTAGTTTTTAAATTGTTTTTATCCACTACAAACTATTATCTTTGTATTGCTTCACCTCTATATTTACTCATCTGTGTGTCTTAATAAATGGCTTTTATATTGCAGATCTGTAATCTCATTGTGTTTTCTCAACATATGTTTGACATGAAACCTATTGGCCTGAGATGATCTTATGTTATTATTTGTTGAATACTCAAAGGCACCCAACGGAGAAATCCAGTGTGAAATGTATTTGTGTTGAATTGAAACAGTCAATTTCAGATTGAAATTCAGAGAGAAATATTTTTTTAAATGGTTCAGGCTTAAAAGGGTTAAATATACAATTACTTCCAAAGGTAGAGTAGCATGTGTTTAACTTGTATTCCTATGTTTATATATATATTTTTTTTTATTGTGAATGCTTGTGGGTTGTGTTGTTTAGTTTTTTTGAAAAGCACAGTCATTCACCAACTACACTTAATTACCAAATTCTATATTTGAGATATTGACCATTTTTATTAGTAGCTAGCCTTGCTAAATATCCAAACACAGCATTTGCAATTTTACTGACCAAATGAATGAAAAGATGGTGGTGAAAAAAAGATGAATGAAAAGATGGCTGCGCGCAGTAGTGCAGCGGCCTCTCACGCTCCTACCGAACACCCTATTTTGAGCTGTTTTTATGCCGGTTCTGAACCCAACTTCACGTGCCCCACGCGTGTGAGCTGTAGCATAACTGAATTTTTGAGGATTAAGGACAGTTTGGTCAGTAAAACAGCAACTATGGACAATAATACCTGAGCTTCACTGGGAAGACTACAGCTCCTCCGCGCTCTCTGACCATATATCTTTACAGTACAGTCATGAGTCAGCAGAGTGAACAGCAGTGGACTGAGCACACAGCCCTGGGGGTCGCAGGTGCTCAGTATGGTGGTGCTGTTTCCAATCCTGACTGATTGTGGTCTCTCAGTCAGGAAGTCCAAAACCCAGTTACAGAGGGAGGAGCTCAGGCCCAGCAAGTTCAGTTTTCCGATCAGGTGCTGAGGGATGGATAGATAGATAGATAGATAGATAGATAGATAGATAGATAGATAGATAGATAGATAGATAGATAGATAGATAGATAGATAGATAGATAGATAGATAGATAGATAGATAGATAGATAGATAGATAGATAGATAGATAGATAGATAGATAGATAGATAGATAGATAGATAGATAGATAGATAGATAGATAGATAGATATTCTCAGTCTGTCCGTAGAGCAGCTCTGTGACAAGAACCTGCCACTGAAACTGCTCCTATGATCCATGATGATGGAATGTAATGGGTGACCATCATCATCCATGATGGAGAGTAGTTTGTGCAGTGTCCTCCTCTCTGCCACCGTTACCACAGAGTCCAGCTCCACGCCAACCACGGACCCCGCACGCCTGACCAACTTGTTCAGACGCATCTCATCCCTCTTCTTCATGCTTCCTCCCCAGCACACCACAGCATAGAAAAGACAGCTGGACACCACAGTCTGATAAAACATCAGCAGGAGCTTCCGACAGATGTTAAAAGACCCCAGCCTCCTCAGGAAGTAGAGCCGGCTCTGTCCCTTCCTGTACAGGATGTCTGTGTTGGCTGACCAGTCCAGCCTATCATCCAGATGCAGTCCGAGATACCTGTAGGTCTTTACCATCTCCACATCAACTCCCACAATAGATACTGGCTGTGTGGGTGGCCTGGCTCTGCGGAAGTCCACCACCATCTCCTTGGTCTTGGAGGTGTTCAACAGCAGGTTGTTCCTATTGCACCACGCCACAAAGTCTTCCACAAGGTGTCTGTACTCCTCCTCCTTTCCTCCCCGTATACATGCTACAATGGCAGTGTCGTCCGAAAACTTCTGCATGTGGCATGTCTCAGAGTTGTACTGGAAGTCTGAGGTGTAGAGTGTAAAAAGGAACGGGGAGAGCACAGTCCCCTGTGGTGCTCCTGTGCTGCAGACCACAGTCTCTGATGTACAGTCCTTCAACCTGACATACTGAGGTCTGTCAGTGAGGTAGTCTGTGATCCAGGAGACCAAATATGGATCCACCTGCATCCCCACCAACTTGTCTTTCAGTAGGAGAGGCTGAATGGTGTTGAAAGCACTTGAAAAATCAAAGAACATGACTCTCACAGTGCTGCCTCCTCTGTCCAGATGAGAGTGGGTCCGGTGGAGAAAGTACAGTATGGCATCATCCACTCCCACTTTCTCTCTGTAGGCGAATTGCAAGGGGTCCATTGCATGTTGAACCTGGGGTCTGAGGTGGTGTAGAAGCAGACGTTCCAGGGTCTTCATGATATGTGATGTAAGAGCGACCGGCCTGAAGTCATTGAGCTCACTGGGATGCGTCTTTTTGGGTACTGGAACCAGGCATGTTGTCTTCCACAGTGTGGGGACCCTCCCCAAACGCAGACTCAGGTTGAAGATGTGCTGCAGGGGAGCCCCCAGCTCAGCTGCACAGGACTTAAGTAGTCTGGGACACACTTTGTCTGGGCCAGCTGCCTTTCTTGGGTGGAGTCTCCTAAGTTCACCTCTAACCTGGTCAGCAGCGAAGGTGTGCAGAGGGGGAGGAGGAGGGGGGGCTACAGTGGTGCTGGTGGTCAGGACAGCTGAGTGTGGGGAGTAGGGGGGAGCAGGGGCTGAGTTGCTTGATGAGATGAGGGGGGGTGTGGAGGAGGTGTCTACCAGAGCTGTAGGGTCTTGAACAGGGCAGTCAAACCGGTTGTAGAAGGTGTTGAACTCATTGGCTCTCTCTACTTCACCATCTGCCGCACTGTCCATCCTCTGCCTTACAGCCAGTGATTGTCTTCATTCCATTCCATACCTCCCTCATGTCATTTTCCCTCAGCTTCTGCTCCACCTTCTTCCTGTAGGACTCCTTGGCCTCTCGCAAATGGACTTTGAGCTCCCTCTGTACGCTCCTAAGCTCCTCCTGGTTGTTTTCATTAAAGGCCCTCTTCTTCTTGTTTAAAAGGCCTTTAACATTGCTGGTTATCCAGGGCTTGTTGTTAGTAAAACAACGCACAGTTTTCACAGGAACAACAATGTCCATGCAAAAGTTCATGTAGTCCGTCATGCAATGTGTAATCCCCTCAATGTTCTCACCGTATGGCTCCTGCAATACACTCCATTCAGTGGACTCAAAACAGTCCCTAAGAGCTGCTTCAGCATCAGGAGACCATTTCCTGAAGGAGCGTGTAGATGCAGGTTGTCTACGGACCTGGGGCTTGTACTGGGGCTGCAGGTAGATCAGATTGTGGTCAGATTTTCCCAGAGGGGGTAGAGGTGTGGCGGAGTATGCATCCTTTAGGTTGGAGTAAAGGAGATCAATAGTTCTGTTCTTCCTGGTGGGACAGTTCACATACTGGTGGAAAGCAGGGAGTACTGAGTCCAGTGTGACGTTGTTAAAGTCCCCCGAGATGGCAAGAAAAGCTTCAGGATGCTGTGTCTGAAGTCTTGCGATGGTTGCGTGAATGACGTCACACGCGGTCTCGGCGTCAGCGCGAGGAGGGATGTAAACACAAACAACAATGGCGTGGGAAAGCTCTCTGGGCATGTAATAGGGTCGGAGACTCACCGCCAACAGTTCAACATCCCGACAGCAGATGATCTCCTTCACAGTTACATGTCCTGGGTTACACCATCTGATGTTTACAAACAGCACGAGGCCCCCACCTTTGTTTTTTCCGCTCCGTTTGGGGTCTCTGTCCGCTCTTATGGTGGTGAAGCCGGGAATATCCACGTTAGCATCCGGAATCTTGCTAGTTAGCCACGTTTCCGTGAAGCATAAAATGCTACACTCCCGATACAACCGCTGGTTACTAACTAGTGCCGCTAGTTCATCCGTCTTGTTGGTCAGAGCGTTCACATTCCCCATCACCTCGGAAGGAACAGATGGTTTAAACCTCCAGCATTTCTCCATGCGCTTAGCCTTTAGCTTAGCTCCAGCTCTACACCCGCGGTAGGGTGTAGAGCTTGTAGATTGTGTAGAGCTTGTAGATTGTGGTGTTGAATGCTGAACTGAAGTCGATGAACAGCATTCGAACATAGCAGTCTTTGTTGTCCAGGTGGGTGAGAGCCAGGTGGAGCACAGTAGACATGGCATCATCTGTTGGTCTGTTTGGACGATGCGCAAACTGCAGAGGGTCCAGTGAGGAGGTCATTGAAACTGGACAACAAGCTGTTAACTGGAGTCTCCAGACGTAATCATATTGATCAATTCTGTCCAATCACATGTCAATTGCATAAATGTATAACTGCTTGGATAAAGTCTGAAGGGTTCTCTCTCTTCCTCAACTGGCTTTAGTTTATTTCTCTCTTTTTCTCTTTATTTCTCTCTGGGTTGTGAATGTGTTGATCTATCAAGATTTTAGTACAATATGTGTTGACTCGATGATGTACTTTGTCTTTTCTAATATATATCCATTGGCGTAGGAACCGGGGGGGATGGGTGGGACAGGTGGTTTTGTCCGCCCCCAAAAATGATATCGTTTCACTCAGATCAGCTGTACTTTTTATGAGGAGACAGACCGGACCAATCACGGAGCCGGTTCAGGTATTAAGTCCCGCCTCTCAGTAGAAACAGCCAATCAGCTTGCTGGTTTTGCGGCGCGCGGCGGAAGTGTGCGTTGGGGAAGCCCCTCCCCCTCACTGTGAGATTTAGCAGCGAGATTGGGACACGCAGCCGCTTCAGCTGATCTTAAAACAGATCTGGATATACGGAGATTTTTCTAAAAGAAAGGTAACGATAGGCTAACCACTTCAACTGTGATGATATGTTTCTGATAGCTGGTTAAAAACACACGTCTTTGAATCAGCACACAGATCAAAACCCACTGTGATTAATAAACTGCAGCTGTGTTAGTGAGTTACCTTAACTTTGGAATGAGCTAGATTGGGAGTCAAGGTTAAAGAAAAAAACAGCTATATATGTAATGTTCAACTTGACCTGTACCTGATCAGCTAATCACTATTTCACTATTAATTTAGGATTACAGGACTTACTCTAAGCTATAATGAACGAAAATACATTTAGCTAACTAGTTATCTAGAAGCTGGATGTAGTGGATAGCCAGAATGTAGTACAGTACTTTATGTTAGTAGTTTAAAGCAGTTTCTTAACCCTGATCACTGCCCTTAAAATTGTGTGTTTTCCAGCGGATTTAACTGATCAGCTAATAAACATTTCTTTATTGAGTTTACCTGTTCAAATCCCTTAGCTCCCTCTAGACCCTAAATTAATCATTGTGTATATCCAGCAGTGTATTAGACACATCATACCACCACTTACTTTATTAAATGCCTTTAAAGCAGAGGAAGCTCTAGAATATGCAGAACAGTGTTAATATGCAGTAGAATATGTAAGAACTGGGCTGAGAAACACTGCTGTAACGTGACTTCTGTTCATTTCTAGTTCACAGTAAGACCACATGTCCTGACGTTTATAAACATCTCTATGAAACGTAAAGTTACATTCTTTTACATAAACGGACACCATCTTAAGAAGAGCTCTTAGTAGAAAAAAAGGTGCAGGAGAAAATGTAAATATATGACAGAATTATAATGCCAATTCATAATAATAAGAATAAGAATAATAACAAAATAATAAACAAATCTATTATTATAAATATTAGGTGATAACTGATCATTTTTGTCATATGTATGTAATTCAGACATTGTATGCATAATTTTTAACAGTAACTGTGACGGATGTGTACGTTGATAGCTAGTTGCCCCTCACTGACTATGTGCTCCGATCAGAGAACAGCTGCGACTTCAGGTGATATTGAGAGCTTTATTGATTTCCAGGTATTAAAGTGGCTTCTTCAATGAAGTGTTGCATACATATTCAATGATACAGAATTTGTGTGCATTACAGAGTGAGTATGTTTGGGTGTGTGTGTGTGTGAGTTTGTGTGTTTGTGTGGTCTCTGTAACATAAACATATACAGAGAGATAATTAGAAATTGTATAAACCCAATTCTACATTATATTAAATTATGCAAACATGCAGTAATAATATCAAAACACACATCAAGTTACATAAACAATATATATATATAACGTAATTGCACCAAAGTAACATTAATGTGACAAGAAAACCAAATTACTGCAAGTGGCTAGTAATATCAAATAATATAAGTGAAATCTAGGCACTCATAGGGTTAAATAAGAGAAAATTCAAGTGCAGTACCTATAGTAGCCAACGGGTCAAAGACACAAATGACAGAAGCGGTATTGCCGCCATAGAGTCTAGCCTGTCTAGCCTGTTCACGTGAACAACACATGGCGCCATAGGTAGGCTACAGCAAATACAATATTTAGAAGCTAAATAATGCCTCAAACAGCCACAGAACGGTGGAAATAACACCACAGGTAGAAAATACCGCTAAAGCACTCTCAAACCCAACTATTCATGTAACTTTAACCCCAAAGTAAGCATTTAGCAATGCATTTAAGGAATAGATCTGGATGCTGGAGCAAACGGCAAGTGTCTGCCAGCCAAGCACACTGAAACTTAGTCATGCATGCACGCAAGTGTGTGGTACGTCGCTGACGTCACCGCGCTGACTCCAGCAGGGAGTTTTCCACAGTAACTGTAACGTGGAGTAACATGTTTAGGTTGTAAAATCACCTTATAATAATAATTTACTTTTAATTAGTCATTAATTAGTAATTTCCACAAATGTTGTTCTAGGAAACTGTAGGGTGGGCTTGGGTTCATATTGGCAAATGTGCCACCTCCCCCCCCCCCCCCCCCCAAAATCAAGCCTGCTCCTACGCCCTTGTATATATCTATTTGTTTTTGTTCCTTTTATCTATATCTTTAATGCTGAAACTATTTTTTCCAGTAAACTTTAATATATTTTAAATTCTAAGCTCTGACTCATTGGTCATCTTTTCATGTTCTGGGATTTCTCACATTCGAGTTTTATGTAAGTCATGCTGTGGTAAATTACCCTACAGTTTATTAAATCATTAATAATTAAACATTTATGATTGACTGCATCTGTTGACTACATGATAAGCTGAGAGATCCAGTGTTCTGTCGAGTTGTGCTACCCTTTTGTGTATATTTAAAGGTAAAAATACAAAAGTAGCACTAACTCTCAGGTCCATAACTGAGAAAATCAGAAATCAGAAACGGCTGTTTCTGTACTGACACCTTTTCCCAAGATCTTCTTGAAGTAAATGGAAGGTTGTGCGTTTTTTTTTGCAAAACTTTGTACATGAATCCATCCTCCACCACAACAAAACTCTGCCAATGTCCAGAGACTAAATTAGCATCAGCGTGACCAAACACACTGCTCCAAAGAATCTCTAGAGAGGACGATACCCATTTAAGAATCTCTTGCAGGTTTGCCGGGTCACACCCAAGTGAATCCAAAATGAATGTATTGATTTGAAACAATTAAAAACAACTAATTAGATGTAGAAAAATGTAATTTTACAAAATACTTTCCAAAATCAATGGAATGCCCTGGCCATGTAGATAGTGACTATTTTTAATTCATCATTCACCCCCATTGATTGAGGCCTTCTTAATTAGCAGCACTTGTGTCCCCATTTTAAACTGTCTGGGTGGAAACAACGACACGCATCTCTACCAAGCAATTAAAAAAATTATATTTAGATAATTTTATATTATTTTTTATTATGTTATATTTAATCAGTGCTAAGCGTTATATACACAGAACAATAACAGCAAAATAGCCCCACTTATTTCCAAAACAGTTTAATATTATGGTTTGTTCTTCCAATCAATCAACAAATAACATTTTTGCATATGGATTGTTGAATCATGGGTAATACAATACATTTCGGGAAACATAATGAATAAAAATAGTATAAACATGTTATTTTGTATGTTTGTGTCACGTCTGTCTGTAGGCAATTTTGTTCCTTCCACACTGAGCTCCAACGGAGGTTTGCAGTCTAACAACTACACTACCCAGAACGCATCACACTCTGACATCACACACCTACTCACGTGATTACCTCAGGGTATTTAAGAACGCTTCACCTTCACACAGGTTCCGCATATTGCCTGGTTTCTACCACTTTACAAAACATTTTCTACTCTGTATTTGTTTTTTTCGTGTATGACCTTGCTCTTTGTTTTTTCGACGCCGATTTCTGCCTGTACCTCCGATTGTGGATTTACTGCGTTTGACCTGGACTGTTTAACGTTTCCGATAATTGGATTTTCTTTGATGCTGGCTTCCTCGTGTTTGAACTCTGGACTGTTTATGGTATATGGTTATTCGTATGTGGATTCTGTTTACTGGTGATCTGATTTGTTTTGTACAACTACCCTTTTCTCTGCCCAGTGATTTAATAAACAACCCATTTTAACTGTATCCGCAAGTGTCTGTATTCGGTGCACACCATGACAGTTTGTGTTCTTTTCTTTACACAGAATGTTTTCACGGCTGCCGACGCCCTACAAGAAGGTGTCTCCCATCCGGGTGAAGTGCATAACCAAAGTCCTGGTGCCCCGGGCAGAGGGTTGGCAGGTGGTGGATGGCGCGGTTGTAGCTACTGCAACTAAGTAAGTGGCTACGTGTGCGCTCTCTGATGGGCAACAATGTATTGTCGCCCATCTGAAAAATGGATTGTTCATTAATTGATGGACAGTCCTACATTATTAAGAATTTCAATCTAACTACTCGCTATGGGGAGATGAAGCTATTCTTCACCTCTTCTACTGTAGTTTAAATCTGCAAGTCTTCCTGTGACCACTGACTTAGAGGCATGGTGCGACCGCGCTGTCTGCTACCTCTCCGTTAAGTTTGAGGAGCCAGGGAATGGTGAACAGTTCTACACAGTGGAGGGCAACATCATTAGAGTAAGTCCCATATGTTAGTGACAGTGCGACAATACTTAAATCTGTGGACAATAATTCAATACTTTAAAATCACTGATTGTCTCCAATAATGTTTTTGTAATTTTTAAAGGAATATACGTTTATAAAATATTGGCCTGGAGTTCTAAGTTCTAAGCAAGGATCCTCCAACTAAAAAATATTCTTAAGTTGCATTTAGTATTTACAGTATCTGTTACTGACTGTATGCTAGAACTGCATCATTTCTGCCTTTTTGCTCAGCAAAAACTAAAACTGACCTAATGAAAATACTACAATTGTAATTTTAAACTAGATAAATTACACTGAGTAATAATGAATAGTAATGAGTAATTCATTATTCCACTAAGTTTCAGTTGTGTTTTTTATGTTTTAGTTGAGTGCAACTCAATTAAAAACAACGAAAGATGGGTCTGTGCCGGTGCAGGACATCTCATTGCAGTGTGCAGACCAACAGTATGATGTCACTCTGTGGAGGGAGTCGGCCACAGAGGGAATATGATTGGGACAGCCAATTATCCTCACGCATCTTAAGATGAAGGTGCAGGAGGGTAAATTTAACTCAACCTCCCAAACTACAGTCAAGGTAATTTTTATATTATTTTTGTTGTTCGTCATTATTATTAACTTTCTGTGTTTTTGTTGTGTAGAAGGGGACATTATTATAATTATTATTATTATTATTATTATTATTATTATTATTATTATTATTATTATTATTATTTGTGGGTAGCACCCAAGGTAGTGACCAGGGTTAAAAAAAAAACTGCTTTAAACTACCGACAAAATATTTTACTAAATTCGGGCTATCCACTACACCCATCTTCTAGCTAACTAGTTGTTTTGTTCATTATAGCTGACAGTAGGTCCTGCAATCCTAAATTAATGAACACAATTTGAAAAAGAAAAAGTGATTAGCTGATTAGGTATACCTGGGCAAGCTGAACATTACATATATATTTTTTTCCTTAAACCCTGACACCCTATCTATCTAATTCCTAAATTAAGCTGACTAACTCACAAGCTGTATTTTATTAAGTGCACTGAGGATTTGATCTGTGCGTTTTGATTCAGAGACGCGTCTTTTTAACCAGTTATCAGAAACAAGCTCATCACAGTTTACATTGTTAGCTCTGTTACCTTTCTTTTAGAAAAATCTCTGTATATCCAGATTAGTTTTAATATCAGCTGCTGCTAAAACTCACAGCGAGGGGGAGTGTTTCCCCCCACCAGCACACTCTCCTCCGAGCTCTGCAAAACAAGCAAGCTAATTGGCTCTCTCCTGAGAGGCGGAACTTTCTCCCTGAACCAGCTCCATGATTGGCGTTTAGAGGTTCACAGCCATAAATCTGATCTGAGCGAAACTATCATTTTTGGGGGGGACAAATCCACCTGTTTCTAATATTCTCCCCCAGGTTCCTACGCCAATGTATACTACATTAGCTTGATTAGTATTCATTATAGTAAATTTATTGGTTATAGTAAAAATTTTAAAGCATATTTCTAACATTACGCAGTTCTTTCGGCTTTATTTCTCGAACCTTCTTCCTGAGGGCCTTTTTGACTTTTTGGGGGATGATTTTTCCTGAATAATAAAGCACACACACAGAAAAAAGATAAATAATTGCTAAATTGTTTAGATAAAGAATAAAAATAAAGATAAGTAAATCAGTATATACTTACTTTTGTTCTCCTTTCTGATCTTTTGACTATGTACAGTGACGTCCTTCTGTAAATCCTTCAGACGCGCCTTTATCTGTGCATGGATCCTTTGGAAGTCCCTCCCGCTGAGTTTTGTTTGGGTTGCAGGCAGGTCGTTTAGGAAACTGATGAACTTGCAGATGTTTACTAGATTAATTCTTATGGTCGTGGGTTTCATTCGGTCTGTTTTCAGAACCTCCACCCACCTGTAAACAATAGAACATAGAACAAAATACAAACACAAACAAAGTGTTAATTTAAAAAAAAAACACAGTTGGATAACTGGATAAGTATAATTTTTAATACTTACTCTGCAATCTTTGTTGAGTTGGCTAAAAAGGAAAAGTCCCCCTTCAGGAGCTTGCCCTCTCCTGCAAACAAAAGAAACCTGCGGACGTGGCTCCGGCAGGTATTGCCGTTGTCTTTCACTTTGCTTGAAGGATTGGCCCCGACACAGAAGACAAAAAAAGTCTTGTAGGACTTGTTCTGTAAAACATAATGTTTACATGAATAAAATAGTTAAAATTGGAAAACATTTTTGCCTTTAATATGAAAAATGATAATAGATGCATGTACCATATTTTGGGGTATGCTCAGTTTCAAAATCATCCTTTCTGGAAAATTTATTTCGGAGCTTCTTCTGGGGGCTTGCCATGTAGAGCTGCGCTATCCTGGAGAGCTCCTGGCTTTTATGCTGGCAGTCCTGCCTGGGGCATTCTCCCTTCCCCAAACCCAGACGTGCCTTGAGCTCCTGATTTTCTCTCAGAAGCCGCTGGCAGTCTGTGTTTGAGCAGTTGGGTGTGAGGTCCTGGGTGGTCTCCACCAGCACTGGCTCTGGTTTGATATCTGTGGACATTCCAGGTAGTTCAGTGTCGGGTGGGATGTCTATGGACCTCCCCAGGACTTCCGCTTTCAGTCGGGAATTCCCCAGAAGTCCCAGGCATCCCACTTGCAGATGGGAGGAACGTTGATGTCCCTGGCTGCAGGCTGGGTCCGCCGCTGCTGGTGCGTCGGGGGGTGGTGGGGTCCATTGGTCATCCTGGGTGGTCTGCCTGCCGCCCAAATCCAGCACGCTGACCATCAGCACCTGGGGATGGGTTTCCCTCAGTTTTCCTAGCTGCTCCAGGATGTATAGTTTTTTGCACCTTGTGACTATGCTCTTAGCTTCATCGGGCTATAAAACACGTAAACACATAAAAAACATTATCTAATAAGTATTATTACTAAAAGTATTACTAACATCTTGTAATAAAAAGCGAACAATTTGTTTCACATACCGTTTTATCAATGTGGCATTCTGCGTAATGCCTGTCGAGCCTTTTAACCGTTTTCCCGCATTGAGGCTCTTCACATCGGAACGACCCCTTCACGCTAAATATTAATAATATATTTTAGTTTATGCAATTCTATATAAAAATATGTTTAAATAACATTTTTTACAAGTAGTCGGGTATTAAGAATAAAAGTTGCTATTCTGTTATGTTTATAAGTAGTAATTACCGTCCGCTGGAGAGGCTCATGAGCAGGGCCTTCTCTTTGGGATTCGCCACGTTGTGGAATCCCGTCAGATGCTTAGGAAGATTCGAGTATGTGACGTGGCAAATAGGGCACTGCTGGTGCCTCATTGTGTCCTCTAACCAAAAATGTGCCGATTTCTGGAAAGAAGGTGGATTGAGCGTTATAAGCTAATTCTCGTTTTTTAAGGAATAACAGGGCGCAGTTGAGCCATTAGCTGTGCCTTGCTAAACCTCCTTCTGCTCTCTGATATCACTTTCCCTTTTGCGCAATAACAATATTTTTTTTAAATATACAGTACAGGCCAAAAGTTTGGACACACCTTCTCACCTTTATTCTTTATTTTCTATTTACATTGTTGACTCTCACTGAAAGCATCAAAACTATGAATGAACACATGTGGAGTTTTGTACTTTAACAAAAAATGACCTGGCCTCCACAGTCACCAGACCTGAACCCAATCAGATGGTTTGGGGCAAGCTGGACCACAGAGTGAAGGCAAAGGAGTAACAAGTGCTAAACACCTCTGGGAGCTCCTTCAAGACTGTTGGAAAACCATTTCAGGTGACCACCTCTTGAAGCTCATTGAGAGAATGCAAAGAGTGTGTGTAGCACTTTAGACAGGAACGTGTGACACATGTACACTAAGGTTACACAAATTAACAATATGGACCATAATAATGGACCAGTTAGGTTCGTTCTGGGAGCAAAGTACATTAAATAAATGTATTAAATGTTATTAAAAATGCAGTTGTCACAAAGTACAATTTTCCCCAGAAAAAAAAAATCTTAATGACCAAACCACAGGTAAATATTCACTTTCAGTTCCAACTTTAACCTTTCAGTGAAAGTATCAATCAAACCTAAACACCCATTTCTTTTTTTCCCTAGATTTATTTATTTAACCTTGGGAAGTATTAACTATTACAATTAATTACAGACTATTTACAGTTATTTTATTAACTAACTAATTATTTCTTCTTTTCTAGGTTCCCTTTCATTATTACACTTATTCTAGTCTTAGTCTTTTCTTAGTTTAGTTTTAGAGTTAGAAATGTATTACCTATTTAAGAATCCTTCAGATTAAATATTTAGATCAATTAAACCAAAAACACACATTTAACTGTTACAAAAGAACAATAACAATCAATAAATCAAATGTCAAAATAAATACGTCAGTAACCAATAAACTTTTCCCTTCTTTTCAGATCTCAAATCTTCAAATAAAATAAATTTTACTTCTCATGTTCTGTTATATCAAAAGTTCAATCCACTCAATTATCAAGAAAAAAAACTTACCTGTTTAAGTTACATGAAAACAGTGTCTGAGTAACTCGTATCATCTCTACTGTTCACACAATTACAGTCACATGTCCGTGGCTGACGAGGCTGAAGTTGGTTTGATATTCGCAGCTCCAGATTCGTTTGGCTCGATATTCGCAGCCTCGTATTCCCCGGCTGAAGTTGGTTTGATATTCGCAGCTGCCGCTTCACTGAACCACCGTGAACTGAAGGGAGCGTTCACAAACACCCGCTGTTTATATTAAACACCTCACAGATCAACACTGAAGGAGATAGAATGAAGAAAAGCAGTACATCTGTTTATTAACAATGTAAATATACAATATCGTATTAAATGTAATTTTGTATATTGAAAAATATTTATTTTAATTACTGAATTTATATATATTTTATATATATATATATATATATATATATATATATATATATATATATATATTACAATAAATAATTAAATATATATTTAATAAAATTAAATTTTATAAACCATTGCACTCAAAAAATATGAGGCAGATGTTCAAGTGTGATTTTGAAGGACTTTTTAATCTTGGGCCAGAACAAATACACATGATCTGAAGAGAACTAGTCTTCTACTTTAAGGAAAACCTGGAATTAGCCTGGCCCGAGCTGATTTTATACTTTAAAATGAACTGGCAACATGGAATAACGATCCATAATGCACAAAAAAAATTAATATAAAGCTGATGTTCTAGTGTGATTTTGAAGGACTTTTTAATCTTGGGCCAGAGGAAAACCTGGAATTAGCCTGGCCCGAGCTGATTTTATACTTTAAAATGAACTGGCAACATGGAATACCGATCCATAAAGCACAATTTTTTTATGCAAAGCTGATGTTCCAGTGTGATTTTGAAGGACTTTTTCATCTTGGGCCAGAACAAATACACATGATCTGAAGAGTACTAGTCTTCTACTTTAAGGAAAACCTGGAATTAGCCTGGCCCGAGCTGATTTTAGACTGCACAATTAATTGGCAACATGGCAGCACAAAAAAAATATTATTTAAAGCTGATATTCCAGTATGATTTTGGACTTTTTTTTTCAGACCAAATACACATGAGATGAAGTGTTCTGGTATTCTCAAAATCAATGCTTTACATTCATTATTTCTGTGCAAAATGGCTTTCATGTCATGTTGCCAATTCATTTTAAAGTATAAAATCAGCTCGGGCCAGGCTAATTCCAGGTTTTCCTTAAAGTAGAAGACTAGCTCTCTTCAGATCATGTGTATTTGGTCTGGCCCAAGATTAAAAAGTCCTTCAAAAATCACACTAGAACATCAGCTTTATATTAAATTTTTTTGTGCATTATGGATCGGTAGGCCATGTTGCCAGTTAAATTTAAAGTATAAAATCAGCTCGGGACAGGCTAATTCCAGGTTTTCCTTAAAGAAGAAGACTAGTACTCTTCAGATCATGTGTATTTGGTCTGGCCCAACATGAAAAAGTTCTTCAAAATCACACTTGAACATCTGCCTCATATTTTTTGAGCGCAATGGCTTTTAAAATATAATTTTATTAAATATATATTTAATTATTTATTGTAATATATAATTATAAATTCAGTAATTAAAATAAATATTTTTCAATATACAAAATTACATTTAATACGATATTGTATATTTACATTGTTAATAAACAGATGTACTGCTTTTCTTCATTCTATCTCCTTCAGTGTTGATCTGTGAGGTGTTTAATATAAACAGCGGGTGTTTGTGAACGCTCCCTTTAGTTCACGGTGCTTCAGTGAAGCGGCAGCTGCGAATATCAAACCAACTTCAGCCGGGGAATACGAGGCTGCGAATATCGAGCCAAACGAATCTGGAGCTGCGAATATCAAACCAACTTCAGCCTCGTCTGTGGCTGAGCAATAGCTTTACATTCAGCAGCATTATTATAAAAACAATACCCAAATACTCTGAATACAGTTTAGTAAGTGCTATTTTCCTCACAGTTGTTCATAAACATTAATACAGCTTCTCCCACAGATTATTTAGCAGTATTAGCTTAGCTGTTTGTAATGCACTCAACGGCATTAGCTTAGCACAGTGAGTGGCGTTAGCCGCTAAGCTAATTAGCGCTATTTTACAGCTCTATTTACTCTTGGCTATTTCAGTCTAAAAACACACTTTTCTGTGTTTTAACACTCACCGAATCTCTCCCGGTGTTCTTACACCATATTTTAGACGCAGTTTGAAGCAGAGTTCTCCGTCCACCTTCAGGTTCCCCAGGGCTAAACAGGAGCGTTTGGGCAGCTCACAGTCAGAGAACTTTCCTCCCTTACTCCACACGGTAGATCCACAGGTTCAGCAGCACTCAGCTCTTTACTGATTGTTTCTGATTAAAAACGCTGAGTTCTGGAGATTTCTAGTGTTAGTGTTCTTAATATTACGAGCTGAAACAGTCTGTTCAGAAGCTCTCTCCATCTCCGTCTCAGAGAAGTTTTTCTGAGTTAACACAACCAGAGTTAACGCCCCCTTTCCAAAACATGACCCGCCTCCGTCTCTTACAGGAATATAATTGCCTGCTATTTTGTGCGTTGGACCCTCTGAGAATTCTGATTGGCCGCTTTCAGCGCGCTGAACTCTCTAAAGAAGTCTGATTGGCCGCTTTTTAGCGCCAATTTTTATTTCTCTTGTGAAATAAATAAAAACTATTTATTTGAAAGAGTTTTTGTTTTGATTTTTTTTTAATACTAAAATATATATAATATATGTAATTATAAATTATTATAATTTGCATTCTCCATTTATCCACTTTATCAGTGTCTTTGTGACCCATAACTCCACGTGTTCATTCATAGTTTTGATGCCTTCAGTGAGAATCTACAGTGTACATAGTCATAACAATAAAGAAAACGCATTGAAAAGGAGAAGGTGTGTTTAAAGTAATGTCAGAAGTGTTCTCATAGATATAAGATATTTTCTAAATTTAATACAGATTTTTGTGAATGTGTTTTCTGAATTTAATGTTTATGTGGCATCATATGATATGGCTAGCACAACTTCTATTAAATAACAGAAATAGCGTTTTAGGGTCGCACAAGTGCTAGGATGCAAGTGATTTGATCAACTTTAAACTTTTCCAAAATGAGTCCAGCAGGCATTCTCATTCTGCTACAAAATATTCGCCAATTTGACACAATTTTTTTTACATATTAAAGGAAGAAGTTACTGATGTTTAGACTATTTGGGCCAAATTAAATCAGGTTCTGTGTAGAAATATAAGACAAACACCTCTGGTTGCTTGTGTCACTTAAAACTACCCCAACAAATAACACTTACTAATTACTATGGAAAGGTCAGTGCTGTTGTTAGAGCACCAATTGTGACATTGATTCCAGTAGATACTTTTTTAAATCTAAATTTAATTTAAAATATTATGGTTACATTGTCTAAAGTCTTACTATTTATGTATTCTGAAAGCTTTCCATAAATTGAGGTCATTCACAGCTCCTCCCTGTAAAATCAATCTCTGACATCACAATGGACCATCCTGATTTCTGTATAGAAGGGTACTTCACACTTGTAAAAGAATTTGAAAATTCACATGCAAATTAGGCTGAATATTTTTAAAACTTTTCCTAAATGAGTTCAGCAAGCATTCTCATTCTACTACAAAATATTAGCCAATTTTGAAATGTTTTTGTTTACAGTTAAGTAAGAAGTTACTGATGTTGAGACTATTTGGGCCAGATTATATCTGGTTCTGTTTAGAAATTTAAGACAAACACCTCTGGTTGCTTGAGTCACTTCAACACGTTATTCGACACAAAGATCCATTAGAACTAAAAAATCTTCAGGATTATTTCAGTATGTAAGAGTGTTTTACACCAAGAAACCCTATGTTTACAAATTATTCTTAATATGCTTAGTTCTATTGATATATAATATTATAATATAATGAAATTACGTTTTTCTTATTTAATTTAAAATTGAATAATAATCTTTGATTGCTGAAAAAGCTTTCACTTAATTGATCAATAGTACCATTTCGACTACCCTAAAGAGAAGCACTTACTCCTTGTATTAAATATTCAATGCTTCACTTTGTGATGGTCACCATAGATATTCAAACAATTTTGTACTGAAAAAAAGTTAACACTGGTCAAAATTTAAGAAAATCTTACGGGGGGCTGGGGAGATAACAAAAATAATAACAAACGGGAGGGAGAGAAGTAATACAGAGGGGAATTTTTAGAAATTGAGTTCTTTTACAAAAACTTTTACAATGAAAAAACAACCAGGAAAGAAACAATAGATTTTTTTAAATTGTAGATTAAACAATAAATAGTCAGGAAGTTTTAATAGTGGATTTTACAGGAGTTGACGCATTAAAATTTCTTAAAGGTTTTAAAAAAGGAAAGATGCCTGGGAAAGGATGAACTCCCAGAGGAATTTTATTTTACCTTTTGGGACATTTTAGCTACTGACATACTGACTCTTTTTAATGAATTTGAATAATTGGGCCGACTCACAGACAGCTTCAGGTGAGGGATAGTTACCTTACTTTACAAAAAGGGAGACAAGACAGACTTGAAGAATTGGATACCTATCAAACTTTTAAAGTTTGATTGTAAATTTTTTAGCAAGATTTTATCCAGACGAATGTCGGTGGTTTTAGAGGAGGTGATCCACCCGGATCAAGCATGCTCCGTGCCCAGAAGGAAGATCACGGACAGCCTAGTGTTGGTCCGAGACGGCATCTGTTTTGCGAGAGACAGAAACATTCGGCTGATGGTTCTAAATTTAAACTTTACTAAAGCTTTCGATTGGGTCTCGCACGAGTACCTGTTTCAGGTACTGCAAAAAATGGGGTTCCCAGTGGGTGGGGCTGCTATTCAGTGACATCAGCAGCAAATTTTTGTGTAAACACAAAAGCGATCAGTGTACACTCTGGCATCCGCCAAAGGTGCTCTTTATCTCTGCTTCTGTACGTGGCATGTAGAGAGCCGCTGGTGCAGATCTACAGAAAGGATAAATGGATTAAAGGACTAGACTTGCCAGGCAGACTGACGGTGACTTGTTCGCTTTTTATGGATGATATTACGCATTTATGTTCTGACATGACAGCAGTGCAAAGGGCATTGGATATGACTGACTGATTTGGAAGGGACTCGGGCGCTAAGCTCAATAGGAGCAAGTCCGAGGCCCAGCTCTTTGGACCGGGGAGGAACATACAGACTGACCTGGATTTAAATTTTAAAGAAACTGATATAAAGATTTTAGGAGTAAAATTTGACAGAGAGGGTGGTGGACGGGGTAACTGGACTGAGACGATAGGGAAAGTTAGGCAACGTTTGGGGTTCTGGGCACTAAGACAGTTGACGATGGAAGGAAAAATATGAATTATAAAAGCTGTAATTTTATTATTGCTTTTATTGTTGTGTTCTGATTTTAGTCCCCAAATAAGTTTTCATTCAGGTCCAGATCGAGCCATCTTTTATTTCCATAAAACACGCAAATACACACACAAAACAACGACAATGTTGTAAAAAAATAAAATACATAACCTGTGGTCATCAAGATGTGTTTACCATGTATTTTATTTTACATTGTTTTATTTATTTTATTTTTCAATGGAGCTTAAAGGAATACATGGGGAAGGGGAAATCACGTTTTAAAAGGAAATGTGATGGCATTAGTCTTGATTTTATGTGTGTACTGGTTTTAAAAACAAGTAATTTTTATGATGTTCCCTTGGTTTTAAATAGCTATGAATGTATGTATGGTGACATTTGTTTTACTTACTAAAAAAAAGCTTACTAATAAAGGGCTTTCTGAAAAGATTGTGCTGTCTATATCTGCATCTTCTTGGGGAATGCATGGATCAGTAAGTTATTCAGTCACTGCATGTCAAGCTATAAAAGACTGTAAAATTATTCTCTCTTGTAATACACATTTATAGAATAAATCTGCTTATTGAGAAATTAAAGATTTAAGTAACAGTAAAATTACTTCTTTTATTTTATAAGCGATGTAATTGGACATTTTCCTGCTGTATATTTCTTGAATAATTCTAACATAACATAATTACACTGCTATGTAAATGCAGTATTTTATAGGTTTTTTTACATTTTCGGAATGTTTACTAACAGAAAAAAACATGTATTGTAGTACAGTTTTACTGTAAAATTACAGAGAAAATATACAAGGAAACGCTCTAATCTTACAGGAAGTCATTTAACATATTTTATAAAAAGGAGCAAGGAGCATCCATTTCAGAATCTGCTACTAGCTTCTCAAACCACCAGAGAAACCGGACTCTCTGAAATATATACAAATGTGTAAAATATATATACAATTTTCATTATAAAAAGTATTAAACATTTATAAACTATTATTTAGCTTAATTGTTCCATATGTATCTCACTTTTTCTTACTGAAAATTGTACTCTTTTTCTCAACACAGAATAACATCAGCTGTTTCAGCTCTTTTAAAATCATTTTAAGTGGGCTCTATGTGTAACTATGTGTATGTGTAATTATTAAAACTGCTTTTAAACTGCAGTTTTAATCCTTTAAAATGAGCTATTTGTAACTCCAGCATCAGTAGCAGTAATGCTAGTGACTTTACTGAATAAAAAACATTAGTTTTAGAAAATTAAAATATAGAGGTACGTTTTCTTTTCTTTTTTAGTGAAATACTTTGTTCTACTTTGTAAAATTAAAGGAAAACCCCAGAGAAGTAGTTATACAGTGTTTTAAATGAGAGTTTTAGCTGTTTAGCTCCATTCAGCTCCATGCATTGAGGACTCCCTCGCGGGCTCCCTCTAGCGGTGATGGGGTATAATGTGATATAGCGGGGGAGGGGGCGGGGCTCCACATAACCCGGATGAGGCTGAGCTTCCGGGGTCTGTAGCTGGAGCGGAGGAAGAGCAGAATCAGCTGAACCTCAGAAGGTAAACTCTCTCTCTCTCTCTCTTTCTTTCCAAGGCAAGCGAGCGCTGGATGTTAATCTACACAGATTTCTCTCCTGAAAACTGTTTATTTGGGTGTTTAAAGCGCTTCTGTTTATTTACAGTAAACTTAGATTTACAGTTTTTTTCAGCACTGAGGCAGGAGCATTAGCATTAGCAACATTAGCTTGTAAAATGACCCAGTGTTGTTACCAATACCACACCTAACAGCTAAAGTTAACTATAAAGGAAAGGATTAACCATTACAGACAGCTTGTACATTATCCTACCATTTAGTCTATATAACAACAACTTATCACAAATTTAATGTGTTTAAGACATTCAGGCTGCTAATAGTATTTTATTGTTTGGAATTGCCCGCTAGCTTAGCTTAGTTATCTAGATAGCATTGGCTAGGTTAGCTAAAGGTGGCTAGAACCTTAATTTACCTCCAAAATTAATGTACCCCTCAGTCCAGTTGCTGTATGCTTTTAACCAAAATGCTCTTTTTATTCGATGAAGCTGCAGTTTTTCTGGTTTAAAAGCACAATAACATTCACATTGCTTATCCAATGTTCCTTTTTTTAAGATATTTATATTTAAGGGATTTTAAAGAGTGCGTATCAATGTTAGATAATATGTTGGAAAATAATGAACTGTTATCAATAATTGTAAAAACTCAGGTTTGTCAAGCACTGATTTGGATAACTTTGTCTTTGATTATTATTTGTGGTAACTTTTACAATTTAATGTAAAATGTAAATGTTTTGTCTATGTCCTTATAATTTTAGCTTTTTGTGCTTCAGGTCAGAACATCTCATTCTAAGTGAAATATTGAAAAACTAATAAAATATAAAAAATATTTGATGACTATTGACAAAACTTGTTAATAATAAACAAATTGCACTGTGTGACTGGCAGTCAGGCTACATTCTAAATAGTTTAATATAGAAAGTAAAGGATGGAGATATACTGCAAGTCAGAAAATACAAAGCTGAAGATATTTATAAGAGAAAATCAGACACCTTTATTAGAGCAGTTTAACATATTTAATAATGATAAAAAAGGTCAATATATTAGAGTGGTATAAGTATGGATTAATGTATTATAGTGTAAAGTGAAATACTAACGTAGTAGTTAAACATTGTATTCAGTACTGGACAGCAACCGTGTTTCTGCTACATAAATTTTGTAGCTGCAGTCAAGCTACAACTACATATTATAATGTCTATGGATTAAGGCCCTGTCCACACAAACCAGGATATTTAAAAAAAAAAATTGTCTCCGTTTTGGCCTTTCTTCCACATGAAAACGTTGTATTCGGTCACTGAAAACTGAGGTTTTCGAAAACGCCTTCCAAGGGGAGATTTTTGAAAACTCCGCTCCAGCGGAGCCGTGTGGACGGGGGAAAACGGAGGTTTCAGAAAACGCTGACGTCACTCTGTGAGTCTGCGCATGTCTGCTTTTTGTTTAGCATTAGCGTAGCGATGGGGAGGGGACTCTGTCCTGCGCAACTCCTTGTTGTTTCTATTGATACAAACTTTACATCTTTACATCCTGTACATGTTACAATTTTGTTACAAATTGCAAGAAGGGTAACCACATGTCTTCAAAGTCCTCAAGCTTTCCTTTAGCTATATAGGTCAGTTTCTCCAATGCCAGGTTGCTGGACATTTGTTTAATCCATTGGTTTATTTTGGGTCTCTCAGTGTTTTTCCAGTTTAACGCAATCACATGCTTGGCCTGTAAAAGGCAAAAACTGACAAGCTTTCTCCTTATTTCAGTCTCTCCAAAACCATCAGGAAAAATGAGCAGCAAACAATGTTTACAATCCATTTGCATATCACATTTAATTACACGAGAAATAAATGTTATAACCTCTTTCCAATATATCTGAGGTTCTGTACATTGCTACATGCAGTGAAGAAGAGTGCCCTTATCTGTACCACATTTAATACAGTCATCAGGAATATATGAATTGAAATGGTGAAGTTTTACACAGGTAATATAGGTTCTGAATAACCATTTGTATTGTAACAGTCAAAACTTAGTGTTAATAGTTTGCATTTGTGCCAACAGACACGAGTTGTTCCAATCTTCATTATAGATTTCTGTTTGCAGATCAGTTTTCCATGCTTGTAAATATGAAGAACTACTTTCTTTTGAGGCTAGAAGTAAAAAGTTGTAGAATTTAGAAAGCAGACCTTTACTCTGATGATGATGATGAAAGGCTATGTTTTCTATAGTAGAGAGCGGGGGTTCTGCAGTATATTTTAAGAGAGTAGTCTAAATACTCTATAAGTATTTTAAAAAAAAATCTTAGGTAAACTGTATTTATTTACCAATTGTTCAAAAGACATTAATACTCCTCCACTATATAAGTCCCCAATTTTATTTAAGCTTTTATTCAACCAAATTCTAAACCCCATGTCTGCTCTTCCTGGTTAAAATCTATTATTTCCCCAAATAGGTGACAGATATGAGATCTTGGGCACCTCATTCAAAGCCATATGTGACTGGTGCCAAACTAGTATAGTGTTTTTGAGAAAAGGATTATTTGTGTCTTTTAGCAGTTGTTTAATTTCAGCCGAATAAAGATAAGACGTTATTGGTAGCTTTAATGTATTATTTTCAATGTGGATCCAAGCCGGTGAATCAACAGTGGAAAAATAACAAGCAGCAGTCCAAAGTTGAGCTGCCCAATAGTACAGCTTGATATTAGGCAATCTAAGCCCCCCTCGGTCATAGGGCAGATAGAGAAGAGAGAGACGTAACCTGGGGCGCTTACTACAACCCCTGGCAAAAAGTATGGAATCACCAGTCTTGGATGAGCACTCCTTCAGACATTTCATTCTGTAAAACAAACTCTGATCAAAAACATGATACAAAAATAAGGTCATTCCAAAGTGCAACTTGTTGGCTTTCAGGAACACCCAAAGAAATGAAGAAAAAACATTGTGGAAGTCAGTGAATGTTACTTTTATTGACCAACCACAGGGAAAAAAATATGGAATCACTCAATTCTGAGGAAAAAAGTATGGAATCACTCAAATTGAAGGTAGAAAATAAGGACACACCCAGTCAATTTCCTTTCCCTAAATGGACACCTGCCTCAGATTAGATCTGCTCGTTAGTCTGCAGTTAAAAACACCTGCAGTCATGACACCTTGGAGGGCTGCTGGACGAATTAGAGTGGCAAGAACCATGTCTCCAACAAGAGAAATGTCTCTTGAAACAAAAGAGAGGATTGTGAGACTTCTTGAAGAAGGTAACTCTTCACGCATGGTTGCTAAAGATGTGGGCTGTTCACAGTCAGCTGTATCCAAGATATGGACCAAATACAAACAGCATGGAATGGTTGTTAAAGCCAAGCGTACTGGTAGACCGAGAAAGACATCAAAGCGTCAAGACAAGCAACTTAAGGCCATTTGTCTTGAAAACCGAAAAAGTACAACTAAACAGATTAAGCATAAATGGGAAGAAGCTGGAGCCAATGTATGTGACCGAACTGTAAGAAATCACCTAAAGGAAATGGGATTTCAATACAGGAAAGCTAAAAGAAAACCATCATTGACACCTAAACATAAAAGAACAAGACTGCAGTGGGCTAAGGAGAGGCAATCATGGACTGTGGATGACTGGATGAAAGTTATCTTCAGTGATGAGTCAAGAATCTGCATTGGACAAGGTGATGATGCTGGAACTTTTGTTTGGTGCCGTTCCAGTGAGATTTATGAAGAGGCCTGCCTGAAGAAAACAACCAAATTTCCACAGTCCTTGATGATATGGGGCTGCATGTCAGGCAAAGGCACTGGGGAGATGACTGTGGTTAATTCTTCTATCAATGCACAAGTTTACATTGACATTTTGGACAGTTTTCTCATCCCTTCAATTGAACAGATGTTTGGAGATAATGAAATAATTTTCCAAGATGACAATGCATCGTGCCATAGGGCAAAAACAGTGAAGGCATTCCTTGGAGAAAGACACATTCAGTCGATGTCATGGCCTGCAAATAGTCCAGATCTCAACCCAATTGAAAACCTGTGGTGGAAATTGAAAAAAATGGTCCACAAGAAGGCTCCGACCTGCAAAGCTGATCTGGCAACTGCTATCAAAGAGAGTTGGCACCAAATTGATGCAGAATACTGTTTGTCACTCATCAAGTCCATGCCTCAGAGACTGAAAGCCGTTATAAAAGCCAAAGGTGGTGCAACTAAATACTAGTGATGTATTTTGAATCATCTTTTGTTTATCTGTTTTTCATGATTCCATACTTTTTTCCTCAGAATTGAGTGATTCCATATTTTTTTTCCCTGTGGTTGGTCAATAAAAGTAACATTCACTGACTTCCACAATGTTTTTTCTTCATTTTTTGGGTGTTCCTGAAAGCCAACAAGTTGCACTTTGGAATGACCTTATTATTGTATCATGTTTTTGATCAGAGTTTGTTTTACAGAATGAAATGTCTGAAGGAGTGCTCATCCAAGACTGGTGATTCCATACTTTTTGCCAGGGGTTGTATTCCATATAAATTTGGTGAATATTTTATTTAGGGAAGAAAAGAAAGATGCTGGAATTTGCAATGGAATATACTGTAAAAGATATAAGAACTTTGGGAGAATAGACATTTTAATAATATTAATGCGACCTATCATCGAAATTGGCATCCTACCCCATCTTTCTAAAGAGTCCACCACCTTGTGCACTAAAGGATCATAATTAATAGAGACCATCTTCTTTATATCCGGATTTATTTTAATTCCGAGATAAGTAAAACCTTCTGAGGTACATGTAAAAGTTGTCTGTATTGGAGGGTTATTTCTGTTCAGTAATAGCAGAGAACTTTTCTTTTGGTTAACTTTGTAACCTGATAATTCACCAAATATCTTAAGAATTTGACCAACTTGGACAGACTTCTCTAAATTAGATAAAAACATAACATCATCTGCAAAAAGAGACAGGCGGTGCTCTATCCCTCCGATGGAAATACCAGTAATTTCAGGGGATCTGCGTATTGTCATAGCAAGTGGCTCAATAGCAAACAAGAATAAATGAGGGGACAATGGGCACCCCTGTCTGGTTGATCTACAGAGGTTTATAGGTCTTGATAACTGGCTGTTTGTTATAACTCTGGCTGTGGACTCTGTATATAATAACTGAATCAATTTCAGATATTTATCTCCTAGGCTGAATCTCTTAAGGGTCTCAAAAAGATACCTCCATTCAATCCTATCAAATGCCTTTTCGGCATCTAATGACAAAAAGGCATGGTCCATGGCAAATTGTTTTTCGTATAATATATTTAATAATCGTCTAGTATTGTGAAAGGCTTGACGGCCAAGAACAAAGCCATTTTGATAATTTATAATTAACTTAGGAATATGTAATTCAATCCTCCATGCCAGAGCTTTGCATAATATTTTGGTGTCACATGACATTAAGGATATGGGCCGGTATGAGCCCATTTCTGTTGGAGCCTTTCCTGGTTTTAATAGAAGACAAATAGATGCCAATCTTAAAGATGGTGGTAGAATGCCCTTGTCATAAGACTCATTATACATTTCTAGTAGGTGGGGTAACAGCTTATTTGAAAAACTCTTGTAAAGTTCAATTGGCAGGCCATCCAGGCCAGGAGCTTTACCAGAATTCATGTGGTTGTGTGCCTCATAGAGTTCTTGAATTGTCAGCTTTTTATCCAGAGAACTTCTAGTTTCCTCTGATAAGGTTGGGAATTGGAGTTTGTCCAGAAACACTGGTCTGTATTAAAAGTAAAGTAATCTATGATTTTCTCTTCAAGAAATTCCTCAAATTTGTCAGACTTCAGCCATTTAGCCTGGAAACGTAAGGGAACTGGAGATGAAAAGAAATTTGGAAATTTAATTGATAAGATAACTGGGGCATTGTCCGAGAGTAATATAGCTTCATACAAACAATTCTGGACCATAGATATCAGACCAGAGGAAACAAGAAAGAAGTCTATTCGTGAATGTTTTATAGGTACTAGAAAAGCACGAATACTCTGTCTTACTGGGATAACGTTTTCTCCAAATCTCCACCAAATTGAGATCTTTCATAAAGTTTGAAATAGTTTTCCTGGCTTGTTGATGGGAAGTGTCAGAACTATTTGAACGATCCATTGCTGGATTAATCACACAATTAAAATCTCCACCAATTATGAAATGGCCTTTATAAGCTGACATAGTTAAGAAGAGATGTTGGTAAAAGGCAGGATCATCCCCATTGGGGGCATATAAACATACCAAATTAACCGGTGTAGAGATTATAGTACCATTAAGTAAAATAAATCTCCCAGATGGATCCAAATATTTATCTTTCAATTCAAAGGGGATTGATTTATGAACCAATATTATGACCCTCCTAGCATGAGAGGTAAAACTAGAGGAAAAGACCTGACCACCTAGATCGGATTCTATTCACATCTACCAAGTGTGTCTCTTGTAGAAAGCACACTGAAGTATTCATCTGCTTAATTCTACCCAGTACTTGTTTAAGTTTGACAATTTTGTCGTTACGTTCCAGCTAGACACATTTATAACTAAGCTATCAGACATAACCAATGTGACTGAAAATATCAAACGCGACATATGAGGTTAACCCCTTCTTATTTTCACATTCAGGCCATGTAAAAAATACCAAAAACAATATGATTAAAGTGAGCCCCACCACACAAAAGCCCTCGGCTTTTTCAGGCAGTCCAACCAGTCTTAGGTTAGAACGTCTGCTCCTGTCCTCTTGTTCCGTAATTCTGTCGCCAAGCGTCTCCACTGTTTCACTTTGCCTTGAAGAGAGGTCACATCATCTTCTGTTTGGGAAATTCATTGTTCTGTCTCCCCAATTCTTTGCGAGTGTGACTGGATGTCCGCTTTTATATCGCTAATTGCTTTCAACATATCAATCGATTGTTTGCTCATATCCTCTTTCAGCAAGCAAATTTCTTTGAGAATATCACTATTTGTGGGTCCCTCTTGTGTAGTGTCTTCAGTGGAAGAATCCAGCGTTACCTTGCTAGCATTAGCCATAGCTACATTAGCTCCATTAGCTCCTCCGTCTTGTGGTGTCGTTTTACCTGGTTGTTGACCTGATTTGGCGTTTTTCGGTGGCATGGTGTTCAGCAAAGGTACGTGTGTTTAAAAGGAGTAAAACTGTGTCTACTGGTCACATTTAAGGATTAATTTAAGAGATACAGCAGCGAGCCTCACGTGCGTGCAGCCTCTCACTAAGACGCCATAACCGGAACCCGTTTCTCCTAGTTTTAGTAATTATATTAAGCCACGTTAAGATTCATCCTTATAACAGGCTTCAGTGGAAAGAAACCCCACATTAAGCATTTTTACGTTGAGTGGTTCTTCAGTTAGCTGGGTTAGCTCTGCGGTTTTGGAGTAACACTAATGCTATTCTGCTGTATCACTCAGCTTGCCTCAGCGAGGGCAGATAGTTAGTTGATTATTTGGATCAGGTGTGTTGTGATCAGTATAAAACCAGTGAGCGTAAAGCCTGAAACAGGGACAGCACCTGTATTGGTTCTGATATCTCTGCGATGTGTGGATTAATAACGTTCACAGCTTAATTTAATTTTACTCTCACTTTAGTAAACACAGTGGAGGTAACTGAAATGTGCTGTGTGCAGTTTTTTCCAATCCTCCTGTCCAGAGGTACAGACCTTGCCCCAAACGGAAAAAAATTGTTGGGACAATAAAAAAAAATAAGAAGTTGCTACTGAGGACTGACGAGAAAACATTTTAGCATTTTTAAGTGTTGTGGCATTTCCATGTGGACGGAGATATTTCTAAAAACGCTGCTTGTGTGGACAAGACAAAAACCTTTTAAAAATATCCGGCTTCGTGTGGACAGGGCCTTGGAGTGGGATAAATGTACAGAAACTTTTATGGCAATATGGTGTCCCAGTAGTTTTGTCCATATAGTGTAACTGATGTAGGTAATTATTTTTGGATAATTTACCTGCTTTTATTTTAATACATAATACAATTTTTCTTTGTTTTTTTTTTTTACAGAATATTCCAAGGTTTCTCCTGATTTTCATCCCTACCAACAACCAGGATATTTAACTAAGATCAGTGTTAAACTGCTGAAAGCGGTGAAGCAGAAGCCGTCCTGAAGAATCTCCAGAACACCCAGAAATTGTTTGCTACATTTAACAGAAGCCAAGTCCCGACATGGAGAAACATCAGCAATCTGTCAAGAGTTTTACTAAACAGAGTGCTCTCAAAAAACACCAGCGCATTCACACAGGAGAGAGACCGTATCACTGCTCAGACTGTGGAAAAAGTTTTAATCAACAGAATGATCTCAAAATACACCAGCGCATTCACACAGGAGAGAAACCGTATCACTGCTCCGACTGTGGAAAGAGTTTTACTCAACAGAGTAATCTCAAAATACACCAGCGCATTCACACAGGAGAGAAACCATTTCACTGCTCAGACTGTGGAAAGAGTTTTACTCTACAGAGTACTCTCAAAATACACCAGCGCATTCACACAGGAGAGAAACCGTATTACTGCTCCGACTGTGGAAAGAGTTTTACTCTCCAGAATCATCTTAAAATACACCAGTGTATTCACACAGGAGAGAAACCATTTCACTGCTCAGACTGTGGGAAAAGTTTTACTACACAAAGTGAACTCAAAATACACCAGCGCATTCACACAGGAGAGAAACCATATTACTGCTCAGAGTGTGGAAAATGTTTTACTCAACAGAGTCATCTCAAAATACACCAGCGCATTCACACAGGAGAGAAACCATATTACTGCTCAGACTGTGGAAAGAGTTTTAATCTACAGAGTAATCTCAAAACACACCAGCGCATTCACACAGGAGAGAAACCGTATTACTGCTCAGACTGTGGGAAAAGTTTTACTACACAGCGTCATCTCAAAAAACACCAGTGCATTCACACAAGATAGAAACCGTATCAGTGCTCAGACTTTTGGAAGTGTTTTACTCAACAGTGTACTCTCAAACTGCACCAGTGCATTTTCCAATGCCTTTTTATTGGTTCAGAAAAATGATTCTTATCCAGGGATGATATTTATAGAATTCCACGTTATGTTTTCACGTATGTTTAAATACCTACATTTGTTCAAGCCCACAGAGATCTCCACCACTAGTTAAACATGTGTTTTAAACACAGAATCATACATGTTACCGCTAACTTCATAAATTAATAACAAATATTTTATAATCCTGATATGTTGAACCTTTTTCGTGATATGAATGTTAAAAAATGGTAAAAAATTTACTGATTTACAGGTGCACTGCAGTGGCCTTTAGAACTAATTATATATTTAAAGAGTGTGGATTTGCTTAGTTGAGTATGCCTTGCCATAAGTAAGAAAGGGTAATTTAGGTGAGTTTATATATTTAATTCTGACAGTGTTCATTTAAAGCGGCGGAACGTTTATTGTCTTTATGGTTTACGTGCTTTGCAGCGCAGTAAAGTTGCAGACCAATCATGTGTGCTGTAAGATCACCACACGCTCTCCTCTGCCAATCAGGGGTACGTTTCCCAAAAGCGTAGTTGCTAACTACGTTAGCAACTTACATAGTCTGGACGATGCAGCTGCGACGCAGGTGTTTCCCAAAAGCGTGGTTGGAACTATGGAGGTAACCACGTTAGTAACTTGCATAGTGCGAACCTTAGTTAAGCTACTCAGGTGTTTCCCAAAACCGTAGTTCCAGCGAATGTTCGCAACTACCGTGGTTCAGCTGCTTCGTTCCAACTACAGCTCCAGACCTGTCGTTAGGAGCTTAGTTCCTGGTGATTGCGTCATCAGTGACGCAAAGTGCAGACGATGGGAGGGTAGGATTCAGAAAGCTGATAAATCATTAATATTGCTGCACAAGGATTTAAGATGTCAATGTTTTGAACATGTACCTAATTATTTTAGTACTGTTTGTGTTTATTACATTTATTAAGTCACTTCACTTTTACCCATGTGTGCCCAGGGCAAATAAATTAATGCAATACTCAAATGTATTTAGAAAAAGTAAGAAAATTGGCCATTTTTAGTGTATGTCTTCAACCTCAAATGTATTTTACAGTCTTGGAAATATATATGTCAATTATTGAAGCAAGCATCTCTTGCGTAAAGATACCTTAGTGCTGTGAACCTTTATGATTTAGTATATTTTTTACACCCACTGTACTATATGCACTCTCTGAAAAAGGGTACCAAACAGTCACTGGGGAGTTGCTCTAAAATGGCTTTAACGTACACACCTGTGCCTTACGGACCTTTGAGGGTACATTTACATTGTTTGTACCCAGCTGAAAAAAATATCTATACAGTAGGCAAGATTGTGTCTTTTAATAATATATTCATAACAAGAAAAACAAAGGAAAAAGTTTCTTAAAACAAAAGTGAAAATTATAGAGACATTTAATAATTAAGTAAAGAAAGGAAACATAACATGTTACAGTCCAAACATATTTTCAACTAGCTGCTGTCTTATTTGTTGGCCTGCAGGATTCCCTGGTTGTAGATGATCAAACACAGCATCCTCAGCATCCTCGACAGGCATGTACTCATCCTCTGGCAACTGCACATTTGCCTTCAGGGCAGTGTTGTGCAGCAGTGCTGTTACCACCACCACAGCACAGCATTTTGTGGGATGCAGTTGTAGGCCACCAGCAGACCTGCTCAGACACCGGAAACGCTGCTTCCACAGACCAATGGCCCTCTCCACCACAGCACGAGTTTGGGTATGAGCACTGTTGTACCGCTCTTCTGCCTCAGTGCGTGCCTGCTGGATGGGTGTGAGTAGGTAGGGGCGCAAAGGGTAGCCACTGTCTCCCAGGAGCCAGCTGCCCTTAAAACCACCACCTTCCGCCACCTGACAGAGAGCAGAGTTGGCCCAGATGAATGAGTCATGAGTACTCCCTGGCCACTTGGCTACGATGTCTGTAAATACACCCTGAGAGTCACACACCACCTGGACATTCAGAGCAGGGTATCCTTTCCGGGAGAAGTAGGCTGGTTCATTGAGGGATGGCCTAGCAATTTGGATCAGGGTGCCATCGATCACACCAATGACTTGTGGGAAGTTGGCAATAGCATGAAAGCTGTGGTTAACCCTGGCAATGTCTTCTGCAGAACTCGGAAAGGTCATCCTCTCATTAAGCTGTAACAGTGTCTGGGTTACAGCTGTTACAGCTCTGCTCACAGACGATTTACTGAGACCCAGTCCATCTCCCAGTACCTCATAAAAACTACCTGAGGCATAATAACGCAGCGCGGCTAAAAACTGCACTGTTGGACTTAAAGCGTAGTTGCGTCTGGTGGCCCTCAACAGATGAGGATGAACAAAATGAAGCAACTCCTCAATAGCTGCTCGAGAGAGGCGATATTTTCGGATGATTGCCTCATCTGAAAGGACCTCAAGGGGGTTAAAGGTGGTGCGTATGAAAGCATTCATATATACCACCTCACTACGGCGCCTACGCTGGCGATTAAGTTCAATGATGCGCTGTAATGCTGCCATTGTGCCAAGGGCCTCACATGTGTCTGCATCATATATAGGGAACAGGAAATACTTGGAGTTAATTGATAGGCAGTGCTCATTGGTTATTCTACATAATCAGGTGAAAGTGTTAAAAGCAGCAATTAGTGTGAATGAATAAAATGACCACTGTATTTATTTATTATTGGTTGTAGACACATTCTTTATACCCATTTATACAAAATATTTTAATTATTTATTAGCTATCCTAAGCCTTTTCTCTTTATACCTGATGGTTTGGTGGTATGTGTGACCATTAAAAAAGCATTGTGCAGTAGGATATGTTTTGCACAGCAGAGACATGTTGATTAAAGGAACAAAGGAGCAAACATCATTCCCTCTACACTTTTATAGAAAAGTATTTCTCATCCTGTCCCTGTATTATTTTTTCAAACATATTATTTTAAATAATTAAATCATACTGGGGGGTATTTAGAATCTAGGGGGAGGGGGGTTTATAATCTAGTAGTTGGAGATGCAATAAAATACTTGCATTTACTTAGAAAAACATGTCAGAATGTCTGGTTTCATGGATACAGGTGTACAAATTTATTCATCACTTCATACAAATGCTTTCAACATTTTAATGCACCAGAGCCCCGTTGGCCAGACTGCGTCTGTTTCCACCTCCCACGACTAGGACGAGGGGTTGGATTTTGAGAGGCATGTGGGCCCGATTTCCAGGCCTTTTAAAACAAAAAAAGGATGGGGTTGCAGAAGGGTCACTCAGGGTCTGTAAACAAAAAATAAGGAATTAGTCTTTATGCAACCAGCAAATTATATAATGCAAGGACATTGCAATATTAACTTACTCTCAGAGGTGGGGATGTACATAGTGACACTGGGCCTGCTGGCCTGTTGGACCAGTAAGGCCATTTTTTCCCTCCGGTAGGCCATTGTCTCCTCGGGCTGCCAGTTCTTCCCTGATGCCCCTCAGAACTGATATTTTTTCCCCTTCAGACCTGAGAAGCTCTTCACTGCACTGGCACCTGATGGTTCTGCGCCGGCGAGTCTGGGTTAGTGAGGGGCGCAGTGGTGAGGCAGCAGAACGGGTGCAAGAGCTTCCAGACTGAGGGGATTCCGAGGGTTCAGGGGACAGAGCAGACCTTGAGGACTGACGGCCATAGCAGGGTGCGCCATATGTTGAGGGATCCTGGGCTGATATGGCTGATGTTGAGGGATCCTGGGCTGATATGGCTGATGTTGAGGGGGCCTGGGCTGGGCCGGCTGATGTTGAGGGGGCCTGGGCTGGGATGGCTGATGTTGAGGGGGCCTGGGCCTGCAGAGAAACAGATGTTAAAGGGCCAGGAGGAGGAGGGGGGGAGGGGGCTGAAGTCTGTGAGGTGTGCAAGCCACACACATCTATGCCCCCTGGGACTCCCTCCAGCACTTCTGGGCCTAGGATGGCCACAACTCTCTCCTCCTCAGGGGTAAGAGGGGGCAAACTGATGCTCCCACCACCAGACCGCTGTTGTTCTCTCCTTAGAGCTGCAGCCTTCCTCTTCGTAACACTGGAGTAGTCTCTCCATTTGCCCCTCATGTCCTCTGCAGTGCGTCTCCATCCATGACCCACTGCATTCACCTTTTCTGATATATCTTGCCATATTTTTTTTTCTCAGCATTTGTCACATTATTTTTGAGCTTCGAGAAAATTGTGTGCCGGTGTAGGTAGACCTCATCTACCAGCACACTACGTTCCCTGGCTGAAAATTGTGGCTTTCTTGCCATTGGTGCCTATTAGGCCTATAGGACAACCGGCCTTTAGCACTAGAGCTTAAATACTATAGGGTGTTAACAAAAAGCAGATGCATTGAGTTACCTAATTACTACCCTGGAGTTAACAGGGCCAGAGAATGTATCATTTACCACGTGTGTGTTTCTAGGCCTATACAAATGTTATCAATTAGTCTTTGTTTAATAATGTATATAACAGATAATAAATATGTATAGGCAACAAGCATAGATATTTTTGAAATGCCATAAATAAAACATAAAAAAGGTATAAAATCTCTATATCTCTGTTTTACTACCCTGTCAAACCGTGCTACCCTAGTTTATATGTAAACGTGAAAATTGTCAGAAAAAGCCCAATATTAAACATGCTTTCGGTAGGATATGCTCACTTATTATTACTTTTATTATTGTCAACCGTCATTTACGCATTTGTAATACTCAGAAAAAAAAGGCAAGGGGGTTCCGGTTGTTTAATGCACCAAAGAAGAACAGAATTACCATAAAAAAATTATAATTAAAAAAAAATTGTATCCGCGCATGCGCACTGGTGTTGAGAAGCACATTTCGATAGGTAGCACAACTCGACAGAATACCGGCCGCTGTCGAGCTCACCCTGCTGAGGCACTGAGTAACACACATTTCTCAGTTCTTATATTAATAAGACTCATTCAGAATGGTGATTATTTTATTTAAAAAGAATATTGCAATAGCAAATATGTGTATGTTTTTTTAGGTAACACTGTCTGTTACAAATAATAATTAATATATAGCAATTATTGTCTACATTTTACTTGCAGTTCATTGTTATTTTATTAATAGTATTGGTGTCCGTTATGTTCTGGTGATAATTACAATATAAATAGCCTAAATTATATATTAGTAACATATTTTTGGCATAATATTTGACAGATTGTGAGTTTTGCACGTTTTCTGCTGGGAAAGTCTGGCCGAACACATCTGGAAACACCTTAGTTAAGACCACGGTGGTTCAAACCAACATAGTTCAGACTTCCGTGGTACCAACAAAGTCCGATGGTTTCGGGAAACGGTCGTACTTCAGATGTTAGTTAGTTTAACGATGCATCGTACCACGTTAGTTCAATGCTAGGCTCCGTCGTTGTACGGGAAACGCACCCCAGATCTGTGCAGATGCGAGAGCACGGAGCCACATGTAACATGGAGGAGGCCGGATGCAAACGCAAGTCGGTTTTATTAGACATATTATAAACCAAGAAACTAGGACAAGAAAATAAACACTATGACTATAAAACAAAGGAATAAACCCGGTCCAAACAAACAAAGAAGTAAAATAAACTAACAAAGAATCAAACAATATAAAGAAAACAAACCAGAACTCCGTAGACAAAACACAGATTAACATCCAGACAGGGTTGAACAGGACAGCATCAAACAAAAAGCACGGCAGAGAACAAAGGAGAACATAGGGTATTTATACACAGGCACACACTAGGGACACCTGTGGAGGTAATGAGGGGGCGGAGTTACATATGAGATCGGAGGGGTTACCGATGACAGGGCGGGGCTAAGGCGGAGACAAGACCAAAACAAAAACAGAGCCATGTGAAGCACATGAATGACATGGGGAAGTAAACAAAACAAGAGAACAGAGGACAAGAGCAGGAAGGAACCAAAAATAAAGTAAAGACACTAGACAGACACAGACTGAGGTGTGACATAACCTCCATAACCTCTAACCTCTTTCGTGGAGCCGAAATTTGAGCAAAACGAGCCAGGCCTGTCTTAAAAAGCCTGGTTAGCTCGCTTCGTGGAACAGCCCCCTGGACTGTTTACCGTTTTGGATTTTTGGATCACCTCTGACATGGCTGCCTCGTGTATGAACATTGCACTGCCTTTCGACTCTGGTATGGTCTTTGCCTCCAGGTATCTGTTTGCTGGCGTTATTTACTCTTTGCTGTTTGACTTTTGTACACCCTGTGGGGTTTTAATAAACATCTTAACTGGATCCGCGAGTGTCTGTGTTCTGTACACCACCATGACATACTGAACACTGAAGGTTTTGTTTCTGTGTGTCTCCCTCTGCTGGTAAGTCTGTATTTATTTGCAGTTCATGCTCCACCAGTTTTCACTATTTCACCTTTAATATTTTTATAAAATTGTTCCATAATTTTTGGCAGATTGGTGAAGCTTTGTTCTTCATTTGTTTCTATAAAGGCGGAGTTTTATGATTTGTGTGTAAATCGCTGCTGTTGCAGCTGTTTTTATTAGTGCCGCTTATTTTTCCTTTACTCTTTCTTTTCTTAACCCCTTTTCTTAAACTCTTTTAAATATTAAAATGTGTTTTCTGTTTTAATAAGAATAAAAAAGGGTCTTTAGTATTTATAAATCATTACATTTACCTTTTAATAATTTTACACATTATCCCACTTTTATTGGAGTTTTGCAAAGTAAAGCAGATTATAATGAGCGTGCACAATATTGCATTCTAATATATAATATAATCAATTATTTGACATCATATGTAGTTGTTTTTATTACACAGTTTTCTCCACTGCGGGCAATCCCTATAAATATTTTCTAAGAGAAATTACGTTAAAATGACTAGAATAAGAATGAATCATCATTTTTTTAAACAATTTCTGTAGGGGTGAAATGCATAGATTATATATGTTTATAGCTACCAGTATTGCCAAAACACAAACTGTGAAATAAGAATTAATCTTTATTTTTAAAAAGTAACATGATTATCTGTCATTTGTACACATAATTACTGTCATTTTGTGGGTATATCATTATAAAATACAGTTTATAGCTTATAACAAAATATGCACAAAAAACAGTAAGGGAGGTGAGTAGCAGAGATGCAAGAAAATATCTGCAAATTAAGGATTATTTTCTGGCAACCCTGACAGACATTTCCTTTCTGTCTGAAAACAGAGAAGAACTGTTATGTTTTATGATTTTAAACTATACTGTACAGAACCTGGGAGGCGCAATGGATAAATAAAATAAAATAAATCACAGAAACCAAACTAAAACACAGTGCATAACCTCCGCGAAGCAGCAGAGGAGTTAAAGGCTCGGCTACAGAGAAGCCAACACAGCAAAATCTGCACAATGTATTATATAACTGTAACACTACAGCATTAATAATCAGCAGGTTATAAATGTAGATAATTGATTGTAATCACAGCAGCCCTGTAACAGATCATGAGCAGAAAATGCTCTTTTCCCTTTCTAAACTGGCAGCCCAAGTAATTAATCTAATTTTCCCTTAAAATACTATGACTTTAATCTCAAAGTAAACGGTTCAATTTTTTTTTAAAGTGACTCTAAATGCCATTATAGCAGATATAAACAGCACTGCAGACGTGTGTTTATTCTGCTTTTGTGCACATGAGATAAAAAAATTGTGCACATAAAAATCATTCACTCAAAATAAGAAATCGTTCACTCAAAAAAATCACTTAAAAGAAAGAAATCGTTCACTCAAATAAAAAAAATCGTTCACTCAAAATAAATTGTTCACTCAAATAAAAAAATTGTTCACTCTAAATAAAGAAATCTTTCGCTCAAATAAAAATAATTATTCACTCTAAATAATGAAATCTTTTGCTCAAATGAAAAACAATAATTCGCTCAAATAAAAAAAATCATTCACTTAAAATAAAAAAATCGTTCACTCAAATTAAAAACAATAATTCGCTCAAATAAAAAAAATCATTTGCTCTAAATAGAGAAATCGTTCGCTAAAATAAAAAAATAGTTCACTCAAAATAAAGAAATCGTTTACTCAAATTAAAAACAATAATTCACTCAAATAAAAAAAAATCGCTCTAAATTAAAAAAAATCATTCATTAAAATAAGAAATCATTCGCTCTAAATAAAGAAATCGTTCGCTAAAATAAAAAAAATCATTTGCTTACAATAAAGAAATAGTTTGCTCAAATAAAATAAAATAATTCACTCTAAATAATGAAATGTTTTGCTCAAATAAAAGTGATTCGCTCAAAATAAAGAAATTGTGCGCTCAAATAAAAAAAATCATTCGCTCTAAATAAAGAAATCGTTTGCTGAAATAAAAAAAAATTATTCGCTCTTAATAAAGAAATAATTCGCTCAAATAAAAAAAAAATCATTTGCTCTAAATAGAGAAATCGTTCACTCAAATTAAAAACAATAATTCACTCAAATAAAAAAAATCATTCGCTCTAAATAAAAAAGTTATTCATTAAAATAAAGAAATTGTTCGGTCAAATAAAAAAAATAATTCGCTCAAAATGAAGAAATTGTTAGCTCAAATAAAGAAAATCATTTGCTTTAAATAAAGAAATCAGTTGCTGAAATAAAAAAAGAATATTTGCTCTAAATAAAGAAATCTTTCCCTCAAATAAAAAAATCATTCATTCAAAATAAAGAAATCATTCACTTGAATTTAAAAATTCATCCTCTAGAAATAAGGAAATTGTTCGCTTAAAAAAAAACTCGTTCACTCAAATTAAAAACAATAATTCACTCAAATAAAAAAAATCATTCGCTCTAAATAAAGAAAATCATTCGCTCTAAATAAAAAATCATTCATTAAAATAAAGAAATAATTCGCTCAAATAAAAAAATATTCACTCAAAATAAAGAAATCGTTTGCTGAAATAAAAAAGTAATTTGCTCTAAATAAAGAATTTATTCGCTCAAATGAAAAAAAAATCCCTCTAAATAAAGAAATTATTTGCTAAAATAAAAAAAATAATTTTCTCTAAATAATGAAATCTTTTGCTCAAATAAAAAAATCATTCGCTCTAAATAAAGAAATCTTTCACTTGAATTAAAGAAATTGTGAACACAATCGTTTCAGTCAAATTTGAATCTTTAAAACCGCTGCTATCATGTGATAAATTAAAGAGAGGAGTGTTTAAACTGATTTTTTACTCCAGACCATAATAACAGAACTGGATGATTTGTTGCGTCTCTCTCGGATGTGATTGGTGATCAGAATGTTGGAATACAGTCCAGTCTTCACTAAACACACAGATCCACCAGCAGGGGGCGACACTGCATCTGGAACACACAGAATAATCCCAGTGTTTATCTTCACTTCCTGCAGATGAACTCAGGAGGGCTATAAGAGAGCTGACTGTTGTTTTATGATCTGAAATATTTTAGGAGTAACAAACATGCTAAAAAAGAAAAAAAAACAATTTTTCACGTGTGTGTGTGTGTGTGTACCTATATCAGCACAGAGGTGTGTAAACGTTTTATTCTCCTGCTTCCAGCTGGCTGAGTTGCTATGGTTACAGATGATGATGCTGTCCCAGACTGACAGGGAAAGGGCGACGCCTCCAGGTGATGTCACTTCCTTCTCCTCACAGGTTTTTTTTTATAACAGGTGGAGTTGATTGAGAGGTCGTGACCTCTGCAGGTGAGGGTGATGTCACAGGGGTCAGCTCTGTTATAGCTTAGCATTGTGACAGCAGATAGTGTTGATGTTTACTCAGTATCCTGATGCTAAAGCTAAAGTAGCTGTAGCTGCTTTTGGTCAAAATCGCTCTCTATTACAGAAATACAGCTTTTTACAAGTGCTGTTTAAAACCTGAACAGTACATTTATGTTTATTTATACAGTGGCTTTCAAAAGTATTCATACCCCTTGAACTTTTTCATATTTTGACGCATTACAACCACAAACATAAAAAATATTTAATTTAAATTTAATGTGAAAGATCAACACAAAAGTGGTATTCAATTGTCAAGTGGAAAGAAACTCTTTTAGGGCATGTCTCCACCAGCTTTGCGCATCTAGTGACTGAAATTTCCGCCCATTCTTCTTGGCAAAACAGCTCAAGCTCAGTCAGATTAAAAGGAGAGTGTGTGTGGACAGCAGTTTTCAGATCTTGCCACAAGTTCTAGATTGGGTTTGACTGTGCCATTCTAACACATGAATATTCTCTGATCTAAAATGTAGAAAAGCAGCACCAGAGCATAATGCTGCCACCACCATGTTTCACAGTGGGGATGGTGTGTTCATCAGAGTGATGTGCAGTGTTAATTCTCTGCCACACATAGCGTTTTTGCATTTTGACCAAAAATTCAACTTTGGTCTCATGTGATCAAAGCACCTTGTTCCACCTAAGCTGTGGTTCTCTGCATTTCATCCAGAGTTACCATGGGCCTGTGTTTTCTTTGGACTTTATGATGCTGTTTACTCCCCAATATTCTCTTAACCATCCTCTGAGGCCATCTTGGAGCAGTTGTATTTGTACTGAGATTAGATTATTAGCAGTCATCAGGTAACTTCTGAATGCAATTGGTTGAACTCAAAGAAAACTTTTGCACACCACACTTTTTTTAGTTTTTTATTTGTAAAACTAAAAAAAAAAAAATCCCCTTTCACAATTGTAAATCACTTTGTGTTGGTCTTTCACATTCAATTCCAATGAAATATATTTATGCTTGTGGTTGTAATGTGACAAAATATGGAAAAGTTCAAGGGGTATGAAAACTTTTTCAAGTCACTGTAGTTCACTATTAAACACACATAATGCATCTTGCAGAATGTAGTGTACAGATGATGTACGCTAGAATTTCCAGTTGTCACGTCTGGTGTTGTAGGCGCTCCCTGTCCTTCCACACTTAGCTCCAACGGAGGTTCTCAGTCAAACAACTACAACACCCAGAATGCACCACACACTGACATCACACACGCTGCTGATCACGTGACACCTCACCTGCCCCGGCCAGGAAGTCCTGAGTACTGATGATTACCTGTATTATTTAAGGTCTGCTCACACACACACACGCCGCTTATTGCCTGGTTTCGCCCACATTACAAAGCGCTTTTCTCTGTTACAGTTTTCTCGTGTATGACCTTGCTTTTGTTTTCTCGACTCTGATTTTTGCCTTGCCTACTCTGTGGATTATTGTGTATTACCTGGAATGCTTATCGTTTACGTTTTTTGGATCACCTCTGATACTGCCTGCCTCGTGTATGAACGCTGGACTGTGTATTGTTTCTGATTCTGGATCTTCTCTGATACTGCCTGCCCCGTGTACGACCATTGGACTGCCTCACTATCCGGTAATGGTCTTTTCCTCCTGGTATCTGCTTAACAGTATTATCTACCAACTGCTACTGTTTTGTTTTGTACCCTGTGGGTTTTTAATAAAATCCTTAACTGGTTCCGCGAGTGTCTGTATTCTGTACCCCACCATGACACCAGTATATATCATAAAGCAGTGTGGTGGTGTTTTTTCAGACAATACAGAAACCGAGATGGTTTGTTTAGTCGTTTCCTCCTCAGTTTTATATCTGTAGTAAATTGTGAATAGTGAAAGAGTTAATTAGTGAACCAATAACTATTAACTTTTATCTGTTTTAATATAGATATAGTGTTGTATTAAAGAGTACCTTTGTTTTCTGTAGTATATTAAAATATGTTAAAATAAAACATGTCTGATGTGCTGGAATGACTTACCTAAAACAGGGAGTCGATGCGCACATAATGTAGTTGTCTTTTCTGTATTGGATGCTTTTACTTCATACAGTCCATTATCAGTCTTTTTGTAAATTCTTCAGGGTCAGGCTGCAGGTTTCCTCAATAAACTCCACTCTGTCTTTATAACGGGGGGAGGGCTTAATATCTTTATATTGTTTATAATATTTTAGAACAGAAACAGATCCACTAAACACCCAGAAAAACTCATCAAACTCTGATACAGATCCATTTATCTCCAGCTGAACAGAATCACCAACCACTCTGAACACGTCACTGGATCCTGCAGAGAGAAAAGAGAGAAGAGAATATGTTGAACATGTTGCTGTAGAACAGATTTGTAATGACTTAAAACTTTACAACATGTTATTAATTACTTTACAATAAGTGTATGTACGTTTATTACAATTATATCATGTTATTTCTGTATTGGAGCTGTAAGAATGTGTAAATATTTAATGATCAATGTGTTAAACCGTTATATATATATACTGTAATCTATACACTCACTGTTATAATACAATGTATCTGTAGTTACATTTTGGTGCCAGAATCTTAATTAATTTTAATTTGGGTGGAAATGATCAGAATTGTTGATCAGAGAGACTGCTTCTGGATCCTTATCCTGGTCTTGTGTGACACTGTCAGATTTTATGTGGTTCGGTTTTCTGGATGTTGTGTTGAGCATCAGTGAGAACGAAGGGTCTTCTTGGTTTATTTTAGTATATTTTAAGGGATATAATTTCATATGTTTTTATAGAGTGTTTAATCTTTTATGGCAGTTAAGAACTGAGGACTGCACGTGTACCAATGATCTGGAGATGATTTGTAAAGAAGAATGGTCCAAAATACCTTCAAACAGAAGCCAGACTCTTACTGGAAGTTCATATATACATATATATACTCTGTGATGTGACAATAAATAGGATTTGATTTGATATTTGATGTGATCATCAAATGTGTGCATCAGTGCTGTTGCGTTATTCTGCCTCAAGGTGGCACCAGTGCATCAGTTCAGGTATTTTAATGTTGGGTGGATTATAGACGTGGAAGCTACCAGTGGTGATATCAAAGTTTATCAATCTATTAAAGGGGACATAAAACATTTAAGTTTGTACAAGTTTCCTAAGGGATTAAATATACTGGAATTTAAATAATAGTGATAGTAATGGAATGAAAATATAATGGGGGGGGGGGGGGTTATATAAAATGTTTACACACTAAATTATAATATATTTATGTTTGTTACGTTTGAGCTAGGGCGCCGCCATGTTGCCTGTGCAGCGCTGGTGACGTCACGAGGTTGGTTGGTTTAAGAGCCCAGTTACAGAGCTAGCGTAAAAGAGCTTGTTGTTTGTGGAGATTATGGATGAAGACGAAGCTGAACTAGGCTAACGTGGAGCATTTACTCAGAGATCTTAACTGTATAAACCTGAGCAGAACTTTTCAGATGCTTTTCTGAGAGAGAGACGTTTTGGGAGTGTTTATTCTCTCTCTACGTGGAGCCGTGCTGAAACCCTGCAGCGCGTGCACAGCAGGTACTGCCATCCAGTTAACCAGCTAGTTTATATACATTTAGCTAGTTAACATGTAAAGTCCAGAGTTCATTAAGACTGAATAAAACGTACATGATTTAAGTGGATATTGAAACACACAGGCGCTGTTTGGTTGATAAACCGTTCAATTTAGAAGTTAGAAAGCTTACTGGGTACTTAGCTTTATCTAGTTAGCGTTAGCTAGTTAACTAGCGTTGGCTAGCTATGGTAAGATAGATAGATAAGTAGCAGTAAAATAATTACACAGAATATATTTGAAATATATTATATACATATCAGTTGACAATGTTTGGCAATCACACTAATATTGTATTCAAAGAAGGAGCCTTACTTTTGATACAGAAAGTAAGAGCAGTTATAATTTATAATAAGTAAACAATCTGTAATATATTCACGCACTTGTTTGAACACACCACACAAAGCTGACAAAACAACAAGTCACAAGATTATTACACAAAAAAATAAGTATTACATAGAAAACTATTACATTAAAAATCCACACAAATTATATATAATATTGTATTATATACAAATATTTATTATTAATAAAGTAAATCAAACAATTGCGTTAAGAAAATTTAAAACACCCTTACCTCCTGCCGAACACTAAAACTTTAATCTTACAAAAAATCCCGTCATAAAACATTATTTTAGTATCGCTAACAATGTTGTAAATCAGTGCGTAAGAAACTGTGTTGAGTGCGCACCGCATTTCCGCAGCGTGAGGCTATTTTTCTAGATTTTTTATCTTGTACACTACTTAGGGAGCCTAATGAAGAAACACAGTGGCTGCGTCCAGAAACCCCAAAAGTGTCTCCTTTTTCCTACCGATCCTCCTCCTTTCCTCCGTGACCCGGAAACTGATTTCGTGACGCCATCTTGCCGCCTGTCCGAATACCATAGGAGACGAAAGAAGCCGCTTAAAATTCTCCTGTAGTAGGCTTCCATTGAAGGATACATCAGTGTATCCTACTCCGGAAGACTTTTAAGGATTTTCCAATGACATCACTGCATCCACGCCCACAGAGCACGCGAAAAGCAGTGCGAGGAGCAGGCAACGCCCAAATATACGTCATAAACATATTAATTAACTAGGTTCCTTATCTAATTATACAGCCAGTAAAGCACTAATATATATTTTTGTTTAGATAAGCTGTATGCTCAGTAAAACTTTATTAATGTTCCCATATTTGTAACATGATGTATATATATATCTCACTGGCCAGAGATGCGGCCAAAATGCCTGGGAGTAAGCAGGATTTTATTGGAATATCTGAATATTTAGCTGTGTGACAGTAATGTTCCATTGATGCTGTTTCATCTAATATTTTTTCACTTCAACATGTATGCAAAATATAATATGTATTATTATATTTATTATTTATTAAGATTTGTTATTTGTTTTATTACATTCAATGAAATCATATTTTACTATTAAAATAATTTAATATTTACATATGCAACCTTCATCAATGGCTAATCAGGCTGCACTTTGAAGCTTGATCTCTAGAATTTGGAATTGTGTTTATTGATCTCTCGTTTTTATTTTTGTATGTGGAGCTTTATTCAGAAGCTGTGATTGGCTGGGCAGTATCCGGCATGTGCTAAAAGTGAGCGTTGTGATTGGCTCAGTTCATCGGTAGTCAACATCCTATCTAAAAGGGATCAGCTGTCCCATTTCCCCAATTACAGCTCCTTCCCTCCATTCCTCCTCCTCCTCTCCTCTCCTCGATTCCTCCACCTTCTTCCGGGGTAGGAGAGGAGGAGTAACAAAAGTTTCTGGACGCAGCCCATGTCTCCTATAGACATAAATATTACACACATTATGAGCCACGAATATCATCTGTTATTAATAAAATAAAAGCTTAAGTGAATATATTTTCCAGTTAATATAGAGTATTTTAAGCTGAATGTAAAATAGGGGACCCTGTAATTCAGCAGGTCTTGTCTCTGGGGGCGCTTAGCTACCTAGTTACAAGCCATAGCAACCGCTCACATAGCCAAGTTCTAACACCACTGTGGCTAAATACACTAATTACAATATAAAAGACACACACAGGGGACAGTATGAACACCTACCCGCTGTTTTACTGCTGTTTTTAGTCTCTTTAATTCTACATGCTAATCGCTAAATTAGCTTCAGTCTCCTAGCTTAGCTAGCTAGCTCAGAGCAGGTAGATAACTAAGTTAGAAGCTGCCCTTCTAACTTACCTGTGTCTGGTGAACCGTGTTGTGTAGTAAAACTAATATATTATATTATATATATTAACTATATATTGTAGCAAGGAACACGTTTTTTGACAAAACAAAAGTTTTAATTATCCGGATCCTAGTTTTATAATTTGCAATTTTCCATTTAATTTTATTTTCAACTTCCTCTTCCTTATTTTCCCAGTTAATTTCAGCACATTTATCTTTTGTCATAAAGTCCTATAATTTTTATTTGATTTTTATTTGCTAAGTTCAAAAATAGAGGATCATTTTATCCCATCCAGATGTCTTCTGTTTTATCCAAATTGAATTTTGCTCCTGCTACGTCTTCATAAATTCTATAATCTGGAACTCTTTCTGATTTCTTACGATTACTGTGATGTCGTCATCAGCAAAGTCTGTAAGTTTAAAAGATTCTTTACCTAAGATATCAATTCCTTTAATTCTGGTATAATTTTTAATTTTATTTAAAGGGGACTAACTGCTAACACACACATAAGACTGCACTTAAAGGGCAGCCTTGTTTGAGTCCTCTATGTGTCTCAAATTCTGTTAAAATACCCTTTAACATTAATTTAATATAATAACTTGATCTTATGAAGGAAATTTGGTGGAATACCATAGTGCTGCAAATCATTCCATAAATATTCCCTGGACACATAGTCAAAAGCCTTTTTCTGATCTAAAGTAATTGTATAAAATTCCTTATCATTATTTAAATTCATTCATTTATTATAAATCAAGGTAATCACAAATTTAAAGAACAAGTCATTCATTTTTCCATCTCTAATGCCTTTATTAAAATAATTTTGTAATAAACTATAATAATGTCTTATAACATTTTGCAGGTTAACCGTCTGGTCCTGGAGTTTTCCCATCATGTAAATCCTTATTTACTTCAACAATTTCTTCCTTTGTAATTGGTTGACATTGACGAGAGGTCCTCTGCTTGTAATTTTGGACAGCCTGATAAAAATTGTGATTTTTTTTTGTTTCCTTTATAATTTTCTGCTTTTCTTTTTTGTTTTCTATTACACTCCTCTCAAATCCCTTTAATCATCTGCGTGACATTAAGTTCTCTCAAAAGTGTCATTTTAATAACTCAATCTTGAGCTGTGTTAACATTATTAATTATAAATTTCTTGTTGTTATAAAAACAATCAATATAGATTAACCTTCCAGGAATCAATTATCTGTAATTAATTATTTCAAACAATTGATTATAGAATAATAAACCAATTCCATCAGCTTTACATTCTCCAATAGAAAGGAAGAAATAACCATTATCCCACATTTTTTTGGATTTTCTATATCTTCATATGTATTTAGTTTTGTTTACTGTAAACACAACACAACAAATCTCTGCTTTTTTTCTTTTAAGTATACAACATTTCTCATTCCTGTTCTTTTTAGACTGAATCCCCCAACACTGCATAGTGCAATATTAAGTCAGACAGAGGAGATAAAGAAATGTTTATTTCTTTTATTTTTCTTAGTGTACTGTTCATTCTGCTTCTAACCTCCTTTTTTAGGTTTACTCTTCCGTTTCTTTTTGTTGGATGCAGCAGCCCCTGTGCGTATGTATGGTGGTAGATCTTGTCATATATGGAAGGAGAGGTGATGAAGGAGGAGGAACTTGGTTTGCTTGTGTTTCGGCTGCTGCAGACTCGTACTCCTCGCTGCTGTCTCCTTCAGACGAGGTGCTGGTGTTCGGATTTCCTCCGTCTGTCTCTCCGCTGCTGCTGCTGCTTCCGCTGCTACTTAAATCTTCATGATGACGGTCATTTCCATCCTCTACTCTTTCACTTCCATTGTAGAGAGCTTCACTTGGACCTGGTTCCTCCACTGCGTCTGGTTGAACTCGGTTTGGGTGACTGATCGTTGGACGTGTCGTTAGAGGGATTTAATTTCTTCAGAAACTACTTCCTCTTTTTGTTTCCACTTACTGTCCACACAGTCACCATTATTAAAATACACACCTAAAATTTTTTATTTGCTCTTTATCTGGAACATCGACTATGAACTTCTTTCTTTGATCCCCAATCCAAACACATTCAGATTTAGCCATATTAAGCTTTGCACCAGAAACTTTTTTATTAAATGTATAATATTCCATTATAATGTCTAAGTCTTTTTTTGTTGTAATAAAAACTGTAATATCATCTGCATAAACTGTGATTTTAACTAAATAATCTCCTCTTTTAATACCTTGTATTCTTTCATCATTATGGCTAGAACATAAAGGGCAGAACTCAGAGGATAATCTTGTTTTATTCCTCCTATCAGCCTTGGTTTTTCTCCACTCATCCATTAAGTTTTTCTGAGTTAAAGTTAGTTGAATTTTTAAGAGTGCAGGTACGTAACAGTTTTAGTTTTTATCCTGACGTAATTTTTTTAATCTAACTTCATGACCAACATTCAACCTGAAATGAATTTCTATTTCTATTTTTTTAGTTTCACTGAAAATTGTGGGAAAAAAATGTTAATCCTATGAATGCTCTGTAAGTTCATATAAATCAGCAATTTCTGAACAATATCACCACCGTTTTTAACATATTTTTCTATAATTTACATATATTTGACAAAGTGGATAAAACAAAGACCATGTCATGTCAACCACCCTTATATAAAATGCAGAACATCTCAAAGACACTAGATGGAGGCAGTACTCCTTTCTCCCAGCATTATTATCGCAGTGCGGGGAGGAGCACTTTTGGACGGGTAGCAGCAAGGGCGTAGGAGCGGGCTTGATATTGGGGGGGACACATTTGCCAATATGAACCCAAGCCCACCCAATAGTTTCCTAGAACAACATTTGTGGAAATTACTTTTAATTAAAAGTAAATTATTATTATAAGGTGATTTTACAACCTAAACATGTTACTCCACATTACAGCTACTGTTGTTAGAAAAATTATGCAAGCAATGTCTGAATTATGTACATATGACAAAAATTTTCAGTTATCACCTAATATTTAAAATAATATAACAGATTATTATTATTGTTATTATTATTATTATTATTATTATTATTATTATTATTATTATTATTATGTATTGGCATGTCAATTCTGTTATATATTTACATTTTCTCCTGCACTTTTATTTTTTTCTACTGAGAGCTCTTCTTAAGATGGTGTCCTTTTATGTAAAAGAATGTAACTTTACGTTTCATAGAGACTTTTATAAACGTCAGGATATGTGGTCTTACTGTGAACTACATATGAACAGAAGTCAGGTTACAGCAGTGTTTCTCAACCCAGTTCTTATATATTCTACTGCATATTAAAACTGTTCTGCATATTCTACAGCTTCCTCTGGTGGATATACATGATTAATTTAGGCTCCATAGGGGGCTAAAGGATTTTAACAGGTAAACTCAGTAAATGACTGTTTATTAGCTGATCAGGTGGAAAACACTAGTTTAGGGCAGTGATCGGGGTTAAGTAACTGCTTTAAACTACCAACTTAAAGTACTGTACGAAATTCTGGCGATCATCTACATCCAGCTTCTAGATAACTAGTTAGTTAAATCAATTTTCGTTCATTATAGCTCACAGTAAGTCCTGTAATCCTAAATGAATAAACAGTTTGAAAATTAAAGTGATTAGCTGATCAGGTACAGGGAAACATTACATATATATTTTATTTTTTACCTTTAACCCTGACTCCCAATCTAGCTAATTCCAAAGATAAGCTTACACACTAACACAGCTGCAGTTTATTAATCACAGTGGGTTTAAACTGTGTGCTGATTCAGAGACGTGTATGTTTAACCAGCTATCAGAAACATATCATCACAGTTGAAGTGGTTAGCCTATCGTTACCTTTCTTTTAGTAAAATCTCCGTATATCCAGATCTGTTTTAAAATCAGCTGAAGCTGCTGCGTCCCGATCCCGCTGCTAAATCTCACAGCGAGGGGGCGGGGCTTCCCCAACAGCAAACTGCCTCTGCTCCGCGCGCCGCAAAACCAGCAAGCTGATTGGCTGTTTCTACTGAGAGGCGTGACTTAATACCTGAACCGGCTCCGTGATTGGTCCGGTCTGTCTCCTCATTAATAGTACAGCTGACCTGAGCGAACTGATATCATTTTTGGGGGGACAAATCCACCTGTTTCTAATATTGGGTGGGACATGTCCCACCCATCCCCCCCGGTTCCTACGCCAATGGGTAGCAGAACTCGGCAGAACACCCGTCTGAAAACTGGGGGTTTTACAGTTGTGTGGGAGAAACTTCAGACTCATGAATATTCAAATATTCCACTCAGCCTTGTGATATGATTAGCTGACAATAGCCAAAAACGAACGATAGCTCCCCCCACCCAGCGTCTATTCGCTGTGAGAGAGCAAGGGGGCGGGGCTTAGAGAGAGACAGGTGAGACTCAGGTGAAGGAGGAAGTGAAAGTAAGTTCAGTCTCCGCCATTAGAAGAGGACAGAAGTCCGGATTCACTCGGTAAGTTCAGAACTGAAGAGAATGTAGAACAGAACCGTGTAGCTTAAAGTCAGAACCGGTTCTAAAGGTTCCTCAGATCCAGAACCGGTTCTTTAAGCTCAGCTCAGTGTCCGATTCCACTGGAAGAACCAGGATCAGCATGGAGATCTGAACCGGGCCTGGATCAGACCTGGACCTGGTCTAGATCAGACCGGCTGGAGAACAATCAGCTGTAACAGATCAATAATGCTGTAAACTGAAGGGAAATGCGCAGATATAGATTGATATTTATTGATCACAGTGTAGTTTATGCTGTTTAAAGCGCATTACTGCTTAATGTGGACTTTGATCTGTTGGGGAGATAAAAACACGGAGCTGCTATAAAGGCGTGTTTATATGCAGTAGCGCTGTTCAACCAGCAGGGGGAGCAACGGAGCTCAAGATCACGTGGTGTGTTAGTGTTTTTAAACCTGCTGTTTTATATTATACTTAAATAATCTCTCTATTCTGATTCAGTAACATAATAATAATATTGATAATAATAGAACAGTGTGTATATTTTTTATAATGTTGTGTAATGCAGTAATATTACTAAAAATAATTAACAGTAAATGTTTCTGTAATCTGTAGAATAATGTGTAATGAGGGTAAATCACACCGTTATGTATCGTTCTCTGTTTGGTTTGTTTTGTTAGTTTATCAGGTTTTGTTTAATGCAGTTCTGATGATAATGTCATTATTGTAAGAATAAAGGTTTTATTGTAACGGCTGATCTGTTCTCAGGGGTCGGTGTCGGCAGTGTTCAGCTGTGTGTGAATGAAGAAGAGTAAATGATGGATCTTCAGAACTCCAGCAGTGGAGGAGGACCTCCTGTCCTAAAGTGAGTAAATTAAGTGATGGGTTTAATATGTAAAGTAGTTTTGTATTGTAATGGTTTCAGCTCTAATCCTGGAGCTGTGATCTGCATATTTTACAGTTTTAAAATATTGAGAACAGAGTTTCTCCTGGACCAGAGTCAGAACCCTGTGCTGTATTTAAACACAGAGAAACGCTTAACAAACCAGCCAGTTATTCTTATAGTAGAATGTGTTTCTAATCTGCATTTAAAGTAAAGATCTGCCTTTAATATCTAATAGTTAATATTTATAATATGTTTCCTTCTGGCACAGGAACAGTATTAGGTGGTGCCTGTAGTGATTTTATGCTGTTGCTAGGTGGTTGCTATGGTATGTGGTGGTTGCACATTTATGTTACAAAATATCGTCCATATTTTTTAACATAAATGTGACAATTTGCTCAAAATCTGGATCGGATTAGTCTGTAGTGAAAGTGAACTCTGAACCAGATCCATTGTGAGGATCCGTCTCGGATTTTACCACACGCTGTCTGGGTTTACATTAGCATTAGAAATGAGGAAATCCTGATGTGCTGCATTTATATAGATCAGATGGAAGTGATTGGGTTTGTTATTAAAGCTGTGGATTGAAGCTTCTCACAGAAAGACTTGTTCTATTCTGTTCTGTATCTCTGTTAGAGTTCAGTATAAAAATATACCTTTTAGTTTATAATACAGTATAATTGTGTAATTGTGTAGCTCTTACCAAAACATGTTATTAACTAGTCACAGATCTATAAAATACATATAGTAAATATGATCTAATCAGGTGATAACATTGTTACATCACATTACTCCACACTTTACTCTCATCATGGATCATCATGAAGATCTGTTTACAGGAGGAAGAGAGCAGCATCTCCAGCCCCCAGTGGAGTGTCTATGAAGAGTGACCGGTCCATGATGAATCCTCCAAACTTCAGCAGTGGAGGAGGAAGCTCTGGGTCTCGGTACATCACTGCACTAAACTACTGTTCTGTTCTGAGAGTGAAGCTCTTCAGTTCCTGATCTTTATTAAAGATGTGGTGTGTTGGAGTTTCACTGTGTAAATGCTGGAGTTTCACTGTGTTTAATGTTAACAGAACTGAAACCCAGAGAGGAGCTTCTCCAGAACCCAGCTGTGTTTCTATGAACAGTGACCGGTCCATCGGGGATCGTCCTACTTTCAGCAGTGAAGATATGACCTCTGACCCACAGTGAGAAACACATCACTTACATCATTTACTGATTTTTACTATAATTTACCCTTTTAAAGCATAACACACACACACACACACACAAGTTTTTCTGTATGTAATGAATCAATCAATATCTAAATAATTTTCTTAATTTTGTCAGATGAAAAAAAAACAGTATTTTGCATTATTCAAAAACATGTTTAGAAAAGTATTATATTGTAATAAACTGCAATTCTTAAATGATCGTAAGATTTGCTTACTAAATGTATTAATGAAAACAAACAATATATTTAATATTTAAACATTAAACTCACACCTTCAAATATTGAACAGTGCACCATGTGACCTACCAGATATCCTTGAATAAAAGCATCAGTGTTAGATTGGCAAAACTAAATTATATTTTATATTATAATTTAGTTATATCAATCAAATTAAAACATTAATTGTATTAATCACAACAATATCCTGTGAAGGGACAACAATCATTGTGCAGTGTCTTGTGTCTGGCAGACTAGATTATTATTGCTGTATTTCTAATGTCAGTATAAATGAGAATATTTTAATGTAACTGATTTTAACTGAGAGCTTTAATGCAGGAAATAAACACCAGAGTAGCTCCATATTCCACCTTTAGCAGCCTGGAACGAGAAAACATGCCTTCAGCTGTGTGTGTGTGTGTGTGTTTGAGCATGGGGGAGAGAGAGAGAGATTTGGAGAAATAACTTGAATTTGACAAAAGTAATACTAAATATAAATTCTATGAAAATAAATAAATGAAAATCTGACATTGATTTTGAACTGTGCTTCAACATAATTGTTTTAAAAAGTAAACTCATTAAACAGGCCTGGACAAACATGATGGTACCCCTAAAAATAATGTGACTAAAGGCACATGTTAAATCAAGGTGTGTCCACTAATTAGCATCACAGGTGTCTAAATCTTGTAATCAATCAGTGGGTCTATATATATAGGGCTACAGGTAGTCCCTGTGCTGTTTGGTGAAGTGGTGTGTACCACACTCAACATGGAAACAAGGAAATAGTTGTTTCAGTAGAAAATTTAATTAAATTAAAAGCATGTTAAAGTTAAAGGTTATAAAACCATTTTAAGCAGCTTGAATTTCCTGTGACTACAGTTAACATATTATTCAGAAATTTAACATCCACAGGACTGTAGCTAACCTCCCTCCCGCAGGAGGAAAACTGATAAAAAATTCAAAGAGACGGATAATACGAAAGGTAACAAAAGAGCCCAGAAAAACTTCTAAAGAGATTAAAGGTGAACTTTAAGCTCGAGGAGCATCAGTGTCAGATCACACCATCACTGTTTGGGCCAAAGTGAACTTAATGGGAGACGACCAAGGAGGACACCAATGTTGAAAACAAAACATTAAAAGCCAGACTGGAAATTGCTAAACTACATGTTAAGAAGCCAAAAAGCTTCTGGAACTTTTTGTCAAGACACATCAGCTCTATGTTTACAGATGTATGGTGGAGGCTGCTCTGTTATGTTCTGGAGCTGCTTTGCTGCATCTGGTACAGGGGGTCTTAAATCTGTTCAGGGTAATAAAATCTCAAGACTATCAAGAGATTCTAGAGAGAAATGTGCTGCTCAATGTCAGAAAGCTTGGTCTCAGTCGCAGGTCATGGGTCTTGAAACAGGATAATGACCCAAATCACACAGATAGAAACACCCAAGAATGGCTAAGAGGAAACATTAGACTATTCTGAAGTGCTTCTATGAGTCCTGACCTAAATCCTATTGAGCATCTTTGGAAGGAGCTGAAACATGGAGGCGTCTGGAAAAGCTCTTTCAAACCTGAGGCAGCAGGAGCAGTTAACTCATGAGGAGTGGACCAAAATACCTGCTGAGAGCTGCAGGAATCATTTAATTGCAGTGATTACCTTAAAAGGTTGTGCAACTAAATATTAAGTTAAGGGTACCATCATTTCTGCCCAGGCCTGTTTCATTAGATTTTTTATATATATTTTAAATAATTCTGTTGAACCATGAATTTGTCAGATTCAAGTTATTTCTGTGACCATTGTGGGTTTTTCTTTCATTAACCGCGGGGTACGAACAGTTTTGTCCATGTGTGTACGTGTGCTCTGTTCTGTCCTCTTTTATGCTTAAAACCCAATTAATGCTACTTCTGCTGAAGTTGCTCTGCTAACGTATCTAAAATATTATTGATGGTAAACTAAAGCTTATATAAGCACTGAATCGTTTCTCCTAACTGTAGGAAAAATGTTCTCCACTCAAAGCTTTATGACACAGAGCACATTAGCGCCATATGGTGGCCAAAACCACAAAGTGCTTTATGTGTCTGGTGGAAACTAGGATTATTGCTTCTAAAACTATGTTCCAGTGTATTGAAAACAGGACATTTATTGTTTCTTTAATAGCATTGAATAAAACTTCATCATCTGTTGTGCATGTATTTATCATCTCAGTTGCTGGGGTGAGTACATACATCCAGGAATGGGAGTATGTGTTCTAGTACAATACATAGAACAGTAATGTATTCAGAATAAATTAGAATACCGTTTAGAACATGTTTTGTTTAGTAATTCTGGAGAACTTTTTTGCTGTTTTCTTTCTAATTACATTCACTTTGTTGCTGATTGGCAGTGTTCATCATTTATTTCTATTTAAATACTGTGTTAATTGTAGAACAAAATAACTATTGACACAGTGGTTCTAAGCAAAAGGTTCTTTGACGTACGTCAAAACTTCAGAAAAAGAGAGAGACAAAAATCTTTATTTACATTATTAGACGGTAAAGCTCTGTTTTAACCTTTAAAGAAACATTTTGTCAGTCCTAACGCTGTCAGTCTGCTCTGGACTGACAAACTCAAACTCCATTTCCCAGCATTCTCGCTTTCAGGACTACAATGACTTATCACAACCTGTGAAGCTAAGGTGTTCCGGTTCATTCAGCTACTGATATCTCACCTGAACTTTTGAGTATAAATACCCTTATTAGTTGCTGAGAATTGAATCTAGGTTCCCTAGCTCTTCTACGACAGTATTCCTGATGCATTTAGAAAATTATTGATTTAATGCAGGCTTTAATTACAGAGCAGTTTTTTATTTGTACCTCTTATTTGCTTATATTCTTTATTTTATTAATACTTTTATATATGCTTTTGCATACCTCAGGCGACTCTGTTTGTGGCTTGCAGAAATGGCTTCTTTCGCATCACTCTCCCATACAGCTTCTCCTTGTGCAAAGTGTGCTGTATTGTTGACCGATGCACAGTGACACCATCTGCAGCAAGATGATGCTGCAGCTCTTTGGGGGTGGTCTGTGGATTGTCCTTGACTGTTCTCACCATTCTTCTTCTCTGCCTTTCTGATATTTTTCTTGGCCTGCCATTTCTGGGCTTAACAAGAACTGTCCCTGTGGTCTTCCATTTCCTTACTATGTTCCTCACAGTGGAAACTGACAGGTTAAATCTCTTTGTATCCTTCCCCTGAACAACTATGTTGAACAATCTTTGTTTTTAGATAATTTGAGAGTTGTTTTGGTGAGCCCATGATGCCACTCTTCAGAGGAGATTCAAATAGGAGAACAATTTGCAATTGGCCACCTTAAATACCTTTTCAAATGATTGGATACACCTGGCTATGAAGTTCAAAGCTCAATGAGGTTACCAAACCAATTTTGTGCTTCAGTATGTCAGTAAAAAGTTGTTAGGAGTATTCAAATCAATAAAATGATAAGGGTGCCCATACTTTTGCACCAGTCAAATGTTGGTTTAATGCATATTGCACATTTTCTCTTAGTACAATAAACCTCATTTCAATCCTGAAATATTACTGTGTCCATCAGTTATTAGATATATCAAACTGAAATGGCTGTTGCAAACACCCAAATATTTAGAACTAAAAATGATTGATTAATAGGGGTGCCCAAACTTTTTCATATGACTGTACCCCTATTAGTTGCTGAGAATTTAATCTAGGTTCCCTAGCTCTTCTACGACAGTATTCCTGATGCATTTAGAAAATTATTTAAATACAGAGCAGTTTTTTTTTTATTTGTACCTGTTATTTGCTGATATTCTTTATTTTATTAATATTTTTATTAAAACAGAAGCTTTTTAGATCAGCTGATTTATTCATGTGGATTACAGTGTGGATTTTCTGTTCATCCACAGAAAGAACAAAAACAACTATTCCAGAGAAAAACTGGACCACATATTCAAGGTTAGTCCTGAACCATATATGTGATGTTAATCTCTCTGTTTTCTTTTACATAAAAATTTAATTTCACTTTGAAATTTTGATACGAATCATAGAGTTGCAAGAAAAAGTATGTGAATCCTTTGCGATCACTTGGATTTCTTCATAAATTGGTCAATAAATGTGTTCTGAAGTCACAACAAAAGACGAACACAGTCTGCTTAAACTAATACCACACAAAAATTATATGTTTTCCTGTTAGCATTCACAGTGCAGGGTGGAAAAAGTACAGTACCTGCCAAGAGTTTGGACATACCTTGTCCTTTTTAATGCGTTTTCTTTATTTTCATGACTATTTACATTGTAGATTCTCACTGAAGGCATCAAAACTATGAAATAACGAGATGGAAAGTAACGAATTAAATTTACTCACGTTACTGTAATTGAGTAGATTTTATGAGTAATTTGTAATTTTTTAAGTAGTTTTTAAAGTAGGTAATTTTACTTTTACTCAAGTACATTTTGACTCAAATAATTGACTTCGCTACATTAGAAAACTCCCCGTTACTGAGTAAAAATAAAATGCTGGGGAAAAAAAAACAAATGTCTGAATAAAAAAAATAAACTGTTGCGGATGCGCCGGTGCACGGATGCTCGGCGTGGAATAACGAGGCAAGCACGTCCTCATAATAAATTATCTACATTATCTACAAAGCTTATTAATACTGTATTGTTATAGTTAAATAATACAGTGTTTAGATTTTGCGAGGCGTCTCTACCCAAGGCCTCACCTATATTGCGCTTCGGGACCCTCGCCGCGCCCTGAGAGCGCGCCTTGGTCCGCGGAGGTCTTCAGTTTCTTTACTTTTGTTATTGCGATCAAAAGAAACGTAAATACAACCAGTTCCAGAAATAAACCTTTTACTGATGCAGGAGGACTGTCTCTGTGTTATCAAATATACTGTTAAACATTATATGCGTGTTAACCTATGTTTTGTAGATTGACTTAGTTCCAACTGTACACTGTAAAAATGAGGAAAGAAAAATAATATAAAAAATGTATATAATGGAATTTGGGACAGTTTTGATAAATCCGATAACTTATTCCAATATTTTAATTGTGTTTTAGATGTGACCAAATGTAATTGTAAGATGTAGGACAAATTATATCACCATATTACATTAAAAAACTATTATCCTTTTTATAGAATTAATTTGTAAGCCTAATATAAATTAATTGGAGAGTAAAACGGGTGTTGTTGAAAGTAATTTCTTTAAAATCAGTTATAAAGAAAATAAAACTGCTGAGCACCATGCGCTCTCCCGGCTACGCCTCCACGGCAAAATCTGGGCACTGTATAATAACACTAGAGCACTAGAGCAAGATATAAATGTAAATAACTGATAATAATCCCAGCAGCCCTGTAACAGATCATCTCAACAGAGCTTCTTAAATTGGCCACCCAGTTAGCCTTCTTTTCCTATTTAATATTATCATTTTATTCTCGAAGTCCGCTATTTTTTTTTTTTTTTTACAGTGCTCTCTGGCGTACCTTCAGTGTCACTTTCGTCTCCAGGGAAATTTTTATTCGAGATTGTGCTGTGCTCTTCATCATAAAGGGTGCTGAGATGAGAGGGGTATAATTTCGGCAGATGTAAATATCAGGTATTCAGATTTGAACTTGGTTATCTTTACGATTAAGCTGTGTTTACCATATTCTCCTAATAATGATCATTATGGCTAAAACGCGTTAAGTCCCACAAGTTATTTAGTTCTACAATACCCGTCTTTCTTTCGTTATATACAACTAAACTAGCACTGTCTAACAAGAGTCTTAGTTTGGCTTTATATATTGCTGTGTTCTGAGTGAAATATAAATATAAAGCGTTATTTGCACACAAAAAACAACGGACAGCGTGAGACATGTTTACCAGATGCACTCGGAGAGTCGGATTCTGCCGGGGAGTCAAAATTCGGCACACCTGTTCTTTATATTATGATTAAAATACATTTAATTAAATGATATCTCACGCTTTTTATCCAAGCCGTCCACTCAGCTCAGAGCACCACTTTAAATGCGCGATTCATGCTGATACACAGTTGCTCCAAATACTTTGTTGTCCTGAGGAGCCCTGGATTAAGCTTTAAGTTTATTTGGGTGAGTAAAGCACGTGTGAAGCTCGTTAGCCCGTGGAAAAAAAAAAAATTACAAAAAAAAAAAAAAATAAAATTATATTCTAGTTTCTTCAAAATAGCCTCCCTTTGCTCTGATTACTGCTTTGCCCACTCTTGGCATCATTCTCTCAATGAGCTTCAAGAGGTGGCCACCTGAAATGGTTTTCCAACAGTCTTGAAGGAGTTCCCAGAGGTGTTTAGCACTTGTTGGCTCTTTGCCTTCACTCTGCAGTCCAGCTCACTCCAAATCATCTGGATTGGGTTCAGGTCCAGTGACTGTGGAGGCCAGTTCATTTTTTGTTAAGTGCAAAACTCCACGTGTTCATTTATGGTTTTGATGCTTCAGTGAGAATCTACAATATAAATAGTCATGAAAATAAAGAAAACGCATTGAATGAGAAGGTCCATACTTTTGGACTGTACTGTATGTGAACCTTGGATTTAATAACTGGTTGATCCTCCTTAGGCAGCAAAAACCAACCAACCAACCAACCAATCGTTTCCTGTAGCTGCAGATCAGACCTGCAGAACGCTCAGGAGGAATTTTGGATCATTCCTCTTCACTAAACTGTTTCAGTTCAGCTATAATATTATGGGATATCTGGTGTGAATCTCTCTCTTGAGGTCATGATGTCACAGCATCTCAATTGGGTTCAGGAGGTCAGGACTCTCCAGAAGGCGTATTTTCTTCTGTTGAAGTCGTTTAGGTTGTTGATTTACTTCTATGTTTTGGGTCGTTGTTCTGTTGCATCATCCATCCTCTGTTGAGTTGGTGGACAGATGGTCTTACGTTTTCCTGCAAAATGTCTTGGTAAACTTGGGAATTAATTTTCGATGATAACGGCAATCCGTCCAGGCCCCGAGGCCCCTCCACCACATTTCACAGTTGGGATGAGGTTTTGATTATGGTGTGCTGTGCCTTTTTTTCTCCACACATAGCGTTGTGTGTGTTCCTTCCAAACAACTCAATTTTGGTTTAATCTGCCACAGTATATTTAGCCAGTAGTGCTGTGGAACATCCAGGTGCTTTTTTGCAAACTGTGCAAATGTGCAGCAATGTTTTTTTTTTGGAGAGCAGTGGTTTCATGTCCTCCCATGAACTTCATTCTTGTTTCATGTTTTCTTTATTGTAGATGTGTCCACAAAAATGTAACCATGTGCCAGAGATTTATGTAAGTCTTTAGCTGACACTCTAGAATTCTTCCTCACCTCATTGAGGTTCAGTGCTGAACTTTCTTCATTTGTAGACCGTCTGTCTTACTGTGGACACATGAACATCAAGGCTTCAGAGATACTTTTGAAACCCTTTCCAGCTTCATGCAAGTCAACAATTCTTGAATGTAGGTCTACTGAGAGCTCTTTTATGTGAGGCATGATTCACATCAGGCAATGCTACTTAAGAACAGCAAACTCCAAACTGGTGTGTGTTTTTATAGGGCAGGGCAGCTTTAACCAACACATCTAATCTCATCACATTGATTGGACTCCTGGCTCCAATTAGCTCTTAGAAAGGTCATAAAGACTTTTCCCACCTGAACTTTGAATGTTAACATGTTGTGTTCAATAAAACCATGCAAACATATATTTTTGTGTGTATTAGACTGTGTTTGTCTATTGTTGTGACAGATGAAGATATTTAATGACCAATACATGCAGAAATCCAAATAATCCCAAAGGGTTCACATACCTTTTCTTGCAACTGTAAATTATTCATTCTCAGTTTTATAGAGTTTTATAGAGTATTATAAATGTAATAATGTTAATACTAATGCAATAAGATGCTGCTCAGTAACACAATGTTTAAATCATTTTACACACCAGAGCATCCATAACTCTTTTTCTCCTCATATCAGTGGCATCATCTCTCTCTCTGTACTGTAACAGCTTTAGTGATTCTCTGATGTTTGTTCTTAATCAGGAGCTGCAGGAGAAGTTTATCTTTCTAGTGAAGAACGAGCTGAACACATTCAAGAAGCTCCTGAGTCCAGATTACCCAGCATGCTCTGAGGGAGAGGTGGATGATCAGAAGGAGGGGGTGCTGAAGGTCACACTGCATATGCTGAAGTGCATTAATCAGACAGACCTCGCCAACACACTAGAGAGCAGTAAGAGTTCAGGGTCATGACAATGGGTACCAACTTAAAGGGCTAATTTATTTCCTCAGAGGAGTTCTGCTTTTCAAATTCGAATAATAAGCAATAGTTAAATGGATTTTGTAATTATAAGATATTGTGTCACAGCATCAAATGTATCCTTAAACCTAAAAATTATCTACTGTATTAGAGTCGTTCTAGACAGGGGTCTTTCATGATGATCACAGCTAATTACATTTTCCTTCCTCTTCCTTTCCATTCTCTTCCTCTGCAATCAGAATTTGCACCAGCATGCCAACGAAAGCTCAAATCCAAGCTGAGAGATAAATATCAGATACTTAATGAAGGAATTTCAGGCCATGTAAAGTCAGCACTTCTGAATGAGATCTACACAGAGCTCTACATCACAGAGGGAGGGGTTGGAGATGTCAATCAGGAACATGAGGTGAAACAGATTGAAGCTGCATCCAGGAAAAAAACAACACAGGAAAAACCAATCAAATGCAACGACATCTTTAAACCATTACCAGAACAGAAACGACCCATCAGAACTGTACTGACTAAAGGAGTTGCTGGAATTGGAAAAACAGTCTCTGTGCAGAAGTTCATTCTGGACTGGACTGAAGGAGAAGTAAATCAGGACATTCTCTTCATATTTCCACTTCCTTTTAGAGAGCTGAATCTGATGAAGGAGAAGAAGCTCAGTCTGGTAAATCTTCTTCAGAGCTTTTTCCCAGAAACACAAGATTTAAAACTAAGACATTATAAGATCTACAAGGTCATGTTCATCTTTGATGGACTGGATGAGTGTCGACTTCCTCTAGATTTCCAGAACAATGAGAACTTGGTGAATATAGAAGAGCAAACCTCAGTGGATGTCCTGCTGACGAATCTCATCAAGGGGAAGCTGCTTCCCTCTGCTCTCCTCTGGATCACCTCTCGGCCAGCAGCGGTCAGTCAGATCCCTCCTGTGTGTGTTGACCAGGTAACAGAAGTGCGGGGTTTCAGTGACCCTCAGAAACAGGAGTACTTCAGTAAGAGGATCAGAGATAAGTACCTGGCCAATAAAGTCTTCACACACATCAGGTCTTCAAGAAGCCTCTACATCATGTGCCACATACCGGTCTTCTGCTGGATTACAGCCACTGTTCTAGAGAGAATGCTGAGTGAAGCTGAGAGTGGAGAAATTCCCAAAACCCTGACGCAGATGTTCACACACTTCCTGATATTTCAGATTAAACACAAGAGCCAGAAGTACAGTGGGAAAAGTGACCCTGATCCTCAGAAAACAAGAACAAGTATCCTGGCTCTGGGGAAACTGGCGTTCCAGCAGCTGGAGAAAGGAAACCTGATCTTCTATGAGGAAGATCTAAGAGAGAGTGGCATTGATTTTAGAGAAGTGTCAGTGTACTCAGGAGTGTGTACCCAGATCTTCAGGGAGGAACATGAGCTGCACCTGGGGAAGGTCTTTAGCTTTGTACATCTGACTGTTCAGGAGTTTCTTGCTGCTTTATATGCATTTCTCAACAGAAAAATTCCAAAAGAACAGTCCACTGAACAACAAACCAGTAAACTCGTCAAGTTTTTCAGCAAGTCAACAATGACTGACTTCCTCAGCAAGGCCATAGAAAAAACCTTACAGAGTGAGGGTGGACACCTGGACCTGTTCCTTCGTTTCCTTCTGGGTCTCTCACTGGAGTCTAATCAGACTCTATTACGAGTCATACTGACACAGACAGAGAGGATCTCTCACAGCAATGAGGAAACAGTCAAATACATCAAAATGAAGATTGAGGAGAACTCATCTCCAGAGAAATCCATCAATCTGTTCCACTGTCTGAATGAACTGAATGATCATTCTCTGATGCAGGAAGTGCAGAAATACCTGAGGAGAGGTGGTGAGCGTCGTCTTCAACAGGCCAGCCTCTCTCCTGCTCAGTGGTCAGCTCTGGTGTTTGTGTTGGTGAACTCAGAAGAAGAGCTGGAGGAGTTTAACCTCAGTATATATGATCCATCAGAGGAGTGTCTTCTGAGGCTGCTGCCAGTAGTTAAAATATCCAGAAGAGCGGTGTGAGTATTTCCATTCAGGTCTTCACACAGCTTTTAATCAACTGCTGATGTGTGATCAGTTTTCATTCAATATAATAATTAAACCATCATTTTAATGTAAAAAGTACATGAAGTTTCTGTCTTAGACTGATTAAATACAATCTTAAAAAAAGGTTTGGGCAAGTTATATGTTTTTGTTAAAATACTGTGTGATTTGACTGAAAAAATCATATCTCTATATGCTTTGGAAAAATGATGATTAGCAATACAACATAAGAATTTTATATAGAACATACATTTTAAGTGTCTGTATTTATTTCTAACATATATATATATGTGGGATAAGGTGTAATGTTTTTCTATTTTAACTATATTATAATTTGTCCCAGAGCTTTCATGCTGATCACAAATAAAGTGGAGATTTCTGCATGTTAACTGTTTCAGTATAAAGAAACACCAGCTCTCTATTCTTTGTCAATCCGTTCAAATATTCTTCTTTGGGTTTATTGTAAAATCATTTGTTTAATCTTGTTTTTTAGACTAGCTTCATGTAATCTTGGAGTAAGGACATGTGAAAATCTGGAATCAGTTTTAAACCTGGAAAACTCCTCCCTGAAAGAGCTGGACCTCAGTAACAACGACCTGCAGGATTCAGGAGTGAAGCTGCTCTCTGCTGGACTGAAGAGTTCACACTGTAAACTGCAGATTCTCAGGTCAGTGTTTCTGTGATTTTTCATTTGTAATTATTAGGGCTGTCAGTGTTAAATCATTAACATACGCTGTTAAGTTGGAATCAGTAATGCGTTACTATTTTTTAACCCAAGTTTTATTTCGGCACCAAGTTTGACCCCACCTTCTGCCGTAATCTGCCCTGCCTTCACCCAACATGCAGATTTCTTTTCTGGTTTAACAACTGATTCTTTAATGCGGTGTCCAGCTGTAACAATCCGGTTCAGACTTCCAGCTCAGACCTGGATAGAGAGCTTTGTTGCTCTCTCTCCATCTCTCTGTTTGTTTTTGTCTCTCCGTTTGTTTCTCTCTCTCTCTCTCTCTCTCTCTCTCTCTCTCCGTTTGTGCCAAAAGTTTTACACAAAAAAATAAAGTCCGCAAACAAAATGTTAGGAATCAAAAGCAAAAATTGTTTGTTGCAAATTCAAAAGAAAAAAATATATAGCAAATATTTTAAATATACTTGGTTACTTTACTTTTTAGTGGATTCTTTTGCATTTTTCTGCTAAAGAATTTTGCTTCAGGAATCTCTCCTTTGCTTCTGCTTTAGTTTTTTGCGGACAGCTTCCAGTGCACAGTTGCAGCAGCAGATACTTTTACAATTAAATTTCATACAAACGTTCTGTTCAATGTTATATTATGTTATATTATTCTCTGTTTCACTCCATTAAAAAGCTCACATTAGCGTGATGTGCTAAATATTCATGCACAAAGTAGGTAACTAGCTCAATGACTAGGTATCTCACTAGCTCACTGAGTAGGTAACAATCTAAATCACTAGCTCACTGAGGAGATATGTAGCTAAGTCAGTAATACACTGAATATGTAACTCACTAGTTCACTGACTAGGCAACTCACTAGCTCACTGACTAGGTAACTCACTAGCTCACTGATATATGTTGGAGAAGGTGTAATGTTTTTCCAGAGTTCAACTTGGAAAGTAGAAAAATTCACACACTTTAAAAAGCATTGCTCGTTCTCTGTTTTTTTAAACATTTTATTTTCTATTTTAACTCATTATAATCTGTCCCAGGTGAACTGTATGCCCATGCTGATCACCAGCTCTTTAGATAGACAATACATTACAGTTTAATTCTGTTTTCTATTCTTTGTCAATCCATTCAAATATTCTTTTTTGGGTTTATTGTAAAATCGTTTGTTTATTCTTGTTTTTCAGACTAGCTTCATGTTATCTTGGAGTAAACACGTGTGAAAATCTGGAATAAGTTTTAAACCCTGAAAACTCCTCCCTAAAAGAGCTGAACCTCAGTAACAATGACTCACTAACTCACTGGCTAGGTAACTAACTAGCTCACTGAGTGTGTAACTAGCTAACTCACTGGCTAGGTAACTCACTAGTTCACTGGCTAGGTAACTAACTAGCTCACTGAGTAAATAACTAGCTAACTCACTAGCTCACTGGCTAGGTAACTCACTAGTTCACTGAATAGTTAACTATCTAATTCACTAGCTCACTGACTATGTACCTATCAGACTTTGTGTATGAATATTTAGCACATATCGCTAATGTGAGCTTTTTAATGGAGTAAAACAGAGAATAATATAACATTAAACAGAATGTTTGTATTAAATTTAATTGTAAAAATATCTGCTGCTGCTGTGCACTGAAAGCTGTTTGCCTTTCCGTGTTTGGAAGGACACTTGAACCTGGCGGGGTGGGCGTGGTCAGTCTCAGACGAGGGTCCAGGGAACCCATCAGTTCAGAACCAGCTGACCAATGAAGATTCAAGGGCTTCTTCTTAGCCCCGCCCACCCGTGAAAAGTGTGCCAAAACTCAGAAGCAAAAAACTTAAGCAAAAGCAAAGGAGAGATTCCAGAAGCAAAAGTCTTTAACAGAAAAAAAATAAAATAAAGTAAAAAATAATAAGTAATAAATATAAAAAAATTATAAAGTAACCAAGTATATTTAAAAATATATATTTGCTATATATTTTTTGTCTTTTGATTTGTAACATACAATTTTTGCTTTTGATTCCTAATTTTTTTTTTTTTTTTTGTCCGCCACCACCCCCCCTCTTCGGCGGACCATTAAGACTTTATTTATATTAATATAAATTTCTGATATCTGAGGTCATTGTGCAGAGGGAGGACATAACGATGTGTGTATATACAAATTAAACCAAATAGAAAAAAAATTTATAGGAGAAGAGAAGATAGAGAGAGAAAAAAAAACACAAAAGAAGAAATTGTGCCCTTGAAAGAAAAAAAAAAATTAATATAGTATGGCTTCCTTTATTTTTTCATTTATCCATCCCTAACATTAAAAACACACAGAATAACAAAAAAAATAAATAAGTAAATAAAAATAGCTAAATGTCTTAAATGTTAAATGTGTTATGTGACTGTGTGCATGTGTGTGTGTGTGTAGGAACATTCATGTAGCGGTGATGTATGGATGATGTGGTTATAGATATATAATGGATGTGTGTAGGTTATCTGTTAAAGACTGATGGAGTCACTGATGTAGGAGGTTGTTTAATGCTGACCAGGTTTTTATGTGTTCATGAATTCTGTTTTTGAGAGATGCAGATACTTTTTCCATTTCTATGTGTTCTGTGAGTGAGTTTTCCCATTGACTGATGGTGATTTTTTTTCCTTGATTTCCAGTTTGTGAGAATTGTTTTTTGGCGATGGTAAGCACCACCAAAAGTGCTCTGCTTTCCTCATGGTTTAGGTTTGTGGTTCATGTGTCACCAAGCAGGCAGAGTGATGGGGATGGAGGGATTGGCTGTTTAAATAGTGGAGTTAGTCGAGTTATAACAAGCTGCCAGAAGTGTTTGATTGGTGGGCAGTACAATAGAGCATGTATGTAACTGACTAATCTGGAGCGTTTAGTGAGCAGTGTATGCAGATTTCTGAATCTACTAGTCCCATTTTATGTAACTTTTGCTTAGTGTAGTGTACCCTGTGAATTGCTTTATGTTGTATAAGGTGGAGGTTAGTATTGTTAGTCATGGTGAATGTGTTTTCCATAATGTTTCTCCAGAAATCAGCATTGGGAGTAATTAAGATATCTTCTTCCCATTTTTTATTGGGATAGCGACTGTTTGGTCTAATTTGAATAAAAGTCTATATATTTTTGATAGAATTTTGTCTAAGGAAGAGATATCAAAGAATAATGAAATTGGTGGGCTAAGTTCTAGTATTGCGTAATCTATGATTTTTGAGTTTAACATAGATCTAAGTTGGAGATATTCCAAAAACTGGTTCCTCTCAATGCTATATTTCTGGGTTAGATGTGAGAAAGTAGCCGAGTTATTGTTGTGTAGAATGTGGTGTAAATGTGTAATACCTTTTTCTTTCCATTTTTGTAGTTTTGGTTTTTTTTGGTGGCGGGAAGTCGGGGTTGTGCCATATGGGTGAGTATTTAGTGGGTGCAAGTCTAGTGTTTGTGTTTTTGTGAATTTTCCACCAAGCTGTCAGAGTCGAAGATATAATTGGGTTTTTGAAACAAGGGTGGCGATTGATTGTTGTGCTAATAAATGGTAAGTCTGAGATTTGTATTTCATTAATTGATGTTAATTTGATTCTGGGTGGTTTACTTTTCCAGTAGAATTTAGAGTTGATTGCGTCTAAGGTTTTAAACCAGGTTTTGTAGAAATAGTAGAATATAATTTGCATAAAGGCTGATTTTTTTGTTCGGTAGTGTGGGTATGGATACCTTTGATATTTGGGCATTGTCGTATAGCTGCTGCTAATGGTTCTATGAAAATAGATGCAGAGAAGTCTTTCAATAAGATTAATTGACTATTGCAGTTTTTGACTCATGGACTGTTGTGTGATGTATCAGATTGAGTAGTCTGCGCATGTTGGTAATTGATTGTCTGCCTTTGATGAAGCCGGTCTGATCAGGATGTATGAGGGATGGGATAACCGTTTCCAGTCTGGTAGCTAATGTCTTACTTATTAGCTTTGTGTCTGTGTTAATTAGTGACAGTGGACGGTAGCTGGATGGTAAGGTAGGATCTTTGTAGGTTTAAGATGGAGTGATATTGTAGCTGTATTCATTTCTGTTGGTAGTCTCTTATTGTGTTTAATTTCTGCTATTACTCTACTGAACATTGGGCCAAATATTGACCAGAAGTGCTTGTAGAATTCTGCAGGAAAGCCATCTGGTCCTGGTGCTTTGTTATTAGGCATCTTACGGAGGGCTTTATGGAGTTCTTCTGATGTTATTGGCTTTTCTAATATGCTTTTTTGTTCTTCAGTTAGTTTGGGTAGGTGTATATTATTGAGGAAAGTGTGAATATCTATTTGGTCTGGATCGTGTTCTGGTGAGCATAGATTTTTATAGAATTTCCCAAATACTTGATTAATTTCATTTCATGTTTGGCTGATTAGTCCAGTCTCATCTTGATTGATGGGATTGTTGTTTTTTTCTTTGTTTTACTTGGTAAGCTAAGAATTTATCAGATTTGTTGTTGTGATTAAATCGTTTATATCTTAGTAGTTGTGTTAAAACTTGCGTCCTCTTGTCTATAAGTTCATTATACTGTGATTCGCATTCTTTTATCTCTTTTTTAATTTTATCTGATGGGTTTTTTATCATTTCATTTGACAATCCCCTGATGTTTTAGATTAGCCTCATTTTCCGTATCTTTCTTCTTCTTACAGGAAGAGTAAGAGATGATTTTGCTTCTTAGTACTGCTGTCAAAATTCTGGGTCTGTAAGTAACGAGGTATTTAGTTGCCAGCTGAAAGTTTTATATAGTGGATTTATGTTCCATATAAGTGAAACTGTAGCATGGTCACTGATCATTATAGAGTGATATTTTATTTCTGATATATTAGCTATAATAGAATTGCTGGTTAAAAATAGTCAATGTGAGAATATGAGTGGTAGGCTGGAGAACAGAAAGAAAATTCTTTAGTGTTTGGGTTTTTGAGGCGCCAACCATCGCTGAGCCCTAAGTCTGTCATGTATTGTTTAATGATATCTGTTGAATGCCAGTAACGTGTATTGTGTGCCATAGTTAATCTGTCTGTACATAGGTCAATGGTTGAATTAAAGTCACCTCCAATTATAATTGTGGAATCTGATATATTGTTTATATGCTTGAAAAACTCATGAAAGATAGATGGGTTATAAATGTTGGGGCCATACAAACTTTCTATTGTTAAGGGTGTGTTGCTGATGTTGATGTTAATTATGATATATCTACCTGTGTCTGATATAGTGGTGTTATGTGTGAAGGGGATTTTTTGGTTTATTAGTATTGATACTCCTCTTTGTTTGGAGTTATAGTAGGCTGAGAATATATGGGTGAATTGTGGTAATCTGAGCTTATGATGATTTGTTTCTGATAGATGTGTTTCTTGTAGTAAACAAATGTCTGCTTTTAGTGAAGTGAGATGGTTTAGTACCTTGGCTTGCTTAATCTGTGTCCCGATACCACGAATGTTCTAGGTCATAAATTTAAGTGAAGACATGTTGTGATGTACGGATTAATAATGGTTATCAGTGATATGATATGAGTGTGCAGATGTTTGAGGATATTTTCTGGTGTTTGGGGGATGGAGTGTAAACAAAAATGCATTTTTCGGATCTGGGATATATAGTAGTAATAAAATAGAGGTTGGTGCAAAGAGATACTACAGAAAGGAGTGATTAAATGCAAACAAAGTAGAAGAGACATAACATAAGACAAAAAGTGTTGGATTTGGTGTGACATACATGTTATGACATTGAGACGTTGCATGCATTAAGTTATTGCTAAGTGGTTCCTTGTGATTTTTATGGGATTTTGTGAACGGATTAATGTGCGTGCATTAGTATATTTGCGGGTGCGTGTGTATTTGCGCATAATGGATGGATGGATGAGGTGGCATGAGGAATTTTAATAAACAAGTAAATATTAACAAAATAAAAAAATTATACCGTATTTTTCGGACTATAAGGCGCACCGTATTATAAGACGCACTATCAAAGAACGCCTATTTTCTGGTATTTTTCCATACATAGGGTGCATCGCATTATAAGGCGCGTTAAGTGACACTAGAAAGGGTGCCTATATCAAAGTGAACAGGGGTGGCGCCATGTTTCCCTTCCCCCATGGCGGGGGGGGGGGGGGGGGTGTCTTGCCGGTGGAGCGTCTCAGTATACAAATCTCTTTCAAAGTCAAACGAGTGCTGGATATTAATCTACACAGATTCCTCTCCTGAAAACTGTTTATTTGGGTGAGTAACGTGCTTCAGTTTATTTACAGTAAGCTTAGATTTCCAGATGTCCACTAAGGCTTGCTGCACCAGCGTTAGCATAGCTATCCGCTAGCACGCTAGCTAGTCCCCTAAACTAGTAAAGTTAACCCAAACTTAAACGACAGCGTTACACTGAGTAATCCTGCGTGTTCTGGTAAGACAGTGAGATATTAGCTAGCGATTCGTCCCCCGTAGCTTGTTTTAACACGGTAAACAAGCAGATTACAGGCTGATAAAACTCACCTCTGAGAGAGTTAGCGCTTAGCATCTAGCTAATGCTAGCCAGGCAAAGCAGCACAGACTTACAGGCTGATAACTCACCTCTGAACGGTGAACGCTTAGCGATTAGCATCTAACTCTAATAATACTGCTCCAGCAGTATTAAAAGTACTAAATTTAGATAATAATGATCTCTGAACAGTGAAAAAGCTAGCTAGCTTAGCGGTTAGCATCTAGCTAATGCTATTGCTGCTCCAGCCACGGAGCTGCACGGCTCTGCACGGAGTGTGTGTTTACTTTAGATAATTTAGATAATACTGATCTCTGAACAGTGAATAAGCTAGCTAATGCTATTGCTGCTCCAGCCTCGGAGCTGCACGGCTCTGGACTCTGTATAGCACTGAAACTCTCTATAACGCTGCACCGAGTGTGTGTTTACTGCTCCTTACAACCTGACGGGTAAAATCCATACAAAAGGCGCACCGTATTATAAGACGCACTGTCAATTTTTGTGAAAATTAAAAGTTTTTAAGTGCGCCTTATAGTCCGAAAAATACGGTAATCATAAACAACGTCTTGGTCTATCTTGCTTGTTTAAAAATGAACATTATAAATATAATTTTTGTAATTTTTTAAATTTTAGAGTAAAATTCTCATTTCCAGTTGGAGTTACTTTCACATGATATTATTTGTGTACAGTCCATTCTAAGGAATTGAACAAAAACTGAAATGGATATCATAATTTCATATTTGCCATTTCCAGTGGGAAAATAAAGACAACACGTGATCTGACCAAAAAGTACCATGACGAAAAGAAAAGGCAATGGAGGAAAAAAAGTCAGCCAGATATTACAGAACTGACATATGCCTGACATATGGGCAAAACACAAAAAAACTATGAAAATGACTAAAAATAAAAAGTTTGGTCTTAGTAGGCATACAATGCTGGATGGTGCATAAAGATAGACAAGATTTCAGAGTTTCTGAGAGGTCTTTCTTTGACATTTGTTGAATGGTTTCCAATAGTTAATTGAGCTGTTTTATTAATGAAGGTGCTGTAGTCTACATGAAAGATTCTTTTGATATGCAAATGTTTGCATTGTAAATTGTCTTAAATAATATGAAATGTTCTTGAAAATAAACATTCTTTTCATAATGTAGCATTGTGTGTAAGTGTAAGCTAATAATTCTTTCTAAACCCTTGCTTAACTGAACTGCTTAACTTTGATAAAAAAAATGTGCATTTTTATCATATATAAGATGTCATATCACATTGCGGTAATGATACATTTTTGTGGACTTCATCTATAAAATGCTAATAAAATATGCAATAAAATGGAACAAATGTTCTAAAAATAATATTCATAGTAAGTTTAGACCTTAATCTTAAATCCTCAAAAGGAAATTTGTTGTTAAATGCATTTTGCAAATTTTCATACTGGATGTCCTCTGAATCAGGATTTTGTGAGAATGACCCGAGTAAGTGGAAGTGGAAGAAAGAGAAAGAATGAGAGAAAAAGTAAAGTTTAGGGGAAATATATATACATTGAGGATCAATTTTATGAGGTTATTTGAGTATTGACCTATATGTTAGAGATTGTGCAACGAGAGCACAACGCGCATGAGAGAGAGACAGAGAGTGCACAAACGAAAGCGCTCGGGGGAGAGAGAGAGAGAGAGAGAGAGCACTATTTAGATACAGTTAAAGAAATTTAGAACAGCCAGGGAGTTATGTTTTTGTCATGATATAGCTGTCCATCAACAAAGTTTGTTGATGGAGACGACTGCTTTTTTCACTTCTTTTATGAGTTCTTTCCTGACAGCGAACAGTTTTCTGCGTCTGTCAAGGATTTCACGGGTGAATGGGTCATTAATTCCCAGGTCTGTTCCTCTAAGTTTCCCTCCTTTCCTCATGATGAGCTCTTTATATTTATAATGCTCAACCTTAGCCTAACATTTTGATTGCGGATTAAATTTTTTTTGTGTAAAACGTTTTTCACGAAATTCACTCCATAAAATATCCACTATAAAAACTTGTGCCTTACGAAAAACAAGCGCGATTAATCACAGAATTTTGGCATGTTTAATTGGATTGCATTTTTTAGTCAATTGACACGACTAGAAATTCTACATTCTACATTTACATAAAGTGTAAATATTCAGGCGTTTGCCATGATGATAACAAATCACACAAGAAAAAGTGTTTAACGAAAGTCAGAGTATACCAAACAAACAAATACAAGTCTTCTGCAGTTGTCTTAAGAATGTCCAGCTTGAATGAACATTTGAGATATATCACACATTGATTACAAAATTGTGATGCACGAGCAAAAACAATTTTAGAAAAAGTTAATATGAACTCAATTCTTTGGTCCACGTATTCACAGAGATGCTTACTGTTGAGGTTTGGGTTTCATGAATTTGTTAATCTGTGTCAACTGTGTTAAGAAACTTTAGTTTTCTATGGATTTTTTTTTTCAGATTTTGTAGTGTTATTTTAAAAAGAGAGACTAATATCAAAGTGCATTATCTTCCTCAGTCTGCTATGTTGTCTTTCTTTCTTTCTTTCTTTCTTGTTTTCTGTCACTCACTCACACATTCTCTTGCTCTGTGTGCAGATTATCTGGTTGCATGATCACAGAGAAAGGCTGTTGTTCTCTGGCTTCAGCTCTAATTTCAAACCCCACCAACCTGAAAGAGCTGGATCTGACCTACAACCACCCAGGAGAGTCAGGAATGAAGATGCTTTCTGAGAGACTGGAGGATCCACACTGCAAACTGGAGAAACTCGGGTGGGTCTGAACTAATAATTATGTCATAATTATTAGAGAGAGAGATTTGGTATGAGCTACTCACAGGTAAATGTTCTCACACACTGTATCTCCTGTTTCTCTTTCATCTGCCTGGCGCTCATATTGTAGTCCCATACATAGTTCTGCAGTTTCTCTGTGTTTTCTGTCGTATTTTGCGGATAGCGCGAGCGCTTTACACAAGAACTAACGCCACGGACTAGGTGCCGCGCGCTCGGCACAACACCTCCCGCTGTACATGCCCTTTTGGAGTAATTTCTGTAGCTCGGTCACTCCTGGGAACTTTAACCACTGTGCCTTGTTTTCCCCATTTGTGAATAAAAGCTCTAATAAAAATAATACTACATATCGTGCATATAAAGCAGAATAAGATACGGCAAGTATTAAAACTTTATACATGCAGACAAAGATATATTTAGAGAAGTAAGAGTTAATCTTCCTTAATCTTCCGTTTTTAATCTGATTTTATGCAGTGTGCATTGCAGTTCCGTACTTTACTAATTTACTAATTTCCGCTCTCTCAAATGTTTGCTCGTTTTCACGCAAAGTATTACTTTATAAATCAGTTTCTAAAAATCTCACACTGTGCTGATCTGTGTGTGTGTGTGTGTGTGTGTGTTTGTGTGTGTGTGTGTGTGTGTTTAGAGTGGAACATGGAGGGAAGATCAGAATCAAACCTGGATTTAAAAAATGTAACTTACACACACACTCGCATACACACACTACACACACATACACTACATACAAACACTACACAAACACACACTACACACACACACACACACACTACACACACACACACACTCACTACAAACAAACAATACACACACACACTCGCATACACACATACACACACATACACTACATACAAACAATACACACACTAAATTAACACTACACACACACACACACAAAGTACAAACACTCACACATACAGACACATACACTCTACATACAAACAATACACACAAACACACACACACACACACACACTACACACACACACTAAATACAATCAATACACACAAACACACACACTACATATAAACAATACACAAACACTACACACACATACTACATACACACACTACATACAATCAATACACACAAACACACACACTACATATAAACAATACACTACAAACACTACACACACATAAACTACATACACACACTACACACAGTAAACATACCACTACAAACAGACACTAAATATACCATGACAGACACACTACACTCAATACACACAAATACACACAAATACACATACATTACATACACACAATACAAGCACACACAAACACACTACATACACACACTACATACACAAACAGTACACACACACACTAAATATAACACTACACACACATAAAAAATAAAAAACTACACACACACACACACTACATATAACACTACACACACTAAATTAACACTACACACACACTAAATATAACACTACACACACACACTAAATATAACACTACACACACTAAATATAACACTACACACACTAAATTAACACTACACACACACTAAATTAACACTACACACACTAAATATAACACTACACACTAAATATAACACTACACACACTAAATATAACACTACACACACTAAATTAACACTATACACACTAAATTAACACTGCACACACACTAAATATAACACTGCTCACAAACACTAAATTAACACTACACACAATAAATATAACACTGCTCACAAACACTAAATATAACACTGAATATAACACTACACACTAAATATATCACTAAATATATCACTACACACACTAAATATAACACTACACACACTAAATATAACACTACACACACACTAAATAACACTACACACACTAAATATAACACTACACACACACTAAATATAACACTACACACACTAAATATAACACTACACACAATAAATATAACACTGCTCACAAACACTAAATATAACACTACAAACACACTAAATATAACACTGAATATAACACTACACACAAATAAAAATTAAAACACTACACACTAAATATAACACCACACACACACTAAATATAACAACACACATTAAATATAACACTACACACACACTAAATATAACACACACACACTAAATATAACACACACACTAAATATATCACTTAATATAACACTACACACACTAAATATAACACTACACACTAAATATAACACCACACACACACTAAATATAACAATACACACACTAAATATAACACTACACACACTAAATATAACACCACACACACACTAAATATAACACACATTAAATATAACACTACACACACACTAAATATAACACTAAATATAACACTACACACACTAAATATAACACTACACACACACTAAATATAACACTACACACAGTAAACATACCACTACAAACAGACACTAAATATACCATGACAGACACACTACACTCAATACACACAAATACACACAAATACACATACATTACATACACACAATACAAGCACACACACACACTACATACACACACTACATACACAAACAGTACACACACACACTAAATATAACACTACACACACATAAAAAATAAAAAACTACACACACGCACTACATATAACACTACACACACTAAATTAACACTACACACACACTAAATATAACACTACACACACACACTAAATATAACACTACACACACTAAATATAACACTACACACTAAATATAACACTACACACACTAAATATAACACTACACACACTAAATTAACACTACACACACACTAAATTAACACTACACACACTAAATATAACACTACACACACTAAATATAACACTACACACACTAAATTAACACTATACACACTAAATTAACACTGCACACACACTAAATATAACACTGCTCACAAACACTAAATATAACACTACACACACTAAATATAACACTACACACACTAAATTAACACTACACACAATAAATATAACACTGCTCACAAACACTAAATATAACACTACAAACACACTAAATATAACACTGAATATAACACTACACACTAAATATATCACTAAATATATCACTACACACACTAAATATAACACTACACACACTAAATATAACACTACACACACTAAATAACACTACAAACACTATATATAACACTACACACACTAAATATAACACTACACACACTAAATATAACACTACACACAATAAATATAACACTGCTCACAAACACTAAATATAACACTACAAACACACTAAATATAACACTGAATATAACACTACACACAAATAAAAATTAAAACACTACACACTAAATATAACACCACACACACACTAAATATAACAACACACATTAAATATAACACTACACACACACTAAATATAACACACACACACTAAATATAACACACACACTAAATATATCACTAAATATAACACTACACACACTAAATATAACACTACACACTAAATATAACACTATACACACACTAAATAACACTACACACACTAAATATAACACTGCTCACAAACACTAAATATAACACTACAAACACACTAAATATAACACTGAACATAACACTACACACAAATAAAAATTAAAACACTACACACTAAATATAACACCACACACACACTAAATATAACACTACACACACTAAATATAACACTACACACACTAAATATAACACTACACACACTAAATATAACACTACACACACTAAATATAACACTACACACACACTAAATATAACACACATTAAATATAACACTACACACACACTAAATATAACACTAAATATAACACTACACACACACTAAATATAACACTACACACACACACACTAAATATAACATTGCACACACTCTATATATAACACTGCAGACACTCTAAATATAACACTACACACACACTAAATATAACACTACACACAAACTAAATATAACACTACACACACTAAATATGACACTACACACACACTAAATATAACACTACACACACTAAATATAACACACACACACTAAATATAACACTACACACACTAAATATAACACACACACACTAAATATAACACACACACTAAATATATCACTAAATATAACTACACACACTAAATATAACACTACACACTAAAAATAACACACTCACTAAATATATCACTAAATATATCACTACACACACTAAATATAACACTACACACACTAAATATAACACTACACACACACTAAATAACACTACACACACTAAATATAACACTACACACACTAAATATAACACTGCTCACAAACACTAAATATAACACTACAAACACACTAAATATAACACTGATTATAACACTACACACAAATAAAAATTAAAACACTACACACTAAATATAACACTAAATATAACACTACACACACTAAATATAACACTACACACACTAAATATAACACTACACACACACTAAATATAACACTACACACACACAAAATATAACACTACACACACTAAATATAACACTACACACTAAATATATCACTAAATATATCACTACACACACACTTAATATAACACTACACACACACACTAAATATATCACTACACACACACTAAATATAACACTACACACTAAATACACTCTGTGTGTGTTCTTGTGTTCAGGGTTCTGTGATTTCACTCTGGATCTGAACACAGCGCAGCGTAATCTCTCTCTGAATGAGGAGAACAGGAGGGTGGAGAGGAGAGAGGAGCTGCAGTCGTATCCTGATCATCCAGAGAGATTTGATAGGTGTTATCAGGTTCTGAGTAGAGAGAGAGTTACTGGTGTTACTGGACGCTGTTACTGGGAGGCTGAGTGGAGCGGAGGAGTAGCTGCTGTAGCTCTGAGTTATAAAACCATCAGCAGGAAAGGAGACGGATCAGACTGTTGGTTTGGAGAGAATATAAACTCCTGGTGTCTGATCTGCTCTGATAACAGATACTCTGTTCATCACAATAATAACAGAACTGCTCTCTCCACTCCTCCCTCCGGCTGTAGGAGAGTAGGAGTGTATGTGGACTGTCCCTCCGGCACTCTGTCCTTCTACAGAGTCTCCTCTGATACACACTCACCCTCACACACACCCTCACACTCACACACACACACTCTCACACACTTACACACATTCTACACCACCTTCACTCAGCCCCTCTATGCAGGGTTTTGGGTTGGTTATGGCTCCTCAGTGCGTCTGTGTAAGATAGAATAACCCTGTGTGTAACAGAGATTTGATGTGTGTGTGTGTGTGTGTGTGTGTGTAGGAGGAAAAAATATTTGTATAAATATAAGTATGTAAATATTTTATATAGATGATTTTGTCAATTTTCCAAAACGTTTCTTTTAATTACTGTTCTCTTTATTCACTACTGTTATTATTGTTAATTATTGTTTTATTTTATTGTAAAATAGATTCATATTAATAAAGCTAAATAAATGAAGAAAGGTGAAGAGGAGTCTGATGATTTTTTGTGTGTTTTGCTTCGTGTGGTCAGATTATGGTGGAAGTTGGAGTCGAGTTTGGTGGTGTAATTAACATTTCTGTTTTTTGGTCTTTTGCTTGTTGTAGTTTCTTGTCTTGTCTCATCCTCATCATTAATCCACCTTATAGGTATGGAGGACCAAAAATGACAAAAATAAATAAATAAATAAATAAATGCACATATAAATGTAAAAATGAATAAATATATAAATATATATATATATATATATAAATGAATAAATAAATGAATAAATACACGCATAAATAATTGTGTGGCTAAATAAATAAATTAAGTAAATTAATAAAATAATAAATAATAAAATTAATTTCTTATTTACTTATATATTTTTTTATTTATTCATTTATATGTGCATTTATTTATTTCAACGTTTATTTATTCATACATTTAGTTCAACATTTCTTCATTTATTTATTTCTGTATTTTTTAATTTGTATGGTAATTAGGTGGGCGGTCCTATTTTTGCTCTAAAGCAGGATTGGTCAACTGGTGAATCAGACAGAAGTAATCGGTTCTAAGTACTCTAGCGTTACTTGACTTGTGATACCAGTGTTCAGTCAACAGTGGCTTCGAGTGGAAGGCCGCTGGCCGGCCAGCTTGAAAGAAGCAGTAGGTTTGTTCTGTTCATATTTCAGATTTATCTCAAATAAAAATGGTTTATCTTATTCATTCACTTGTATTGCGTCTGGTGTATTATTCCAAACTGAACTAGCTAATGTGTTGTTCAATTTATTCTGCAGCCCCACTGGGTTCTGTGAACGCGCCAAGTTCGCCTGCTACTCCGTCACATGCCATGACACCCAGTCACCCAGTGGACGGTAGGTTTTTACAACAGCTTAATATACGATTTATATTCAACTTCACTGGTGATTAGATGGCTAGTCCTCTTTATTGCCTGATAATTGAAGTTAGCATTTTCTCCACGCTTAGCTGAGGTTGCGAGGCTGTTCGGGCCGTACGCAGACAGAGGGAGAAGGTCAAGTCGGAGATGCTTTTCTGTGTCTGCACAACTTCATTCTTACACTCACGTCTTCTGTTTTCTTTAGGAAGAAAATGAGGATTTAGTGCCCAATCGATTTGCCAAACAGCTGCTTATTGCTGCAGGATTAGGGGAGAAACGTCTTACTTTGAATGTGTGTAAGGCATCACAGTTAACACACACTCAGTTTAGTGATAGTATGAAAATTGTCTAACTTCTCTTTTCAGGTTGTCAGACAAATCCACATGAATTCAGGGAATTCATTTTAGCTGAATTTCCAAAACTCAGACAAGGTGGTGCATTTGAATTGCTTAAAATGTCTGGAACAACTGGAGGTCGCCTTCTGAACCCCATTCTGTTACGCAGCCTGAGTTTCCTTACACACTACCGGACTCCATTTCCCAGAATCCTATGATTCATGACGTCACTGTCAGTCGCTCTCCTTCGCCCAATCACGTAACGCTCCGACGCTCAGATTCACCTGTGTTCCGAGGAAGTTCCGGGTTATGCTCATCATATGTTTTGTATTTAAGGCTGCATTATGTATTCTATCTTCGCGAGGTATTGTAGACTTTGGTTGCATACTAAGCGTTTCTCATGGTTTCTTCTATTGCCTTCTCGTTACGACCCTCTTTTCTGGTTTATCGGTTTATGTCTCTTGTTTTGCCCCTTTTGGATTTAATGCTTGGTTGGACTGTCTTTTGGTTTCGAACACGGACTGTTTATACTACTACGGCTTTGGTTTCTGGTGAGATTATTGTTTTTTTGGCTCTAACATCTGTACTATCTGGTTGTCAGCCTGTAAATAAACCTGTTTGTTCATTTTACTCGGCAAGCGTCGCTCCACTCTGTCTGGCGTTACACATTCCCTGCACCAATGAGGGCTACCATGTCAGACATTTGAAAGATCCACAGACCTTCCTTCTGAAAACCAGCCCATAAGTTGTTTAATTTGAACATGTTCTCATCTGTAGATATATCGACCAGAATGCAGTAGTGAGCTTGTTGGACCACCGCAGAAATGTGTCATATGTGAGGAAGAGTTCCCCTTTTCACAGATGAAGGCTCACAGTAAAGAGTGCAAGAGGTATTATTGTTCTACACAGCTAAAACTTCACATTTCAGAGTGATGGGCATTGAGCACTCTCTTGCGAGACACTGTGCGTGAACCAAGATGGCGGCCCCCTGCTGCTAGACAAACATCCAAACAGCGCTGCACTCACACGGAAAACTTTAAAAACTGCCCTCCATCAACAGCAATCTATCTGCGCTCAACGCTAGAATATCCCTCGTCAAAAACCTACACAAAGAATTCCAAGCTCTTCGTGAAAGCTTGGAATTCAGCCAAGAGCAAAACTATCCCACTTAAAGAGAACAAACCACTACAGCATTCAGTCAGTGAACTCACAACCCAGCTTTCATCAGTTATCATCGAAAACAAACAAATGAGAGAAACAATTTTGGACCTACAGGCACGTAGTATGAGAAACAACATTGTCTTCTCTGGAATACCGGAACACACACAGGAAAACACCTTAAAGTTCTCTTAAAGAACTTCATGATCACCAAACTCAAAATCTGAACACCTGAACTGGCCTCATCCATCACATTCCACTGCAAGCGTCCCGCTTAGGAGGTTAAAAACTACAGAAAAAGCGGCCGCGACCCATTGTGGCTAAGGTCGAGCATTATAAACATAGAGCTCATCATGAGCAAAGGAAGGAGACTTAGAGAAACAGACCTGGGAATTAATGACCAGTTCCCCCAAAAAAATCTACACCTAATATAGTAACGGATTTAAATAATTTCCCAATAAACACAACAATTCCAATATGTCAGGTTTCATTTTGTTTCTTTTTTTATTATATTGAGCAGTTGTAAGAAATGTTAAAAGTATGAGCAGAACATGAACATGTGTACATTAGTCTGTCTTTATCTCTTTACAGCACACATGTGTATCTAGATCAATCTGAAACCATTTGGTGTTTTGGTTTAGAGTTTACACCGTTTGGAAAACATTACTTTTAAAATCAGATAATTACATACATGGCCCTGTAAGCATTACACTATAAAATCTACTGAGTTAGATGGTGAACTGAAGTGGTTTTATAAAAACTCATCAGCAGAAAAGGGTTTAAGGAAGTTAGATGAGGAAGTGATTATATGCAGAAGGTGAGTAAAGAAGAACACCAAATGTGCACATTCATAATCCCAGGAACCAATAAGAAAGATGCAAATTGTCTAAAAATAGGGCACCCTGAAGGTAAATATTTCATTGAAATGACTGATCACTTCAGTCAGTATAACTCAGTTCATCAATTAATGAATTAATCTATTTTTAAACTCTACCTACTTATGTTATCTAATGGGTCAAGTTGTTCTTATAATGATTCTATAAGTGATTATTTGATTTTTTATAGACTAAGCGTAAGTTTGGAGGATATACAGCAGTCTGTTGCAATATATCCAAATACTGATGTGATGAAAACGAAGCAGTCTGCTTATGCTGGCGACTCCATCTGAGGAGATGTGTGTCAACAGCTAAAAATATCTAATGTCCTGTCTCACAGAATAAGACTCCAAAATGCTGACTACAGGTACCAAAAGGTAACTTCATGTATTGGCAGAATATTGAGCTCTCTACCAGCTCATGAATTTGAGCACTCATATTTACATTTCTGAATTAGAACCATGTGATGTTATTTGATATTGTGTGCACTATAGGAACTTGAGGGACAGGATACAGAAACTGTAGTACATGGCCTGTCTAACCCTCTATCAGATCAAGATGAGAAAGTGTTCCACAGCTTAGCCCATGTCTGTCTTGTGTTTCCCAGCCGTGTGCTACTGTTGTGTTTTGGTCCTGTCTCCGCCCTAGCCCCACCCTGTCATCAGTTATTTGTAACCCCGCCCCCTCTTGATTGATCCTCAGGTGTTTCCAGTTTCCTGTTCCCTCCTGGTGTATATAAGCCCCTTTGTTTCAAGCCTTCTTTGTCTAGTCGTTTGTTGGTTTGTTTGCTGTCTGTAGTCTTGTCAGGTTTGTTTTGTGTCTCGTGCTGCTTGTTGTTGGTTCCTGTTTTCTAGTTCAGTCTTTTGAGTTTTGTATTCCTCGTCTAGTTCTCATAGTTTAGTTATCCTTGTATTGTTTATTTTTGTTTTACGTTTACGTGTTTGCTTTCAGTTTGTTTTCAGTAATACTTTTGTTTATCATGTTTTTTTGTTAGTTTATTAGTTTGTTTATTTTATTAAATATATATTCTGCACTTGCGTCCATCCCTTCTCATCCTTAACAAAGTGAGTATTCTGATTACTTCTAAATATCACAAATACTTAAATTGATAGATCAACAGCAAATACTTTTTCCCATTTTAATGTCTTTATAAATGGAATTCATAACCTTAATAAAAAAATCTATAGCTTTAGTTTAGATTGTGAAGTGGTCTCCAATTTTACAACTTACTATCAAAAGATTAAGCATTTTTAAAAGAAAGTTTCTGTAAAAAAATTATAAGCAGGCCAATGTTTCAAATGTGTAAACAGTTATTAAAATGTCGCTTAATTCCCTATACAGGTCAGGTATATTGTGAAAGCCTCTGCTTTCTTGGTCCTAAGGAACCTTGGCGTCCAAATGTCTGGACTGTTGTTACGTTTGGTCCACCAGTGACAGAGTGAATACTTATGTAACATTTATTCAATTAGTTATGTTTTTTTTCCCTTGGACATTAAAGATGTAACATAAAAGTCTAATTACATTGACCATGATTCCATTTATAAAAGCAATTAATAGGGGAACTGCTATGTTTATCCAGACGAGTACAACCCCAAATCAGAAAAAAGGTAAGACAGAATGGAAGATGAAAATAAAATGATGCAAAATCCTCACAAAATGCCTTTGCTGAACATCACAGACATTTATTACTAAACAAAGATCCTCAGCTCATCTTTATTCTTCCAATGATCAGCTTTTTGAGAACGCTGCATTTGTACCAAATCATGATTGCAGTTACCTGTTGACATGATGTGTTAAAAACCACACAGTTTGCGATTCATACCCAATTATTAACCCCTTAATTCTCTTTACATCTTTTCCCACTGAAGTTAGGCAGATAAAACATGAAATATATTTATGAAAGTAGCTGGGAAATAGGAAAAGAAGGAAACATTGGTTATAATTCATTGCCATTTTACATACTGTTGCGTTGCCCTGGGTTGTTATGTGTTTCTGTGGTGCTGTCTGTGTGTGTGTGAGACCCCTCCCCTCGCGGACTCTTGTGAGGAGGGGCCATGTAAATGTTATGCTGTTAGGGGCATCTGCCCTGTGGTTGTTCTGTGGCTGTGTTGGCCACTAGGGCAATAAGTGAGTGATAAGCCTGTTCAATAAAGAGCACTTTTCTGTTGAAGTGCAGTCTGACTCATTTTCTTCTGAGCCACCGCTACAATACTGTCCCATCCATGTCTGATTTGGGGGTTGTTTTTTGACAGTGCTTCAGACACACTTGTAAATAGATAAATGTATGCTCTTTCTTTGCCTTGTGTAATTTTTTTTAGCATGTAGAGGATGCCAGCAACCTTGATCCTCTCAAACCTGCACTCTGCACTTCAGGATGTTCAGCACAGCAATACTGACGAATATAATCTATCAAACCAGGAAATACAAGGAAGTAGAGGAAAGATTATAGCCTGGAGTGTTGCAAAATATTGTAGAAAATATTTAAGAAAAAGGAATCTGTGCATAACAGTTCATGGTTCTATTACAGAATGACCAACAGACAGATCCAGCAGCACGAGTGAAGATAAAGACAGTGTGAATCTGGGTTTTTAACTCACTGTCTGCCACAGCAGCCATGCTTCTTTTTTATCAGAAAATGATAATGTCGCCAAAAGCTACATCTTCTGACCCCTCCAGTCCAACACCAGAACTTCTGGAGACGGGCTTCACCACAAAGAGTCGAATACGGCTAGGTACCTCCAAATCCCAGTGACTTCACTGTGTTTTTTTTTTTTTTGCACGCATTAACAAATAAGAAAAAAATAGAAACAAAAAAGAAAATAAAGAAATATAAAAAGTACCAAAGTCTGTAAAGGCTTGTAAGCAGTACTCTGTAGTGATGGGACGAACGACACTGGTGCGTCAGCACTGTGTCGAGCGCACAAGAGTAGAACCCTGCAGTGGTGCGTGTATTGCTTTAAACAAAAATCACGTGACTGATACAGGAAGTGTATTGTTTGAATGTGCCGCGCCAAATTGTGTTCATAAGGAAACAAACTGTATCGACATGTATCGTGTACAATGACTGTATTCATGACCTCACGGATCATGGATCAAAACAGGAAGTTTCCGACTGTCTGGAATCATTTTCATCTTTTGACACCAAATAATGTTTTTATCTCCTTTGGACATTTTTTACTGTTACTTATTTTTTTTATTAAATATGTTTGAACTCTTTTCTGGTGACGGTTTTTAATTGTATTCAGATAAATTAACTTTTTATTTTATTGTAGAACACAAGATCCGTTACAATATTGGAAAGACAACCACAAAACATATCCACACCTTTATCTACTTGCACTTAGATATTTATGCACACCATCTTCATCTGTACGCTGTAAAAGAGTTTTTTCTTAGGCAGGAGAGCTTGTGTCTAAAAAGAGAAATCTCCTTGGAGCTAAGACACTACAAAAACTTTTGTTCCTCAATAAAAATACAGAAATGAATGCATTGTATTGTCCCAATCTTCTTATAAGGGTGTTTTTTCCTGGCCGTGTCCTAATTCACTAGCCGGGGCAGGATCGGGACCCTGACGACACGGGTTCGATCTGGCGTGAGGAGCGGTGTGTTTATTTTATTTTTTCCTTTCGTCTTGGGTTAAGCTGCTTTGATATCAATTGTTCTGCAATTGGGTTCAACAACCCTCTGGGCTGGAGAGCTACTAGTCTGTAGCACTCCATCCCATTACACTTCATTTTCAACAGTTTTTTTTTTTGTGGCGACGTAATGGCTTGGAAAATATCTGGCCCGCCACCAAACTTAATTGCAGACCCCTGGTGTACACCATCTCTACACCACAACTTCTCACTTGAAGGCTTGAAATGGTTTGTTGTGTACAAATAGAGAATGACCAGTTTAACTTCCACACCATTAAACTCCTATCAGAATCCAGATCCGAATCTTTATTCGCCAAGAATAAAAGGTACAATGATTTTTTTTTTCTTGGAGCAGGTATCAACATTTAAATAGAATGTAATAATAGATGGATAAAAATATTGAACTACACTGCTCAAAAAAGGTAACACTAAAATAACACATCCTAGATCTCAATGAATAAAATATTCCAGTTGTAAATCTATATTAATTATATAGTGGAATGCGTTGAGAACAAAATAATATAAAAATGATCAATGTAAATTATTATTATCCAATGGAGGTCTGGATTATGAATCATACTCAAAATCAAAGTAAAAAATCAAATGACAGGCTGATCCAACAAAATGATTTCCTAGGCTGACATCATGTCTGTTCTCCTAATAGGGTGGTAGAAGGATATATTATCACATTCTTTAAAGTTCATTTTCTTTTAAATCTTTATTTTTTTTCACTGAATAAAAGAGTGCAGCTCTGTCTCAGCTGGTGCTGTGGTGTTTAGTTAGTGTTTGGTACTTTACTCTTTCATTGCTCAGGAATGAAAAGTGATGATAGCAGTCGGGGACAAAATTAGTAATTGGTCAAAATTATTATGTGAGTGCCCTCCATAGCCAATAGGGATTTTAATGACAATTGGAGACGTTTTGTAAAACAGAACAGCAAAAGGTGTTTAAAATACTCCAAGTGGCAAATACTACAAAATGCACAAACTAATCTGTTTTGTTGTTTTGTGTTTGTGCTTACAGTGAAAACTCCAGAGGAGTTGAAGGCTTGAAGGCTACGACGTGGTCCTGCATCGTGTCAGCAAACAGAAAATATAAAAATCGGAGGCTTATTCAAGACTTATATATATTCACTTATATATAAGTGAATTAATTACATTTTTAAATAATCCTAATGTCCTAATAATCCTAATGTAATTACCATGGCCTATATTTCTGTGAATATAAGATCTATATTATAGGACTGGCCAGAGTATCAATTGTTTTTGTTACTATTAAACATTTTATAGTTTGAGCAAACACTCGTTAAATATTAATATGGGTGGGAACTATGAGCAATACTGATCAGCAAATGGGCCTGACCTCACGCTGCAGTATGTACCCAGCCTCATAGCCATAGCCTCAATTTTTTTAGCTCCTCTTAAATCAGGGAAAAGGCACAGGTTGCGCCTGGTGCCAGAACTGGTGACTGTAGCATGATTAGAATGCTTAATTATTTTTTTTATTTTACATTTTTACACAGATTGTGCTAGTGATTTTTCTGCTGTTAGAATCAGTTTGCACACTTTTGACATGCAAACTGTGAACCTAAGTGAACAATTGTACAGTTTTTTTTTTTAATGGCTGGCGCTGTACGCAGGATGTACAGCATTTATGACGATAATAGTAATGACCTGTGGTTTGCTTTTCCTCTGTAGACACTGTTCTCAGCACACACAAAACTACACAACAGGAAGTGATGGACACCACATAGAATACCTGAAATTTGTGCCTGAGAGGATGGGTGTCACACCTTAGCCTGTGTCTGTCCTGTGTTTTCCCCTCTTTTGGTTCTGTTTTCCTGTCTGTGTTTTTCTTAAGCCCATGGCATTGTTTTGTTATTGTCCTGTCTCCGCCTTAGCCCCGCCCTGACATCTGTAATCCCTCCCAACTTTCGTCTCCATGCTAATGTCCTAATATGATTGGAGGTAATCTGCCAGTTGTGCATCTTCCGTTAGAATGAAGTCATCTCTGTAAATCTGTAAGAGAATTGGGAAATTACTTACTACATCCATCAAATGTTCACTTTGTTCCATTCCATCGGCTGAGTAGAGATTAGTGGCATTTTCCTGATGCCTTGATGAACATAAAGCAGCACCAGGCTGGGGACACAATAATTACACCTCAAGAAATGTCAAAAGTCAGATAATTAAGGGTAAGTATTTCCTACTATTAGTTTTGATAAAAAAAAATGTATAGCCATCAAAAATCTAATGTAAGAAGGTCCACATTCTATTTTTTAATGTTTGGCTTGCTTGAAAATGGACTAAAATGTAAAAAAAGAATATGGGTGTTGAAAGACTTATTATTCTTTTTTGTGCTTTTTCCTCCAATTCGAAGAATAGCATGAACTGTAAAATTAAACATTAACACTACTTACAGGTGAAGTGAAAACATTTTCTAGCTTTACTTATAATGGCATCATAACAAGACCTCATTAGGAGTGATCAGTGTAATAGTATCACATTGATGTACACATGCATTAATGAGAGAATTCTATTTTTGTCTCTTACGCAGCCCTTAAGACAGAGGAGTTCTTCATAGCAGGGCAGATTATGGAGGACCAGGACCTGCTTTACTTTCCAAGGAATTCCACAACCATCAAAACAGTCAGACTGTGCTGGATGTTGCTGACATGACTGTGTGAATTTCTTTGATAGGTGAGTATATATCTACAGTATACACAATATACAGTATATACTCTATAATATGTACTATGCAGTAGATTTAGTATATACTCCTAATTATATACAATATATACTCTGCAGTCCTCTGCAGAAAAGTTAGTGCAGGCCTCCGGTAACTCCAGTAACTATATCTGTGTGCAGTGTTGCTGTCTCAGGTTGGATGGAGGATTGAAGCACAATCAGATGCTGAGGAAGTTTTTAGAGCAGTCAGAGGGATGAAGGGTCCAGACGAACACCTTCCCAGATCTCTCTCATCATCAGATCATTGCAGATCTGGAAACTCAGCTCGTCTTCCCAACTGAGATCATCCAGACAACCCGAATCCTGCTTTCAGTTCCTCCTTGGTAATTAGGACTTGACACTCGACCAAAAAAGTGTTTTTTTTTTTGGTTGGGTGGAAACGGACACCATTAAATATTTTTGTTTATACTTTTGGTCTATTATAATAAAAAACAGGAGGTTTATTTATTTTATCTACTCCAAGAGAATGAAGCGAATAAGATTAATAAGCATAGGTGAGGGATGTTTTTATCCCATTAAAACCGTGAATCATACAAGTGTGTGTGTGTGTGTGTGTGTGTGTGAGTGTGTGCCCCTCAGACATGTAATTCTACAATACTCCACCGCGAGCGTTCATCATGTTCTGAAAACTGGTACAGAATGGATTCTACTGATTAGCATGGACACGCAGACCTTCCAAAGCCATATTCGTTTATCCAGAGAGTAGTTTCAGCTTTTTGTTGAAGAACTGCAAACTCTTAGGTTAAAATATGACCATCAGTCTGGCTCTCATTTCTATGCTATATATCAGGGATCACTAATAGGCGGAGCGCGGTCCGGGTCCGGACCCAGACGTTGTCCAATGTGGACCCAAACCGATAAACTACAGAGAAGGATTTAATTCTGACAGAGTTCATTTAAAGCAGCGGAACTTTTGTTGTTCACACTGCAGCGACGCGGCATCGCTCCCAATCGCTTTCTCCACCTTTCTCTCACCGCTTTGGGGTGTGTCTCCCGAAAGAGTAAGCAGTTTATCTGCCACCAGGAAGAATGTGTAGAGTTGTAGTTCAGTGCTGTGTATGAACGAGGTGCTGTTCTTTTTTTAATCGCCCGGTGAACCCTGCTAAAACATCCAGCTCAGGACCAGCTGGTTATCTAACCAATGAGTTTCTTAAAGCACAAAAAAGCCTGAAAAAGCTGTACTCAGCTTCTCCTCCGCTTTCTCACTCTATAGTTCAGCTTGTGGTGGTGGGTGTGGTGCTAAAGCCCTGTCCGCGTGGTGCTGATTGTTTACTGCCCGGCGAAACTCGCTACTTATTTGCATAAAGTTGAAAATATCTCAAAGTTTTGCCGCTCGCTTCGCCGTGTGTGTTTTGCGACGCAGTAACAAATCACAGACCAATCACGTGTGGTGTAAGATTACCAAATGCTCTCCTCTGCCAATCATATCATTGCTGCCCTGGCTAGTGAATTGGGACGCGGCCGGGAAAAAAAAGCCTTTATAACCAGATAGGGAGCCCGAGAACTGACGGAAAAACGAGAACGGGCGGAAACTAAAGACACGCCGAGCGCGCGAGAGAGAGAGGGGAGGAATGTACAAAAAAAATCTGGCCAGAGTGGTATTTTATTATTATTATTATTATTATTATTATTATTATTATTATTATTATACATAAAAAAAACAGGTCAGATGTTTATATATATATATATATATATATATATATATATACACATACACACACATCCAGGATTTAGCACGGAGTCATAACACAGTTAACACAACATTGACGCTCCGTTCCGGACCTTGGACTGACGAAATTTTCTCCAACTGGACTATACTAAATCCTAATGAAATACCCCTGCTATACAGGAAATCAAAATTCCTTTCGGGTAATTCAGTGTGTTCTACGGAGCTGCTCATTAAATTGTCCTGGAGCTTCTGGAACTGATGTATTTACTGGTAATAAAATTCCTTTAAATGGCCCACTCAATGTGAAAAGAGGATGCCATATAAAAATCCAGAGGCCAATAATTAGACGAGATGCTTCTATTCACTTCGTCTACAGGGCTTTGTAAATTAGCAGGGTTGCTTCTTAGATATATTTACAAGTGTGTCAGACACATTACATTACCTTTGGGAGATTTACTATTGTGTACTATTAATTTATTTCAATTTCTTAATTCTTAGTTCGCTGCGAGAATTCTGGCAGAGGAGCTGCTGACATTTTTAAATACAGAATCAGCTGTTTGGACTTACAGATGGGAGGTGGCCGTGACTTTGCTCAAGGAGAGGAGTAAAATTCCTTCTGTTGAGCAATAATTCTGTTTTTATTTTATGTTTTAATCAGATAATCTCAGATAATTAAAAGATGTGTGCCACTACTGTGAAGAAGCAAGTGGAGAAACAGAAAATGCACAGAGCTTTTAAACACAGGTACATAAACAGATGCATCTTTACACAAAGACTGACACAGAAAGACTGAAACACTGGGGTTAAATAAACATTAGGACTGAGAAACACCTGGGAATACTGATTAGGGGCGTGGCTACAAATTAACACAGGTGGGAAGATTAAGGACAAAGACGGGGGAAGGGAAAGCCATGTGGCTGCCAGTCAAAGTAAGAAAGAAATGACTTTAATTCAATTTTAATTATTGTGGTTTATGTAATGTAAAAATGAAATTGTGTCATTTAATATTACCATCATGTCCGAGTACAACTTATCCATCGCTAGCTGTAATATAAGAGGGATCCAGTCAGTTAATAATAGAAATATGAAGCTTGACATACTAAAAACAGAGAATTTAGATATTTTTTGTTTGCAAGAAACTAGACTAACCTCTTATAAAAATATACGTGATGCCCAAACAGTCTGGGGTGAACATCTATCCTTTTTTTCTGTTGGGGAGGATAAAGCGGATGGAGTATCCATTTTAACCGTTTACTAAAAATGTTTCAGTTCTGAAAATAAGGGAAATTATTCCTGGTAGGCTTCTGTATGTGGATATTTATTTGTTGGGTAAAAGAATTAGGATAATAAATGTTTATGCTTTTCCTAATTAAAATAAAAGAATTAGCCTCCTTAATAAATTAAAAACTATATTATATGTCTGCTTTCTTAATATAATTTGTGGTGACTTTAACACCATAACGGAACTTAAGGATAGTAACTCAGATAAACTAAGTAAAAAAGGGAATATTATAGTCATCTTTTAAAATAAATCATGTGTAATAATGAGTGAGATTATATTTTAGAGTTTTGTTTCCTGATAAAAAAAAAGAGTTCTCAAGATTTTATAGTATTAGGAATTTTTTGTGTGTAATAATTTTAAAATAAAGAATTATAAAGCTAAATTGTTGATTAATTCTGATCATTTAACTATTGTAGCTACAGTACAACTTGTAAATGAAGAAGAAGGAGAAACTTTCTGGAAAATGAAAACTAAATTTCTAAAATATGCAAATATTATGTTAGACCTTAAAGATGATTAAATAGAATAGAATTCATGAAATATTTTTACTCAAGTGATCAAGATTTGTGGGAATCTATGAAATGTAGAATAAGAGTCTTTTCGAAATTCCAAAGTAAAATACTAAACAAAGAAAGAAATGAAATACTTAATTTTAACTAAACGATATTTTAACTTAAAATCAAAAACAATAAGAACAGAGTACGAAGATAAGTGCTTAATAAGTATATAGGATAACATTGATAAAATTAACAAAGAAGACAGTAAATGTGTGCAGGTTTTAACAGGTCTTTTTTCTGAAGATGATTTAGATGTTAAGGTCACATCATTATATTAAAAAAAAAGCAGATAAATTACATTAAAAATTCTATTCGTTCAGGAAATAATACATATCCTAGTTCTAATGAAGTGAGAGGAGGAAAGTGATAAAATATAATGAGAAATGTATAGAGATGTAACTGTAGATGATTTAATTAAACAATTCCTAAATTATAGATATCCGCCATTAAATAGTAACTTAGAAGATGATATAAAGGGAGATTAGGTTTTATCTGTTAATGAACTCTTAAATAAAGGTAAATCTCCAGGATTAGATGACATTTCAGCAGATCTTTCTCTCTCTTGTGGGCATGATTTGCCTCCCATTCTTACACAGGTTTATAATGAAGGGCTGAGATGCATCATTCTTTCTACGAGGGTGTTTTGGCACTGTTGTATAAAAAACTACTAAAAAAATTATTGACACCTTACACTAATGAATCTTGACTATAAGATTTTTGCTAAGATAATTATGAAAAGGATTGAAACTGTATTAAATGTAATTGTAGAGAAAGAACAGGAAAAAGTGCTGTAAAACTGCGTTTTATGTTGGACAATTTGAACACTTTGAGGGAAGTAATCTGTAGTAGAGACGAGAATTTTTATGTTGTAGCTCTTTTGATAAAAAAAAAAGCATTCAATTATGTCTCTAGAACAGGGGTGTCAAAACTGCGGCCCATTTCCTTTTTTGGAGCGGCCCGCGAGGTATTTTAGAAATAGAATGAAAGTTGGCCCGCTGTTAAGCAGGTTTTTATAATATGAGATTCAAAGTTTGAACGCTAGGTGTCAGAAACGGGCCAAAGAGTCTAAAAGCGGAGAGGGTGGGCATTTCTAGCGCAAAAAACGGCCAAAGAGTCTAAAAGCGGAGAGAGTGCGCAGTTTTATTGCAGAAAAACTGCCAAAGAGTCTAAAAGCGGAGAGAGTGCGTATTTCTAGCGCAGAAAAGCGGGCCAAAGAGTCTAAAAGCGGAGAGAGTGCGCATTTCTAGAGCAGAAAAATGAGCCACGGCCAAAGAGTCTAAAAGCGGAGAGGGTGCGCATTTTTAGCACAGAACAACGGGCCAAAGAGTCTGAAAGCGGAGAGGGTGCGCATTTCTAGCGCAGAAAAACGGGCCAAAGAGTCTGAAAGCGGAGAGAGTGCACAGTTTTATCGCAGAAAAACTGCCAAAGAGTCTAAAAGTGGAGAGAGTGCGCATTTCTAGAGCAGAAAAACAGGCCAAAGAGTCTAAAAGCGGAGAGGGAGCGCAGTTCTAGTGCAAAAAACGGCCAAAGAGTCTAAAAGCGGAGAGGGTGCGCATTTCTAGCACAGAAAAACGGGCCAAAGAGTCTGAAAGCAGAGAGGGTGCGCATTTCTAGCACAGAAAAACGGGCCAAAGAGTCTGAAAGCGGAGAGGGTGCGCAGTTTTAGCGCAGAAAAAGGGCAAAGAGTCTAAAAGTTGCGGTAATTAAGGAGTTTTATATTAAGAGACATCACGATTTCTAGCGCAGAAAAACGGGCCAAAGAGTCTGAAAGCGGAGAGAGTGCACAGTTTTATCGCAGAAAAACTGCCAAAGAGTCTAAAAGTGGAGAGAGTGCGCATTTCTAGAGCAGAAAAACAGGCCAAAGAGTCTAAAAGCGGAGAGGGAGCGCAGTTCTAGTGCAAAAAACGGCCAAAGAGTCTAAAAGCGGAGAGGGTGCGCATTTCTAGCACAGAAAAACGGGCCAAAGAGTCTGAAAGCAGAGAGGGTGCGCATTTCTAGCACAGAAAAACGGGCCAAAGAGTCTGAAAGCGGAGAGGGTGCGCAGTTTTAGCGCAGAAAAAGGGCAAAGAGTCTAAAAGTTGCGGTAATTAAGGAGTTTTATATTAAGAGACATCATGAAATGAAACATCAATTTGAAAAATCTTAGTTTACACAACACTGTCAAAGATAGATAAAGATAGTAAGTCAAGTAAAATGGTGTGTAAATGAAATGATCTGGAAAAAGTATTATTTAAAGTGGTATATTTCATTATTTGTTTTATTACAGAGTCTGTAGCCCGTGACCTTAAATATATTTCTCCTTCTGGCCCCCAACAAAAAAAGTTTGGACACCCCTGCTGTAGAAAGTATATTTTTGAAGTTCTGTATATGTATGGTTTTCCTGAAGGTTTTATCAGTATGATAAAGTGTATGTATATGTAATCTAATGTAAAAGTAAATGTTAATGATCGATTGAATGATGCTTTTAAAGATCTGAGAGTAGTCAATCAGGGCTGCCCTCTTAGAGCAGCACTATACGTACTCGCTAAAAGTCCTCTAATTTAAAACATTAAACATGTTAATGAGCTAAATGGAGGTGATGTTAATGGGAAAAAGTTTATTATTTCTGCTTATGCAGGCGACATAACTGATTATAAAATCTAAAGAAATCATTCAAAATCACTTTAAGGAATATGAGCGAGTTTCAGGTGCTAAATTAAATTTATCTAAAATCTGAATGTTTCTGGATTGGTGTATAAAAATAATTTAAAAAATTCCCTGTTAATGCACCAGAGACAGACCGTGTCAGGGCCAGACAAGGAGGAGACTTGTGCAGATACGATAAAAATCTTTTATTAAAAGATTCAGCAGGGGTAGTCAAAACAAGCCAGGTCAATACCAGAGAAACAATGAGCGGGGAAACCATACCATAAACGGGAGACAGTCCAGAGTTCATACACGAGCAGGGAGTATCACAGAGTAGGCAGAAATCCAAGTGAGAAACAGTCTAGGTCATACACAGAATATCCAATACACGGGCAAGGCAAAAATCAAAGTCGGAAAAACACGGAGAAGGATCATACACGAAAATAACAATCAGGCAATGGAAACGCTTTGTAATGCAGGGTAGAACCAATACAATTACTCGGCGAGGAGTGAGCGTGAGCGTGGTCTATTTATACTGAATGGTAATCAATACTCAGGACTTCCTGGAGGTGTCATGCGGTGTACCATGTGATCGGGAGTGTGTGTGATGTCATGGTGAGGTGCGTTCTGGGTATTGTAGTTGGAAGCTTGGAAATCGCAGGTAGAGCTGAGTGAGGGGAACACAGGTGTGCTTTCAGCACCAGACATGACAGTACCCTCTCCCAAAGGAGCCGGAGCGGAGACAGATCGGGGCTGACCACCCGACGGACAGGGAGTACAGGCGGGAGGAGCAGATGGCGCAGCGGAGGTACTGGACAGGCGGGGTCCCCTGGAGCGGGCGACCTGATGAACTGGAGCAGAGCTGGCCGGGGAGCGCTTGGGACGTCCACGGGGCCTAGGGGCAGGCTTACCAGGGTTACGGGTATGAAACTCCGCGAGTAACGCAGGGTCCAACACGTCCTTGGCAGCTACCCAACTGCGCTCCTCCGGACCATACCCCTCCCAGTCAATGAGGTATTGGAGAATACCCCCACGCCTGCGTGAGTCCAGCACCTCCCGGATAGCAAACGTGGACGAGTCCTCCCCCTCCACCGCCGCGGGTGGCACATCAGCCGGTGCAGCGTCAGCAAGTGGACCCGGTACCATAGGCTTGAGGAGAAGTGTTGTTAACACGGTATTGGGGAGGTAGCTCAACTTTGTACGTAACTTCATTAACTTGAGACAAGATCTTAAGAGGACCAATGAACTTCGGTAGAAGTTTCCTGCAACTACCCTCAAACCTAAAGTCCCGGGTTGAAAGCCACACCCGATCACCAGGTTGGTAGTTGGGGTTGTCACCACGGTGTCTGTCAGCTCGTTCCTTGTACCTCAGCAACACCTCGGAGACCCTACGATGTGTCTCCTCCCACACCTGCTCACTGCGCTTCATCCATTCATCCACAGCCGGAATGTCAGTGGACACCGCTGTCCAAGGGGCTAGAGGAGGCTGAAAACCCAGAACTCACTGAAAGGGGGTGAGACCAGAGGTGGTGTTAACCAAGGAGTTTTGTGCTATTTCAGCCCAGATGAGATATTGCGACCAGTCAGTAGGGTGTTTGTGGCAGTATGTGCGGAGGAATTTCCCTAATTCTTGATTAACCCTCTCAAATTGACCATTACATTCTGGGTGGAAACCTGAGGTGAGACTAACATGAACTCCTAAGTGTTCAAAAAATGCTGACCAAACACGGGAAGTAAACTGTGGACCTCGATCAGATAAAATATCTTCAGGTATGCAAAAGTGTCTAAAAACATGAGCGTAGATAGCCTGAGCAGTCTGCAGAGCAGTGGGTAAAGCAGGGAAAGGAATAAACTTAACTCCTCTAGAAAAATGATCTACAATCGTGAGAACAGTAGTGTAACCATCAGATACAGGTAAGTCGGTAACAAAATCAACAGCTATATGCGACCAGGGTCGTTCGGGTACAGGAAGTGGCAGTAGCTTACCGGCTGGAAGAGTTTTGGGTGTTTTGCATTGCACACAGACGGAGCAGGAGGTAACGAAAGTATGTACATCAGCGCGCATGGTTTCCCACCAATAGCGCGCTGAGAGGAGCTGTAAAGTGCGAGTTACACCAGGATGGCCAGAAGTCAATGCGGAGTGAGCCCATGTGATTAATCTATCACGAAATTGAACTGGAACGAAAGTTTTATCGTGAGGACAACCCTCCGGACTAGGCTGATCAGAATTACAGCTACGAATTTGTTCATCTAACTCCCATTGAATGGCTGCGATCTGCACAGAGGAAGGAAGAATGCGTTCAGTTTCAGCTGAGTGAGATGCGCTGTCTGAAGCACAATAGACTCTAGACAGCGCATCAGCCTTAGTGTTACGATTGCCTGGACGGAACGAGATCGAGAAGTTAAACTGGGAGAAAAATAACGACCAACGAGCTTGCCTAGGGTTAAGCCGTTTAGCGGTGCGGAGATATTCCAAATTTTTGTGATCTGTGAGCACAGTAAATGGATGGGCGGACCCTTCCAGCCAGTGACGCCACTCTTCAAGGGCTAGCTTGACAGCAAGGAGTTCCCTATCCCCTATCCCATAGTTACGCTCTGCAGGAGAGAGTTTGTGCGAGAAGAAGGCTATAGGATATAATTTGGGTGGCGACCCACTACGCTGAGAGAGGACTGCACCTACACCAGACTCGGAGGCATCGACTTAAAGGGTAACTCGGGTTTAGGGTGCTTGAGTATGGGAGCGGAGGTGAAGGCTGCTTTAAGCTCGCTGAAAGAGCGTTCAGCCTCGGGAGACCATCTGAGCTGTTTGGCAGCGCCCTTAGTAAGAGCAGTAAGAGGGGCGGCGATGTTACTGAAATTACGGATAAAGCGTCTATAAAAATTAGCGAAACCAAGAAAACGCTGGAGATCTTTAACAGTCTGAGGTACTGGCCAGCTAGTGACGGCTGAAACTTTCGCATCATCCATAATAACACCGTTGGAGCTGATAACGTAGCTGAGAAATGTAACCCGTTGCAAGTGGAATTCACATTTCTCGGCTTTGGCAAAGAGATTATTCTCTCGTAGAAGGTCGAGAACTAGGCGGACCTGACGAACGTGCGTGGAAAGATCAGAGGAGTAAATCAAAATGTCGTCTATAAAAAGTATAACGAACCGGCCAATGTAATCACGAAAAATGTCGTTCATAAAAGATTGGAAGACAGCGGGGGCGTTAGCGAGGCCGTAACTCATAACGAGGTACTCGTAGTGGCCGTTAGTAGTCGAGAAGACTGTCTTCCACTCATCCCCCTCCCTAATGCGCATTAAATTATACGCGCTGCGGAGATCAAGCTTGGTGAAGTACTTGGCGTTGCGCAACTGCTCTAACGCAGAAGGAATAAGTGGGAGCGGGTAGGCGTATTTTTTAGTGATGTCGTTAAGTCCTCTATAATCAATACAGGGTCTCAAACCCCCATCCTTCTTCTTGACAAAGAAGAAACCTGAACCGACTGGGGATTTGGATGGGCGAATGAAACCCTGAGCTAAAGCCTCAGAAACGTATTCCTCCATAGCCTTCTCCTCGTCACGAGTGAGGGGATAAATGCGTGCTTTGGGCAGAGTGGCACCCTCAATTAAATCAATAGAACAATCGCACTCGCGATGTGGGGGCAACTTAGTGGCATTAGATTTGCTAAACACATCAGCATAATCAGCATACTCAGAAGGAATTACAGGGGTGTCTATGGCATTAGGACTCTCTACAGAGGTAGACTGCATAGTAATAGAGTCAAAAGAGAGACAGTTCTCACGACAGAAGGGAGACCAGGCAGTGATGTCCCCCAGGCTCCAGGAAATTGTGGGGTCGTGAGTCTTGAGCCAGGGTGCCCCCAACACGAGAGGGTGTTCGGTGCGAGGCAGAATGAAGAGCGGAAGGTCTTCTACATGGAGAGCGCTGGTCTGGATGGTGAGAGGAAGAGTCTGCAGAGTGATGGGTTTGGAGCGCACCCTCTGTCCATCTATGGCGTGAACGGCGATGGGACATCGAAGTTCTTGAGTGGGTACAGCGTGCTCAACAACCAGGTCAGTGCTGATGAAGTTACCCTCCGCCCCAGAATCTACGAGCGCTAGGACACAAAACGTATCAGTTTTAGTGGAGACAATAACAGGTAACGTTAGGCATTTAGCTCTGTGTATTGTAACAACCGTACGTACCACGTTAGCGCGTGGAGAGTTCTCCACGCGCTGTCCTGGGGCGGACGCCTTAGTAGATCAGGGCCGGAGCTCACACTCAGCCTTGAGATGACCTGGTTTCCCACAGTAGAGACAGAGATGCAGACGGATCCGGCGTTGTCTCTCAGCAGCAGTAAGTCTCGACTTTTCAACTTCCATGGGCTCTGGGTCTCGTGGAATGGGTGAAGTTGCAGCTGGAGTGCTGGGAAGAGACAGATTCACAGGAGCTGCTGGAGGCTGGTTGGAAACTCTGGGTCTTCTAGCCAGGAGCTGATCCAGACGGATCGACAGGGAAATGAGCTGATCCAGGGTGAGTGAGTCGTCTTTACACGACAGTTCCTTCTGAATATCGGAGTGGAGTCCATGCCAAAAAACATTAACCAGCGCGGGGTTATTCCAACCACTGCTAGCTGCTAACGTTCTAAACTCCAGCGCGTAGGCAGCTACCGACTTCTTTCCCTGGGTCAGGTTCAATAAAAGTTCTCCGCTGGACTGCCCATAGCGAGTATGATCAAAAACGCTGCGGAAAGTGGTCAAAAAAGAATCGTAGCTGGCCTCAGAAACACTGTCCCAGATAGCAGTGGCCCACTCCAAAGCTTTGCCTGAGAGACGAGAAACAATGAACCCGATCTTAGCCCGATCGGTAGCAGGTTGGGAGTTAGAAAAAAATACAGAACACTGAAGTAGAAACCCACCGCATTTCTCCGGGTTGCCGTCAAAAACTTCAGGTTTGCAGACAGAGAAAGTAGATTCCTTGGTAGCGTTTAGAGTGGGGGTAGGTTTAGCAATGGGGCTAGTAGCATGGGTAGCTAACCCTCTGAGGTGCCCGATAACCTCAGTTAGCTGCTGCTGCTGGCTAACCTGCTGGCGTGCTAGCTCATCTACAGCCTGGGTCACACCAGCGAGCGTTTGCTGGTGCTGACCGAGTAGCCGGCCCTGGTTAGCCAAACCAGATTTAATAGACTCAGTATCTGCAGTCTCTGTCATAGCGGCCGAGTAATATGTCAGGGCTAGACAAGGAGGAGACTTGTGCAGATACGATAAAAATCTTTTATTAAAAGATTCAGCAGGGGTAGTCAAAACAAACCAGGTCAATACCAGAGAAACAATGAGCAGGAAAACCATACCATAAACGGGAGACAGTCCAGAGTTCATACACGAGCAGGGAGTATCACAGAGTAGGCAGAAATTCAAGTGAGAAACAGTCCAGGTCATACACAGAATATCCAATACACGGGCAAGGCAAAAATCAAAGTCGGAAAAACACGGAGAAGGATCATACACGAAAATAACAATCAGGCAATGGAAACGCTTTGTAATGCAGGGTAGAACCAATACAATTACTCGGCGAGGAGTGAGCGTGAGCGTGGTCTATTTATACTGAATGGTAATCAATACTCAGGACTTCCTGGAGGTGTCATGCGGTGTACCATGTGATCGGGAGTGTGTGTGATGTCATGGTGAGGTGCGTTCTGGGTATTGTAGTTGGAAGCTTGGAAATCGCAGGTAGAGCTGAGTGAGGGGAACACAGGTGTGCTTTCAGCACCAGACATGACAGACCGGATGATAATTTTAGGAATCATGTTTTATAATAAAGGTAGTATTGAAGTAAATTAGAAAGAAAAAGAACAAATAATTAAAAATGAAATTAATCAACTTAACAATAAAATTTAAGTTATAAAGCTAGAATAGTTATTATTAAAACATACATTCTCTCTAAAATACTATTTTTATCTTGCATTTTTCCTCCTACAGAATCATGGTGTAAAAAAAATAATAACTTTGTTTCAGTTTTTTGTGGGGTACAACACGTGAGGTAGCTAAAAGAGAATTGGCTTTAAAAAGTAAAGATCTTGGAGGATTAGATGCAATAGATACAGACCTTAAAGACAAAATAGCGTTCTGTAAAATAATAGCAAGTGGTTTATATAGACAAGCCGAGTGGGTGGGTAACATAACCAACTGAAAAAAAAAAAAGAGGTAGAGCTAGATCTCATTATCCATATTATCAAATGATGTACTCAGATTTTATAAATAAATATGATTTCTTAAATATAAATTGGGTTTTCGACCCAAATAAAACATTTATAATAAAATTAGAGATGTCTTATATGGTGATCTAATTAATTAGAGATAATAAATGAATACCAACTAATAATTAATAATAATGAATCTAAGTTACTCTCTGAAAAACTACGTGACATATCTTGGCTAATATCTATTAGAAGACTTCCTGTAAGAGCTGTAGTGAAGTGGAGTTGTGGTTTCACCTAAATTGTGTTGGAAAACCCAAAATAAAGAAGAGCTACAGCTGTGCTGTAGGAGCTCATCGTTTTTTTTGTGTTTTTTTTTGACAGAAATGTTTATAAGTATGTATCTTAAAAAGTTTTGCATGTCTTTTTTCCCATTATTTGGGCTTTGCAATAAAAAAGTATTTATCATTGTTTCACTTTTTGAATAAAATGCATGTGCCTGTCTGAATGCACTCCTTTGCAATTTCTCTTTATAAGCTGCAATGATTATTGCTTTACTTTCTCACATTCTGATACCAGCTGTCAGATTCAGTGACCTGTATGCCAAGGCTTACCTGTGAATATCATCCTTCATTTTATTTTAAAGCTGAAAAGGTGAAGGAATGCGGAGATATCTGAGAAGATTTGATTGGCTCTACACTTATGTTATGATGACAAGAGGTCACATATTCTGATAGCAGATGGGAGAACGTAGGTGTGCCACTCATCAAAGGTAAGAACTTTTTATCATGTTTTACTATAGCAAAAGTCCATTTTACATCAGAGTTCACCTTTCATAAGCAAACGTCACTGGTCTTAAGAATATATATTTTTTTTTACAGTGTACTCTGATCTTGCAGCAGAGAGAGAGGGAGGCTGGATGGGGGAAGTCGGCTGTGGGGAAATCCAGTCCAGCTTCTCTGTGTCTCTGGGAATGACGGGAATAAGATAAAAAAAAGTCTGTTTAGGCTCTATCTGAAGAGTCTGAGAGAACAAGTTTACTGAATGTGGATGTGGAGAAAGGATTCGAGTTGGGGTTCAATCCCCCAATAAGATCAGCTGCAAGGGGTGGTGTGGAGACGTCCTCACAAAAGCCACCAACCCCCCAAACCCACCGCAAGACGTACTGGTCTGGGGGCTAAACATCCATGAATGCTGGCACCTTTAGGGCCAAACAGATTAGCACATGTCTTTGGTACTTTCTGCTCCTGTCCTCTGTTCTCCTGCTTTCTTTTCCTCCCCATGTGCTCCCTTGTGTCTGGTTTGTAACCCCGCCCCCTTGTTTCCTTCCCCAGGTTGTTTCCCTCACCCTGGTTGTGTATATAAGCCCGTTTGTTTGAGTGTTCCTGGTCGAGTCTTTTGTGTGCTGTGTTTGCTGTATGTGCTTCATGTTCCTTGTCAGCTGCTTGTTCTCATGTCAGGTTGGTTTGGTTTTAGATTTTAGTGTTTATACAGTTGTTCTGTTCCTTGTTTTCTTAGTTTTGTTTAATCTTTGTTCTGGTCTTTGTACTTTTGCGCTATTCCTACCTGTGTTTTCTTTCTGTTTTGCTTACCTAGTTTGTTTATAAGTTATATCTGCGTTTATTATTAAAAACAATGTAAAAAAAAGAAAGACTAGAAGAAATATCATTAAACCATTTATGAAATCACATTTTGTGACCTTACAACCACAAACTTTAAGGTTGTTCCTCCCAGGAAGGTCAGGTGAACCACAAACCTGCAGAAATACATGCAAAACACTCACAGAGAACACAGTTTAGAGCTACTCCATAAAGCATTGTTTCAATAAGCTTCTGCAATGTCACAAGATTTATTTCAATCCAGTGTTGTAGTCATTTTTCACCAAGATCTTGCAGCATTGATGATAGTAGAGTCTGACCACTGCACAAAGTCTTCTCCAGCACATCCCAAAGATTCTCAATGAGGTTCAGATCTGGACTCTGTGAACAACCCATGTGTGAAAATGATGATCTCATGCTCCCTGAATCACTTTTTCACAATTCCAGCACCATGAATCCTGACATTGTCATCTTGGAATATGGCCGTGCCATCAGGGAAGAAAAAATCCATTGATGGAATAACATTAAATTAAATTAAATTATTTACTTACTAAAATCCAGGTGGAGACTTTTTTTACTAGACAGGTAGTGTATTAAGTCAGTTCATAAACTACTAGGAAGGTGTGCAGTCCTCATTAATGTACACAGATGGAGGGTCTATACTTAACCACAAGTACAGCAAGCTTAGTAATTTCTGTATTAAAAGGTATAGATGTTCATATGCTTTTTGAAATATATCTGCATTAAGAAATAGTATACTAAGTATAACTGAAGTTCATATTGGTAAAAATTCTAATAAATGGATAAATATATCAGTGTTTAATGTAGTTTAAAATAAAAAATGTTACTAAAAATAAACCTGTCTTGTTGGAAGGTGAACCTTCGGCTGGGTCTGAGGTCCAGAGCACTGGAGCAGGTTTTCTTCCTGGATATATCTGTACTCAACCGCGTTCATCAAGCCTTAAATTGAACCAGTCGTCCAGCCCCTGCAGCTGAAAAACACCCACATAGCACGATGCTGCCACAACCATGTTTCACTGTTGGGATTGTATTGGGCAGGTAATGAGCAGTCCCTGGTCTTTGGTGTTAATACAAAGACCAGGGATTTGTCTTATCAGACCAGAGAATCTTGATTCTCATATTCTGGGAGTCCTTCGTGAGTTTTTTCATATGTCTTACACTGAGTAGATGCTTCCATCAGAATGCTCTGCAATAAAGCCCTGACTGGTGGAGGACTTTGAGGAACTTTCTTCATCTCCTTACATGAAGAAGGGGGGTGGGGCACATTTGCTAACATGAACCAAACCCACCCTATAATTTCCTAGAACAACATTTGTGGAATTACTTTTAATTACAAATAAACCCTTTTTTCTGTATTCTGTTTATTATTAGTTACATCCAGGTAAAGGTGATTTTACAACCTAAACATTACAACCTTACTCCACATTACATTTACTGTTGTTGGAAAAAATTATGCGTGAAATGTCTGAATTATATACATATGACAAAAACTGATCAGTTATCACTTAATATTTAGAATAATAACAGATTTGGTTATTATTATTATTATTATTATTATTATTATTATTATTATGTATTAACATGTTAATTATGTATATTTACATTTTCTCCTTTATTTATTTTTTTTTAAACTTAGTAGCATTGGGTCCTGCATTTTTTTCTACTGAAAGCACTCCTTACAATGGTGTCCTTTTATGAAAAAGAATGCAACTTTACGTTTTATAGAGATTTTTGGCAGAATTTAATATAAACGTCAGGACCTGTGGTCTTACTGTGAACTACAAATGAACAGAAGTCAGGTTACCGCAGTGTTTCTCAAACCTGTTCTTACATATTCTGTACTGTACTAAATTCTGGGTATCCTCTACATCTAACTTCTAGATAAGTGTTAATTAAATTAATTGTCGTTCATTGTAGCTTACAGTAAGTCCTGCAATCCAAAATTAATAAACACGCTTTGAAAATGAAATAGTTATTAGCTAAGCAAGTACAGGGCAAGCTGAACATTACATATAGAGTTAGTTTTTTCTTAAACCTTGAACTATCTAGCTAATTCTAAAGTTAAGCTAACTGACTCACACAGCTGCAGTTTATTAATCATACAGTAATTTTGATCTGTGTGTTTTGATTCGGAGAAGAGTATTTTTAACCAGCTATCAGAAACATATCATCACAGTTTATATGGTTAGCTGTGCTACCTTTCTTTTAGAAAAATCACCGTATATCCAGATATGTTTTAACATTAGCTGCTGCTGCATCACCGTCCTGTAAATCTCACAGCAAGGGAGGGGCTTCCCCCCACCAGCACACTGACTCCTCTATGCCGATTGCTCCACAGCTGATTGGCTGTTTCTACTGAGAGGCGGAACTTGATTCCTGAACCGGCTCCGTGATTGGCGTTAAGAGATTTCCCATTTACACACAGCGGTCAGAGAGTGGCCTGACTCTTCATTAATAACACAGCTAAGCTGTGCAAAATGATATTATTTTTTGGAGGGGACAAATCTGCCTGTTTCTAATATTGGGTGGCCCCCGGTTCCTACGCCAATGCTGTAGCATTAGCTTAAAGCTAACTTAGCATTTTTCTCATTACAACTCTTTAATGATCTCGTAATTTAGAGGATCCAGTGATGTTTAGGAGATAAATGTACACAGAATAAAACATACAGGGTTCTGAACATATTTATTTACTGCAGAATGTGATAGAGGACAGTTTTTAAAAAACTCATCCAGTTTCCCACAGAGAAAAAAACACACGGAAGCCGTACGAGGACTACAGAATGACGCAGGACTTTAGTGGACTGTACTGCAGCTTTGTTGAGGGGCAGACAGTGTCAAGGACAAGACGAGACAAGAAAAAAAGACCAAAAAATAGAAATGTTAATTACATCGACTCCAACTTCCACCATAATCTGACCACCCAAACCAATTTTACAATAAAATAAAACAATAATTAACAATAATAACAGTAGTGAATAAAGATAACAGTAAATTAAATAAAGGTTTTGGAAAAAATGACAAAATCATCTATAAAAAATATTTACATACTTATATTTCTACAAACATTTTCCCTCCTACACACACACACACACACACATCAAATCTCTGTTACACACAGAGTTATTCTATTTTACACAGACGCACTGAGGAGCCAGAATAAACCCAAAACCCTGCATAGATGGGCTGAGTGAAGGTGGTGTAGAATGTGTGTAAGTGTGTGAGAGTGTGTGAGTGTGTGTGTGAGGGTGAGTGTGTGTGTGAGGGTGTGTGTGAGGGTGTGTGTGTATCAGAGGAGACTCTGTAGAAGGACAGAGTGCCGGAGGGACAGTCCACATACACTCCTACTCTCCTACAGCCGGAGGGAGGAGTGGAGAGATCAGTTCTGTTATTATTGTGATGAACAGTGTATCTGTAATCAGAGCAGAACAGACTCCAGGAGTTTATATTCTCTCCAAACCCACAGTCTGATCCTCCTCCTTTCCTGCTGATGGTTTTAACTCAGAGCTACAGCAGCTACTCCTCCTCCGCTCCACTCAGCCTCCCAGTAACAGCGTCCAGTAACACCAGTAACTCTCTCTCTACTCAGAACCTGCGGATACCCATCAAATCTCTCTGGATGATCAGGATACGACTGCAGCTCCTCTCTAAACTCCACCCTCCTGTTCTCCTCACTCAGAGAGAGACGACGCTGCGCTGTGTTCAGATCCAGAGTGAAATCACAGAACCCTGTACACAAGAACACACACAGAGTGTATTTAGTGTGTGTAGTGTTATATTTAGTGTGTGTAGTGATATATTTAGTGTGTCTGTAGTGTTATATTTAGTGTGTGTAGTGTTATATTTAGTGTGTGTGGTGTAATATTTATGTGTGTAGTGTTATATTCAGTGTGTGTGTAGTGTTATATTCAGTGTGTGTGTAGTGTTATATTTAGTGTATTGTGTTATATTTAGTATGTGTGTTGTTATATTTAGTGTGTGTTGTTATATTTAGTGTTATATTTAGTGTGTAGTGTTATATTTAGTGTTATATTTAGTGTGTGTAGTGATATATTTAGTGTGTAGTGTTATATTTAGTGTGTAGTGTTATATTTAATGATATATTTAGTGATATATTTAGTGTTATATTTAGTGATATATTTAGTGTTATATTGAGTGTGTAATGTTATATTTAGTGTTATATTTAGTGATATATTTGGTGTTATATTTAGTGTGTGTTGTTATATTTAGTGTTATATTTAGTATGTATAGTGATATATTTAGTGTGTAGTGTTATATTTAGTGTTATATTTAGTGTGTAGTGTTATATTTAGTGTGTGTATTGATATATTTAGTGTGTAGTGTTATATTTAGTGATATATTTAGTGTGTAGTCTTATATTTAGTGTTATATTTAGTGATATATTTAGTGATATATTTAGTGTGTAGTGATATATTTAGTGTTATATTTAGTGTGTAGTAGGGATGCGACGGTTCTCTGTATTTTATCGAATCGTTTGGTTCGGTCTGTTTGGTTTGATACACCCGGATGGACGGTGGTATTTGGGTGCGCACTAACAGAGTGAACAAACGCTCTCCCGCTGTACATGCCCCGCCCATGGCCAGGGGGAGGGGCTGCTGAGCGCGTGCTGGGGGACTGCACCGTCACACTGTGAAGATTCACCAGCAGCTCATATAAGAGAAGAGTAATGTTATTTTATTCTCTATTCTCTTTATTGTTTATGTAAAAACTGGGTTTACAACACTGAATATTAATCAAGCAATCAACCATTATTTACACTGGAGGGGGACCCTCATTTACAATGCAGCTGAGCATTTACAGTTTAAAACAGATAAAAATATATTTAAAAAAATAGAAATAAAAACTGACATTTACTCTACACAAATAAAATATATACGTAAAAAATGAAAATGGTAATGTTGGTTTAAAGCAGTTTCTTAACCCTGATCATCACTTCCCTAAAACTGTGTTTTCCATCAGATCCAACTGATCAGCTAATAAACAATCATTTATTGAGTTAACCTGTTAAAATCTCTTAGCCCCCTATGGATCCTAAATTAATCATTATGTATATCCAGCAGTTTATTAGACGCATCGTACCACCACTTACTTTATTAAAGTGCCTTTAAACAGAGGAAGCTGTAGAATATGCAGAACAGTGTTAATATGCAGTAGAATATGTAAGAACAGGGTTAAGAAACACTGATCTAACCTGACTTCTGTTCATATGTAGTTCACAGACCACATGTCCTGACGTTTATATTAACTTCTGCCAAAAATCTCTAGGAAACGTAGTTACATTCTCTCAGTAGAAAGAAGTGTTCTCAGTAAAAAAAAAAGCGCAGGAACCAAAGAAAATGTAAATATACAACAGAATTGGCATACAATACATAATAATATTAATAATAACCAATACTGTTATATTATTTTAAATATTAGGTGATAACTGATCAGTTTTTGTACTATATATAATTCAGACATTGCATGCATAATTTTTTTCTAACAACACTAAATGTAATGTGGAGTAACATGTTTAGGCTGTAAAATCACCTTTTATTGGATGTAACTAATTATAAACAAAATACAAAAAAAAAGATTATTTGTGATAAAAAATAATTCCACAAATGTTGTTCTAGGAAACTATAGGGTGGGCTTTGGTTCATATTCGCAAATGTGTCCCCCCCCCCCCAATATCAAGCCCGCTCCTACGCCCTTGCCTATAACTGCTATATTAAGCTACAGTTATTAAGTCTGTGTACTGAACATAAATTTAAATCCTTATAAATGTCAGATATAAATATAACTAATAATAACTTATAGTTACTGTGCAGATTTTTAAGTATATTATATTTTATAGTTGATAGTTATTTATAGATTACTTCTATCGGCGTGTCTCTCCACAACCATGCAACAACCAATCAGACTGTTTTCTGAATTTTCCAGGAGCAAATCAGCTCTGAAGGCAAACGCTGAAGATTTGAGGACTAATTAAACAAAACTTTCTCAGCTGCGTGATCAGGGCCAGTGAACGCTAAACAGAGTAAAGGATATTTGAAGAGGCGCCGTCATCTTATAAATCCGCTGTTCGGGACATTTTGGCTTCAGTGTTGAGTTTGATAATCAAGGTAAAAGACAGTCAGCAGATAAAGCACAGTGTGATTCAGTTACCTGTTTTTGACTAATGGTAAGAATAAGTGCTCCTTTTTTATAATAGATATTGTGATTTGAATTAATCTGTGACTTTATTAATTGGCTCTGAAAGTGTGAGTAGGAGCACCTTGTTGATTTGAAATAGAAAGGGCTAAAAACGTGCTGCATGTTGGAGCTAGATAATATTAATATATATCAAAACTGAACCGAAACCGTGGCCACACTGTACCGTTGCATGCCTGGTGTGTAGTGTTATATTTAGTGTGTGTGTGTAGTGTTATATTTAGTGTGTGTAGTGTTATATTTAGTGTGTGTGTAGTGTTAATTTAGTGTGTGTAGTGTTATATTTAGTGTGTGTGTAGTGTTATATTTAGTGTGTGTAGTGTTATATTTAGTGTGTGTGTAGTGTTAAATTTAGTGTCCATGTAGTGTTATATTTAGTGTGTGTGTAGTGTTATATTTAGTGTGTGTATGTAGTGTTATATTTAGAGTGTGTGTAGTGTTATATTTAGTGTGTGTAGTGTTGTATTTAGAATGTGTGTAGTGTTATATTTAGTGTGTGTGTAGTGTTGTATTTAGAATGTGTGTAGTGTTATATTTAGTGTGTGTGTAGTGTTATATTTAGTGTGTGTAGTGTTATATTTAGTGTGTGTAGTGTTAATTTAGTGTGTGTAGTGTTATATTTAGTGTGTGTGTAGTGTTAAATTTAGTGTCCATGTAGTGATATATTTAGTGTGTGTGTAGTGTTATATTTAGTGTGTGTGTGTAGTGTTATATTTAGAGTGTGTGTAGTGTTATATTTAGTGTGTGTAGTGTTGTATTTAGAATGTGTGTAGTGTTATATTTAGTGTTTGTGTAGTGTTAATTTAGTGTGTGTGTAGTGTTAATTTAGTGTGTGTGTGTAGTGTTAATTTAGTGTATGTGTAGTGTTATATTTAGAGTGTGTGTAGTGTTAATTTAGTGTGTGTGTGTAGTGTTAATTTAGTGTGTGTGTGTAGTGTTACATTTAGTGTGTGTAGTGTTTTATTTTGTGTGTGTGTAGTGTTATAATTAATGTGTGTGTAGTGTTTGTGTGTGTATGTAGTGTGTTTGTGTGTGCTTGTATTGTGTGTATGTAGTGTATGTGTATTTGGGTGTGTAATGTGTGTATTTGTGTGTATTGTGTGTAGTGTGTCTGTAGTGGTATATTTAGTGTATGTGTGTAGTGGTATGTTTAGTGTGTGTGTGTGTGAAGTGTTTGTGTGTATGTAGTGTACGTGTGTGTATGTAGTGTGTTTGTATTGGGTGTATATAGTGTATGTATATTTGGGTGTGTATTGTGTGTATGTAGTGTGTGTGTGTAGTGTTATATTTAGTGTGTGTGTAGTGTTATATTTAGTGTGTGTGTAGTGTTATATTTAGTGTGTGTGTAGTGTTATATTTAGTGTGTGTGTGTAGTGTTATATTTAGTGTGTGTGTAGTGTTATATTTAGTGTGTGTGTGTAGTGTTATATTTAGTGTGTGTAGTGTTATATTTAGTGTGTGTGTGTAGTGTTATATTTAGTGTGTGTGTGTAGTGTTATATTTTGTGTGTGTGTAGTGTTATATTTAGTGTGTGTGTAGTGTTATATTTAGTGTGTGTGTGTAGTGTTATATTTAGTGTGTGTGTAGTGTTATATTTAGTGTGTGTGTAGTGTTATATTTAGTGTGTGTGTAGTGTTATATTTAGTGTGTGTGTAGTGTTATATTTAGTGTGTGTGTGTAGTGTTATATTTAGTGTGTGTGTAGTGTTATATTTAGTGTGTGTGTGTAGTGTTATATTTAGTGTGTGTAGTGTTATATTTAGTGTGTGTGTGTAGTGTTATATTTAGTGTGTGTGTGTAGTGTTATATTTTGTGTATGTAGTGTTTGTGTGTGTATGTAGTGTGTTTGTGTGTGCTTGTATTGTGTGTATGTAGTGTATGTGTATTTGGGTGTGTAATGTGTGTATTGTGTGTAGTGTGTCTGTAGTGGTATATTTAGTGTATGTGTGTAGTGGTATGTTTAGTGTGTGTGTGTGTGTGAAGTGTTTGTGTGTATTGTGTGTATGTAGTGTACGTGTGTGTATGTAGTGTGTTTGTATTGGGTGTATATAGTGTATGTATATTTGGGTGTGTATTGTGTGTATGTGTGTAGTGTTATATTTAGTGTGTGTGTAGTGTTATATTTAGTGTGTGTGTAGTGTTATATTTAGTGTGTGTAGTGTTATATTTAGTGTGTGTGTGTAGTGTTATATTTTGTGTGTGTGTAGTGTTATAATTAATGTGTGTGTAGTGTTTGTGTGTGTATGTAGTGTGTTTGTGTGTGCTTGTATTGTGTGTATGTAGTGTATGTGTATTTGGGTGTGTAATGTGTGTATTTGTGTGTATTGTGTGTAGTGTGTCTGTAGTGGAATGTTTAGTGTACGTGTGTGTAGTGTTTGTATATAGTGTATGTGTGTGTATGTAGTGTGTTTGTATTGGGTGTATATAGTGTATGTGTATTTGGGTGTGTATTGTGTGTACGTAGTGTTTGTGTGTATTGTTTATATGTAGTGTGTGTGTGTGTTTGTGTGTATTGATTCTATGTAGAGTGTATGTGTTTGTATGTGTGTGTGTGCATTGTTTGTTTGTAGTGTGTGTGTGTGAGAGAGAGAGAGAGAGAGAGAGGAGCTTACATTTTTTTAATCCAGGTTTGATTCTGATCTTCCCTCCATGTTCCACTCTATACACACACACACACACACACACACACAGATCAGCACAGTGTGAGATTTTTAGAAACTGATTTATAAAGAAATACTTTGTGTGAAAACGAGTGAACATTTGAGAGAGCGGAAATTAGTGACCTCATGTGGTAAAGTATGGAACTGCAATGCACACTGCATAAAATCAGATTAAAAACGGAAGACTAAGGAAGATTAACTCTTACTTCTCTAAATATATTTTTGTCTGCATGTATGAAGTTTTAATACTTGCTGTATCTTATTCTGCTTTATATGCACAATATGTAGTATTATTTTTATTAGAGCTTTTATTCACAAATGGAGAAAAAAAGGCACAGTGGTTAAAGTCCACTGAGCTACAGAAATTACTCCAAAAGGGCATGAACAACTCATCCAGGAAGAACCCAGAAAAACATTTAAAGAACTGCAGGTCTCACTTGCCTCAGTTAAGATCAGTGTTAATGATTCAATAATAAGAAAGAAACTCCTAACTAAGATAAAATGGCAGTTTCTTGTGGCCTTGCAGAAAAGGGTTAAACTTTACAAAAGTCTGTTTTTTGCATTCATATACATACCTGAGTGTACTCCTGTCACAACAACTGTTTTTATTGGACCATACATTTTTCAAGGAATTATTGTGCAAAAATTATTTTATCATGATTTCAAAATAATTTTATACCACTGGTCATTAGAAAACTTCAAAAATGTTAAATGTAACAAAGGCAACATTTTTAAATGAAGCCAAAAAACCAAGTCAATCACGTTAATGTGATCTCTTTAGAAATTAAGGGCTCTCTTTTAGTGATCCGTAGGTGAGCTGTCCGCCGTGCACCATGCAGCTTGATTTAGGGTGTGTCACTGTGTCTTTAAGATAGGAAAAGTTGCACAAAAGAGGCTCAAAATGTGCAAAAAGCATGTATCGTAAAATAAACCAATCACCATGTCATTTGCCATTCCCTTTAAGAGCCAGGTGCGGTCTGACTTTGGCGTATTGCTATTTAAATGGCGCAGCTACCTGGACTTGACCAATGTTTTTCATCGGCGTAGATATATTCAAAATCACAGTTGCTGTTTAAACAAGACAGGTGAAGAGCATGAAAATACACTGTTGGTGGGAGTAAGATAGCAATAAGCATCAAGACCACCTTGCACAGGGTGTAGGTTAGGGTCCTAAGTGTTCAGAAAGGATTCTGGTTTTGCAGTCACTGATTATTTTCACCATAAAGACATGGGCTGGTTGCTGGAGTGCTTGACTCTCAGTGTGTATAAAGTTAGTGGGGATCAGTTTTAATCTGGTAACTTTTCTCCTGACTCGATGCTCAGGGCAGCTCTCCATCACTGACTCCATGACCAGAACCAGCTAAACTTTTCCACCTGTTCTGGAGTTAAAACTAAACCTTGGTTATTTTTACCAACAGACAGATTAGCCAAAACAGAAATACAGCAAAATACTTGGCATTCAGTGCAGACAGCTTGAGCATAAACAATTAACAGTGGCTGTGTAAACAAAAATAAGACAGAATGACAGAATGAAGGTTACATGCAGCTCCACCGTGTTTACCTGGTGACTACAACTAGATTTACTACAGGTCCCACAATGCAATGTGTCACAGCATTAACCCCTAACTTTCTCAATACTTTGCTTTCCTGTGAGGCACAGTGCACACACATGAAAGAGCACAACAGACAATATCGAGAGTGATAAAAATGTACAACATGTACAACAATATTTATCTTACAATAAGTTGATAACATAATTATTAGTTCAGACCTACCCGAGCTTCTCCAGTTTGCAGTGTGGATCCTCCAGTCTGGCAGAAAGCAGCTTCACTCCTGACTCTCCTGGGTGGTTGTAGGTCAGATCCAGCTCTTTCAGGTGGGAGGGGTTTGAAATTAGAGCTGAAGCCAGAGAACAACAGCCTTTATCTGTGATCATACAACCAGATAATCTGCAGACAGAGCAAGAGAATGTGTGAGTGAGTGACAGAAAACAAGAAAGAAAGACAACATAGCAGACTGAGGAAGATAATGCACTTTGATATTAGTCTCTTTTTTTTACAAAATAACACTACAAAATCTGAAAAAATATCTATAGAAAACTAAAGTTTCTTAACACAGTTGACACAGATTAACAAATTCATGAAACCCAAACCTCAAAAGTAAGCATCTCTGTGAATACGGAATTAGAATTGATGTGGACCAAAGAATTGAGCTCATATTAACTTTTGCTAAAATTGTTTTTGCTTGTGCATCACAATTTTGTAATCAATGTGTGATATATCTCAAATGGTCATTCAAGTTGGACATTCTTAAGACGACTGCAGAAGACTCGTATTTGTTTGTTATACTCTGACTTTCGTTAAACACTTTCTTATGTGTGATTTGTTATCCTCAGAGGTGGAAAAATTACTGAAAAATTGTAATTAAGTTAAAGTACCTTTACGTTGCTAAAATTCTATTCAAGTAAAAGTACCCAATTTAAAAGAATCTTTCATGTAGACTACAGCACCTTCATTAATAAAACAGCTCATTTAACTACTGGAAACCATTCAACAAATGTCAAAGAAAGACCTCTCAGAAACTCTGAAATCTTGTCTATCTTTATGCACCATCCAGCATTGTATGCCTACTAAGACCAAACTTTTATTTTTAGTCATTTTATGTATTTTTTTAGTGTTTTGCCCATATGTCAGGCATATGTCAGTTCTGTAATATGTCTGACTTTTTTTCCTCCATTGCTTTTTCTTTTTGTCATGGTACTTTTTGGTCAGATCACGTGTTGTCTTTATTTTCCCACTGGAAATGGCAAATATGAAATTATGATATCCATTTCAGTTTTTGTTCAGTTCCTTAGAATGGACTGTACACAAATAATATCATGTAAAAATAACTCCAACTGGAACAACTGTCTGTGTCGTTGAGTATGTGTGTTTGTTTTTCTAAATGTTGTAATTCTTGCTGTAAATGTTCTCCCTAAACTTTGACAGCCTTGCTTTTGCTGCTGCCTTTCTTTCCTCAATAGCTACCTGCCTGTAAACAAACACACATCGCATATTACAATAAAATATATCAAAGATGGAAAAAAGCTCTCTGGTTACGTGGTCTAACATCTAATTCTGTGTACGGAATTAGATTTAGTGTCAGGACAGATAAGACTAAACATTAGTGACCTCTACTGGTGGTTTGCAATAGCTAAGTTAGAATGGTCTACTGGAGAAAATGTTCAGGGTAACGCTCATGTTCTGACAATCAGGAAGTAAAAAGGCATCTGTATTATGCTTCCTAATCAAATTCTCATTACAGAAACAGTGCATCTCATTATCGCAACAGGTATTGAAATGTAGCGGTAAGTGAGAATTCAGTTGCGGAGGATGAGTGACTTTAAACTTTTATGCTAACTGTAAAGGCACCATGAGGGCTGTATAAATTTTCACTTACAGTGTCCATTAAGACCTTAATATACTATATTATAATCAAAAATACAGACTGTAACTTCAAACTGTAGGCTCAAAACATAGATTGATATATCGGTAATGACAATGAAAAAGTCGTGCAGACAAGTTGATGAGCAATCTTTTAACTTTTATCCAGAAACATATGAGAAGAACTGCTTACATGGTAGCCATCTTGAGTGTCATGGCCAATGTCTTCCCTATTGTTGAAAACGCCTTGAAAATTTAAGTTCCTTGTGGATTTAAACAATGATTGAAAATTGTTGCAGAGGATGAGAAAATTAGTGTTGGACACATTCCTTTTCTTTATTAATTTTATTGCTTTTAATTTTCAATGTAAAATCTTTTATTTTTATTTACTAAAAGTGTTTATAGTATGAAATGCATTTAAGTATTTTTGTTTTAAATGTTTAAATATTAAAATTTCCAAACAATGTACTGAAATTCTAATACAGACATGTTGCGGAAATGAGAATTTTACTCTAAAATGTAAAAAAATAACAAAAATTATATTTATAATGTTCATTTTCAAACATGTGCAAGATAGACCAAAGGACGTTGTTTATAATTCTATATTTATTATTTTGTTAATATTTACTTGTTTATTAAAACTCCTCATGCCACCTCATCCATCCATCCACCCGCAAATATACTAATGCACGCACATTAATCCGTTCACAAAATCTCATAAAAATCACAAGGAACCACTTAGCAATAACTTAATGCATGCAACGTCTCAATGTCATAACACGTATGTCACACCAAATCCAACACTTTTTATCTTATGTTATGTCTCTTCTACTTTGTTTGCATTTAATCACTCCTTTCTGAATCTCTTTGCACCAACCTCTATTTTATTACTACTATATATCTCAGATCCGAAAAATGCATTTTTGTTTTCACTCCATCCCACACACAACAGAAAATATCCTCAAACATCTGCACACTCATATCATATCACTGATAAACATTATTAATCCGTACATCACAACATGTCTTAAATTTATGTCACTTAAATTTATAAACTAGAACATTCGTTGTATCGGGACACAGATTAAGCAAACCAAGGTACTAAAACATCTCACTTCACTAAAGGCAGACATTTGTTTACTACAAGAAACACATCTATCAGAAACAAATCATCATAAGCTCAGATCACCACAATTCACCCATATATTCTCAGCCTACTATAACTCCAAACAAAGAGGAGTATCAATACTAATAAACAAAAAAATCCCCTTCACACACAACACCACTATATCAGACACAGGTAGATATATCATAATTAACATCAACATCAGCAACACACCCTTAACAATAGCAAGTTTGTATGGCCCCAACATTTAGAACCCATCCTTCTTTCATGAGTTTTTCAACCATATAAACAATATATCAGATTCCAAAATTATAATTGGAGGAGACTTTAATTCAATCATTGACCCGTGTATAGACAGATGAACTATGGCACACAATACATGTTACTGGCATTCAACAGATATCATTAAACAATACATGACAGACTTTGGGCTCAGGGATGGTTGGCGCCTCAAAAACTCAAACCCTAAAGACACACTTGTTCTCCAGCCTACCACTCATATTCTCGCGTTGATTATTTTTTAACCAGCAATTCTATTTTATCTAATTTATCAGAAATAAAATATCACCCTATAATAATCAGTGACCATGCACCAGTTTCACTTATATGGAACATAAATCCACTATATAAAACTTTCAGCTGGCAACTAAATACCTCGTTACTTACAGACCCAGAATTTGACAGCTACATCAAAAAAGAGTGGCCATCTTTCCTAGAAATAAATGATTCTCCAGAAACCACACCAACAATACTATGGGAAACTGGGAAAGCAGTACTAAGAGGCAAAATAATCTCTTACTCTTCCCGTAAGGAAGGAGTCAAGTTTTAACACAACGACTAAGATATAAACAATTTAATCACAACAACAAATCTGGTAAATTCTTAGCTAACCAAGTAAAACATAAAGAAAAAAACAACAATCCCATCAATCAAAGATGAGACCAGACTAATCAGGCAAACATCAAATGAAATTAATCAAGTATTTGGGAAATTCTATAAAAATCTATACTCTATCTATACCAGAACACGATCCAGACCCAATAGATATTCACACTTTCCTCAATAATATACATCTACCCAAACTAACTGAAGAACAAAAAAGCATATTAGAAAAGCCAATAACATCAGAAGAACTCCATAAAGCCCTCCGTAAGATGCCTAATAACAAAGCACCAGGACCAGATGGCTTTCCCGCAGAATTCTACAAGCACTTCTGGTCAATATTTGGCCCAATGTTCAGTAGAGTAATAGCAGAAATTAAACAAAATAAGAGACTACCAACATTAATACAGCTACAATATCACTCCATCTTAAACCTACAAAGATTCTACCTTACCATCCAGCCACTGTCACTAATTAACACAGACACAAAGCTAATAAGTAAGACATTAGCTACCAGACTGGAAACGGTTATCCCATCCCTCATACATCCTGATCAGACCGGCTTCATCAAAGGCAATCAGTTACCAACATGCGCAGACTACTCAATCTGATACATCACACAACAGTCCATAAGTCAAAAACTGCAATAGTCACTTTAGATGCAGAGAAGGCTTTCAATAAGGTTAACTGGAAATTCCTTTTCACTACACTACATTAACTAGGTTTTGGAGAATCGTTTATAAAATGGATTAAAACTCTCTACACTTCACCCAAAGCCACAGTAAATACTAACGGACTAATATCACAGAATTTCACACTGCACAGAGGAACTAGGCAAGCATGCCCACTCTCTCCTCTGCTGTTCTCTATTTTCATAGAACCATTAGCAGCAGCTATACGACAATGCCCAAATATCAAAAGGTATCCATACCCACACTACCGAACAAAAATCAGCCTTTATGCAGATGATATTCTACTATTTCTACACAAATACACAGACACAGCAGTTCAATCACTCCCTATCCCTATGTGTACTGAACACATCACATACCTGGGCATTAAAGTTTCCACCCAGCTGTCTGAGCTGCACACACTTAATTTTAGACCACTACTCACAACCATCAACAATGATATCCAACGCTGGATGAACCTACCACTATCCTGCCAATATCCACAATCAATATGACAATATTACCTAAATTCTTACCTCTCTTCTCAAGGATTCCCATCCAAACTCCACGTACCTGGTTTAAAACATTAGACACAATCATCTCTAAATTCTACTGGAAAAATAAACCACCCAGAATCAAATTAACCACATTACAAAAACAAAGAACTCAGGGAGGCCTAGAAGCTCCAAATTTCCAACAATACCTCTTTGCAAACCAATTAAAGTACATTATTAAGTGGATAAAACCAAATTAAACTGATGAAATATAGAGAGAAGTAGAACGAACATCAATTATTGAAATACAAATCTCAGACTTACCATTTATTAGCACAACAATCAATCGCCACCCTTGTTTCAAAAACCCAATGATATCATCGACTCTGACAGTTTGGTGGAAAATTCACAAGAACACAAACACCAGACTTCCACCCACTAAATACTCACGCATATGGCACAACCCCGACATCCCCGCCACCAAAAAAAACCCAAACTAGAAAAATGGAAAGAAAAAGGTATTACACATTTACACCACGTTCTACACAACAATAACTCGGCTACTTTCTCACATACAACCCAGAAATATAGCATTGATAGGAACAAGTTTTTGGAATATCTCCAACTTAGATCCATGTTAAACTCAAAAATCAAAGATTACGCAATACTAGAACTTAGCCCACCAATTTCAGAATTCCTTAATATCTCTTCTTCAGACTAAATTCTATCAAAAATATACAGGCTTTTACTCAAATTAGACCAAACAGTCGCTGTCCCAATAAAAAATGTGAAGAAGATATCTTAATTACCCCTAATGCTGAAAAAAAAGAAAAAAGATTTCAGTTTGGATTTTTATTTTTGTGTTTTTGTGAATTTTCTATGGATTTTTTGGATTTTTCTGTTATAGACTTTTGCTTCTGGAATCTCTACTTTGCTTTTGCTTTAGTTTTTTGCTTCTGAGTTTTGGCACACTTTTCACGGGTGGGCGGGGCTAAGAAGAAGGCCCTTTGAATCTCCATTGGTCAGCTGGTTCTGGACTGACGGGTTCCCTGAACCCTCATCTGAGACTGACCCCACCAGTTATAAAGCGTCCTTCCAAAAACGGAGAGCGAACAGCTTCTAGTGCAAAGCAGCAGATACTTTTACAATTAAATTTCATACAAACGTTCTGTTCAATGTTATATTATGTTATACTATTCTCTGTTTCATGTACTAAATATTCATGCACAAAGTATGATAGTTACCTAGTCAGTGAACTAGTGAATTAGCTAGTTCCCACTCAGTGAGCTAGTAAATTAGATAGTTACCTATTCAGTGAACTAGTAAGTTACCTAGCCAGTGACCTCAGTAGGTAACTAGTCAGTTAGCTAATTACCTAATTAATGAACTAGTGTGTATCCTAGTCAGTGTTCTAGTGAGTTACCTACTCAGTGAGCTAGTGAGTTAGCTAGTTACCTACTTTCTGCATGAAAATTTAGCACGCTAATGTGAGCTTTTTAATGGAGTGAAACAGAGAATAATATAGCATAATATAACATTAAACAGAACGTTTGTATGAAATTTAATTGTAAACACAATCCGCTGCTGCTGCTGTGCATTGGAAAATGTTTTGCCCACCTGTGAAAAGTGTGTTCTTAAAAATTGATTAAGAAATATAATCAGATTAATCATGACAACATTTGTGATTAACTGTAATTACATTTGTTCTTCTTAAGACAAGTTTTTATAGTGGATATTTAAATGTAAATAAAAGAATGAATGTAAGAAATGTAAAATGCAATTATTAATGGTGTCATTTAAAATACTATTATATACTTGTAGGTTTGAGGGGAGATAAAGCTAACGTGGGGCACTGGAATAAAGAATGCATGGTGCATTGGGTTGGACTCAGGAAGTGTTTGTTATTGCACACATGCTTACAACGGAGAAAAGATTTAAATGGCCTGGTGGAAATATGTAAACGCCAGTATTCAGTAACATGTACACTGTCCCTTTCAGAGCTTGTTACACTAGGTGCACAGCCCTTTTACTATGCTGAGAGCGTAGTAAACCTGAGTGTGTGCTGTGCTTTACCACAGAGAATGCTGGACCTAGCTTCTTTCTTTTATTTATTTTTTTTTGTAAAAATACAACAATATATGTATGTGGTGCTTTTAGCTCATGTATGAACTATGTTGTATGTGTTTTTTGATGCAGACATTTTACATTTCCTATCATACATGCATACATACATACAAACATACATACATAAAAGTTAAAAGAAAAAAGGAAATGAGCATAAAATAGTACAATTACTCTTTTTGTATTTAGTCTCTAGATGCAGTACCATGACAAATTAAAGGGCATGGAAAAGTCTGAGCAGGGAGAGATGTTTAGGGCTCCTCTCCTTTGCCATCCTGGAAACAACATCCTGTTGAGACTAACCTTGCACATCCTTCTGTGTAATTAAGTTTCATTAATTGATCGTGTTTTTATTTGTTGTCTTGTTTGTTATTTTGGTCTGTGATAACCTGAAACACTGACCTGAGAATCTGCAGTTTACAGTGTGCACTCTTCAGTCCAGCAGAGAGCAGCCCCACTCCTGAATCCTGCAGGTCGTTGTTACTGAGGTCCAGCTCTTTCAGGGAGGAGTTTTCCAGGTTTAAAACTGATTCCAGATTTTCACACGTCTTTACTTCAAGATTACATGAAGCTAATCTGAAAAACAAGAATAAACAAATGATTTTACAATAAAGAAGAATATTTGAATGGATTGACAAAGAATAGAAAACAGAATTAAACTGTGAAATGTATTGTATATCTAAAGAACTGGTGTTTCTTTATACTGAAATAGTTAACATGCAGATTTCTCCACTTTATTTGTGATCAGCATGGGCATACAGTTCACCAAAAGCTCTGGGACAGATTATAATGAGTTAAAATAGAAAAGAAAATGTTTAACAAAACAGAGAACGAGCAAGGCTTTTTGGAGTATGTGAATTTATTCTATTTTCCCAGTTAAACTCTGGAAAAACATTACACCTTTTCCCACATATATATGTTAGAAATAAATACAGACACTTAAAATGTTCTATATGAAATTATGTTGTATTGCTAATCATCATTTCTCCAAAGCATATTGACATGATTTTTTCAGTCAAATCACACAGTGCTACTTTAGAGTAGATCTAAACTTGGATCTACCCTAAATTTCCTTCGGGATAAATAAAGTATCTATCTATCTATCTATCTATGAGATGTGCATTTATGTTAACAACAACATATAACTTGCCCAAAACCTTTTTTTAAGATTGTATTTAATCATTCTAAGACAGAAACCTCATGTACTGTTTATATTAAAATGATGGTTTAATTATTATTACACACAAAGGATAATGCATGCTTATATGTAACAATGTGAATAATGTGAATCCACCAGTGATTGAATGGAAACTGATTCTACACATCAGCAGTTGATTAAAAACTGTGTGAAGGCCTGAATAAAAATACTCACACAGCTCTTCTGGATATTTTAACTACTGGCAGCAGCCTCAGAAGACACTCCTCTGATGGATCATATTTACTGAGGTTAAACTCCTCCAGATCTTCTTCTGAGTTCACCAAAACAAACACCAGAGCTGACCACTGAGCAGGAGAGAGCCTGGCCTGTTGAAGACGACGCTCACCTCCTCTCCTCAGGTATTTCTGAACTTTCTGCACCAGAGAATGATCATTCAGTTCATTCAGACAGTGGAACAGATTGATGGATTTTTCTGGAGATGAGTTCTTCTCAATCTTCTTCTTGATATATTTGACTGTTTCCTCATTGCTGTGAGAGATCCTCTGTGTTGGGGTCAGCAACACTCGTAATAGAGTCTGATTTGACTCCAGTGAGAGACCCAGGAGGAAACGAAGGAACAGGTCCAGGTGTCCACTCTCACTCTGTAAGGCTCTGTCAATGGCACTGCTGAGGAAGTCAGTCATCGTTGACTTGCTGAAAAACTTGAGGAGTTTACCGGTTTGTGTTTCAGTCGATTGTTCTTTTGGAATTTTTCTGTTGAGAAATGCATATAAAGCAGCAAGAAACTCCTGAACGCTCAGGTGTACAAAGCTGAAGACCTTCCCCAGGTGCAGCTCATGTTCCTCCCTGAAGATCTGGGTACACACTCCTGAGTACACTGACACTTCTCTAATATCAATGCCACTCTCTCTTAGATCTTCCTCATAGAAGATCAGGTTTCCTTTCTCCAGCTGCTGGAACGCCAGTTTCCCCAGAGCCAGGATACTTGTTCTAGTCTGCTGAGGATCAATGTCACTATTCCCACTGTACTTCTGGCTCTTGTGTTTGATCTGAAAGATCAGGAAGTGTGTGAACATCTGCGTCAGGGTTTTGGGAATTTCTCCACTCTCAGCTTCACTCAGCATTCTCTCTAGAACAGTGGCTGTAATCCAGCAGAAGACCGGTATGTGGCACATGATGTAGAGGCTTCTTGAAGACCTGATGTGTGTGAAGACTTTATTGGCCAGGTCCTGATTCCTGATCCTCTTACTGAAGTACTCCTGTTTCTGAGGGTCACTGAAACCCCGCACTTCTGTTACCTGATCAACACACTCAGGAGGGATCTGATTGGCCGCTGCTGGTCGAGAGGTGATCCAGAGGAGAGCAGAGGGAAGCAGATTCCCCTTGATGAGGTTCATCAGCAGAACCTCCACTGAGGTTAGCTCTTCTATATTCACCAAGTTCTCATTGTTCTGGAAATCCAGAGGCAGTCGACACTCATCCAGTCCATCAAAAATGAACATGATCTTGTAGCTCCTATAATGTCTTGGTTTTAAATCTTGTGTTTCTGGGAAAAAGTCCTGAAGAAGATTCACCAGACTGAGCTTCTTCTCCTTCATCAGATTCAGCTCTCTAAAAGGAAGTGGAAATATGAAGAGAATGTCCTGATTTACTTCTCCTTCAGCCCAGTCCAGAATGAACTTCTGCACAGAGACTGTTTTTCCAATTCCAGCAACTCCTTTAGTCAGTACAGTTCTGATGGGTCGTTTCTGTTCTGGTAATGGTTTAAAGATGTCGTTGCATTTGATTGGTCTTTCCTGTGTTGTTTTTTTCCTGGATGCAGCTTCAATCTGTTTCACCTCATGTTCCTGATTGACATCTCCTCCATCTCCCTCTGTGATGTAGAGCTCTGTGTAGACCTCATTCAGAAGTGCTGACTTTACATGGCCCGATATTCCTTCATTAAGTATCTGATATTTATCTCTCAGCTTGGATTTGAGCTTTCGTTGGCATGCTGGGGCCAATTCTGATAACAGAGGAAGAGAATAAGGAAAATGTAATTAGCTGTGATCTTCATGAGAGACCCCTGTGTAGAACAACTTTGATACAGTAGATATTTGTTAGGTTTAAGGATACATTTGATGCTGTGACACAATATCTTATAATTACAAAATCCAGTTAACTATTGCCTATTATTCTAATTTAAAAAGCAGAACTCCTCTGAGGAAATAAATTAGCACTATTTGGTCCCCATTCTCATGACCCAGAACTCTTACTGCTCTCTAGTGTGTTGGCGAGGTCTGCCTGATTCATGTTCCTCAGGATGTGCAGTGTGACCTTCAGCACCCCCTCCTTCTGATCATCCTCCACCTCTCCCTCAGAGCATGCTGGGTAATCTGGATTTAGGAGATTCTTGAATGTGTTCAGCTCGTTCTTTACTAGAGAGAAAAACGTCTCCTGCAGCTTCTGATTAAGAACAAACATCAGAGAATCACTAAAGCTGATACAGTACAGAGAGAGATGATGACACTGATCTGATGAGAAAATGAGTTATAGATGCTCTGGTCTGTAAAATGATTTAAACATCATGTTACTGAGCAGCATCTTATTGCATTAATATCAACATTATTTAATATATAATACAGTTATAATACTCTATTAAACTGAAGGTGAATAAATTATGATTAGTATCAAAACTTTAAAGTAAAGTTACATTTATATGTAAAATAAATCAGGGAGATTAACATCATATATATGGTTCAGTACTAACCTTGAATATGTGGTCCAGTTCTTTTCTGGAAAAGTTTTTTTTCTTCTCACTGTGGATGAACAGAAAAGCCACACTGTAATCCACATTATTAAATCAGCTGATCTAAAAAACGTGTTTCAATAAAATATGGTGAGATTATTAATAAAATAAAGAAAAGCAGCAAATAACAGATACAAAGAAAAGATTAAGCTGTAATTAAAATAAAATGTAAATAAATGTATCAGGAATACCAGAACCAAGAGAGACACACGCTGATATCAGTCAAACAGTTTAAACAGTTTATTAACAAAAGGGACAAGCAGATAAGGATAGTCTAAAGCAGGCAGGGTCAGTAACATAAAGCCAGCATAAACAAACAACATACCAGTAGAGAGGAGAAAGCAGGGTCGGTACACAGAGAAATAGACTGAAGTGGAATAAGCAGAAGGGTGGTCTAATAACAAGCAACAGAAAGCAACAAACAATAAACTGAGCAAGGCAAAAAGGGTAAACAGTAAAAGAGAAAGGGGTCAATAAACGATAACGCAGAATAACAAAGAGATACGTGTCCTAGAAGAGCTAGGGAACCTAGATTCAATACTCAGCAACTAATAGCTGAAACTAAGGGGTATTTATACTCAAACGTTCAGGTGAGCAATCAGTAGCTGTAGCTCAGTAGCTCAGCAGCAATGTAAATGTAATTAGAAAGAAAACAGCTAAAAGGTTTTCCAGAATTTCAATTAACAAAATATGTTTTAAAATGTATTCTAATTTATTCTGAATACATTACTGGTCTATGTACTGTACTAGAACACATTCTCCCATTTCTGGATGTTTGCACTCACCCCAGCAACTGAGATGATAAATATATGCACTACAGATTATGAAGTTTTATTCATGATATTAAAGAAACAATAAACAGCATGGTTTAAATGCACTGAACAATAATTAGAAATTTAGAAAAAGTTCCACCAGACACATAAAGCACTTTGTGGTTTGGCCACCAGATGGCGCTAATGTGCTCTGTGTCATAAAGCTTTGAGTGGAGAATAATTTTCGTACAGTTATCAGAAACGATTCAGCGCTTATATAAGCTTTATATAAGCAGAAGTAGCATTAATTGGGTTTAATTTAGCATAAAAGAGGACAGAACAGAGCACTCATACACACATGGACAAAACTGTTGGTACCCCGTGGTTAATGAAAGAAAAACCCACATTGGTCACAGAAATAACTAGAATCTGACAAAAGTAATAATAAATAAAAATGCTATGAAAATGAACATATGAAAGTCAGATATTGCTTTTCAGCCATGCTTTAACAGAATTATTTAAAATATATATAAAAATCTCATGAAACAGGCCTGGGCATAAAAAATTGTAACCATTAATTTAATATTTAGTTGCACAACCTTTTAAGGTAATCACTGCAATTAAATGATTCCAGCAGCTCTCAGCAGGTATTTTGGTCCACTCCTCATGAGTTATCTGCTCCTGCTGTCTCAGGTTTGAAAGAGCTTTTCCAGACGGCTCCATGTTTCAGCTCCTTCCAAAGATGCTCAATAGGATTGAGATGGTGTGATCTGACACTGATGCTCCTCGAGCTTAAGATTCACCTTTAATCTCTTTAGAAGTTTTTCTGGGCTCTTTTGTTTTAATGGGGATTGTTAATCTTTTTGTAGATTTTTGCATGAAATGAGCCTATTACTTCAGATACTGAAAGCAGGGTGACCTAAAGCAAGTATTTATATTGATTCCAGCTTAAAGGTGGGTTTGCTTAGTTGTGGGGTTAAGGGCTCCTTCATTTAAAATAATTTTTCTTATTTGTATAAATTGTTTTGTTTTTAGGTGTCCCATTGAAGTGCCCGATTGACCGTGTCGAGGTGGCATTAAGCACACTCTCTTCCCTAGTGTCTGCTGCTGTTTTGCCTAGGCTGGTGTTTGGCCTGGGCTGTTTTGCCTATATTGTATTTAATCCGATTTGATATTTTATAATTGACTGCTCTAATTCGGCATCTAGTCCATGGGGTTGAATTATTAATTTTGTTTCTCTTCTTTATTTTCGTTTGGATTTTATTTATTTTTGATCCTAATATTTTTTTGGTTATTATTTTGTTTAATATTGTGTTATTGGGTCAACCCTCTTTGTACCTGGGTTTTGGTGTTGAATTATGTGTTTCATTATTGATACTTGCTTGGGTCAACTGGTATAACCTGTGATATAAATTATTAACCATCTGTCTATTTTTACTCTGTTAATAGAACTTCAGCACAAGTTCTCCTTTGGGCTGACTGGTTATCCTCTTGGGAGTTTCCTTTTTCCTCTTCACTTCTCTTACACTGGGGTTGCTGTGATGGAGTCACCTTTATTGGAGGTTTTGTAGTGTGTGTGTGATTTGTGTATTCTCAACTGTGAACCTAGCCTAAATAGCCCAAGTGTGCATAATTTAAATTGACATTTGATGGTAACATTTTAAAAGAATTTGCCAGCCAGTAAATTTTATTTCCTCTCAAATGAACCTGTGTGCTATAAAGGTGTTTTCAAAGGGGTATTTGAACCATATTTCCAGAGGTGAAATTCCACAGGTGGCGTAGTCGAGCTATTATTTATTTAAGTGTTTTTATATAAATAAATATAATCATCTGAATGTTCTTGCGGTCACACACAGTTCAAAATCAATGTCAGATTTTCATATATTTATTTTCATAGAATATTATTTATTTATTATTACTTTTGTCATGTTGAAGTTATTTCTGTGACCATTGCGGGTTTTTCATTCACACTTCACACTTTCATTTTCCTCCAAATCTCTCTCTCTCTCTTTCCCCCATGCTCTCTCTCACACACACACGCGCACACACACACACACACGCACACACTCACACACACAGCTGAAGGCATGTTTTTTTCTTTTCATTCTGTTGAAGGTGGAATATGGAGCTACTCTAGAGTTTATTTCCTCCATTAAAGCTCTCAGTTAAAATCAGTTACTCAGCAGATTAAAATATTCTCATTTATACTGACATTAGAAATACAGCAAAAAATAATCTAGTCTGCCAAACACAACACACTGCACAATGATTGTTGTCCCTTCACAGGATATTGTTGTGATTAATACAATTAATGTTTTAATTTGATTGATATAACTTATATAAATATAATTTAGTTTTGCCAATCTAACACGGATGCTTTTATTCAAGGATATCTGGTAGGTCACATGGTGCACTGTTCAATATTTTATTATGTTTTTTATATGACAAAATAAAAAAATATTTTGATAGTTTTTATCAGTATCACACACCCCTAATATAGATATATGTGTAATTCTCCAATCTGTAGCTGATATTGTAATTTACTCTCATTGTTGACGTCAGTCTAATCTAAACCCCGCCTCCCCATCACACCCAGCTGTGTACAACGATCATTACATACAGAAAAACTGTGTGTGTGTGTGGGAGTGTGTTTGTGTGTGTGTGTGTGTTATATGGTTTAAAAAGGTAATGATAGTAAAAATCAGTAAACAATGTAAGTGATGTTTCACTCACTGTGGGTCAGAGGTCATATCTTCACTGCTGAAATCAGGAGGAATAATGATGGACGCGTCACTCTTCATAGAAACACAGCTGGGTTCTGGAGAAGCTCCTCTCTGGGTTTCAGTTCTGTTAACATTAAACACAGTGAAACTCCAGCATTTACACAGTGAAACTCCAACACACAGCACATCTTTAATAAAGATCAGGAACTGAAGAGCTTCACTCTCAGAACAGGGGTGGGTTTCCCGAAAGCTTCGTAACGCTAAGAACTTCGTTAACTCATACTTAAGATTGATCGTTAATTAAAGAGTGTTTCCCAAACCCGTGCGTAACTAAAGTACTACGTAAACTCGCTCGCAGATTAACGAGTGCCCTCACCCAGTCGTTATTCTTAAGAGCTTCTTTAGGGGATCTCTACTTGCAGTTCAGCACCTTAAACACCAGGGACCGCCAATTTTAAGGAAGAAAAATGATAATTTCCGTGTTTGAAGCAATTATATTATATTACTATTAATTATAATCAATTATATTACAATATAATTATTATATTATATTATATTATATTAAAATATATTATATTATATTATATTAAAATATATTATATTATATTATATTATATTATATTATATTATATTATATTATATTATATTATATTATATTATTTCCCGTGTCTGCGGGTGCTCCAGTTTCCTCCCACAGTCCAAAGAAATTACTTCAGGCTAATTAGATGTCGGATAAAAATTGCCCCTTAGGTGTGAGTGTGTGAGTGGATGTGCCTGTGTGTCTGTCTGCCCTGTGATGGATTGGCATCCTGTCCAGGGTGTATACTGCCTTCCCCCCGATGCCGGCTGGTATAGACTCCCCCCCTCGCGCCCCTTAACGGATAAAGCGGTTGACGAGTGAGTAAAAGAGTGAATAAATTACATTATACTATATTATATTATATTATATTATAATGCCAACTGTGGCTTGTAGTCTAACTGGCCATATTGGAATTGGCCAATCAAACCACGAGTAAATTATTAAAATCCAGATTAGCGATGATAGAAGTCTTGACATTAATGCTGCAAGAAATGCAATCAGTCAATTCCTGCAGATGATGCTCACGGTCTAAGCAAAGCTGCAAAGTCACCAAGTCCGTGGATTCTGTAATCAGGCTGTTATGTGGCAAATACACACTTATATACACTTCCCACCAGCCCGGGAATTACAGCACAATACAGTATATTTCCATGCTATTTGGAAAATCCCTGGTATCCGGTGCAGGGGACGCCTGCAGTGTCTTTACTCACACCTACACGTACTGTAAAGGGTATCGGTGAATGTGCAGGTAATATTTAATATTATTCTTTATTTAGGTGCTTCTAACCAACATTGCGGCCGTTCATCTGGGCAATCTGGGGTGTGTCAGCTCGCAAATATCAGTCAAAAGTAGGACACGTCTCATTCCATGTATTTTTTTTTTTTTTTACATTGTCGATTAATATTAAAACCATGAAAACTAATTGACGCAAATGGAATAAGTAGACAAAAAGGTGCATGGCCTTGACAATCCCCTGACATAAACCCAACTGAGATGGTGATTTAGGTTGAGCTGGAGCTTCACAGTATAAAGTACAAAACATATTTCTGTTGGTTTAAAATGTAATATATATATATATATATATATATATATATATATATATATATATATATATATATATGTGTGTGTGTGTGTGTGTGTGTGTGTGTGTATATATATATATATATATATATATATATATATATATATATATATATATATATACACACACACACACACACACACAGGAACATAACATACGTATATGTATTATTATATTATTTTTATAATATTAATATAATATAATTAGAATAATAATAAATTAATATTAGTATAATATCTATTAATATAATATATATATATATATATATATATATATATATATATATATATATATTAACAATAATAGTTTTAAAATGTAAAAAATAAGTTTTAAAATAGATTAGATTTTCGAGTATTTATTTAGTCATATGTATCTTTAGGAGCATAATGTTGTTAATTACAACACATTTCTACGTTTTTGGTGTAATAGTGAATAAATACTGCATATTGCAGTGTTGAATCGATATTTGTGGATCGATTGAGCGCGCTGTTTCGGGGGAGGAGTCAACAAAGACATTCTTTAACCTCGTTCGTTAATTTTCACGTTGCGAAGCTCTTTGGGAAACACTCGCAGAACTGGCTCGTTCTTTACACACGTCATTCGTTAGTTCGTTCGTTATTCGCTAAGATTGATCGTTTTCGGGAAACCCACCCCAGAACAGTAGTTTAGTGCAGTGATTTACCGAGACCCAGAACTTCCTCCTCCACTGCTGAACACTGGAGGATTCATCATGGACCGGTCACTCTTCATAGACACTCCACTGGGGGCTGGAGATGCTGCTCTCTTCTCCCTGTAAACAGATCTTCATGATGATCCATGATGAGAGTAAAGTGTGGAGTAATGTGTTCCTTTACTAAAACTTATTCACAGGTTCCAGACTAACTTCTTCATAACCGTCCCAGAAGCGTCCCGAAGCTTTCTGTCAGCTGCCCCAAACTGAAAAACGCTCGTCTAATAAATATACATATTTTAATTTCTTTAACAATACTGTTGAATATATTTGTGTTTATGATGTCACAATGTCATCACCTGATTAGATCATATTTACTATATGTATTTTATAGATCTGTATCTAGTTAATAACATGTATTGGTAAGAGCTACACAATTATACTGTATTATAAACTAAAAGGTATATTTTTATACTGAACTCTAACAGAGATACAGATCAGGGGTGGGTTTCCCGAAAGCTTCGTAACGCTAAGAACTTCGTTAACTCGTACTTAAGATTGATCGTTAATTAAAGAGTGTTTCCCAAACCAGTGCGTAACTAAAGTACTACGTAAACTCGCTCGCAGATTAACGAGTGCCCTCACCCAGGCCATTCCGCCGGCGGAATGGAAATCGACTCGGCGGACATTTTGATTAATTGTAAACAAATAAACAATGTTATTGCCGTAAAAACGCTCTGATATGACGGGGGACAGCCTTCACTGTGTGTCTGTGCAGCGGTGTGTGTGTGAGTGCAGGCAGTGAGACGGGAGGAGGGGTAGAGGGGGGAGGGGTGATACACGCTGGAGCACACACAAAGAGGCGCCTCACACAGAGCTCTCACTACAGAACCAAAACAATTAACTTAACTTTAACTTTTATCACCTTAAAAAATCATAAACACCTACAGCAACTACAAAATACAGTTTAAACCCGAATAAAACCGCTTTATACATGTTAAACAGCTTACTCACCCAAGATGAAAAAAACGCTATTTTTCCCTGGAGCATTTAAATCCTGAACTTCCCCATCGAAATTTAATCCATCAGGGTTGAGAAATAAAAGTAGTATACAGCTTTCCATTTAGCCACAGATGTCCTCTTCAAAATCCATCAGAGTATTATAATCCAGTGCGCTTTGTTTTTTTGTAATCAGACTCAGAGCGTTAGGACTTAGCGTTAGAAAAGCGCACATAATTTATTCAGCGTCGAAAAAAAGACAGCGGGAAATTCGAAAAGCTCCATTGACTTTGACTGACAGCCGTTTCGTCCAATTGTAGACACTTTCAGCTTTCAAACGAGCCATTGTGTGTCAAAATAGACCAATCAGAGCCAGAGATACAGCCGTGCGTATGCGCTCCCGTCTCCGCCTATGGTTCTGTGTTTCAGCTTAGCTCCGCCTTTACGCAGCGGTTCGAGGCGTTATATCATTGGTCTGGAAGGCTGTCAATCAGCGAGTTTTGGCGAATCAGCAGTAAATAAGGAGGTTCCTGACCCAGAGGGAGAGCGGATGCAGACGGTGTGTTGTTTTGAGGTGCGTTCACTGTTATTTGGAAGCAAAGCGCTTCGTGGAGCGTTCAACGAACAAAACTTTACACTTATCAGAAGTTTTGCTGGAGCTGTTTGAGTGATTCTGGGGAGCAATTGTACATTAACTCATCAGTGTAACACTATTGATTCGGCCATATGTATATATATGTATATATATATATATATATATATATATATATATATATATATATATATATATATATATACTTATGTATATTATGTATATATATATGTATGTATATATATGATATTATGTATATATATTAGTTTTCTTTTTACTTTTGAGTCATTTACAGAGATTTGTGGCTGTATACAGAAGTTTTTGGCCATTGGGGAACTTTGTGCCATTTGGACACATTTTGGGACACTTGGAGACGTTTTTGGCACACTTTGGTTAAACTTTAATAAAAGTTATAGGCTTATAGGTAGATAAATAAAATTTTGGCTGCTCATGGACAAGTAGTTAGTGCACCTGTATAAGCAGAATTAGTTTGATACCATCATGTTATTTAAAGATATGATGATTTGTATGTGAAAACAATAGGCGATTTTAATTTTTTTTGAAAAATTGTCAAAATGTATCATCAATAATAGGTTATTTAATTTACCAAATACTGAAAACCAATGGGTCCATTTTTGGACCCCAAGTATCTACTTTCATATGAGCCATTGATCACCAGGGTACAGTGTACAGTTAAAAAAATATTCAAAGCTGAATAGAGGGACCCTCAAAACAGGCGAAAATTCAATTTTTTGGCCACTGTTAAAAGGGGTTAAGGGATCTCTACTTGCAGTTCAGCACCTTAAACACCAGGGACCGCCAATTTTGAAGAAGAAAAAATATTATTTCCGTGGTTGAACAATTATATTATATTACTATTAATTATAATCAATTATATTATTATATAATTATCAATATTATTATATTATGTTATGTTATGTTATGTTATGTTATGTTATATTATATTATATTATATTGTAATGCCAACTTTGTCTGTGGCTTGTAGTATAACTGGGCATATTGGAATTGACCAATCAAACCCACGAATAAATCATTAAAATCCAGATTAGCGATGCTAGAGTTCTTGACATTAATGCTGCAAGAAATGCAATCAGTGAATTCCTGCAGATGATGCTCACGGTTTAAGCAAAGCTGCAAAGTAGGTCCGGTGCAGGGGACGCCTGCGGTGTCTTTAATCCCACCTACACGTATTGTAAAGGGTATCGGTGAATGTGCAGGTAATATTTAATATTATTCTTTATTTAGGTGCTTCTAACCAACATTGTGGCCGTTCATCTGGGCAAACTCTGGGGTGTGTCAGCTCGCAAATATATAAGTACCAGTCAAAAGTTGGACACGTCTCATTTAATTATTTTATTTTTTTACATTGGCGATTAATATTAAAACCATGAAAACGATTAATTGACGCATATGGAATTGTCTAGTAAACAAAAAGGTGCATGGCCTTCACAATCCCCTGACCTAAACTCAACTGAGTGATTTAGGATGAGCAGGAGCCTCATAGAGTGTATATAAAACATATTTTGGTTGGTTTAAAAAAACAGGTACATACGTATAAGTATTATTATATTATTTTTATATAATTTATTTTTTATATATTTTATATTATTTTTATATAATTATTCATAATAATAATAATAATAATAATAATAATAATAATAATAATAATAATACATTAATATTACTATCAATATTACTATTAATAAAATTAGTATAATATCTATTAATATAATATATATTAACTATAATAATTTTAAAAAAGTAAGAAAAGTTTAATGTTTTAAAATAGATTAGATTTTTTATTATTTATTTAGTCATATGTATCTTTAGGAGTATTTTATTAATGCCAAAGTACATCCTTTTGTAATTTAAATTTCAGAATATGTATAATGTTGATGATTACAACACAGTTCTACGTTTTTATGGTCTAATAGTGAATAAATACTGCATATTGCAGTGTTGAATCGATATTTGTGGATCGATTGAGCGCGCTGTTTCGGGGGAGGAGTCAACAAAGACGTTCTTTAACCTTGTTCGTTAATTTTCACTTTGCGAAGCTCTTTGGGAAACACTCGCAGAACTGGCTCGTTCTTTACTCACGTCATTCGTTAGTTCGTTCGTTATTCCCTAAGATTGATCGTTTTCGGGAAACCCACCCCAGAACAGAATAGAACAAGTCTTTCTGTGAGAAGCTTCATTCCACAGCTTTAACAAAAACCCAATCACTTCCATCTGATCTATATAAATGCAGCACATCAGGATTTCCTCATTTCTAATGCTAATGTAAACTCAGACAGCGTGTGGTAAAATCCGAGACGGATCCTCAGATCCAGATTTTGAGCAAATCGTCACATTTATGTTAAAATATATGGACCATATTTTTGAACATAAATGTGCAACCACCCCATACCATAGCAACCACCCAGCAACAGTATAATATCACTATAGCAACCACCTAATACTGTTACTGTGCCAGAAGGAAACATATTATTAATATTAACTATTAGATATTAAAGTCAGATATGTACTTTAAATACAGATTAGAAACACATTCTACTATAAGAATAACTGGCTGGTTTGTTAAGCGTTTCTCTTTGTTTAAATAAAGTACAGGGTTCTGACTCTGTTCTCAATATTTTAAAACTGTAAAATATGCAGATCACAGCTCCAGGATTAGAGCTGAAACCATTACAATACAAAACTACTTTACATATTAAACCCATCACTTAATTTACTCACTTTAGGACAGGAGGTCCTCCTCCACTGCTGGAGTTCTGAAGATCCATCATTTACTCTTCTTCATTCACACACAGCTGAACACTGCCGACACCGACCCCTGAGAACAGATCAGCCGTTACAATAAAACCTTTATTCTTACAATAATGACATTATCATCAGAACTGCATTAAACAAAACCTGATAAACTAACAAAACAAAACAAACAGAGAACGATACATGCAGCCTAACAATCCGTTAGCAATCGAATTACTGGCTCAATCGGAATAGAGCACGTCCATGAAAACATATCTATCGGAATAGAGTGGTCCGATTGAGGCCATTCCGAATACAATTTTCGATCGAACGAGGTGGATAATCTTTTTAAAAATTCGATACAAAGAAGAATGACAGCCTTGTAAACACCTGTACCCGATTACATCCCCAATCGGAATGTTTAAGTACATCTGCGCATGTGCCACAGCGTTTAAGAGCCACTCTTAAAAAATAAAAACAGTTCGCTTCGAGATTAAAGTTCAAATATTAGGAGAGGAGATATTCTTAGTATTTTAGGTATATTTATTTCTTACTGCTTAAGCTGTAGTTTAGGAGCGGTGCAGAGGGAAACAAGCGCTCATGAGCTGTTATATATCACCATCAGTTATCTACATTTCTACTATTACGACTCCGGAAGAAATGTTGTCAGTTGCACGATTTAATGTTTTAACATATTTAGCAAAAAACAAAGATACATATATGAAGAGGTTATAATGAAACAGTCTTCTAGTAGAGTCTTTGGCGTAGGCCCCATCATCGGCCCAGGACTTGATACATCTGGGCTCTGCAGATCCTGTCGTACATTGGAGACAGGGGCGGAGCCAACCCCAAAAGTGAAAGAATTAATATACATATATATACCCACCGGTAGATCTTTACTTTATCCTACATCCTGTAATAAAAGAAACGTTTGATTAATATTCAGCATAATAATAAACGATACCGTACTTTTAAATGATAGCTCTTTAGCACCGGTGATTGTGGACAGTGAAGCATTTCCTTTTATACCTTGGATACCCCCATGCATGAGTGAGTTTATTAGCATTTAACTCGTGGATTGTGTTAAGTGAGCACATGCTTGATGTAACTAAATGTGGGTGACCTGTGCAGTAACAAGCAGAGTTAACGTGGGTGTAGTGTCCAGTGATGCGCTTGCATTGCGCCAACTTTCCATGCTGTTAGTATGGGTCGATGCCCTTCACTCATACATACGCTTGCTATGAGCCTAAGCGGGGTGCGCCCCCGAAGCGTACGGGCACGAGCCCTTCACTCATACATTCGCTTGCTACGAGCCCAAGCGGGGTGCGCCCCCGAAGCGTACGGGTGGCGAGCCCTTCATTCATTCATTTATTCATTAGATCATTACATATTCATTCAGTTATCTATTCATCAGAGCATGCGCGGGGAATGCCCCCAAACATACAAGCCATGTGCCTACATTCAAACATTCATTTCTTTCGTTCTTTAATTAGTTCTGCATTCATCAATACATATCATTTTGCAGACGCTTTTGTCTAAAGCGACTTAAATAGTAAAGTTCAGAAATAATAGAAGGTAGAAAAACTTAATACAGGACCTAAAGGAGATCAAAGGGAAGTTGTGTGACAGAGGAGTGAAGAAGGGGAAGAAGGAAGAGACGTTAGCAAGAAGAAAATGGTGTTAGGCGAGGGGTGCGCCCCCAAACATACGGGCCGCGGGCCCTACATTCATACACAAGGGCGTCGAGCCCAATCAAAGCATGCGTTGCTGTTAGTGAGGGCCATGGCCAAAACATGCATCTAGGTTGGGCATCGAGCCCATCATGCGCGGGGACCGCCCCCAAAGCATGCGTTGCTGTTAGTAACGGGCTGCGCGCCCTGTAAAACGCTTGGGCGGAGCGCCTGACAAGCGCGGGGTTCGACCCCTGAAAAAACATGCTGTTAGTAACATGCAATAATCCTCATGTCATGTCGTCTGGGCTGTGAGCCCAAGATAAAGAGGAGATTGTCTCCTGGCATGTGTTGATGTAAATGACCACGGGCCATAATGCATTAAGCTATAGGTATAGACATGTGATAATCAGCAGTGTTGGGAGAGCATCACAGATCGTTTTAATACTGGTTAATACTGTTAGTGAAGCATTGAAACAAAAGCAAATGATGTATAATAGATCATTTAAATCGCAGGATTGATGCACAAATTAACATACTCTAAAGTATGTAGTACTTCCACCGCCTCCAGTGTTTGCTTATAAATAATACTTACTTAGACAGTGTTGAGTGAGCTTGCTGAGCGTTCAGCAGTAGGTCCAGTTCTGGTCTAATGTGTGACAGGTGTGCTGAAATTACCCGTCTCTCAAGTAGCAAAATGGTGACGTCAGCTTCGCTGAGGATGTGGCTGCGTCGTTCCTAAAGAGAGCGACCAGCGTAGCAGGATGGAGATGGTCAGCGTTTCCTAATTGACATTTGACAGGTGAAATCTGACCACTGTTTCGCCATAGGGTAGCTATTAGGTAAAACCAAACAGAGCGCATAAAGTTTAGAAGCATTAAAGCAGATAGCTAGCCCCAGAAGTGTAAAGACAGAGATCGGAGTGCACTTTTAGCATTTTAATTGTAAAACAGGGCCCTGTTATCTGCAACAGAATGTTTCGTGAAAACAGTAATGAAGGAAGGAGTAGAGCTTAAATCAGACAGCGTGAGGCATTGAACTGATCAAATAAATATTGTCGGCGTGCGCTCGTGAAATGCCTGTGCGCTTAAATCCATAAAAGCTGCCGTATGCAGTTGAAACATAGGGAGAATATATCAGACTTGTAAATTAGATTTATTTCTGTAAATGGCAAACTATTAAATTGAGGAAGAGGATTTTTTGCAATGCCTTTGAGGAGTAAGCATATAGCTGGAAAACGAACTCGGATAATCTGACTATTACGACGTTCCTTATTAATTGGCATCAATAATTTTTTGATGAGATAAAGTTTACCAATTATGAAATTAATTTATAATTACTGATTCCCAGGTAATTAAATTGAGCAATGACATGATCGGAGTGCAGAAAGAACAACTTAAATGAGGATCGTGATCACAGCTTCGCGGTCACAATGTATTTATTAATAATTTCAGAGAAAATAAAAAGTAATGAAACGCACGCGATCACCACCGATCATTTCGTACAGAACTGAGAGGCAGATCCAGGGGCGATGGTCATAATTAATAGCCAACAGTCGGCAAACTATCGCCCTTGGAAATAAATCCCAAAACCGACAAACAGAGCGGCGCTCGCACCGAGCGCAGCCGAAGAAACGGCGCCGAGGAGAACAATGAGAAATACCGGACCACAACCAAGAAAGCGAGACTAGAAAAGCCACGAACCACACAGCAAACAGAGAAGACACAAAAGCACCCAAGCGAAACTACGAACCCAGAGACAGATAAAGATACAGATATATAGATAGTAAATAGCCCTAAGGAAATGTAGACATCCAGCAGCAACAGCACGATTCATAAGAAATAAAGAACAGTAAGAATAAAGAAACACACTATATACGGATCAAAACACAGAAGAACAGAAAAGATATAAGAAGATTAAATAGTACAGAAAAGGTAATAAGAAGATAAGTCGGGAAGCAGTTCAGCAGCAAACAGTTTTAAAACGCAGAGTAAGACATATTTCTTTAAACTAAGCTTTAACAACTTATCCATTTCACAGGTACAATAATTCATAAGAGAAACAGCAGTATCATTATCATTATTATTATTATCATCATTATTATTATTATTATTATTATTTTTTTTTTTTTAATATAAATAAATATATTTATAAATAATATTACAGTTGGACAATTTATTTTATATCAGTTCGTATTCTAGTATTATTACTTAAGAGTACTAGCATTACCAGCATTATTATCAACTATTATATATGTATTTTTCCGTGCTTATTCTATGTACAGCACACGTTGAGCTGCATTGTAATGCATGAAGGTGCTACAAAATAAAGAGTAACATCGGCATTATTATTATCATTATCACTATTACTACTATTATTACTATTACCATTATTAATACCGTAAACTAGGCAGAACAGATGTTGCCAACTGCCATCAAATAATTTACGGAGCAAAGTGCAAGGAGCAATGACATGGATCGCAAGAGACTGAAAGCACCGAGAAACACAAACATGCATATGATACAAAATATGTCGAAGAAGCGAATACGTGAAAACCCAATCATGAGTAACTGTATGTGACAGTAAGGGAGGCGAGGTCAGGGAAGAGACGGCGGAAGAATGAAGTAGTGAGCGGTAGAATGTCCGAGAAGTGCGACTGAATCAAAAAGCAGGCAGCAGCAGCGTCACGCCCCCGACGGAAGGAGTTAAAAGTCCGGAAAAATCAACAGAACAGCGAACAGAAGACAGAACAGAAAAAAAAAAGAAAAGAGGTAGAAGAGCGGCCAGCCATAAGGTCAAAAGACCGCGAAGAGGACCATCCACGCGCCGGGGGCAAACGGGCTTCGGAAGGAAGGCAAAAGAAGAACCTTACCTTGTGGGATGACAGCACGCAAGCGCGGGGAAAACCATATCAGCATCAGGAGAAACAAACGGCCTACCAAAATCCGGGCCAGGCACGGCAGTAGCTAAACAGGAGGAGGAAGAGGCCATGCAGCAGAGGACCCAGGCAGAAACACACGTGGCAGCGCAGCAGCCGATCCAGCAGAAGCGCCAGGTAGGGCAGTAGCAGCAGCAGCAGCAGCAGATCCGGCAGAAGCGCCAGGTAGGGCAGCAGCAGCAGCAGCAGCAGCAGATCCGGCAGAAGCGCCAGGTAGGGCAGTAGCAGCAGCAGCAGCAGCAGATCCGGCAGAAGCGCCAGGCAGGGCAGTAGCAGCAGTAGCAGCAGACCCGGCAGAAGCGCCAGGTAGGGCAGCAGCAGCAGCAGCAGCAGATCCGGCAGAAGCGCCAGGCAGGGCAGCAGCAGATCCGGCAGAAGTGCCAGGCAGGGCAGTAGCAGCAGCAGATCCGGCAGAAGGGCACCAGCAACGCAGGAGCAGCAGCAGCAGCAGATCCGATAGAAGCGCACCAGCCGCGCAGTAGCAGCAGCAGCAGATCCGACAGAAGCGCACCAGCAGCGCAGTAGCAGTAGCAGCAGATCCAGCAGAAGCGCACCAGCAGCGCAGTAGCGGCGAACGGACCAGGAGCGCGCAAGGCAGCACAGCAAAAGTCAAAGTTCCAGGGAGAGCGCGCCAGAAGGAGAAAGATACGGGCAGGTCCGCGCCAGCCGCAGCAGCAGCAGAGGCCAGGGGAGGCGGAGCGAAGGCAGAGGGGCCGGGTGAACCGGTGCTCAGTCGCAACTTGCCACCCTTTCGAACCGTGCTACTCTAGTACACAAATAAAAAGTAAAAACGCTAGAAAAAGCCCCATATTCAAACATGCTTCAGCAGGAATACAATGAAGCCGAAACAAAATATCGGAGGACAGTTAAGAGTAAGGAGGGAGACCACAACTTAACAGAAAACCACAAAATAAGAAAACAAACAATGGTCCCGCGCATGGGCACTGGCGCCGAGAAGCACATCTCGACGGGTTGCACAATACGACATAACACTGCGTTACAGGGAGAGGCAACCAGGAAGCAGATCCACAGCGGTCTTCGACAGCGACCAAACCAGAGTCCGAACTCCACGCCGAGACAGCGACCGCCTGAAGGACCGGGACAGCTGGGGCTCATCGCCGACAGTGGGCTGGGCCGGTGGCGGGACAGAGCAGGAGGGGGTAGAGAAGCGGGCCGCCAGCCAACGGAGCGGCGCGTGGCAATCAGATTGCGTCTTGCGTGCACCGCCGACCGGACGTGGGGAGCAGCAGCCGTCAGTAGGAGCGGGAGGCGTCCGACGACAAAGCGGCCAGCAGTAGGAGGTTAGCAACAGGAGGCCAACACGAGACGCCGGTCGGACACGCTAGAAGCGAGAACGGGACATAAGCGAGAGAACTGCGGACAACGTCAGTAAGAACGACCATCAGCGTCTGAAAGGCAGCAAAGGTACTGAATGAGTGATCTTATTTAAAGGCAGAAGGAACAGCTGATTGGATAGGTAATTAGGTGACGTAGCATTGGAGTCTTTAGTAGAACTTTCGCTGCGCTTTCATTTCTAACCTGCTGATTATTAATGTTACAGCTACTGTACATAATATAGTGTTTAGATTTTCCCGTGGTAGCCTCCCAGAAGAGCGCGCGCTCCTGCACGGAGATTTTCGTTCCTTTAAAAAAAAAAATAATAATAGTAATAATAAAATAATAAAAACTGTATTTATAAAGCACTTTTCATACATTAAAATTCTGCTCAATTTTCTGTACATACAGAGGGGTAATAAGGAAAAAAGGAGAAGGAAAAAACACAGTAAACTATGTGACTATGATATTAAAATAAATCAATTAAAATAAAAAGTAACAAAAATATAGATCACTACATATATCGATGTATAATAATACAAACACAAAATATTAAAACAAAGTTTATTAAAAAATGTCTTCAGACGCTTTTTGAAACTGTTTACTGATGCTGCTTGCCTGATCTCAACTGGTAAACTGTTTCATTTCTTTGCAGCATAAAAACAAAAAGCTGCTTCTTCTTTTCTCTTCTAATCTGTAACACTATATAAAATAATTATATTATAATGTTTTAGGATGTTTTTTTCTTTGGTCGCAAAACCCGATCTAAAAGGCAGCTGAAATGTCCGTGCAACATCGCGCGCTCTCCCGTGAGGCTTCTCGTGGCTAAAAGAACACCCACCACGGAAAAATCTGCACACTGTGCGTGCCTCGCTCTTAAGGTGCTTACACACTGCACGCGGTAGGTGCGGCGCGCTACGCTGACCCCCATAGGATTCAATAGTGTCTAGAGCGGTAGAGCGGTGCGTCGCTGCCGCGGAGCAGAGCGGAAAGCGGCGCGTTTCCCCGCCCATAACCACGCCTCCACCGCGCTACCGCTTACCGCGGGCAAAGTTCAACATGGTTCAACTTTGACCTCGCGGCAAGCGGTACCTCGGCAGAAAACGCATGACGTAAACTCACGCGACTAGAGAGAAACTGTAGTCCAAACAACAATAAACGTGCGCGAGAGACTAATAATAGCGATTAGTGAATCCCCTCAGCTGTACATCACTTCCCTACACTCATATAGAGATAACAGGAGGAAGAGAAGAATCAGAGCTTTGTTCTGAGGCTGAGAAACAGATACAGATCCACAGAGGCTGTAGAGACTCAAAACTACAAAACACCGCTCGCAGAGGTGATGGGTTTTAGAAAACTCCGCCTATTATCAGCAGGAGACGCTTGGCGTCAGCAGCAGCGCAACGCACCCGCAACTGACCAGCGTAGAGCAGAGCGGCAGCACAGCGGAATGCCGCGCGGCATACCGCGTTCAGTGTGTAAGCACCTTTACACTGCAGCTCACGCAGTTACAGCTACATTTCCTTTAAAATATTACCACTTTATTCTCGTAATATTACGATTTTAATTACGAATAGATAAAGGAGTGATAAATCAGTACTTGCCTGGATTTTTTAGGTAAAGCTGTGCAGTATCTTTAGCAGACTAGAGAGCAGACGACGATAGAAAGCTCATTACAACCAGAAGAGACTTGAGACTCGACTTGGATTCCTGACCAAAGACTTGAGATCATCTCTGATACCAACTGTAAACTCTGGAAACACAGCTAGTTATGCTGTTGCTCCTCTCACGCTGGCGGACATCACCATGCTCGTTGTCATGGTTACGAGTACACTAAGCGATACACTGTAAAAAGTGAAGCATGGAGCTGTTCATTCAAGCTAATAAATATGATTGAACACATAGTACAATTATTGACTTTATTGTGAAACTCAACCTTTTTGAATTTTGATGTGTCAATTTTGATTCAGACTAAATTAATTACAATTCTGAAGGAAATAAACCAAATGTTTTGGTTCCACTGAAATCATACTCGAAGAAAAGAGATAAGGATGTAATATTTTTAATTTGAATCAAACATGAATTGCGCATGCGCACTGTGGAGCACGGGAGAAGTTGTAGAGAAGTGCTTCAGAGCACTGAGGGAGAGAGGGAGAAAGTGCCTGAACGCGCTCGCGAGAGAAAGAATGAGAGAGGGAGAAAGTGCCTGAACGCGCTCGCGAGAGAGAGAATGAGAGAGGGAGAAAGTGCCTGAACGCGCTCGCGAGAGAGAGAATGAGAGAGGGAGAAAGTGCCTGAACGCGCTCGCGAGAGAGAGAATGAGAGAGGGAGAAAGTGCCTGAACGCGCTCGCGAGAGAGAGAATGAGAGAGGGAGAAAGTGCCTGAACGCGCTCGCAAGATAGCAACGCATGCTTATGGTATTGTGGCGTCGGGACTGGAGGGGGGGGGGGGGCGGAAGGAATTATGGGAGCTCACCCTGTTGGGGGAAGTGGGTGTTTTTCTGCGTGTTTATGTTACTGTTTATCCCAGAGTTTCATGTCATGTTTTATTAGGGCCCGAGCACCGAAGGCGCAGGCGAAGCCTGCACCGGAGGTGCAAAGCCCTATTGTTTTTGGTCCGTTTATTAGGGCCCGAGCACCGAAGGTGCAGGCGAAGCCTGCACCGGAGGTGCAAAGCCCTATTGTTTTTGGTCCGTTTATTATTAGGGCCCGAGCACCGTAGGCGTAGGCGAAGCCTGCACCGGAGGTGCAAAGCCCTATTGTTTTTGGAAGGATTATTAGGGCCCGAGCACCGAAGGCGCAGGCGAAGCCTGCACCGGAGGTGCAAAGCCCTATTGTTTTTGGTCCGTTTATTATTATTAGGGCCCGAGCACCGAAGGCGCAGGCGAAGCCTGCACCGGAGGTGCAAAGCCCTATTGTTTTTGGTCCGTTTATTATTATTAGGGCCCGAGCACCGAAGGCGCAGGCGAAGCCTGCACCGGAGGTGCAAAGCCCTATTGTTTTTGGTCCGTTTATTATTATTATTAGGGCCCGAGCACCGAAGGCGCAGGCGAAGCCTGCACCGGAGGTGCAAAGCCCTATTGTTTTTGGTCCGTTTATTATTATTATTATTCTGCCTCTTTGCGTCCATTTTTGAGGCATTTCCGATACACGAAAACTCACGCATTTTGGCACAGGCCTCAAACTCGGCGAAAATTGTAAAGTTCCATAGAGGCTGGACTTTGGCGTGTTTCAGGAGCTCTATAGCGCCACCAAACATCGGCATTGGCCGAGATGAAGTTTGTCCAACGTGCACCAACTTTGGTACGCTCATTGACCTCCTCATAAACAACAAGAATCACTTGGTTTTATTTGACTCCGCCCAACAGGAAGTCGGCCATTTTGACAGGAAGTTACGAAATAAAAAGTTTCCCGCTGGGTTTCGGAGGGGTTAAGATGTTTGAAATCTCCTAAAATTTTACAGAGCTATTTGGCTTAGGCCAAACTTTGACCTTAAGTTGGAATTTCGTAAATTCGTGTTTCATTAGCTCTCTAGCGCCACCTATTTTATATCACATTTATAAAAAGCTCTCAGCCTCTTGATAATTGGCAGATTCAATAAGTCTTTGAAATGATTTAGAAATATTTTGTCGTTTTTCTCATGTGTAGCTAGATGACTCTACAGCGCCCCCTATTTTATTTAGGCCATTAAATTAGCTGTAGCTGTCTCAAAATTTCTCCAATATTCTCGATTTTTGGCAACAACATAGAAAGTATCATCCCGCACATATTACCCATTGGCTGGTATTAGCTCCGCCCAACAGGAAGTCGGCCATTTTGAAATTTGTGGAATTTTTACACATTTTTCACGAACTCATTCAAACTCCTCCTAGAGTCTTTGTCAGTTTATCTCTAAATTGGGCGTGGGTAGGCTCCAGACATACATGGTGATAAATTGCGAAGGAATAGTCGATAGCTGAAACGATGATGTAATGGCAGGCAATTAATTTAATGGAGACGCAACACTAAACAAAAGTGAAACCATGACACGGTCATAACACAGATGATTGAAAATTCATGAAACTTGGCAAAAACACAAGAGACATCATAAGACACGTTTTTAGTATTGGTAAGACTGAATCCGCCCAACAGGAAGTCGGCCATTTTGAAATAAGTGCATTTTACACACATTTTTTGCATACTTTGTCGAACTCCTCCTAGGGAATTTATTGAATACTCTTGATATTTTTCAGTAATAAACTACTAACACACCTGATGATAAATTGCGAAGGAATAGTCGATATCTTAAACGGCGACGAAATGGCGGACAGTTGAGTTGCTGGAGATACCTCATTAAAACAGGAAGTGAATACATTCTGGTGTTGGTAGGTGTTTGAGGAGGTTAAAAAGGTTGAAAACTCTCGAAACTTTACAGGCCTGCTTGATTTAAGTGGTACTTGGATCAAAAATTCAAATTTCATATATACGTATTTCATTGGCTCTATAGCGCCACCTAGGTTTCAATGCATATTTGACATTACGGGAATGCTCAAAAACTCTTGAAAATTGTCAGATTCCATAAGATCTAAAAACACTTTACAAATATTGTGATAATTTTTTCATGTGTAGCTAGCGGACTCTATAGCGCCCCCTAATTCATTCGTTTAATAAATTAGCTGTGGATGTGTCAAAATTTGTCGAATCCTCTCAAATTTTGGTAGGAACGTAGATACTATGACTCTGCACATGTTTGCAATTGGTTTGTATTAGCTCCGCCCAACAGGAAGTTGGCCATATTGGATTTTGTAATATTTTTACACTTTTTTTCACAAACTCATTTAAACTGCTCCTAAAGTCTTTGTCAGATTACCTCTAAATTAGCTGAGAATGAACATCAGACACAGCTGATGAAAATTGCCAAAGGAATAGTTGATCGCTAAAATGGTGACGTAATGGCGAGCAATTGATTGACTAGAGACGCAACACTAAACCAAAGTGAAACCACGACACAGTCAGAACACAGATGATTGAAAATTCATGAAACTTGGCAAAAACACAAGAGACATCATTAGACACGTTTTCAGTATTTGTAGGACTGACTCCGCCCAACAGGAAGTCGGCCATTTTGAAATATCAGAATTTTACATACATTTTTTGCGTATGTTGTCAAACTACTCCTAGAAATTTTGTTGAATTCTCTTGGTATTTGGTAAAAATAAACATTGAACATATCTGATGATAAATTGTGAAGAAATAGTCGATATCTTAAATGAGGAGGGAATGGCGGACGGTTGAATTTTTTGAGATTACACATCAAAACAGGTGGTTGACACCTAGGTAATGCTAGGTGTTTTGAGGAAGTTAACAGAGAAACAGAGAAAAGCTCACAAAATTTGACCGGCCTGCTTATCTGAGGCTGTTGTTTGATCTAGAATTAGAATTTCAAATATATGTGTTTTAACAGCTCTATAGCGCCACCTGTATTTTAAATGGGTATTTCACATTTTTGGCAGGATAGAAAACTCTTGAAAATTACCACACTTAATAAGACCTCAAAATTACTTTCACCCGTTTCTCGGTTTGGCCCGGTACGATTTGCGCTGTTGTGCGAGGGCCCTACGTCCCCCTGTGACAGGGGGACAACTCGTTATTATTATTATTATTATTATTATTATTATTATTATTATTCTGCCTCTTTGCGTCCATTTTTGAGGCATTTCCGATACTCGAAAACTCACGCATTTTGGCACAGGCCTCAAACTCGGTGAAAATTGTAAAGTTCCATAGAGGCTGGACTTTGGCGTGGTTCAGGAGCTCTATAGCGCCACCAAACATCGGCATTGGCCGAGATGAAGTTTGTCCAACGTGCACCAACTTTGGTACGCTCATTGACCTCCTCATAAACAACAAGAATCACTTGGTTTTATTTGACTCCGCCCAACAGGAAGTCGGCCATTTTGACAGGAAGTTGCGAAATAAAAAGTTTCCCGCTGGGTTTCGGAGGGGTTAAGATGTTTGAAAACTCCTAAAATTTTACAGAGCTATTTAGCTTAGGACAAACTTTGACCTTCAGTTTGAATTTCGTAAATTCGTGTTTCATCAGCTCTCTAGCGCCACCTATTTTATATCACATTTATAAAAAGCTCTCAGCCTCTTGATAATTGGCAGATTCAATAAGTCTTTGAAATGATTTAGAAATATTTTGTCGTTTTTCTCATGTGTAGCTAGATGACTCTACAGCGCCCCCTATTTTATTTAGGCCATTAAATTAGCTGTAGCTGTCTCAAAATTTCTCCAATATTCTCGATTTTTGGCAACAACATAGAGAGTATCATCCCGCACATATTACCCATTGGCTGGTATTAGCTCCGCCCAACAGGAAGTCGGCCATTTTGAAATTTGTGGAATTTTTACACATTTTTCACGAACTCATTCAAACTCCTCCTAGAGTCTTTGTCAAATTACCTCTAAATTTGGTGTGGATAGGCTCCAGACATACGTGGTGATAAATTGCGAAGGAATAGTCGATAGCTTAAACGATGACGTAATGGCGGACAATTAATTTAATGGAGACGCAACACTAGACCAAAGTGAAACCATGACACGGTCATAAAACAGATGATTGAAAAATCATGAAACTTGGTAAAAACGCAAGAGACATCATAAGACACGTTTTTAGTATTGGAATGATTGACTCCGCCCAACAGGAAGTTGGCCATTTTGAAATATGTGCATTTTACACACATTTTTTGCATACTTTGTCGAACTCCTCCTAGGGAATTTGTTGAATACTCTTGATATTTGTCAGCAAAAAACTACTACCATCCATGATGATAAATTGCGAAGGAATAGTCGATATCTTAAACGAGGACGAAATGGCGGACAGTTGAACTGCTTGAGATGCCCCATTAAAACAGGAAGTGAATACATTCTGGTGTTAGTAGGTGTTTGAGGAGGTTAAAAAGGTTGAATACTCTCGAAAATTTACAGGCCTGCTTGAATTAAGCAGTACTTTCATCTGAAATTAAAATTTCTTGTATACGTATTTCATTGGCTCTATAGCGCCACCTAGGTTTCAATGCATATTTGACATTACGGGAATGCTCAAAACCTCTTGAAAATTGACAGATTGCATAAGACCTAAAAACACTTTACAAATATTTTGACAATTTTTTCATGTATAGCTAGCAGACTCTACAGCGCCCCCTAATTCGTTTGTTTAATAAATTAGCTGTGGATGTGTCAAAATTTGTCTAATCTTCTCAAATTTTGGTAGGAGTGTAGATAGTATGACCCTGCACATATTTGCAATTGGCTTGTATTAGCTCCGCCCAACAGGAAGTCGGCCATATTGGAATTTGTAATATTTTTACACATTTTTCACAAACTCATTTAAACTGCTCCTAAAGTCTTTGTCAGATTACCTCTTATTTCGCTGTAAATGAACAACAGACATATTTGATGATAACTGCCAAAGGATTAGTTGATCGGTAAAACGGTGACCCAATGGCGAGCAATTGATTCACTAGAGACGCAACACTAAACCAAAGTGAAACCATGACACGGTCAGAAAACAGATTTTTGAAAATTCATGAAACTTGGCAGAAACACAAAAGACATCATTACACACATTTTCAGCATTGGTAGGACTGACTCCGCCCAACAGGAAGTCGGCCATTTTGAAATATGTGCATTTTACACACATTTTTTACATACTTTGTCGAACTCCTCCTAGGGAATTTGTTGAATACTCTTGATATTTGTCAACAATAAACTACTAACACACCTGATGATAAATTGCGAAGGAATAGTCGATATCTTAAACGGGGACGAAATGGCAGACAGTTGAATTGCTTGAGATACCCCATTAAAACAGGAAGTGAATACATTCTTGTGTTGGTAGGTGTTTGAGGAGGTTAAAATGGATGAAAACTCACAAAACTTTACAGGCCTGCTTGTTTTACGTGGTCCTTTGGTCTGAAATTGAAATTTCATATATACGCATTTCATTGGCTCTATAGCGCCACCTAGGTTTCAATGAATATTTGACATTACGGGAATAATCAAAAACTCTTGAAAATTGTCAGATTGCATAGGACCTAAAAACACTTTACAAATATTGTGATAATTTTTTCATGTATAGCTAGCGGACTCTACAGCGCCCCCTAATTTGTTCATTTAATAAATTAGCTGTGGATGTGTCAAAATTTGTCTAATCTTCTCAAATTTTGGTAGGAGTGTAGATAGTATGACCCTGCACATATTTGCAATTGGCTTGTATTAGCTCCGCCCAACAGGAAGTCGGCCATATTGGAATTTGTAATATTTTTACACATTTTTCACAAACTCATTTAAACTGCTCCTAAAGTCTTTGTCAGATTACCTCTTATTTCGCTGTAAATGAACAACAGACATATTTGATGATAACTGCCAAAGGATTAGTTGATCGGTAAAACGGTGACCCAATGGCGAGCAATTGATTCACTAGAGACGCAACACTAAACCAAAGTGAAACCATGACACGGTCAGAAAACAGATTTTTGAAAATTCATGAAACTTGGCAAAAACACAAAAGACATCATTACACACATTTTCAGCATTGGTAGGACTGACTCCGCCCAACAGGAAGTCGGCCATTTTGAAATATCTGCATTTTACACACATTTTTTGTGTACATTGTCAAACTACTCCTAGCAAATTTGTTGAATTCTCTTGGTATTTGGTAAAAATAAACATTGAACATATCTGATGATAAATTGTGAAGGAATAGTCGATATCTCAAACGAGGACGAAATGGCAGATGGTTGAATTTGTGAGATGCCACATCAAAACAGGAGGTCAAAACCTAGGTAATGCCAGGTGTTTTGAGGAGGTTATAACGGAGAAAAACTCACAAAATTTGACCGGCCTGCTTATCTAAGGCTGTTCTTTGATGTAGAATTAGAATTTCAAATACATGTATTTTAACAGCGCTAAAGCGCCACCTGTATTTTAAATGGATATTTCACGTGTTTAACAGGATAGAAAACTCTTGAAAATTGGCACACTCAATAAGACCTTAAAATTACTTTTACCGGTTTCTCGGTTTGGCCCGGTACGATTTGCGCTGTTGTGCGAGGGCCCTACGTCCCCCTGTGACAGGGGGACAACTCGTTATTAGGGCCCGAGCACCGAAGGCGCAGGCGAAGCCTGCACCGGAGGTGCAAAGCCCTATTGTTTTTGGTCCGTTTATTATTAGGGCCCGAGCACCGAAGGCGCAGGCGAAGCCTGCACCGGAGGTGCAAAGCCCTATTGTTTTTGGTCCGTTTATTATTATTATTATTATTATTATTATTATTATTATTATTACGCTTCTTGACCCTTTCGCTCATTTTTGAGGCATTTCTGATATGGGAAAACTCACGCATTTTGGCACAGGCCTCAAACTTGGTGAAAATGTAAAAGTTCCATAGAGCATTGACATGGGCGTGGTTCAGGAGCTCCATAGCGCCCCCAAACGTCGGCATTGGCCGGGATGAAGTTTGTCCAATGTGCACCAACTTTGGTACACTCATTGACCTCCTCATAAACAACAAGAATCACTAGGTTTTATTTGACTCCGCCCAACAGGAAGTCGGCCATTTTGACAGGAAGTTGCAAAATAAAAAGTTTCCCGCTGGGTTTCGGAGTGGTTAGGATGTTTGAAAACTCCTAAAATTTTACAGAGCTATTTGGCTTAGGCCAAACTTTCATTGTAAATTAAAATTTTGTATATTCGTGTTTCATCAGCTCTCTAGCGCCACCTATTTCATATGACATTTTTGGAAAGCGCTCAGCCTCTTGATAATTGGCAGATTCAATAAGGCCTCGAAGTGACTTAGATATATATTGTCATTTTTGTCGTGCGTAGCTAGATGACTCTACAGCGCCCCCTATTTGGTTCGGCTAATAAATTAGCCGTGACCTTCTCAAAAATTCTCAGATATTCTCGATTTTTGACAGAAACATAGACAATATGATTCTGCACATATTAGCAATCGGAATGCATTAGCTCCGCCCAACAGGAAGTCGGCCATTTTGGAATTTGTGGAATTTTTACATATTTTTCACAAACTCATTCGAACTCCTCCTAGAGTCTTTGTCAGATTACCTCTAAATTGTCAGTGGATAGTCCCCAGACATACATGGTGATAAATTGCGAAGGAATAGTCGATAGCTGAAACGATGACATAATGGCAGGCAATTAATTTAATGGAGACGCAACACTAGACCAAAGTGAAACCATGACACGGTCAGAACACACATGATTGAAAATTCATGAAACTTGGCAAAAACACAAGAGACATCATAAGACACGTTTTTAGTATTGGTAAGACTGACTCCGCCCAACAGGAAGTCGGCCATTTTGAAAAAAGTGCATTTTACACACATTTTTTGCATACTTTGTCAAACTCCTCCTAGGGAATTCGTTGAATACTCTTGATATTTGTCAGTAATAAACTACTAACACACCTGATGATAAATTGTGAAGGAATAGTCGATATCTTAAACGAGGACGAAATGGCGGACAATTGAATTGCTTGAGATGCCCCGTTAAAACAGGAAGTGAATACATTCTGGTGTTAGTAGGTGTTTGAGGAGGTTAAAAAGGTTAAAAACTCTCAAAAATTTACAGGCCTGCTTGATTTAAGCAGTAGTTTGATCTGAAATTAAAATTTCATATAAACGTATTTCATTGGCTCTATAGCGCCACCTAGGTTTCAATGCATATTTGACATTACGGGAATGCTCAAAACCTCTTGAAAATTGACAGATTGCATAAGACCTAAAAACACTTTACAAATATTTTGACAATTTTTTCATGTATAGCTAGCGGACTCCACAGCGCCCCCTAATTTGTTCGTTTAATAAATTAGCTGTGGATGTGTCAAAATTTGTCTAATCTTCTCAAATTTTGGTAGGATCGTAGATAGTATGACCCTGCACATATTTGCAATTGGCTTGTATTAGCTCCGCCCCACAGGAAGTCGGCCATATTGGAATTTGTAATATTTTTACACATTTTTCACAAACTCATTTAAACTGCTCCTAAATTCTTTGTCAGATTACCTCTTATTTCGCTGTAAATGAACAACAGACATATTTGATGATAATTGCCAAAGGATTAGTTGATCGGTAAAACGGTGACCCAATGGCGAGCAATTGAGTCACTAGAGACACAACACTAAACCAAAGTGAAACCATGACACGGTCAGAAAACAGATTTTAGAAAATTCATGAAACTTGGCAAAAACACAAAAGACATCATTACACACATTTTCAGCATTGGTAGGACTGACTCCGCCCAACAGGAAGTCGGCCATTTTGAAATATCTGCATTTTACACACATTTTTTGTGTACATTGTCAAACTACTCCTAGCAAATTTTTTGAATTCTCTTGGTATTTGGTAAAAATAAACATTGAACATATCTGATGATAAATTGTGAAGGAATAGTCGATATCTCAAACGAGGACGAAATGGCAGATGGTTGAATTTGTGAGATCCCACATCAAAACAGGAGGTGAAAACCTAGGTAATGCCAGGTGTTTTGAGGAGGTTATAACGGAGAAAAACTCACAAAATTTGACCGGCCTGCTTATCTAAGGCTGTTCTTTGATGTAGAATTAGAATTTCAAATACATGTATTTTAACAGCGCTAAAGCGCCACCTGTATTTTAAATGGATATGTCACGTGTTTAACAGGATAGAAAACTCTTGAAAATTGGCACACTCAATAAGACCTTAAAATTACTTCTACCGGTTTCTCGGTTTGGCCCGGTACGATTTGCGCTGTTGTGCGAGGGCCCTACGTCCCCCTGTGACAGGGGGACAACTCGTTATTATTAGGGCCCGAGCACCGAAGGCGCAGGCGAAGCCTGCACCGGAGGTGCAAAGCCCTATTGTTTTTGGTCCGTTTATTATTATTATTATTATTATTATTACGCTTCTTGACCGTTTCGCTCATTTTTGAGGCATTTCTGATATGGGAAAACTCACGCCTTTTGGCACAGGCCTCAAACTTGGTGAAAATGTAAAAGTTCCATAGAGCATTGTCATGGGCGTGGTTCAGGAGCTCCATAGCGCCCCCAAACGTCGGCATTGGCCGGGATGAAGTTTGTCCAATGTGCACCAACTTTGGTACACTCATTGACCTCTTCATAAACAACAAGAATCACTAGGTTTTATTTGACTCCGCCCAACAGGAAGTCGGCCATTTTGACAGGAAGTTGCAAAATAAAAAGTTTCCCGCTGGGTTTCGGAGTGGTTAGGATGTTTGAAAACTACTAAAATTTTACAGAGCTATTTGGCTTAGGCCAAACTTTCACCGTAAATTAAAATTTTGTATATTCATGTTTCATCAGCTCTCTAGCGCCACCTATTTCATATGACATTTTTGGAAAGCGCTCAGCCTCTTGATAATTGGCAGATTCAATAAGGCCTCGAAGTGACTTAGATATATATTGTCATTTTTGTCGTGTGTAGCTAGATGACTCTACAGCGCCCCCTATTTGGTTCGGCTAATAAATTAGCCGTGGCCTTCTCAAAAATTCTCAGATATTCTCGATTTTTGACAGAAACATAGACAATATGATTCCGCACATATTACCAATAGGCATGCATTTGCTCCGCCCAACAGGAAGTCGGCCATATTGGAATTTGTGACATTTTTACACATTTTTCACATACTCATTCGAACTCCTCCTAGAGTCTTTGTCAGATTACCTCAAAATTGGGCGTGGATAGGCTCCAGACATAAATGGAGATAAATTGCGAAGGAATAGTCAATAGCTGAAACGGTGTCGTAATGGCGGGCAATTGATTAACTAGAGACGCAACACTAAACCAAAGTGAAACCATGACACGGTCAGAACACAGATGATTGGAAATTCCTGAAATTTGGCGAAAACACAAGAGACATCATTAGACACGTTTGCCGTATTGGTAGGACTGACTCCACCCAACAGGAAGTCGGCCATTTTGAAATATGTGCATTTTACACACATTTTTTGCATACTTTGTCGAACTCCTCCTAGGGAATTTGTTGAATACTCTTGATATTTGTCAACAATAAACTACTAACACACCTGATGATAAATTGCGAAGGAATAGTCGATATCTTAAACGGGGACGAAATGGCAGACAGTTGAATTGCTTGAGATACCCCATTAAAACAGGAAGTGAATACATTCTTGTGTTGGTAGGTGTTTGAGGAGGTTAAAATAGATGAAAACTCACAAAACTTTACAGGCCTGCTTGTTTTACGTGGTCCTTTGGTCTGAAATTGAAATTTCATATATACGCATTTCATTGGCTCTATAGCGCCACCTAGGTTTCAATGAATATTTGACATTACGGGAATAATCAAAAACGCTTGAAAATTGTCAGATTGCATAGGACCTAAAAACACATTACAAATATTGTGATAATTTTTTCATGTGTAGCTAGCTGACTCTACAGCGCCCCCTAATTTGTTCAGTTAAAAAATTAGCTCTGGATGTGTCAAAATTGGTCTAATGTTCTCCAATTTTGGTAGGAATGTAGATACCGTGACCCTGCACATATTTGCAATTGGCTTGTATTAGCTCCGCCCAACAGGAAGTCGGCCATATTGGAATTTGTAAGATTTTTACACTTTTTTCACAAACTCATTTAAACTGCTCCTAAAGTCTTTGTCAGATTACCTCTTATTTCACTGTAAATGAACAACAGACATATTTGATGAAAACTGCCAAAGGATTAGTTGATCGCTAAAACAGTGACGTAATGGCGGGCAATTGATTGACTAGAGACGCAACACTAAACCAAAGTGAAACCATGACACGGTCAGAACACAGATGATTGAAAATTCATGAAACTTGGCAAAAACACAAGAGACATCATTACACACGTTTTCAGTATTGGTAGGACTGACTCCGCCCAACAGGAAGTCTGCCATTTTGAAATATCTGCATTTTACATACATTTTTTGCGTATGTTGTCAAACTACTCCTAGAAATTTTGTTGAATTCTCTTGGTATTTGGTAAAAATAAACATTGAACATATCTGATGACAAATTGTGAAGGAATAGTCGATATCTTAAACGAGGACGAAATGACGGACGGTTGAATTTTTGAGATGCCACCTCAAAACAGGAAGTTGACACCTAGGTAATGCAAGGTGTTTTGAGGAGGTTATAACTGAGGAAAACTCACAAAATTTGACCGGCCTGCTTATCTGAGGCGGTTCTTTGATCTAGAATTAAAAATTCAAATACATGTGTTTTCACAGCTCTATAGCGCCACCTATATTTTAAATGAATATTTGACATTTTTGGCAGAATAGAAAACTCTTGAAAATTGGCACACTCAATGAGACCTCAAAATTACTTTCACCGATTTCTCGGTTTGGCCCGGTACGATTTGCGCTGGTGTGCGAGGGCCCTACGTCCCCCTGTGACAGGGGGACAACTCGTTATTATTATTATTATTATTACGCTTCTTGACCCTTTCGCTCATTTTTGAGGCATTTCTGATATGGGAAAACTCACGTATTTTGGCACAGGCCTCAAACTTGGTGAAAATGTAAAAGTTCCATAGAGCATTGAAATGGGCGTATTTCAGGAGCTCCATAGCGCCCCCAAACGTCGGCATTGGCCGGGATGAAGTTTGTCCAATGTGCACCAACTTTGGTACACTCATTGACCTCTTCATAAAGAACAAGAATCACTTGGTTTTATTTGACTCCGCCCAACAGGAAGTCGGCCATTTTGACAGGAAGTTGCAAAATAAAAAGTTTCCCGCTGGGTTTCGGAGTGGTTAGGATGTTTGAAAACTCCTAAAATTTTACAGAGCTATTTGGCTTAGGCCAAACTTTCCCTGTAAATTAAAATTTTGTATATTCGTGTTTCATCAGCTCTCTAGCGCCACCTATTTCGTATGACATTTTTGGAAAGCGCTCAGCCTCTTGATAATTGGCAGATTCAATAAGGCCTCGAAGTGACTTAGATATATATTGTCATTTTTGTCGTGTGTAGCTAGATGACTCTACAGCGCCCCCTATTTGGTTCGGCTAATAAATTAGCCGTGGCCTTCTCAAAAATTCTCAGATATTCTCGATTTTTGACAGAAACATAGACAATATGATTCTGCACATATTAGCAATCGGAATGCATTAGCTCCGCCCAACAGGAAGTCGGCCATTTTGGATTTTGTGGAATTTTTACATATTTTTCACAAACTCATTCGAACTCCTCCTAGAGTCTTTGTCAGATTACCTCTAAATTGTCAGTGGATAGTCCCCAGACATACATGGTGATAAATTGCGAAGGAATAGTCGATAGCTGAAACGATGACGTAATGGCAGGCAATTAATTTAATGGAGACGCAACACTAGACCAAAGTGAAACCATGACACAGTCATAAAACAGATTATTGAAAAATCATGAAACTTGGTAAAAACACAAGAGACATCATAAGACACGTTTTTAGTATTGGAATGATTGACTCCGCCCAACAGGAAGTCGGCCATTTTGAAATATGTGCATTTTACACACATTTTTTGCATACTTTGTCGAACTCCTCCTAGGGAATTTGTTGAATACTCTTGATATTTGTCAGTAATAAACTACTAACACACCTGATGATAAATTGCGAAGGAATAGTCGATATCTTAAACGAGGACGAAATGGCGGACAGTTGAATTGCTTGAGATGCCCCGTTAAAACAGGAAGTGAATACATTCTGGTGTTGGTAGGTGTTTGAGGAGGTTAAAAAGGATGAAAACTCTCAAAAATTTACAAGCCTGCTTGATTTAAGCAGTACTTTGATCTGAAATTAAAATTTCATATATACGTATTTCATTGGCTCTATAGCGCCACCTAGGTTTCAATGCATATTTGACATTACGGGAATGCTCAAAACCTCTTGAAAATTGACAGATTGCATAAGACCTAAAAACACTTTACAAATATTTTGACAATTTTTTCATGTATAGCTAGCCGACTCTACAGCGCCCCCTAATTGGTTAGTTTAATAAATTAGCTTTGGATGTGTCAAAATTTGTCTAATCTTCTCAAATTTTGGTAGGATCGTAGATAGTATGACCCTGCACATATTTGCAATTGGCTTGTATTAGCTCCGCCCCACAGGAAGTCGGCCATATTGGAATTTGTAATATTTTTACACATTTTTCACAAACTCATTTAAACTGCTCCTAAAGTCTTTGTCAGATTACCTCTTATTTCGCTGTAAATGAACAACAGACATATTTGATGATAATTTCCAAAGGATTAGTTGATCGGTAAAACGGTGACCCAATGGCGAGCAATTGAGTCACTAGAGACGCAACACTAAACCAAAGTGAAACCATGACACGGTCAGAAAACAGATTATTGAAAATTCATGAAACTTGGCAAAAACACAAAAGACATCATTACACACATTTTCAGCATTGGTAGGACTGACTCCGCCCAACAGGAAGTCGGCCATTTTGAAATATCTGCATTTTACACACATTTTTTGTGTACATTGTCAAACTACTCCTAGCAAATTTGTTGAATTCTCTTGGTATTTGGTAAAAATAAACATTGAACATATCTGATGATAAATTGTGAAGGAATAGTCGATATCTCAAACGAGGACGAAATGGCAGATGGTTGAATTTGTGAGATGCCACAACAAAAACGGAGGTGAAAACCTAGGTATTTCTAGGTGTTTTGAGGAGGTTATAACGAAGAAAAACTCACAAAATTTGACTGGCCTGCTTTTCTAAGGCTGTTGTTTGATGTAGAATTAGAATTTCAAATACATGTATTTTAACAGCGCTATAGCGCCACCTGTATTTTAAATGGATATTTCACATGTTTAACAGGATAGAAAACTCTTGAAAATTGGCACACTCAATAAGACCTTAAAATTACTTTTACTGGTTTCTCGGTTTGGCCCGGTACGATTTGCGCTGTTGTGCGAGGGCCCTACGTCCCCCTGTGACAGGGGGACAACTCGTTATTATTATTATTATTATTTTTATTTTTAAACTTCGCGCCCATTTTTGAGGCCTTTCTGATACTCGAAAACTCTTGAATTTTGGCACAGACATCAAAGCCGGTGAAAAATTTGAAATTTCACAGTTCCTGGGCTTGGGCGTTGATCAGGAGCTCTATAGCGCCCCCAAACGTTGCTAGTGGCCGGGATAAAGTTTGTCCAATGTGCACCAACTTTGGTACGCTCATTGACCTCATTATACCGATCAAGAATCACTTGGATTTGTTTGACTCCGCCTAACAGGAAGTCGGCCATTTTGGCAGGAAGTCGCAAAATAAAAAGTTTCCCGTGGTGTTTTGGGTGGGTTACGATGTTCGAAAACTCATAAAATTTCACAGGCATATTGGGCATAGGCTGTACTTTGATGTAAAATTGGAATTTTTCATATTCATAATTTATCAGCTCTCTAGCGCCACCTATTTTATATGACATTTACAAAAAGCTCTTAGCCTCTTCTAAATAAGCAGACCCAATAATGCCTTTAAATGATTTCGAGAAATGTAATCGTTTTTCTAATGTGGAGCTAAATGACTCTACAGCGCCCCCTATTTGGTTTAGGCTAATAAATTAGCGGTAGCTGTCTCAAATTTTCCCCAATGTTCAAGATTTTTGGTAGAAAAATAGATATTACGATGCCACACATAATACCCATTGGCATGTATTAGCTCCGCCCAACAGGAAGTCGGCCATTTTGAAAAATGTTATATTTTTACACATTTTTCACGAACTCATTCGAACTCCTCCTAGAGTCTTTGTCAGATTACAACTAAATTGTCTGTGGATAGTCTCCAGACATACGTGGTGCTAAATTGCGAAGGAATAGTCGATAGCTGAAACGATGACGTAATGGCGGGCAATTGATTTAATGGAGACACAACACTAAACCAAATAGAAACATTAGCATGGTCAGAATACAGCTGCTTGGAAATTCATGAAACTTGGCAAAAATATAAAAGACATCATTACACACGTTTTCAGTGTTGATATGATTGACTCCGCCCAACAGGAAGTCGGCCATTTTGAAAAACGTGCATTTTACACACATTTTTTGCATACTTTGTCGAACTCCTCCTAGGGAATTTGTTGAATACTCTTGATATTTGTCAACAATAAACTACTACCATCCTTGATGATAAATTGCGAAGGAATAGTCGATATCTTAAACGAGGACGAAATGGCGGACAGTTGAATTGCTTGAGATACCCCATTAAAATAGGAAGTAAATACATTCTGGTGTTAGTAGGTGTTTGAGGAGGTTAAACAGGTTGAACACTCACAAAACTTTTCAGGCCTGCTTGATTTAAGCAGTACTTTGATTAAAAATTGAAATTTCATATATACATATTTCATTGGCTCTATAGCGCCACCTAGGTTTCAATGCATATTTGACATTACGGAAATGCTCAAAAACTCTTGAAAATTGTCAGATTCCATAAGATCTAAAAAACACTTTACAAATATTGTGATAATTTTTTCATGTTTAGCTAGCGGACTCTACAGCGCCCCCTAATTCGTACGGTTAATAAATTAGCTTTGGATGTGTCAAAATTTGTCTAATCTTCTCAAATTTTGGTAGGAGCGTAGATACTATGACTTTGCACATATTTGCAATTGGTTTGTATTAGCTCCGCCCAACAGGAAGTCGGCCATTTTGAAATTTGTGTAATTTTTACAAATTTTTAACAAACTCATTTAAACTGCTCCTAAAGTCTTTGTCAGATTACCTCTAAATTAGCTGAGAATGAACATGAGACACAGTTGATGAAAATTGCCAAAGGAATAATTGATCGCTAAAACGGTGACGTAATGGCGGGCAATTGATTGACTAGAGACGCAACACTAAACCAAAGTGAAACCATGACACAGTCAGAACACAGATGATTAAAAATTCCTGAAACTTGGCAAAAACACAAGAGACATCATTAGACACGTTTTCAGTATTGGTAGGACTGACTCCGCCCAACAGGAAGTCGGCCATTTTGAAATATCTGAATTTTACATACATTTGTTGTGTATATTGTCAAACTACTCCTAGAAATTTTCTTGAATTCTCTTGGTATTTGGTAAAAATAAACATTAAACATATCTGATGATAAATTGTGAAGGAATAGTTGATATCTCAAACGAGGACGAAATGGCAGATGGTTGAATTTGTGAGATGCCACATCAAAACAGGAGGTCAAAACCTAGGTAATGCCAGGTGTTTTGAGGAGGTTATAACGGAGAAATACTCACAAAATTTGACCAGCCTGCTTATCTAAGGCTGTTGTTTGATGTAGAATTAGAATTTAAAATACATGTATTTTAACAGCGCTATAGCGCTACCCGTATTTTAAATGGATATTTCACATGTTTAACAGGATAGAAAACTCTTGAAAATTGGCACACTCAATAAGACCTTAAAATTACTTTTATCGGTTTCTAGGTTTGGCCCGGTACGATTTGCGCTGTTGTGCGAGGGCACTACGTCCCCCTGTGACAGGGGGACAACTTGTTATTAGGGCCCGAGCACCGAAGGCGCAGGCGAAGCCTGCACCGGAGGTGCAAAGCCCTATTGTTTTTGGTCCGTTTATTATTATTATTATTATTCTGCCTCTTTGCGTCCATTTTTGAGGCATTTCCGATACTCGAAAACTCACGCATTTTGGCACAGGCCTCAAGCTCGGCGAAAATTTTAAAGTTCCATAGAGGCTGGACTTTGGCGTTGTTCAGGAGCTCTATAGCGCCCCCAAACGTCGGCAGTGGCCGGGATGAAGTTTGTCCAACGTGCACCAACTTTGGTACGCTCATTGACCTCCTCATAAACAACAAGAATCACTAGGTTTTATTTGACTCCGCCCAACAGGAAGTCGGCCATTTTGACAGGAAGTTGCAAAATAAAAAGTTTCCCGCTGGGTTTCGGAGTGGTTAGGATGTTTGAAAACTCCTAAAATTTTACAGAGCTATTTGGCCTTGGCCATACTTTGACCGTAAGTTGGAATTTCGTAAATTCGTCTTTCATCAGCTCTCTAGCGCCACCTATTTTATATCATATTTATGAAAAGCTCTCAGCCTCTTGATGATTGGCAGATTCAATAAGTCTTTGAAATGATTTAGGAATATTTTGTCGTTTTTCTCATGTGTAGCTAGAGGACTCTACAGCGCCCCCTATTTTGTTTAGGCCATTAAATTAGCTGTAGCTGTCTCAAAATTTCTCCAATATTCTCGATTTTTGGCAACAACATAGAAACTATCATCCCGCACATATTACCCTTTGGCTTGTACTAGCTCCGCCCAACAGGAAGTCGGCCATTTTGAAATGTGTGGAATTTTTACACATTTTTCACGAACTCATTCAAACTCCTCCTAGAGTCTTTGTCATATTAGCTCTAAATTTGGTATGGATAGGCTCCAGATATACATGGTGATAAATTGCGAAGGAATAGTCGATAGCTGAAACGATGACGTAATGGCGGACAATTAATTTAATGGAGATGCAACACTAGACCAAAGTGAAACCATGACACAGTCATAAAACAGATTATTGAAAAATCATGAAACTTGGTAAAAACACAAGAGACATCATAAGACACATTTTTAGTATTGGAATGATTGACTCCGCCCAACAGGAAGTCGGCCATTTTGAAATATGTGCATTTTACACACATTTTTTGCATACTTTGTCGAACTCCTCCTAGGGAATTTGTTGAATACTCTTGATATTTGTCAGTAATAAACTACTAACACACCTGATGATAAATTGCGAAGGAATAGTCGATATCTTAAACGAGGACGAAATGGCGGACAGTTGAATTGCTTGAGATGCCCCGTCAAAACAGGAAGTGAATACATTCTGGTGTTAGTAGGTGTTTGAGGAGGTTAAAAAGGTTAAAAACTCTCAAAAATTTACAGGCCTGCTTGATTTAAGCAGTACTTTGATCTGAAATTAAAATTTCATATATACGTATTTCATTGGCTCTATAGCGCCACCTAGGTTTCAATGCATATTTGACATTACGGGAATGCTCAAAACCTCTTGAAAATTGACTGATTGCATAAGACCTAAAAACACTTTACAAATATTTTTACAATTTTTTCATTTATAGCTAGCGGACTCTACAGCGCCCCCTAATTGGTTCGTTTAATAAATTAGCTGTGGATGTGTCAAAATTTGTCTAATCTTCTCAAATTTTGGTAGGATCGTAGATAGTATGACCTTGCACATATTTGCAATTGGCTTGTATTAGCTCCGCCCCACAGGAAGTCGGCCATATTGGAATTTGTAATATTTTTACACTTTTTTCACAAACTCATTTAAACTGCTCCTAAAGTCTTTGTCAGATTACCTCTTATTTCGCTGTAAATGAACAACAGACATATTTGATGATAACTGCCAAAGGATTAGTTGATCGGTAAAACGGTGACCCAATGGCGAGCAATTGATTCACTAGAGACGCAACACTAAACCAATGTGAAACCATGACACGGTCAGAAAACAGATTATTGAAAATTCATGAAACTTGGCAAAAACACAAAAGACATCATTACACACATTTTCAGCATTGGTAGGACTGACTCCGCCCAACAGGAAGTCGGCCATTTTGAAATATCTGCATTTTACACACATTTTTTGTGTACATTGTCAAACTACTCCTAGCAAATTTGATGAATTCTCTTGGTATTTGGTAAAAATAAACATTGAACATATCTGATGATAAATTGTGAAGGAATAGTCGATATCTCAAACGAGGACGAAATGGCAGATGGTTGAATTTTTGAGATCCCACATCAAAACAGGAGGTGAAAACCTAGGTAATGCCAGGTGTTTTGAGGAGGTTATAACGGAGAAAAACTCACAAAATTTGACCAGCCTGCTTATCTAAGGCTGTTGTTTGATGTAGCATTAGAATTTCAAATACATGTATTTTAACAGCGCCATAGCGCCACCTGTATTTTAAATGGATATTTCACATGTTTAACAGGATAGAAAACTCTTGAAAATTGGCACACTCAATAAGACCTCAAAATTACTTTTACCGGTTTCTCGGTTTGGCCCGGTACGATTTGCGCTGTTGTGCGAGGGCCCTACGTCCCCCTGTGACAGGGGGACAACTCGTTATTATTATTATTCTGCCTCTTTGCGTCCATTTTTGAGGCATTTCCGATACTCGAAAACTCACGCATTTTGGCACAGACCTCAAGCTCGGCGAAAATTTTAAAGTTCCATAGAGGCTGGACTTTGGCGTTGTTCAGGAGCTCTATAGCGCCCCCAAACGTCGGCAGTGGCCGGGATGAAGTTTGTCCAACGTGCACCAACTTTGGTACGCTCATTGACCTCCTCATAAACAACAAGAATCACTAGGTTTTATTTGACTCCGCCCAACAGGAAGTCGGCCATTTAGACAGGAAGTTTCAAAATAAAAAGTTTCCCGCTGGGTTTCGGAGGGGTTAGGATGTTTGAAAACTCCTAAAATTTTACAGAGCTATTTGGCTTAGGCCATACTTTGACCGTAAGTTGGAATTTCGTAAATTCGTCTTTCATCAGCTCTCTAGCGCCACCTATTTTATATCATATTTATGAAAAGCTCTCAGCCTCTTGATAATTGGCAGATTCAATAAGTCTTTGAAATGATTTAGGAATATTTTGTCGTTTTTCTCATGTGTAGCTAGAGGACTCTACAGCGCCCCCTATTTTGTTTAGGCCATTAAATTAGCTGTAGCTGTCTCAAAATTTCTCCAATATTCTCGATTTTTGGCAACAACATAGAAACTATCATCCCGCACATATTACCCATTTGGTTGTACTAGCTCCGCCCAACAGGAAGTCGGCCATTTCGAAATTTGTGGAATTTTTACACATTTTTCACGAACTCATTCAAACTCCTCCTAGAGTCTTTGTCATATTACCTCTAAATTTGGTGTGGATAGGCTCCAGACATACATGGTGATAAATTGCGAAGGAATAGTCGATAGCTGAAACGATGACGTAATGGCGGACAATTAATTTAATGGAGACGCAACACTAGACCAAAGTGAAACCATGACACAGTCATAAAACAGATTATTGAAAAATCATGAAACTTGGTAAAAACACAAGAGACATCATAAGACACGTTTTTAGTATTGGAATGATTGACTCCGCCCAACAGGAAGTCGGCCATTTTGAAATATGTGCATTTTACACACATTTTTTGCATACTTTGTCGAACTCCTCCTAGGGAATTTGTTGAATACTCTTGATATTTGTCAGTAATAAACTACTAACACACCTGATGATAAATTGCGAAGGAATAGTCGATATCTTAAACGAGGACGAAATGGCGGACAGTTGAATTGCTTGAGATGCCCCGTTAAAACAGGAAGTGAATACATTCTGGTGTTAGTAGGTGTTTGAGGAGGTTAAAAAGGTTAAAAACTCTCAAAAATTTACAGGCCTGCTTGATTTAAGCAGTACTTTGATCTGAAATTAAAATTTCATATATACGTATTTCATTGGCTCTATAGCGCCACCTAGGTTTCAATGCATATTTGACATTACGGGAATGCTCAAAACCTCTTGAAAATTGACAGATTGCATAAGGCCTAAAAACACTTTACAAATATTTTGACAATTCTTTCATGTATAGCTAGCGGACTCTACAGCGCCCCCTAATTGGTTCGTTTAATAAATTAGCTGTGGTTGTGTCAAAATTTGTCTAATCTTCTCAAATTTTGGTAGGATCGTAGATAGTATGACCCTGCACATATTTGCAATTGGCTTGTATTAGCTCCGCCCCACAGGAAGTCGGCCATATTGGAATTTGTAATATTTTTACACATTTTTCACAAACTCATTTAAACTGCTCCTAAAGTCTTTGTCAGATTACCTCTTATTTCGCTGTAAATGAACAACAGACATATTTGATGATAACTGCCAAAGGATTAGTTGATCGGTAAAACGGTGACCCAATGGCGAGCAATTGATTCACTAGAGACGCAACACTAAACCAATGTGAAACCATGACACGGTCAGAAAATAGATTATTGAAAATTCATGAAACTTGGCAAAAACACAAAAGACATCATTACACACATTTTCAGCATTGGTAGGACTGACTCCGCCCAACAGGAAGTCGGCCATTTTGAAATATCTGCATTTTACATACATTTTTTTGCGTATGTTGTCAAACTACTCCTAGCTAATTTTGTTGAATTCTCTTGATATTTGGTAAAAATAAACATTGAACATATCTGATGATAAATTGTGAAGGAATAGTCGATATCTCAAACGAGGACGAAATGGCAGATGGTTGAATTTGTGAGATGCCACATCAAAACAGGAGGTGAAAACCTAGGTAATGCTAGGTGTTTTGAGGAGGTTATAACGAAGAAAAACTCACAAAATTTGACTGGCCTGCTTATCTAAGGCTGTTGTTTGATGTAGAATTAGAATTTCAAATACATGTATTTTAACAGCGCTATAGCGCCACCTGTATTTTAAATGGATATTTCACATGTTTAACAGGATAGAAAACTCTTGAAAATTGGCACACTCAATAAGACCTTAAAATTACTTTTACCGGTTTCTCGGTTTGGCCCGGTACGATTTGCGCTGTTGTGCGAGGGCCCTACGTCCCCCTGTGACAGGGGGACAACTCGTTATTATTAGGGCCCGAGCACCGAAGGCGCAGGCGAAGCCTGCACCGGAGGTGCAAAGCCCTATTGTTTTTGGTCCGTTTATTAGGGCCCGAGCACCGAAGGCGCAGGCGAAGCCTGCACCGGAGGTGCAAAGCCCTATTGTTTTTGGTCCGTTTATTATTAGGGCCCGAGCACCGAAGGCGCAGGCGAAGCCTGCACCGGAGGTGCAAAGCCCTATTGTTTTTGGTCCGTTTATTATTATTATTATTATTATTATTATTACGCTTCTTGACCCTTTCGCTCAGTTTTGAGGCATTTCTGATATGGGAAAACTCACGCATTTTGGCACAGGCCTCAAACTTGGTGAAAATGTAAAAGTTCCATAGAGCATTGACATGGGCGTGGTTCAGGAGCTCCATAGCGCCCCCAAACGTCGGCATTGGCTGGGATGAAGTTTGTCCAATGTGCACCAACTTTGGTACACTCATTGACCTCTTCATAAAGAACAAGAATCACTTGGTTTTATTTGACTCCGCCCAACAGGAAGTCGGCCATTTTGACAGGAAGTTGCAAAATAAAAAGTTTCCCGCTGGGTTTCGGAGTAGTTAGGATGTTTGAAAACTCCTAAAATTTTACAGAGCTATTTGGCTTAGGCCAAACTTTCACCGTAAATTAAAATTTTGTATATTCGTGTTTCATCAGCTCTCTAGCGCCACCTATTTCATATGACATTTTTGGAAAGTGCTCAGCCTCTTGATAATTGGCAGATTCAATAAGGCCTCGAAGTGACTTAGATATATGTTGTCATTTTTGTCGTGTGTAGCTAGATGACTCTACAGCGCCCCCTATTTGGTTCGGCTAATAAATTAGCCGTGGCCTTCTCAAAAATTCTCAGATATTCTCGATATTTGACAGAAACATAGACAATATGATTCTGCACATATTAGCCATTGGAATGCATTAGCTCCGCCCAACAGGAAGTCGGCCATTTTGGAATTTGTGGAATTTTGACATATTTTTCACAAACTCATTCGAACTCCTCCTAGAGTCTTTGTCAGATTACTTCTAAATTGTCAGTGGATAGTCCCCAGACATACATGGTGATAAATTGCGAAGGAATAGTCGATAGCTGAAACGATGACGTGATGGCAGGCAATTAATTTAATGGAGACGCAACACTAGACCAAAGTGAAACCATGACACGGTCAGAACACACATGATTGAAAATTCATGAAACTTGGCAAAAACACAAGAGACATCATAAGACACGTTTTTAGTATCGGTAAGACTGACTCCGCCCAACAGGAAGTGGGCAATTTTGAAAAAAGTGCATTTTACACACATTTTTTGCATACTTTGTCGAACTCCTCCTAGGGAATTTGTTGAATACTCTTGATATTTGTCATCAAAAAACTACTAATGATGATAAATTGCGAAGGAATAGTCGATATCTTAAACGAGGACGAAATGGCGGACAGTTGAACTGCTAGAGATGCCCCATTAAAACAGGAAGTGAATACATTCTGGTGTTTGAGGAGGTTAAAAAGGTTGAAAACTCTCGAAAATTCACAGGCCTGCTTGAATTAAGCAGTACTTTCATCTGAAATTAAAATTTCTTGTATACGTATTTCATTGGCTCTATAGCGCCACCTAGGTTTCAATGCATATTTGACATTACGGGAATGCTCAAAACCTCTTGAAAATTGACAGATTGCATAAGACCTAAAAACACTTTACAAATATTTTGACAATGTTTTCATGTATAGCTAGCAGACTCTACAGCGCCCCCTAATTCGTTTGTTTAATAAATTAGCTGTGGATGTGTCAAAATTTGTCTAATCTTCTCAAATTTTGGTAGGATCGTAGATAGTATGACCCTGCACATATTTGCAATTGGCTTGTATTAGCTCCGCCCAACAGGAAGTCGGCCATATTGGAATTTGTAATATTTTTACAAATTTTTCACAAACTAATTTAAACTGCTCCTAAAGTCTTTGTCAGATTACCTCTTATTTCGCTGTAAATGAACAACAGACATATTTGATGATAATTGCCAAAGGATTAGTTGATCGGTAAAACGGTGACCCAATGGCGAGCAATTGAGTCACTAGAGACGCAACACTAAACCAAAGTGAAACCATGACATGGTCAGAAAACAGATTATTGAAAATTCATGAAACTTGGCAAAAACACAAAAGACATCATTACACACATTTTCAGCATTGGTAGGACTGACTCCGCCCAACAGGAAGTCGGCCATTTTGAAATATCTGCATTTTACACACATTTTTGTGTACATTGTCAAACTACTCCTAGCAAATTTGATGAATTCTCTTGGTATTTGGTAAAAATAAACATTGAACATATCTGATGATAAATTGTGAAGGAATAGTCGATATCTCAAACGAGGACGAAATGGCAGATGGTTGAATTTTTGAGATCCCACATCAAAACAGGAGGTGAAAACCTAGGTAATGCCAGGTGTTTTGAGGAGGTTATAACGGAGAAAAACTCACAAAATTTGACCAGCCTGCTTATCTAAGGCTGTTCTTTGATGTAGAATTAGAATTTCAAATACATGTATTTTAACAGCGCCATAGTGCCACCTGTATTTTAAATGGATATTTCACATGTTTAACAGGATAGAAAACTCTTGAAAATTGGCACACTCAATAAGACCTTAAAATTACTTTTACCGGTTTCTAGGTTTGGCCCGGTACGATTTGCGCTGTTCTGCGAGGGCCCTACGTCCCCCTGTGACAGGGGGACAACTCGTTATTATTAGGGCCCGAGCACCGAAGGCGCAGGCGAAGCCTGCACCGGAGGTGCAAAGCCCTATTGTTTTTGGTCCGTTTATTATTATAATTATTAGGGCCCGAGCACCGAAGGTGCAGGCGAAGCCTGCACCGGAGGTGCAAAGCCCTATTGTTTTTGGTCCGTTTATTATTATTATTATTATTATTACGCTTCTTGACCCTTTCGCTCATTTTTGAGGCATTTCTGATACTGGAAAACTCACTCATTTTGGCACAGGCCTCAAACTTGGCGAAAATGTTAAAGTTCCATAGAGCATTGGCATGGGCGTGGTTCAGGAGCTCCATAGCGCCCCCAAACGTCGGCATTGGCCGGGATGAAGTTTGTCCAATGTGCACCAACTTTGGTATGCTCATTGACCTCCTCATAAAGAACAAGGATCACTTGGATTTATTTGACTCCGCCCAACAGGAAGTCGGCCATTTTGACATGAATTCGCAAAATAAAATGTTTCCCGTGGTGTTTTGGGGGGGTTATGATGTTCGAAAACTCATACATTTTGACATGCCTATTTTACTCAGGCCGTACTTTGATAATCAACTCGAATTTTGTACATTCAGTTTTAATTAGCTCTCTAGCGCCACCTATTTCATATGACATTTTTGGAAAGCCCTCAGCCTCTTGATAATTAGCAGATTCAATAAGGCCTCGAAATGATTGAGATATATATTGTCATTTTTGTCGTGTGTAGCTAGATGACTCTACAGCGCCCCCTATTTGGTTCGACTAATAAATTAGCCGTGGCCTTCTCAAAAATTCTCTGATATTCTTGATATTTGGTAGAAACATACAAAATATGATTCCGCACATATTACCAATTGGCATGCATTAGCCACGCCCAACAGGAAGTCGGCCATTTTGGAATTTGTGAAATTTTTACACATTTTTCACATACTCATTCAAACTCCTCCTAGAGTTTTCGTCAGATTACCTCAAAATTGGGTTTGTATAGTCTCCAGACATACTTGGTGCTAAATTGCGAAGGAATAGTCGATAGCTTAAACAATTACAAAATGGCGGGCAATTGATTTAATGGAGACGCAACACTAGCCCAAATAGAAACATTAGCATGGTCAGAACACAGGTGTTTGAAAAATCATGAAACTTTACAGAAACATAATAGACATCATTACACACATTGTCACCATGGGTATCATTGACTCCGCCCAACAGGAAGTCGGCCATTTTGAAAAACGTGCATTTTACACACATTTTTTGCATACTTTGTCGAACTCCTCCTAGGGAATTTGTTGAATACTCTTGATATTTGTCAGCAATAAACTACTACCATCTGTGATGATAAATTGCGAAGGAATAGTCGATATCTTAAACGAGGACGAAATGGCGGACAGTTGAATTGCTGGAGATACCCCATTAAAATAGGAAGTAAATACATTCTGGTGTTGGTAGGTGTTTGAGGAGGTTAAACAGGTTGAACACTCACGAAACTTTACAGGCCTGCTTGATTTAAGCGGTCCTTTGATTAAAAATTGAAATTTCATATATACATATTTCATTGGCTCTATAGCGCCACCTAGGTTTCAATGCATATTTGACATTACGGAAATGCTCAAAAACTCTTGAAAACGGTCAGATTCCATAAGATCTAAAAACACTTTACAAATATTGTGATAATTTTTTCATGTGTAGCTAGCGGACTCTATAGCGCCCCCTAATTCATTCGTTTAATAAATTAGCTGTGGATGTGTCACAATTTGTCTAATCTTCTCAAATTTTGGTAGGAGCGTAGATACTATGACTCTGCACATATTTGCAATTGGTTTGTATTAGCTCCCCCCAACAGGAAGTCGGCCATATTGGATTTTGTAATTTTTTTACACTTTTTTTCACAAACTCATTTAAACTGCTCCTAAAGTCTTTGTCAGATTACCTCTAAATTAGCTGAGAATGAACATCAGACAAAGTTGATGAAAATTGGCAAAGGAATAGTTGATCGCTAAAACGGTGACGTAATGGCGAGCAATTGATTGACAAGAGACGCAACACTAAACCAAAGTGAAACCATGACACAGTCAGAACACAGATGATTAAAAATTCATGAAACTTGGCAAAAACACAAGAGACATCATTAGACACGTTTTCATTATTGGTAGGACTGACTCCGCCCAACAGGAAGTCGGCCATTTTGAAATATCTGAATTCTACATACATTTTTTGCGTATGTTGTCAAACTACTCCTAGAAAATTTAATGAATTCTCTTGGTATTTGGTAAAAATAAACATTGAACATATCTGATGATAAATTGTGAAGGAATAATCGATATCTCAAACGACACATCAAAACAGGTGGTTGACACCTAGGTAATGCTAGGTGTTTTGAGGAAGTTATAACAGAGAAAAGCTCACAAAATTTGACCGGCCTGCTTATCTGAGGCTGTTCTTTGATGTAGGATTAAAATTTAAAATACATGTGCTTTCACAGCTCTATACCGCCACCTATATTTTAAATGAATATTTGACAGGATAGAAAACTGTTGAAAATTGCCACACTTAATAAGCCCCTAAAATTACTTGCACCGGTTTCTCGGTCTGGCCCGGTACGATTTGCGCTGTTATGCGAGGGCCCGAGCACCGAAGGCGCAGGCGAAGCCTGCACCGGAGGTGCAAAGCCCTATTGTTTTTGGTCCGTTTATTATTATTATTATTATTATTATTAGGGCCCGAGCACCGAAGGCGCAGGCGAAGCCTGCACCGGAGGTGCAAAGCCCTATTGTTTTTGGTCCGTTTATTATTATTATTATTATTATTATTATTATTATTATTACGCTTCTTGACCCTTTCGCTCATTTTTGAGGCATTTCTGATATGGGAAAACTCACGTATTTTGGCACAGGCCTCAAACTTGGTGAAAATGTAAAAGTTCCATAGAGCATTGACATGGGCGTGGTTCAGGAGCTCCATAGCGCCCCCAAACGTCGGCATTGGCTGGGATGAAGTTTGTCCAATGTGCACCAACTTTGGTACACTTATTGACCTCTTCATAAAGAACAAGAATCACTTGGTTTTATTTGACTCCGCCCAACAGGAAGTCGGCCATTTTGACAGGAAGTTGCAAAATAAAAAGTTTCCCGCTGGGTTTCGGAGTGGTTAGGATGTTTGAAAACTCCTAAAATTTTACAGAGCTATTTGGCTTAGGCCAAACTTTCACCGTAAATTAAAATTTTGTATATTCGTGTTTCATCAGCTCTCTAGCGCCACCTATTTCGTATGACATTTTTGGAAAGCGCTCAGCCTCTTGATAATTGGCAGATTCAATAAGTTCTCGAAGTGACTTAGATATATATTGTCATTTTTGTCGTGTGTAGCTAGATGACTCTACAGCGCCCCCTATTTGGTTCGGCTAATAAATTAGCCGTGGCCTTCTCAAAAATTCTCAGATATTCTCGATTTTTGACAGAAACATAGACAATATGATTCTGCACATATTAGCAATCGGAATGCATTAGCTCCGCCCAACAGGAAGTCGGCCATTTTGGAATTTGTGGAATTTTTACATATTTTTCACAAACTCATTCGAACTCCTCCTAGAGTCTTTGTCAGATTACCTCTAAATTGTCAGTGGATAGTCCCCAGACATACATGGTGATAAATTGCGAAGGAATAGTCGATAGCTGAAACGATGACGTAATGGCAGGCAATTAATTTAATGGAGACGCAACACTAGACCAAAGTGAAACCATGACACAGTCATAAAACAGATTATTGAAAAATCATGAAACTTGGTAAAAACACAAGAGACATCATAAGACACGTTTTTAGTATTGGAATGATTGACTCCGCCCAACAGGAAGTCGGCCATTTTAAAATATGTGCATTTTACACACATTTTTTGCATACTTTGTCGAACTCCTCCTAGGGAATTTGTTGAATACTCTTGATATTTGTCAGTAATAAACTACTAACACACCTGATGATAAATTGCGAAGGAATAGTCGATATCTTAAATGAGGACGAAATGGCGGACAGTTGAATTGCTTGAGATGCCCCGTTAAAACAGGAAGTGAATACATTCTGGTGTTAGTAGGTGTTTGAGGAGGTTAAAAAGGTTAAAAACTCTCAAAAATTTACAGGCCTGCTTGATTTAAGCAGTACTTTGATCTGAAATTAAAATTTCATATATACGTATTTCATTGGCTCTATAGCGCCACCTAGGTTTCAATGCATATTTGACATTACGGGAATGCTCAAAACCTCTTGAAAATTGACAGATTGCATAAGACCTAAAAACACTTTACAAATATTTTGACAATTTTTTCATGTATAGCTAGCGGACTCTACAGCGCCCCCTAATTTGTTCGTTTAATAAATTAGCTGTGGATGTGTCAAAATTTGTCTAATCTTCTCAAATTTTGGTAGGATCGTAGATAGTATGACCCTGCACATATTTGCAATTGGCTTGTATTAGCTCCGCCCCACAGAAAGTCGGCCATATTGGAATTTGTAATATTTTTACACATTTTTCACAAACTCATTTAAACTGCTCCTAAAGTCTTTGTCAGATTACCTCTTATTTCGCTGTAAATGAACAACAGACATATTTGATGATAACTGCCAAAGGATTAGTTGATCGGTAAAACGGTGACCCAATGGCGAGCAATTGATTCACTAGAGACGCAACACTAAACCAATGTGAAACCATGACACGGTCAGAAAACAGATTATTGAAAATTCATGAAACTTGGCAAAAACACAAAAGACATCATTACACACATTTTCAGCATTGGTAGGACTGACTCCGCCCAACAGGAAGTCGGCCATTTTGAAATATCTGCATTTTACAAATTTTTTTGCGTATGTTGTCAAACTACTCCTAGCAAATTTTGTTGAATTCTCTTGATATTTGGTAAAAATAAACATTGAACATATCTGATGATAAATTGTGAAGGAATAGTCGATATCTCAAACGAGGACGAAATGGCAGATGGTTGAATTTGTGAGATGCCACATCAAAACAGGAGGTGAAAACCTAGGTAATGCTAGGTGTTTTGAGGAGGTTATAACGAAGAAAAACTCACAAAATTTGACCGGCCTGCTTATCTAAGGCTGTTGTTTGATGTAGAATTAGAATTTCAAATAAATGTATTTTAACAGCGCTATAGCGCCACCTGTATTTTAAATGGATATTTCACATGTTTAACAGGATAGAAAACTCTTGAAAATTGGCACACTCAATAAGACCTTAAAATTACTTTTACAGGTTTCTCGGTTTGGCCCGGTACGATTTGCGCTGTTGTGCGAGGGCCCTACGTCCCCCTGTGACAGGGGGACAACTCGTTATTATTATTATTACGCTTCTTGACCATTTCGCTCATTTTTGAGGCATTTCTGATATGGGAAAACTCACGCATTTTGGCACAGGCCTCAAACTTGGTGAAAATGTAAAAGTTCCATAGAGCATTGACATGGGCGTGGTTCAGGAGCTCCATAGCGCCCCCAAACGTCGGCATTGGCCGGGATGAAGTTTGTCCAATGTGCACCAACTTTGGTACACTCATTGACCTTTTCATAAACAACAAGAATCACTAGGTTTTATTTGACTCCACCCAACAGGAAGTCGGCCATTTTGACAGGAAGTTGCAAAATAAAAAGTTTCCCGCTGGGTTTCGGAGTGGTTAGGATGTTTGAAAACTCCTAAAATTTTACAGAGCTATTTGGCTTAGGCCAAACTTTCACCGTAAATTAAAATTTTGTATATTCGTGTTTCATCAGCTCTCTAGCGCCACCTATTTCATATGACATTTTTGGAAAGCGCTCAGCCTCTTGATAATTGGCAGATTCAATAAGGCCTGGAAGTGACTTAGATATATATTGTCATTTTTGTCGTGTGTAGCTAGATGACTCTACAGCGCCCCCTATTTGGTTCGGCTAATAAATTAGCCGTGGCCTTCTCAAAAATTCTCAGATATTCTCGATTTTTGACAGAAACATAGACAAAATGATTCTGCACATATTAGCAATCGGAATGCATTAGCTCCGCCCAACAGGAAGTCGGCCATTTTGGAATTTGTGGAATTTTTACATATTTTTCACAAACTCATTCGAACTCCTCCTAGAGTCTTTGTCAGATTACCTCTAAATTGTCAGTGGATAGTCCCCAGACATACATGGTGATAAATTGCGAAGGAATAGTCGATAGCTGAAACGATGACGTAATGGCTGGCAATTAATTTAATGGAGACGCAACACTAGACCAAAGTGAAACCATGACACGGTCAGAACACACATGATTGAAAATTCATGAAACTTGGTAAAAACACAAGAGACATCATAAGACACGTTTTTAGTATTGGTAAGACTGACTCCGCCCAACAGGAAGTCGGCCATTTTGAAAAAAGTGCATTTTACACACATTTTTTGCATACTTTGTCAAACTCCTCCTAGGGAATTCGTTGAATACTCTCGATATTTGTCAGCAATAAACTACTAACAGACCTGATGATAAATTGCGAAGGAATAGTCGATATCTTAAACGAGGACGAAATGGCGGACAGTTGAGTTGCTGGAGATACCCCTTTAAAACAGGAAGTGAATACATTCTGGTGTTGGTAGGTGTTTGAGGAGGTTAAAAAGTATGAAAACTCACAAAACTTTACAGGCCTGCTTGTTTTACGTGGTCCTTTGGTCTGAAATTGAAATTTCATATATACGCATTTCATTGGCTCTATAGCGCCACCTAGGTTTCAATGCATATTTGACATTACGGGAATGCTCAAAACCTCTTGAAAATTGACAGATTGCATAAGACCTAAAAACACTTTACAAATATTTGGACAATTTTTTCATGTATAGCTAGCAGACTCTACAGCGCCCCCTAATTCGTTTGTTTAATAAATTAGCTGTGGATGTGTCAAAATTTGTCTAATCTTCTCAAATTTGGGTAGGATCGTAGATAGTATGACCCTGCACATATTTGCAATTGGCTTGTATTAGCTCCGCCCAACAGGAAGTCGGCCATATTGGAATTTGTAATATTTTTACAAATTTTTCACAAACTAATTTAAACTGCTCCTAAAGTCTTTGTCAGATTACCTCTTATTTTGCTGTAAATGAACAGCAGACATATTTGATGATAATTGCCAAAGGATTATTTGATCGGTAAAACGGTGACCCAATGGCGAGCAATTGAGTCACTAGAGACGCAACACTAAACCAAAGTGAAACCATGACATGGTCAGAAAACAGATTATTGAAAATTCATGAAACTTGGCAAAAACACAAAAGACATCATTACACACATTTTCAGCATTGGTAGGACTGACTCCGCCCAACAGGAAGTCGGCCATTTTGAAATATCTGCATTTTACACACATTTTTTGTGTACATTGTCAAACTACTCCTAGCAAATTTGATGAATTCTCTTGGTATTTGGTAAAAATAAACATTGAACATATCTGATGATAAATTGTGAAGGAATAGTCGATATCTTAAACGAGGACGAAATGACGGACGGTTGAATTTTTGAGATGCCACCTCAAAACAGGAAGTTGACACCTAGGTAATGCAAGGTGTTTTGAGGAGGTTATAACTGAGGAAAACTCACAAAATTTGACCGGCCTGCTTATCTGAGGCGGTTCTTTGATCTAGAATTAAAAATTCAAATACATGTGTTTTCACAGCTCTATAGCGCCACCTATATTTTAAATGAATATTTGACATTTTTGGCAGAATAGAAAACTCTTGAAAATTGGCACACTCAATGAGACCTCAAAATTACTTTCACCGGTTTCTCGGTTTGGCCCGGTACGATTTGCGCTGGTGTGCGAGGGCCCTACGTCCCCCTGTGACAGGGGGACAACTCGTTATTATTATTATTATTATTATTACGCTTCTTGACCCTTTCGCTCATTTTTGAGGCATTTCTGATATGGGAAAACTCACGTATTTTGGCACAGGCCTCAAACTTGGTGAAAATGTAAAAGTTCCATAGAGCATTGTCATGGGCGTGGTTCAGGAGCTCCATAGCGCCCCCAAACGTCGGCATTGGCCGGGATGAAGTTTGTCCAATGTGCACCAACTTTGGTACACTCATTGACCTCTTCATAAAGAACAAGAATCACTTGGTTTTATTTGACTCCGCCCAACAGGAAGTCAGCCATTTTGACAGGAAGTTGCAAAATAAAAAGTTTCCCGCTGGGTTTCGGAGTGGTTAGGATGTTTGAAAACTCCTAAAATTTTACAGAGCTATTTGGCTTAGGCCAAACTTTCATCGTAAATTAAAATTTTGTATATTCGTGTTTCATCAGCTCTCTAGCGCCACCTATTTCGTATGACATTTTTGGAAAGCGCTCAGCCTCTTGATAATTGGCAGATTCAATAAGGCCTCGAAGTGACTTAGATATATATTGTCATTTTTGTCGTGTGTAGCTAGATGACTCTACAGCGCCCCCTATTTGGTTCGGCTAATAAATTAGCCGTGGCCTTCTCAAAAATTCTCAGATATTCTCGATTTTTGACAGAAACATAGACAATATGATTCTGCACATATTAGCAATCGGAATGCATTAGCTCCGCCCAACAGGAAGTCGGCCATTTTGGAATTTGTGGAATTTTTACATATTTTTCACAAACTCATTCGAACTCCTCCTAGAGTCTTTGTCAGATTACCTCTAAATTGTCAGTGGATAGTCCCCAGACATACATGGTGATAAATTGCGAAGGAATAGTCGATAGCTGAAACGATGACGTAATGGCAGGCAATTAATTTAATTGAGACGCAACACTAGACCAAAGTGAAACCATGACACAGTCATAAAACAGATTATTGAAAAATCATGAAACTTGGTAAAAACACAAGAGACATCATAAGACACGTTTTTAGTATTGGAATGATTGACTCCGCCCAACAGGAAGTCGGCCATTTTGAAATATGTGCATTTTACACACATTTTTTGCATACTTTGTCAAACTCCTCCTAGGGAATTTGTTGAATACTCTTGATATTTGTCAGTAATAAACTACTAACACACCTGATGATAAATTGCGAAGGAATAGTCGATATCTTAAACGAGGACGAAATGGCGGACAGTTGAATTGCTTGAGATGCCCCGTTAAAACAGGATGTGAATACATTCTGGTGTTGGTAGGTGTTTGAGGAGGTTAAAAAGGATGAAAACTCTCAAAAATTTACAGGCCTGCTTGATTTAAGCAGTACTTTGATCTGAAATTAAAATTTCATATATACGTATTTCATTGGCTCTATAGCGCCACCTAGGTTTCAATGCATATTTGACATTACGGGAATGCTCAAAACCTCTTGAAAATTGACAGATTGCATAAGACCTAAAAACACTTTACAAATATTTTGACAATTTTTTCATGTATAGCTAGCGGACTCTACAGCGCCCCCTAATTGGTTTGTTTAATAAATTAGCTGTGGATGTGTCAAAATTTGTCTAATCTTCTCAAATTTTGGTAGGATCGTAGATAGTATGACCCTGCACATATTTGCAATTGGCTTGTATTAGCTCCGCCCCACAGGAAGTCGGCCATATTGGAATTTGTAATATTTTTACACATTTTTCACAAACTCATTTAAACTGCTCCTAAAGTCTTTGTCAGATTACCTCTTATTTCGCTGTAAATGAACAACAGACATATTTGATGATAATTTCCAAAGGATTAGTTGATCGGTAAAACGGTGACCCAATGGCGAGCAATTGAGTCACTAGAGACGCAACACTAAACCAAAGTGAAACCATGACACGGTCAGAAAACAGATTATTGAAAATTCATGAAACTTGGCAAAAACACAAAAGACATCATTACACACATTTTCAGCATTGGTAGGACTGACTCCGCCCAACAGGAAGTCGGCCATTTTGAAATATCTGCATTTTACACACATTTTTTGTGTACATTGTCAAACTACTCCTAGCAAATTTGATGAATTCTCTTGGTATTTGGTAAAAATAAACATTGAACATATCTGATGATAAATTGTGAAGGAATAGTCGATATCTCAAACGAGGACGAAATGGCAGATGGTTGAATTTTTGAGATCCCACATCAAAACAGGAGGTGAAAACCTAGGTAATGCCAGGTGTTTTGAGGAGGTTATAACGGAGAAAAACTCACAAAATTTGACCAGCCTGCTTATCTAAGGCTGTTGTTTGATGTAGAATTAGAATTTCAAATACATGTATTTTAACAGCGCCATAGCGCCACCTGTATTTTAAATGGATATTTCACATGTTTAACAGGATAGAAAACTCTTGAAAATTGGCACACTCAATAAGACCTCAAAATTACTTTTACCGGTTTCTCGGTTTGGCCCGGTACGATTTGCGCTGTTGTGCGAGGGCCCTACGTCCCCCTGTGACAGGGGGACAACTCGTTATTATTATTAGGGCCCGAGCACCGAAGGCGCAGGCGGAGCCTGCACCGGAGGTGCAAAGCCCTATTGTTTTTGGAAGGATTATTATTATTATTATTATTATTATTCCGGACATTTTCGCCCATTTTTGAGGCATTTCCGATACTCGAAAACTCATACAAATTGGCATAGGCCTCAAACTCGGCGAAAATTTTAAAATTCCATAGAGGCTGGACTTTGGCGTGGTTCAGGAGCTCTATAGCGCCCCCAAACGTCGGCAGTGGCTGGGATGAAGTTTGTCCAATGTACACCAACTTTGGTACGCTCATTGACCTCCTCATAAAGAACAAGGATCACTTGGTTTTATTTGACTCCGCCCAACAGGAAGTCGGCCATTTTGACAGGAAGTTGCAAAATAAAAAGTTTCCGGCTAAGTTTCGGAGGGGTTAAGATGTTTGAAAACTCCTAAAATTTTACAGAGCTATTTGGCTTAGGCCAAACTTTGACCTTAAGTTGGAATTTCGTAAATTCGTGTTTCATCAGCTCTCTAGCGCCACCTATTTTATCTCACATTTATAAAAAGCTCTCAGCCTCTTGATGATTGGCAGATTCAATAAGTCCTTGAAATGATTTAGAAATATTTTGTCGTTTTTCTCATGTGTAGCTAGAGGACTCTACAGCGCCCCCTATATTGTTTATTCCATTAAATTAGCTGTAGCTGTCTCAAAATTTCTCCAATGTTCTCGATTTTTGGCAACAACATAGAAAGTATCATCCCGCACATATTACCCATTGGCTGGTATTAGCTCCGCCCAACAGGAAGTCGGCCATTTTGAAATTTGTGGAATTTTTACACATTTTTGACGAACTCATTCGAACTCCTCCTAGAGTCTTTGTCAGATTATCTCTAAATTGGGCGTGGATAGGCTCCAGACATACATGGTGATAAATTGCGAAGGAATAGTCGATAGCTGAAACGATGGCGTAATGGCAGGCAATTAATTTAATGGAGACGCAACACTAGACCAAAGTGAAACCATGACACGATCATAACACAGATGATTGAAAATTCATGAAACTTTACAGAAACATAATAGACATCATAAGAAACGTTTTTAGTATTGGTAAGACTGACTCCGCCCAACAGGAAGTGGGCCATTTTGAAAAAAGTGCATTTTACACACATTTTTTGCATACTTTGTCAAACTCCTCCTAGGGAATTTGTTGAATACTCTTGATATTTGTCAGTAATAAACTACTAACACACCTGATGATAAATTGCGAAGGAATAGTCGATATCTTAAACAGGGACGAAATGGCGGACAGTTGAATTGCTGGAGATACCCCATTAAAACAGGAAGTGAATACATTCTGGTGTTGGTAGGTGTTTGAGGAGGTTTAAAAGGTTGAACACTCACGAAACTTTACAGGCCTGCTTGACTTAAGTGGTTCTTGGATCAAAAACTGAAATTTCATATATACATATTTCATTGGCTCTATAGCGCCACCTAGGTTTCAATGCATATTTGACATTACGGAAATGCTCAAAAACTCTTGAAAACTGTCAGATTCCATAAGATCTAAAAACACTTTACAAAAATTGTGATAATTTTTTCATGTGTAGCTAGCGGACTCTATAGCGCCCCCTAATTCATTCGTTTAATAAATTAGCTGTGGATGTGTCACAATTTGTCTAATCTTCTCAAATTTTGGTAGGAGCGTAGATACTATGACTCTGCACATATTTGCAATTGGTTTGTATTAGCTCCGCCCAACAGGAAGTCGGCCATATTGGATTTTGTAATTTTTTTACACTTTTTTTCACAAACTCATTTAAACTGCTCCTAAAGTCTTTGTCAGATTACCTCTAAATTAGCTGAGAATGAACATCAGACACAGTTGATGAAAATTGCCAAAGGATTAGTTGATCGCTAAAACGGTGACGTAATGGCGAGCAATTGATTGACTAGAGACACAACACTAAACCAAAGTGAAACCATGACACAGTCAGAACACAGATGATTAAAAATTCATGAAACTTGGCAAAAACACAAGAGACATCATTAGACACGTTTTCAGTATTGGTAGGACTGACTCCGCCCAACAGGAAGTCGGCCATTTTGAAATATCTGAATTTTACATACATTTGTTGTGTATATTGTCAAACTACTCCTAGAAATTTTCTTGAATTCTCTTGGTATTTGGTAAAAATAAACAATAAACATATCTGATGATAAAATGTGAAGGAATAGTCGATATCTCAAACGAGGACGAAATGGCTGATGGTTGAATTTGTGAGATGCCACATCAAAACAGGAGGTCAAAACCTAGGTAATGCCAGGTGTTTTGAGGAGGTTATAACGGAGAAAAACTCACAAAATTTGACCGGCCTGCTTATCTGAGGCTGTTGTTTGATGTAGAATTAGAATTTCAAATACATGTATTTTAACAGCGCTATAGCGCCACCTGTATTTTAAATGGATATTTCACATGTTTAACAGGATAGAAAACTCTTGAAAATTGGCACACTCAATAAGACCTTAAAATTACTTTTACCGGTTTCTCGGTTTGGCCCGGTACGATTTGCGCTGTTGTGCGAGGGCCCTACGTCCCCCTGTGACAGGGGGACAACTCGTTATTATTATTTTTATTTTTAAACTTCGCGCCCATTTTTGAGGCCTTTCTGATACTCGAAAACTCTTGAATTTTGGCACAGACATCAAAGCCGGTGAAAATTTTGAAATTTCACAGTTCCTGGGCTTGGGCGTTGATCAGGAGCTCTATAGCGCCCCCAAACGTTGCTAGTGGCCGGGATAAAGTTTGTCCAATGTGCACCAACTTTGGTACGCTCATTGACCTCATTATACCGATCAAGAATCACTTGGATTTATTTGACTCCGCCTAACAGGAAGTCTGCCATTTTGGCAGGAAATCGCAAAATAAAAAGTTTCCCGTGGTGTTTTGGGTGGGTTACGATGTTCGAAAACTCATAAAATTTCACAAGCATATTGGGCATAGGCTGTACTTTGATGTAAAATTGGAATTTTTCATATTCATAATTTATCAGCTCTCTAGCGCCACCTATTTTATATGACATTTATAGAAAGCTCTTAGCCTCTTCTAAATAAGCAGACCCAATAATGCCTTTAAATGATTTCGAGAAATGTAATCGTTTTTCTAATGTGGAGCTAAATGACTCTACAGCGCCCCCTATTTGGTTTAGGCTAATAAATTAGCGGTAGCTGTCTCAAATTTTCCCCAATGTTCAAGATTTTTGGTAGAAAAATAGATATTACGATGCCACACATAATGCCCATTGGCATGTATTAGCTCCGCCCAACAGGAAGTCGGCCATTTTGAAAAATGTTAAATTTTTACACATTTTTCACGAACTAATTCGAACTCCTCCTAGAGTCTTTGTCAGATTACAACTAAATGGTCTGTGGATAGTCTCCAGACATACATGGTGCTAAATTGCGAAGGAATAGTCGATAGCTGAAACGATGACGTAATGGCGGGCAATTGATTTAATGGAGGCACAACACTAAACCAAATAGAAACATTAGCATGGTCAGAATACAGCTGCTTGGAAATTCATGAAACTTGGCAAAAATATAAAAGACATCATTACACACATTTTCAGTGTTGATATGATTGACTCCGCCCAACAGGAAGTCGGCCATTTTGAAAAACGTGCATTTTACACACATTTTTAGCATACTTTGTCGAACTCCTCCTAGGGAATTTGTTGAATACTCTTGATATTTGTCAACAATAAACTACTACCATCCTTGATGATAAATTGCGAAGGAATAGTCAATATCTTAAACGAGGACGAAATGGCGGACAGTTGAATTGCTTGAGATACCCCATTAAAATAGGAAGTAAATACATTCTGGTGTTAGTAGGTGTTTGAGGAGGTTAAACAGGTTGAACACTCACAAAACTTTTCAGGCCTGCTTGATTTAAGCAGTACTTTGATTAAAAATTGAAATTTCATATATACATATTTCATTGGCTCTATAGCGCCACCTAGGTTTCAATGCATATTTGACATTACGGAAATGCTCAAAAACTCTTGAAAATTGTCAGATTCCATAAGATCTAAAAAACACTTTACAAATATTGTGATAATTTTTTCATGTTTAGCTAGCGGACTCTACAGCGCCCCCTAATTCGTACGGTTAATAAATTAGCTTTGGATGTGTCAAAATTTGTCTAATCTTCTCAAATTTTGGTAGGAGCGTAGATACTATGACTTTGCACATATTTGCAATTGGTTTGTATTAGCTCCGCCCAACAGGAAGTCGGCCATTTTGAAATTTGTGTAATTTTTACAAATTTTTAACAAACTCATTTAAACTGCTCCTAAAGTCTTTGTCAGATTACCTCTAAATTAGCTGAGAATGAACATCAGACACAGTTGATGAAAATTGCCAAAGGAATAATTGATCGCTAAAACGGTGACGTAATGGCGGGCAATTGATTGACTAGAGACGCAACACTAAACCAAAGTGAAACCATGACACAGTCAGAACACAGATGATTAAAAATTCATGAAACTTGGCAAAAACACAAGAGACATCATTAGACACGTTTTCAGTATTGGTAGGACTGACTCCGCCCAACAGGAAGTCGGCCATTTTGAAATATCTGAATTTTACATACATTTGTTGTGTATATTGTCAAACTACTCCTAGAAATTTTCTTGAATTCTCTTGGTATTTGGTAAAAATAAACATTAAACATATCTGATGATAAATTGTGAAGGAATAGTTGATATCTCAAACGAGGACGAAATGGCAGATGGTTGAATTTGTGAGATGCCACATCAAAACAGGAGGTCAAAACCTAGGTAATGCCAGGTGTTTTGAGGAGGTTATAACAGAGAAAAACTCACAAAATTTGACCGGCCTGCTTATCTGAGGCTGTTGTTTGATGTAGAATTAGAATTTCAAATACATGTATTTTAACAGCGCAATAGCGCCACCTGTATTTTAAATGGATATTTCACATGTTTAACAGGATAGAAAACTCTTGAAAATTGGCACACTCAATAAGACCTTAAAATTACTTTTACCGGTTTCTCGGTTTGGCCCGGTACGATTTGCGCTGTTGTGCGAGGGCCCTACGTCCCCCTGTGACAGGGGGACAACTCGTTATTATTAGGGCCCGAGCACCGAAGGCGCAGGCGAAGCCTGCACCGGAGGTGCAAAGCCCTATTGTTTTTGGTCCGTTTATTATTATTATTATTATTATTATTATTATTATTATTTTTATTTTTAAACTTCGCGCCCATTTTTGAGGCCTTTCTGATACTCGAAAACTCTTGAATTTTGGCACAGACGTCAAAGCCGGTGAAAAATTTAAAATTTCATGGTTCCTGGGCTTGGGCGTTGATCAGGAGCTCTATAGCGCCCCCAAACGTTGCCAGTGGCCGGGATAAAGTTTGTCCAATGTGCACCAACTTTGGTACGCTCATTAACCTCATTATACCGATCAAGAATCACTTGGATTTATTTGACTCCGCCTAACAGGAAGTCGACCATTTTGGCAGGAAGTCGCAAAATAAAAAGTTTCCCGTGGTGTTTTGGGTGGGTTACGATGTTCGAAAACTCATAAAATTTCACAGGCCTATTGGGCATAGGCTGTACTTTGATGTAAAAATGGAATTTTTCATATTCATAATTTATCAGCTCTCTAGCGCCACCTATTTTATATGACATTTATAGAAAGCTCTTAGCCTCTTCTAAATTAGCATACCCAATAATGCCTTTAAATGATTTCGAGAAATGTAATTGTTTTTCTAATGTGGTGCTAAATGACTCTACAGCGCCCCCTATTTGGTTTAGGCTAATAAATTAGCAGTAGCTGTCTCAAATTTTCCCCAATGTTCAAGAATTTTGGTAGAAACATAGATATTACGATGCCACACATAGTACCCATTGGCATGTATTAGCTCCGCCCAACAGGAAGTCGGCCATTTTGAAAAATGTTAAATTTTTAAACATTTTTCACATACTCATTCGAACTCCTCCTAGAGTCTTTGTCAGATTACAACTAAATGGTCTGTGGATAGTCTCCAGACATACGTGGTGCTAAATTGCGAAGGAATAGTCGATAGCTGAAACGATGACGTAATGGCGGTCAATTGATTTAATGGAGACACAACACTAAACCAAATAGAAACATTAGCATGGTCAGAATACAGCTGCTTGGAAATTCATGAAACTTGGCAAAAACATAAAAGACATCATTACACACATTTTCAGTGTTGATATGATTGACTCCGCCCAACAGGAAGTCGGCCATTTTGAAACACGTGCATTTTACACACATTTTTTGCATACTTTGTCGAACTCCTCCTAGGGAATTTGTTGAATACTCTTGATATTTGTCAGCAATAAACTACTACCATCCGTGATGATAAATTGCGAAGGAATAGTCGATATCTTAAATGAGGACGAAATAGCGGACAGTTGAACTGCTTGAGATGCCCCGTTAAAACAGGAAGTGAATACATTCTGGTGTTAGTAGGTGTTTGAGGAGGTTAAAAAGGTTGAAAACTCTCGAAAATTTACAGGCCTGCTTGATTTAAGCAGTACTTTGATCTGAAATTAAAATTTCATATATACGTATTATATTTGGCTCCATAGCGCCACCTAGGTTTCAATGCATATTTGACATTACGGGAATGCTCAAAACCTCTTGAAAATTGACAGATTGCATAAGACCTAAAAACACTTTACAAATATTTTGACAATTTTTTCATGTATAGCTAGCGGACTCTACAGCGCCCCCTAATTCATTCGTTTAATAAATTAGCTGTGGATGTGTCAAAATTTGTCTAATCTTCTCAAATTTTGGTAGGATCGTAGGTAGTATGACCCTGCACATATTTGCAATTGGCTTGTATTAGCTCCGCCCAACAGGAAGTCAGCCATATTGGAATTTGTAATATTTTTACACATTTTTCACAAACTCATTTAAACTGCTTCTAAAGTCTTTGTCACATTACCTCTTATTTCGCTGTAAATGAACAACAGACACATTTGATGATAACTGCCAAAGGATAAGTCGATCGGTAAAACGGTGACCCAATGGCGAGCAATTGATTCACTAGAGACGCAACACTAAACCAAAGTGAAACCATGACACGGTCAGAACACAGATCATTGAAAATTCCTGAAACTTGGCAAAAACACAAAAGACATCATTACACACATTTTCAGCATTGGTAGGACTGACTCCGCCCAACAGGAAGTCGGCCATTTTGAAATATCTGCATTTTACACACGTTTTTTGTGTATATTGTCAAACTACTCCTAGCAAATTTGTTGAATTCTCTTGGTATTTGGTAAAAATAAACATTGAACATATCTGATGATAAATTGTGAAGGAATAGTCGATATCTCAAACGAGGACGAAATGGCAGATGGTTGAATTTGTGAGATGCCACATCAAAACAGGACGTCAAAACCTAGGTAATGCCAGGTGTTTTGAGGAGGTTATAACAGAGAAAAACTCACAAAATTTGACCGGCCTGCTTATCTGAGGCTGTTGTTTGATGTAGAATTAGAATTTCAAATACATGTATTTTAACAGTGCTATAGCGCCACCGTTATTTTAAATGGATATTTCACGTTTAACATGATAGAAAACTCTTGAAAATTGGCACACTCAATAAAACATTAAAATTACTTTCACCGGTTTCTCGGTTTGGCCCGGTACGATTTGCGCTGTTGTGCGAGGGCCCTACGTCCCCCTGTGACAGGGGGACAACTCGTTATTTTTATTTTTAAACTTCGCACCCATTTTTGAGGCCTTTCTGATACTCGAAAACTCTTGCATTTTGGCACAGACGTCAAAGCCGGTGAAAAATTTTAAATTACATAGTTCACAGGTTTGGGCGTGGATCAGCAGCTCTATAGCGCCCCCAAACGTTGCCAGTGGCCGGGATAAAGTTTGTCCAATGTGCACCAACTTTGGTACGCTCATTGACCTCATTATACCGATCAAGAATCACTTGGATTTATTTGACTCCGCCTAACAGGAAGTCGGCCATTTTGGCAGGAAGTCGCAAAATAAAAAGTTTCCCGTGGTGTTTTGGGTGGGTTACGATGTTCGAAAACTCATAAAATTTCACAGGCCTATTGGGCATAGGCTGTACTTTGATGTAAAATTAGAATTTTTCATATTCATAATTTATCAGCTCTCTAGCGCCACCTATTTTATATGACATTTATAGAAAGCTCTTAGCCTCTTCTAAATTAGCAGACCCAATAATGCCTTTAAATGATTTCGAGAAATGTAAACATTTTTCTAATGTGGTGCTAAATGACTCTACAGCGCCCCCTATTTGGTTTAGGCTAATAAATTAGCGGTAGCTGTCTCAAATTTTCCCCAATGTTCAAAATTTTTGGTAGAAACATAGATATTACGATGCCACACATAATACCCATTGGCATGTATTAGCTCCGCCCAACAGGAAGTCGGCCATTTTGAAAAATGTTAAATTTTTAAACATTTTTCACATACTCATTCGAACTCCTCCTAGAGTCTTTGTCAGATTACAACTAAATGGTCTGTGGATAGTCTCCAGACATACGTGGTGCTAAATTGCGAAGGAATAGTCGATAGCTGAAACGATGACGTAATGGTGGGCAATTGATTTAATGGAGACACAACACTAAACCAAATAGAAACATTAGCATGGTCAGAATACAGCTGCTTGGAAATTCATGAAACTTGGCAAAAACATAAAAGACATCATTACACACATTTCCAGTGTTGATATGATTGACTCCGCCCAACAGGAAGTCGGCCATTTTGAAAAACGTGCATTTTACACACATTTTTTGCATACTTTGTCGAACTCCTCCTAGGGAATTTGTTGAATACTCTTGATATTTGTCAGCAATAAACTACTACCATCCGTGATGATAAATTGCGAAGGAATAGTCGATATCTTAAACGAGGACGAAATGGCGGACAGTTGAATTGCTGGAGATACCCCATTAAAATAGGAAGTAAATACATTCTGGTGTTGGTAGGTGTTTGAGGAGGTTAGACAGGTTGAAAACTCTCGAAACTTTACAGGCCTGCTTGATTTAAGCGGTCCTTTGATTAAAAATTGAAATTTCATAGATACATATTTCATTGGCTCTATAGCGCCACCTAGGTTTCAATGCATATTTGACATTACGGGAATGCTCAAAAACTCTTGAAAATTGTCAGATTCCATAAGATCTAAAAACACTTTACAAATATTGTGATAATTTTTTCATGTGTAGCTAGCGGACTCTATAGCGCCCCCTAATTCATTCGTTTAATAAATTAGCTGTGGATGTGTCACAATTTGTCTAATCTTCTCAAATTTTGGTAGGAGCGTAGATACTATGACTCTGCACATATTTGCAGTTAGTTTGTATTAGCTCCGCCCAACAGGAAGTCGGCCATATTGGATTTTGTAATTTTTTTACACTTTTTTTCACAAACTCATTTAAACTGCTCCTAAAGTCTTTGTCAGATTATCTCTAAATTAGCTGAGAATGAACATCAGACACAGTTGATGAAAATTGCCAAAGGAATAGTTGATCGCTAAAACGGTGACGTAATGGCGAGCAATTGATTGAATAGAGACGCAACACTAAACCAAAGTGAAACCGTGACACAGTCAGAACACAGATGATTAAAAATTCATGAAACTTGGCAAAAACACAAGAGACATCATTAGACACGTTTTCAGTATTGGTAGGACTGACTCCGCCCAACAGGAAGTCGGCCATTTTGAAATATCTGAATTTTGCATACATTTTTTGCGTATGTTGTCAAACTACTCCTAGAAATTTTGTTGAATTCTCTTGGTATTTGGTAAATATAAACATTGAACATATCTGATGATAAATTGTGAAGAAATAGTCGATATCTTAAACGAGGAGGGAATGGCGGACGGTTGAATGTTTGAGATGCCACATCAAAACTGGAGGTTGACACATACGTAATGCTAGGAGTTTTGAGGACGTTATAAGAGAGAAAAGCTCACAAACTTTGACTGGCCTGCTTATCTGAGGCTGTTGTTTGATCTAGAATTAGAATTTCAAATATATGTTTTAACAGCTCTATAGCGCCACCTGTATTTTAAATGGGTATTTATCTGAGGCTGTTGTTTGATCTAGAATTAGAATTTCAAATATATGTGTTTTAACAGCTCTATAGCGCCACCTGTATTTTAAATGGGTATTTCACATTTTTGGCAGGATAGAAAACTCTTGAAAATTACCACACTTAATAAGACCTCAAAATTACTTTCACCGGTTTCTCGGTTTGGCCCGGTACGATTTGCGCTGTTGTGCGAGGGCCCTACGTCCCCCTGTGACAGGGGGACAACTCGTTATTATTATTATTTTTATTTTTAAACTTCGCGCCCATTTTTGAGGCCTTTCTGATACTCGAAAACTCTTGAATTTTGGCACAGACGTCAAAGCCGGTGAAAAATTTAAAATTTCATGGTTCCTGGGCTTGGGCGTTGATCAGGAGCTCTATAGCGCCCCCAAACGTTGCCAGTGGCCGGGATAAAGTTTGTCCAATGTGCACCAACTTTGGTACGCTCATTAACCTCATTATACCGATCAAGAATCACTTGGATTTATTTGACTCCGCCTAACAGGAAGTCGACCATTTTGGCAGGAAGTCGCAAAATAAAAAGTTTCCCGTGGTGTTTTGGGTGGGTTACGATGTTCGAAAACTCATAAAATTTCACAGGCCTATTGGGCATAGGCTGTACTTTGATGTAAAAATGGAATTTTTCATATTCATAATTTATCAGCTCTCTAGCGCCACCTATTTTATATGACATTTATAGAAAGCTCTTAGCCTCTTCTAAATTAGCATACCCAATAATGCCTTTAAATGATTTCGAGAAATGTAATTGTTTTTCTAATGTGGTGCTAAATGACTCTACAGCGCCCCCTATTTGGTTTAGGCTAATAAATTAGCAGTAGCTGTCTCAAATTTTCCCCAATGTTCAAGAATTTTGGTAGAAACATAGATATTACGATGCCACACATAGTACCCATTGGCATGTATTAGCTCCGCCCAACAGGAAGTCGGCCATTTTGAAAAATGTTAAATTTTTAAACATTTTTCACATACTCATTCGAACTCCTCCTAGAGTCTTTGTCAGATTACAACTAAATGGTCTGTGGATAGTCTCCAGACATACGTGGTGCTAAATTGCGAAGGAATAGTCGATAGCTGAAACGATGACGTAATGGCGGTCAATTGATTTAATGGAGACACAACACTAAACCAAATAGAAACATTAGCATGGTCAGAATACAGCTGCTTGGAAATTCATGAAACTTGGCAAAAACATAAAAGACATCATTACACACATTTTCAGTGTTGATATGATTGACTCCGCCCAACAGGAAGTCGGCCATTTTGAAACACGTGCATTTTACACACATTTTTTGCATACTTTGTCGAACTCCTCCTAGGGAATTTGTTGAATACTCTTGATATTTGTCAGCAATAAACTACTACCATCCGTGATGATAAATTGCGAAGGAATAGTCGATATCTTAAATGAGGACGAAATAGCGGACAGTTGAACTGCTTGAGATGCCCCGTTAAAACAGGAAGTGAATACATTCTGGTGTTAGTAGGTGTTTGAGGAGGTTAAAAAGGTTGAAAACTCTCGAAAATTTACAGGCCTGCTTGATTTAAGCAGTACTTTGATCTGAAATTAAAATTTCATATATACGTATTATATTTGGCTCCATAGCGCCACCTAGGTTTCAATGCATATTTGACATTACGGGAATGCTCAAAACCTCTTGAAAATTGACAGATTGCATAAGACCTAAAAACACTTTACAAATATTTTGACAATTTTTTCATGTATAGCTAGCGGACTCTACAGCGCCCCCTAATTCATTCATTTAATAAATTAGCTGTGGATGTGTCAAAATTTGTCTAATCTTCTCAAATTTTGGTAGGATCGTAGGTAGTATGACCCTGCACATATTTGCAATTGGCTTGTATTAGCTCCGCCCAACAGGAAGTCAGCCATATTGGAATTTGTAATATTTTTACACATTTTTTCACAAACTCATTTAAACTGCTTCTAAAGTCTTTGTCACATTACCTCTTATTTTGCTGTAAATGAACAACAGACACATTTGATGATAACTGCCAAAGGATAAGTCGATCGGTAAAACGGTGACCCAATGGCGAGCAATTGATTCACTAGAGACGCAACACTAAACCAAAGTGAAACCATGACACGGTCAGAACACAGATCATTGAAAATTCCTGAAACTTGGCAAAAACACAAAAGACATCATTACACACATTTTCAGCATTGGTAGGACTGACTCCGCCCAACAGGAAGTCGGCCATTTTGAAATATCTGCATTTTACACACGTTTTTTGTGTATATTGTCAAACTACTCCTAGCAAATTTGTTGAATTCTCTTGGTATTTGGTAAAAATAAACATTGAACATATCTGATGATAAATTGTGAAGGAATAGTCGATATCTCAAACGAGGACGAAATGGCAGATGGTTGAATTTGTGAGATGCCACATCAAAACAGGACGTCAAAACCTAGGTAATGCCAGGTGTTTTGAGGAGGTTATAACGGAGAAAAACTCACAAAATTTGACCGGCCTGCTTATCTGAGGCTGTTGTTTGATGTAGAATTAGAATTTCAAATACATGTATTTTAACAGTGCTATAGCGCCACCGTTATTTTAAATGGATATTTCACGTTTAACATGATAGAAAACTCTTGAAAATTGGCACACTCAATAAAACATTAAAATTACTTTCACCGGTTTCTCGGTTTGGCCCGGTACGATTTGCGCTGTTGTGCGAGGGCCCTACGTCCCCCTGTGACAGGGGGACAACTCGTTATTAGGGCCCGAGCACCGAAGGCGCAGGCGAAGCCTGCACCGGAGGTGCAAAGCCCTATTGTTTTTGGTCCGTTTATTATTAGGGCCCGAGCACCGAAGGCGCAGGCGAAGCCTGCACCGGAGGTGCAAAGCCCTATTGTTTTTGGTCCGTTTATTATTATTATTATTATTAGGGCCCGAGCACCGAAGGCGCAGGCGAAGCCTGCACCGGAGGTGCAAAGCCCTATTGTTTTTGGTCCGTTTATTATTATTATTATTATATTCAGGTTCGCCCATTTTTGAGGCCTTTCCGATACTCGAAAACTCATACAAATTGGCATAGGCCTAAAAGTCAGTGAAAATGAAAAAGTTACATAAGGCATGGGCGTGGTCGTGGTTCAGGAGCTCTATAGCGCCCCCAAACGTAGGCAGTGGCCGGGATGAAGTTTGTCCAATGTGCACCAACTTTGGTACGCTCATTGACCTCCTCATAAAGAACAAGAATCACTTGGATATATCTGACTCCACCCAACAGGAAGTCGGCCATTTTGGCAGGAAGTCGCAAAATATAAAGTTTCCCGCTGGGTTTCGGAGGGGTTATGATGTTCGAAAACTCATAAAACTTGAAAAGCTTATTTGGCTCAGGATGTACTTTGATAGTGAACTCGAATTTCGCACTTTTGATTTTCATCAGCTCTCTAGCGCCACCAATTTTACATGACATTTATGGAAAGCGCTCAGCCTCTTGATAATTGGCAGATTCATTGAGGCCTCGAAATGATTTAGATATGTATTGTCATTTTTGTCGTGTGTAGCTAGATGACTCTACAGCGCCCCCTATTTGGTTGGGCTAATAAATTAGCCGTGACCTTCTCAAAAATTCTCAGATATTCTCGATTTTTGGCAGAAACATAGACAATATGATTCCGCACATATTAGCAATTGGCATGCTTTGGCTCCGCCCAACAGGAAGTCGGCCATTTTGGAATTTGTGGAATTTTTACACATTTTTCAAAAACTCATTCGAACTCCTCCTAGAGTTTTCGTCAGATTATCTCTAAATTGTCTGTGGATAGGCTTCAGACATACTTGGTGATAAATTGCGAAGGAATAGTCGATAGCTGAAACGACGACGTAACAGCGGGTAATTAATTTAATGGAGACGCAACACTAGCCCAAATAGAAACATTAGCATGGTCAGAACACAGGTGTTTGAAAAATCATGAAACTTTACAGAAACATAATAGACATCATTACACACATTGTCACCATTAGTGTGATTGACTCCGCCCAACAGGAAGTCGGCCATTTTGAAATATGTGCATTTTACACACATTTCTTGCATACTTTGTCAAACTCCTCCTAGGGAATTTATTGAATACTCTTGATATTTGTCAGCAATAAACTACTAACATACCTGATGATAAATTGCGAAGGAATAGTTGATATCTTAAATGAGGACGAAATGGCGGACAGTTGAATTGTTTGAGATTCCCCGTTAAAATAGGAAGTGAATACATTCTGGTGTTGGTAGGTGTTTGAGGAGGTTACAAAGCATGAAAACTCACAAAACTTTACAAGCCTGCTTGATTTAAGCGGTCCTTTGATCGAAAATTGAAATTTCATATATACGTATTTCATTGGCTCTATAGCGCCACCTAGGTTGCAATGAATATTTTACATTACGGGAATGCTCAAAAACTCTTGAAAATTGTCAGATTCCATAAGTTCTAAAAACACTTTACAAATATTGTGATAATTTTTTCATGCTGACTCTACAGCGCCCCCTAATTTGTACGGTTAATAAATTAGCTGTGGATGTGTCAAAATTTGTCTAATCTTCTCAAATGTTGGTAGGAGCGTAGATACTTTGACTCTGCACATATTTGCAATTGGCTTGTATTAGCTCCGCCCAACAAGAAGTCGGCCATATTGGAATTTCTAATATTTTTACACTTTTTTCACAAACTCATTTAAACTGCTTCTAAAGTCTGTGTCAGATTACCTCTAAATTAGCTGTGAATGAACATCAGACACATTTGATGAAAATTGCCAAAGGAATAGTCGATTGCTAAAACGGTGACGTAATGGCGGGCAATTGATTTACTAGAGACGCAGCACTAAACGAAAGTGAAACAATGACACGGTCAGAACACAGATGATTGAAAATTCATGAAACTTGGCAAAAACATAATAGACATCATTACGCATGTTTTCATTGTTGATAAGATTGACTCTGCCCAACAGGATGTCCGCTATTTTGAAATATCTGCATTTTACACACAATATTTTGCATACTTTGTCGAACTCCTCCTGGGGAATTTGTTGAATACTCTTGATATTTGTCAGCAATAAACTACTAACATAACTGATGATAAATTGCAATGGAAGAGTTGATATCTTAAACGTGGATGAAATGGCGGACAGTTGAATTGCTTCAGATGCCCCATTAAAACCGGAAGTGAATACATCTTGGTGTTGGTAGGTGTTTGAGGAGGTTACAATGGATGAAAACTCACAAAACTTTACAGAGCTGCTTAACTTATGCTGTCCTTTGATCTGAAATTGAAATTTAATATATACGTATTTCATCGGCTCCATCACGCCACCGAGGTTTCAATGCATATTTGACATTGCAGGAATGCTCAAACTCTTCAAAAATTGGCCGCTACAATATCATTACACGTTACGTGAGAAATTACACATGGATCCAACTTTCACCATTTTCTCGGTTTGGCCCGGTACGAATTGCGCTGTTATGCGAGGGCCCTACGTCCCCCTGTGACAGGGGGACAACTCGTTATTATTATTATTATTATTATTACGCTTCTTGACCCTTTCGCTCATTTTTGAGGCATTTCTGATATGGGAAAACTCACACATTTTGGCACAGGCCTCAAACTTGGTGAAAATGTAAAAGTTCCATAGAGCATTGACATGGGCGTGGTTCAGGAGCTCCATAGCGCCCCCAAACGTCAGCATTGGCCGGGATGAAGTTTGTCCAATGTGCACTAACTTTGGTACACTCATTGACCTCTTCATAAACAACAAGAATCACTACGTTTTATTTGACTCCGCCCAACAGGAAGTCGGCCATTTTGACAGGAAGTTGCAAAATAAAAAGTTTCCCGCTGGGTTTTGGAGTGGTTAGGATGTTTGAAAACTCCTAAAATTTTACAGAGCTATTTGGCTTAGGCCAAACTTTCACCGTAAATTAAAATTTTGTATATTCGTGTTTCATCAGCTCTCTAGCGCCACCTATTTCATATGACATTTTTGGAAAGTGCTCAGCCTCTTGATAATTGGCAGATACAATAAGGCCTCGAAGTGACTTAGATATATATTGTCATTTTTGTCGTGTGTAGCTAGATGACTCTACAGCGCCCCCTATTTGGTTCAGCTAATAAATTAGCCGTGGCCTTCTCAAAAATTCTCAGATATTCTCGATTTTTGACAGAAACATAGACAATATGATTCTGCACATATTAGCAATCGGAATGCATTAGCTCCGCCCAACAGGAAGTCGGCCATTTTGGAATTTGTGGAATTTTGACATATTTTTCACAAACTCATTCGAACTCCTCCTAGAGTCTTTGTCAGATTACCTCTAAATTGTCAGTGGATAGTCCCCAGACATACATGGTGATAAATTGCGAAGGAATAGTCGATAGCTGAAACGATGACGTAATGGCAGGCAATTAATTTAATGGAGACGCAACACTAGACCAAAGTGAAACCATGACACGGTCAGAACACACATGATTGAAAATTCATGAAACTTGGCAAAAACACAAGAGACATCATAAGACACGTTTTTAGTATTGGTAAGACTGACTCCGCCCAACAGGAAGTCGGCCATTTTGAAAAAAGTGCATTTTACACACATTTTTTGCATACTTTGTCAAACTCCTCCTAGGGAATTTGTTGAATACTCTTGATATTTGTCAGCAATAAACTACTAACAGACCTGATGATAAATTGCGAAGGAATAGTCAATATCTTCAACAAGGACGAAATGGCAGACAGTTGAGTTGCTGGAGATACCCCATTAAAACAGGAAGTGAATACATTCTGGTGTTGGTAGGTGTTTGAGGAGGTTAAAAATTATGAAAACTCACAAAACTTTACAGGCCTGCTTGATTTACGTGGTTCTTTGGTCTGAAATTGAAATTTCATATATACGCATTTCATTGGCTCTATAGCGCCACCTAGGTTGCAATGAATATGTGACATTACGGGAATGCTCAAAAACTCTTGAAAATTGTCAGATTGCGTAGTACCTAAAAACACTTAACAAATATTGTGAAATATTTTTCATATGTAGCTAGTGGACTCTACAGCGCCCCCTAATTTGTTCAGTTAATAAATTAGCTCTGGATGTGTCAAAATTGATCTAATCTTCTCCAATTTTGGTAGGTATGTAGATACTGTAACACTGCACATATTTGCAATTGGCTTGTATTAGCTCCGCCCAACAGGAAGTCGGCCATATTGGAATTTGTAATATTTTTACAAATTTTTCACAAACTAATTTAAACTGCTCCTAAAGTCTTTGTCAGATTACCTCTTATTTCGCTGTAAATGAACAACAGACATATTTGATGATAATTGCCAAAGGATTAGTTGATCGGTAAAACGGTGACCCAATGGCGAGCAATTGAGTCACTAGAGACGCAACACTAAACCAAAGTGAAACCATGACATGGTCAGAAAACAGATTATTGAAAATTCATGAAACTTGGCAAAAACACAAAAGACATCATTACACACATTTTCAGCATTGGTAGGACTGACTCCGCCCAACAGGAAGTCGGCCATTTTGAAATATCCGCATTTTACACACATTTTTTGTGTACATTGTCAAACTACTCCTAGCAAATTTAATGAATTCTCTTGGTATTTGGTAAAAATAAACATTTAACATATCTGATGATAAATTGTGAAGGAATAGTCGATATCTCAAACGAGGACGAAATGGCAGATGGTTGAATTTTTGAGATCCCACATCAAAACAGGAGGTCAAAACCTAGGTAATGCCAGGTGTTTTGAGGAGGTTATAACGGAGAAAACCTCACAAAATTTGACCAGCCTGCTTATCTAAGGCTGTTGTTTGATGTAGAATTAGAATTTCAAATACATGTATTTTAACAGCGCCATAGCGCCACCTGTATTTTAAATGGATATTTCACATGTTTAACAGGATAGAAAACTCTTGAAAATTGGCACACTCAATAAGACCTCAAAATTACTTTCACCGGTTTCTCGGTTTGGCCCGGTACGATTTGCGCTGTTGTGCGAGGGCCCTACGTCCCCCTGTGACAGGGGGACAACTCGTTATTATTATTATTCTGCCTCTTTGCGTCCATTTTTGAGGCATTTCCGATACTCGAAAACTCACGCATTTTGGCACAGGCCTCAAGCTCGGCGAAAATTTTAAAGTTCCATAGAGGCTGGACTTTGGCGTTGTTCAGGAGCTCTATAGCGCCCCCAAACGTTGGCAGTGGCCGGGATGAAGTTTGTCCAACGTGCACCAACTTTGGTACGCTCATTGACCTCCTCATAATCAACAAGAATCACTAGGTTTTATTTGACTCCGCCCAACAGGAAGTCGGCCATTTTGACAGGAAGTTGCAAAATAAAAAGTTTCCCGCTGGGTTTCGGAGTGGTTAGGATGTTTGAAAACTCCTAAAATTTTACAGAGCTATTCAGGTTAGGCCATACTTTGACCGTAAGTTGGAATTTCGTAAATTCGTCTTTCATCAGCTCTCTAGCGCCACCTATTTTATATCATATTTATGAAAAGCTCTCAGCCTCTTGATGATTGGCAGATTCAATAAGTCTTTGAAATGATTTAGGAATATTTTGTCGTTTTTCTCATGTGTAGCTAGAGGACTCTACAGCGCCCCCTATTTTGTTTAGGCCATTAAATTAGCTGTAGCTGTCTCAAAATTTCTCCAATATTCTCGATTTTTGGCAACAACATAGAAACTATCATCCCGCACATATTACCCTTTGGCTTGTACTAGCTCCGCCCAACAGGAAGTCGGCCATTTTGAAGTTTGTGGAATTTTTACACATTTTTCACGAACTCATTCAAACTCCTCCTAGAGTCTTTGTCATATTACCTCTAAATTTGGTATGGATAGGCTCCAGACATACATGGTGATAAATTGCGAAGGAATAGTCGATAGCTGAAACGATGACATAATGGCGGACAATTAATTTAATGGAGACGCAACACTAGACAAAAGTGAAACCATGACACGGTCATAAAACAGATGATTGAAAAATCATGAATCTTGGTAAAAACACAAGAGACATCATAAGACACGTTTTTAGTATTGGAATGATTGACTCCGCCCAACAGGAAGTCGGCCATTTTGAAATATGTGCATTTTACACAAATTTTTTGCATACTTTGTCGAACTCCTCCTAGGGAATTTGTTGAATACTCTTGATATTTGTCTGTAATAAACTACTAACAAACCTGATGATAAATTGCGAAGGAATAGTCGATATCTTAAACGAGGACGAAATGGTGGACAGTTGAACTGCTTGAGATGCCCCATTAAAACAGGAAGTGAATACATTCTGGTGTTAGTAGGTGTTTGAGGAGGTTAAAAAGGTTGAAAACTCTCGAAAATTTACAGGCCTGCTTGAATTAAGCAGTACTTTCATCTGAAATTAAAATTTCTTGTATGCGTATTTCATTGGCTCTATAGCGCCACCTAGGTTTCAATGCATATTTGACATTACGGGAATGCTCAAAACCTCTTGAAAATTGACAGATTGCATAAGCCCTAAAAACACTTTACAAATATTTTGACAATTTTTTCATGTATAGCTAGCAGACTCTACAGCGCCCCCTAATTCGTTTGTTTAATAAATTAGCTGTGGATGTGTCAAAATTTGTCTAATCTTCTCAAATTTTGGTAGGATCGTAGATAGTATGACCCTGCACATATTTGCAATTGGCTTGTATTAGCTCCACCCAACAGGAAGTCGGCCATATTGGAATTTGTAATATTTTTACAAATTTTTCACAAACTCATTTAAACTGCTCCTAAAGTCTTTGTCAGATTACCTCTTATTTCGCTGTAAATGAACAACAGACATATTTGATGATAATTGCCAAAGGATTAGTTGATCGGTAAAACGGTGACCCAATGGCGAGCAATTGAGTCACTAGAGACGCAACACTAAACCAAAGTGAAACCATGACATGGTCAGAAAACAGATTATTGAAAATTCATGAAACTTGGCAAAAACACAAAAGACATCATTACACACATTTTCAGCATTGGTAGGACTGACTCCGCCCAACAGGAAGTCAGCCATTTTGAAATATCTGCATTTTACACACATTTTTTGTGTACATTGTCAAACTACTCCTAGCAAATTTGATGAATTCTCTTGGTATTTGGTAAAAATAAACATTGAACATATCTGATGATAAATTGTGAAGGAATAGTCGATATCTCAAACGAGGACGAAATGGCAGATGGTTGAATTTTTGAGATCCCACATCAAAACAGGAGGTGAAAACCTAGGTAATGCCAGGTGTTTTGAGGAGGTTATAACGGAGAAAAACTCGACCATTTGACCAGCCTGCTTATCTAAGGCTGTTGTTTGATGTACAATTAGAATTTCAAATACATGTATTTTAACAGCGCCATAGCGCCACCTGTATTTTAAATGGATATTTCACATGTTTAACAGGATAGAAAACTCTTGAAAATTGGCACACTCAATAAGACCTCAAAATTACTTTTACCGGTTTCTCGGTTTGGCCCGGTACGATTTGCGCTGTTGTGCGAGGGCCCTACGTCCCCCTGTGACAGGGGGACAACTCGTTATTAGGGCCCGAGCACCGAAGGCGCAGGCGAAGCCTGCACCGGAGGTGCAAAGCCCTATTGTTTTTGGTCCGTTTATTAGGGCCCGAGCACCGAAGGCGCAGGCGGAGCCTGCACCGGAGGTGCAAAGCCCTATTGTTTTTGGAAGGATTATTATTATTATTATTATTATTCCGGACATTTTCGCCCATTTTTGAGGCATTTCCGATACTCGAAAACTCATACAAATTGGCATAGGCCTCAAACTCGGCGAAAATTTTAAAGTTCCATAGAGGCTGGACTTTGGCGTGGTTCAGGAGCTCTATAGCGCCCCCAAACGTCGGCAGTGGCTGGGATGAAGTTTGTCCAATGTACACCAACTTTGGTACGCTCATTGACCTCCTCATAAAGAACAAGGATCACTTGGTTTTATTTGACTCCGCCCAACAGGAAGTCGGCCATTTTGACAGGAAGTTGCAAAATAAAAAGTTTCCGGCTAAGTTTCGGAGGGGTTAAGATGTTTGAAAACTCCTAAAATTTTACAGAGCTATTTGGCTTAGGCCAAACTTTGACCTTAAGTTGGAATTTCGTAAATTCGTGTTTCATCAGCTCTCTAGCGCCACCTATTTTATCTCACATTTATAAAAAGCTCTCAGCCTCTTGATGATTGGCAGATTCAATAAGTCCTTGAAATGATTTAGAAATATTTTGTCGTTTTTCTCATGTGTAGCTAGAGGACTCTACAGCGCCCCCTATATTGTTTATTCCATTAAATTAGCTGTAGCTGTCTCAAAATTTCTCCAATGTTCTCGATTTTTGGCAACAACATAGAAAGTATCATCCCGCACATATTACCCATTGGCTGGTATTAGCTCCGCCCAACAGGAAGTCGGCCATTTTGAAATTTGTGGAATTTTTACACATTTTTGACGAACTCATTCGAACTCCTCCTAGAGTCTTTGTCAGATTATCTCTAAATTGGGCGTGGATAGGCTCCAGACATACATGGTGATAAATTGCGAAGGAATAGTCGATAGCTGAAACGATGGCGTAATGGCAGGCAATTAATTTAATGGAGACGCAACACTAGACCAAAGTGAAACCATGACACGATCATAACACAGATGATTGAAAATTCATGAAACTTTACAGAAACATAATAGACATCATAAGAAACGTTTTTAGTATTGGTAAGACTGACTCCGCCCAACAGGAAGTGGGCCATTTTGAAAAAAGTGCATTTTACACACATTTTTTGCATACTTTGTCAAACTCCTCCTAGGGAATTTGTTGAATACTCTTGATATTTGTCAGTAATAAACTACTAACACACCTGATGATAAATTGCGAAGGAATAGTCGATATCTTAAACAGGGACGAAATGGCGGACAGTTGAATTGCTGGAGATACCCCATTAAAACAGGAAGTGAATACATTCTGGTGTTGGTAGGTGTTTGAGGAGGTTTAAAAGGTTGAACACTCACGAAACTTTACAGGCCTGCTTGACTTAAGTGGTTCTTGGATCAAAAACTGAAATTTCATATATACATATTTCATTGGCTCTATAGCGCCACCTAGGTTTCAATGCATATTTGACATTACGGAAATGCTCAAAAACTCTTGAAAACTGTCAGATTCCATAAGATCTAAAAACACTTTACAAAAATTGTGATAATTTTTTCATGTGTAGCTAGCGGACTCTATAGCGCCCCCTAATTCATTCGTTTAATAAATTAGCTGTGGATGTGTCACAATTTGTCTAATCTTCTCAAATTTTGGTAGGAGCGTAGATACTATGACTCTGCACATATTTGCAATTGGTTTGTATTAGCTCCGCCCAACAGGAAGTCGGCCATATTGGATTTTGTAATTTTTTTACACTTTTTTTCACAAACTCATTTAAACTGCTCCTAAAGTCTTTGTCAGATTACCTCTAAATTAGCTGAGAATGAACATCAGACACAGTTGATGAAAATTGCCAAAGGATTAGTTGATCGCTAAAACGGTGACGTAATGGCGAGCAATTGATTGACTAGAGACACAACACTAAACCAAAGTGAAACCATGACACAGTCAGAACACAGATGATTAAAAATTCATGAAACTTGGCAAAAACACAAGAGACATCATTAGACACGTTTTCAGTATTGGTAGGACTGACTCCGCCCAACAGGAAGTCGGCCATTTTGAAATATCTGAATTTTACATACATTTGTTGTGTATATTGTCAAACTACTCCTAGAAATTTTCTTGAATTCTCTTGGTATTTGGTAAAAATAAACAATAAACATATCTGATGATAAAATGTGAAGGAATAGTCGATATCTCAAACGAGGACGAAATGGCTGATGGTTGAATTTGTGAGATGCCACATCAAAACAGGAGGTCAAAACCTAGGTAATGCCAGGTGTTTTGAGGAGGTTATAACGGAGAAAAACTCACAAAATTTGACCGGCCTGCTTATCTGAGGCTGTTGTTTGATGTAGAATTAGAATTTCAAATACATGTATTTTAACAGCGCTATAGCGCCACCTGTATTTTAAATGGATATTTCACATGTTTAACAGGATAGAAAACTCTTGAAAATTGGCACACTCAATAAGACCTTAAAATTACTTTTACCGGTTTCTCGGTTTGGCCCGGTACGATTTGCGCTGTTGTGCGAGGGCCCTACGTCCCCCTGTGACAGGGGGACAACTCGTTATTATTATTATTATTATTATTATTATTTTTATTTTTAAACTTCGCGCCCATTTTTGAGGCCTTTCTGATACTCGAAAACTCTTGAATTTTGGCACAGACATCAAAGCCGGTGAAAATTTTGAAATTTCACAGTTCCTGGGCTTGGGCGTTGATCAGGAGCTCTATAGCGCCCCCAAACGTTGCTAGTGGCCGGGATAAAGTTTGTCCAATGTGCACCAACTTTGGTACGCTCATTGACCTCATTATACCGATCAAGAATCACTTGGATTTATTTGACTCCGCCTAACAGGAAGTCTGCCATTTTGGCAGGAAATCGCAAAATAAAAAGTTTCCCGTGGTGTTTTGGGTGGGTTACGATGTTCGAAAACTCATAAAATTTCACAAGCATATTGGGCATAGGCTGTACTTTGATGTAAAATTGGAATTTTTCATATTCATAATTTATCAGCTCTCTAGCGCCACCTATTTTATATGACATTTATAGAAAGCTCTTAGCCTCTTCTAAATAAGCAGACCCAATAATGCCTTTAAATGATTTCGAGAAATGTAGTCGTTTTTCTAATGTGGAGCTAAATGACTCTACAGCGCCCCCTATTTGGTTTAGGCTAATAAATTAGCGGTAGCTGTCTCAAATTTTCCCCAATGTTCAAGATTTTTGGTAGAAAAATAGATATTACGATGCCACACATAATGCCCATTGGCATGTATTAGCTCCGCCCAACAGGAAGTCGGCCATTTTGAAAAATGTTAAATTTTTACACATTTTTCACGAACTAATTCGAACTCCTCCTAGAGTCTTTGTCAGATTACAACTAAATGGTCTGTGGATAGTCTCCAGACATACGTGGTGCTAAATTGCGAAGGAATAGTCGATAGCTGAAACGATGACGTAATGGCGGGCAATTGATTTAATGGAGGCACAACACTAAACCAAATAGAAACATTAGCATGGTCAGAATACAGCTGCTTGGAAATTCATGAAACTTGGCAAAAATATAAAAGACATCATTACACACATTTTCAGTGTTGATATGATTGACTCCGCCCAACAGGAAGTCGGCCATTTTGAAAAACGTGCATTTTACACACATTTTTAGCATACTTTGTCGAACTCCTCCTAGGGAATTTGTTGAATACTCTTGATATTTGTCAACAATAAACTACTACCATCCTTGATGATAAATTGCGAAGGAATAGTCAATATCTTAAACGAGGACGAAATGGCGGACAGTTGAATTGCTTGAGATACCCCATTAAAATAGGAAGTAAATACATTCTGGTGTTAGTAGGTGTTTGAGGAGGTTAAACAGGTTGAACACTCACAAAACTTTTCAGGCCTGCTTGATTTAAGCAGTACTTTGATTAAAAATTGAAATTTCATATATACATATTTCATTGGCTCTATAGCGCCACCTAGGTTTCAATGCATATTTGACATTACGGAAATGCTCAAAAACTCTTGAAAATTGTCAGATTCCATAAGATCTAAAAAACACTTTACAAATATTGTGATAATTTTTTCATGTTTAGCTAGCGGACTCTACAGCGCCCCCTAATTCGTACGGTTAATAAATTAGCTTTGGATGTGTCAAAATTTGTCTAATCTTCTCAAATTTTGGTAGGAGCGTAGATACTATGACTTTGCACATATTTGCAATTGGTTTGTATTAGCTCCGCCCAACAGGAAGTCGGCCATTTTGAAATTTGTGTAATTTTTACAAATTTTTAACAAACTCATTTAAACTGCTCCTAAAGTCTTTGTCAGATTACCTCTAAATTAGCTGAGAATGAACATCAGACACAGTTGATGAAAATTGCCAAAGGAATAATTGATCGCTAAAACGGTGACGTAATGGCGGGCAATTGATTGACTAGAGACGCAACACTAAACCAAAGTGAAACCATGACACAGTCAGAACACAGATGATTAAAAATTCATGAAACTTGGCAAAAACACAAGAGACATCATTAGACACGTTTTCAGTATTGGTAGGACTGACTCCGCCCAACAGGAAGTCGGCCATTTTGAAATATCTGAATTTTACATACATTTGTTGTGTATATTGTCAAACTACTCCTAGAAATTTTCTTGAATTCTCTTGGTATTTGGTAAAAATAAACATTAAACATATCTGATGATAAATTGTGAAGGAATAGTTGATATCTCAAACGAGGACGAAATGGCAGATGGTTGAATTTGTGAGATGCCACATCAAAACAGGAGGTCAAAACCTAGGTAATGCCAGGTGTTTTGAGGAGGTTATAACAGAGAAAAACTCACAAAATTTGACCGGCCTGCTTATCTGAGGCTGTTGTTTGATGTAGAATTAGAATTTCAAATACATGTATTTTAACAGCGCAATAGCGCCACCTGTATTTTAAATGGATATTTCACATGTTTAACAGGATAGAAAACTCTTGAAAATTGGCACACTCAATAAGACCTTAAAATTACTTTTACCGGTTTCTCGGTTTGGCCCGGTACGATTTGCGCTGTTGTGCGAGGGCCCTACGTCCCCCTGTGACAGGGGGACAACTCGTTATTATTATTCTGCCTCTTTGTGTCCATTTTTGAGGCATTTCCGATACTCGAAAACTCACGCATTTTGGCACAGGCCTCAAGCTCGGCGAAAATTTTAAAGTTCCATAGAGGCTGGACTTAGGCGTGGTTCAGGAGCTCTATAGCGCCCCCAAACGTAGGCAGTGGCTGGGATGAAGTTTGTCCAATGTACACCAACTTTGGTACGCTCATTGACCTCCTCATAAAGAACAAGGATCAATTTGATTTATTTGACTCCGCACAACAGGAAGTCGGCCATTTTGACAGGAAATTGCAAAATAAAAAGATTCCCGCTGGGTTTCGGAGGGGTTAAGATGTTTAAAAACTCCTAAAATTTTACAGAGCTATTTAGCTTAGGCCAAACTTTGACCTTCAGTTGGAATTTCGTAAATTCGTGTTTCAACAGCTCTCTAGCGCCACCTATTTTATATCACATTTATAAAAAGCTCTCAGCCTCTTGATAATTGGCAGATTCAATAAGTCTTTGAAATGATTTAGAAATATTTTGTCGTTTTTCTCATGTGTAGCTAGATGACTCTACAGCGCCCCCTATTTTATTTAGGCCATTAAATTAGCTGTAGCTGTCTCAAAATTTCTCCAATATTCTCGATTTTTGGCAACAACATAGAGAGTATCATCCCGCACATATTACCCATTGGCTGGTATTAGCTCCGCCCTACAGGAAGTCGGCCATTTTGAAATTTGTGGAATTTTTACACATTTTTCACGAACTCATTCAAACTCCTCCTAGAGTCTTTGTCAGATTATCTCTAAATTGGGCGTGGGTAGGCTCCAGACATACATGGTGATAAATTGCGAAGGAATAGTTGATAGCTGAAACGATGATGTAATGGCAGGCAATTAATTTAATGGAGACGCAACACTGAACAAAAGTGAAACCATGACACGGTCATAACACAGATGATTGAAAATTCATGAAACTTGGCAAAAACACAAGAGACATCATAAGACACGTTTTTAGTATTCGTAAGACTGAATCCGCCCAACAGGAAGTCGGCCATTTTGAAATAAGTGCATTTTACACACATTTTTTGCATACTTTGTCGAACTCCTCCTAGGGAATTTATTGAATACTCTTGATATTTTTCAGCAATAAACTACTAACACACCTGATGATAAATTGCGAAGGAATAGTCGATATCTTAAACGGCGTCGAAATGGCGGACAGTTGAGTTGCTGGAGATACCTCATTAAAACAGGAAGTGAATACATTCTGGTGTTGGTAGGTGTTTGAGGAGGTTAAAAAGGTTGAAAACTCTCGAAACTTTACAGGCCTGCTTGATTTAAGTGGTACTTGGATCAAAAATTCAAATTTCATATATACGTATTTCATTGGCTCTATAGCGCCACCTAGGTTTCAATGCATATTTGACATTACGGGAATGCTCAAAAACTCTTGAAAATTGTCAGATTCTATAAGACCTTAAAACACTTTACAAATATTGTGATAATTTTTTCATGTGTAGCTAGCTGACTCTAGAGCGCCCCCTAATTTGTACGGTTAATAAATTAGCTGTGGATGTGTCAAAATTTGTCTAATCTTCTCAAATTTTGGTAGGAGCATAGATACTTTGACTCTGCACATATTTGCAATTGGCTTGTATTAGCTCCGCCCAACAAGAAGTCGGCCATATTGGAATTTGTAATATTTTTACACTTTTTTCACAAACTCATTTAAACTGCTTCTAAAGTCTTTGTCAGATTACTTCTAAATTAGCTGTGAATGAACATCAGACACAGTTGATGAAAATCGCCAAAGGAATAGTTGATCGCTAAAACGGTGACGTAATGGCAGTCAATTGATTGACTAAAGAGGCAACACTAAACCAAAGTGAAACCATGACACGGTCAGAACATAGATGATTGAAAATTCCTGAAACTTGGCAAAAACACAAGAGACATCATTAGACACGTTTTCAGTATTGGTAGGACTGACTCCGCCCAACAGGAAGTCGGCCATTTTGAAACATCTGCATTTTACATACTTTTTTTGTGTATGTTGTCAAACTACTCCTAGAAATTTTGTTGAATTCTCTTGGTATTTGGTAAAAATAAACATTGAACATATTTGATGATAAATTATGAAGAAATAGTCGATATCTCAAACGAGGAGGAAATGGCAGACTGTTGAATTATTGAGATGCCACATCAAAACCGTAGGTTGACACCTAGGTAATGCTAGGTGTTTTGAGGAAGTTATAAGAAATAAAAGCTCACAAAATTTGACCGGCCTGCTTATCTGAGGCTGTTGTTTGATCTAGAATTAGAATTTTAAATACATGTGTTTTAACAGCGGTAAAGCGCCACCTGTATTTTAATTGGATATTTCACATGTTTATTTGGATAGAAAACTCTTGAAAATTGGCACACTCAATTAAGACCTCAAAATTACTTTCACCGGTTTCTTGGTTTGGCCCGGTACGATTTGCGCTGTTATGCGAGGGCCCTACGTCCCCCTGTGACAGGGGGACAACTCGTTATTATTAGGGCCCGAGCACCGAAGGCGCAGGCGAAGCCTGCACCGGAGGTGCAAAGCCCTATTGTTTTTGGTCCGTTTATTATTAGGGCCCGAGCACCGAAGGCGCAGGCGAAGCCTGCACCGGAGGTGCAAAGCCCTATTGTTTTTGGTCCGTTTATTAGGGCCCGAGCACCGAAGGCGCAGGCGAAGCCTGCACCGGAGGTGCAAAGCCCTATTGTTTTTGGTCCGTTTATTATTATTATTTTTATTTTTAAACTTCGCACCCATTTTTGAGGCCTTTCTGATACTCGAAAACTCTTGCATTTTGGCACAGACGTCAAAGCCGGTGAAAAATTTTAAATTACATAGTTCACAGGTTTGGGCGTGGATCAGCAGCTCTATAGCGCCCCCAAACGTTGCCAGTGGCCGGGATAAAGTTTGTCCAATGTGCACCAACTTTGGTACGCTCATTGACCTCATTATACCGATCAAGAATCACTTGGATTTATTTGACTCCGCCTAACAGGAAGTCGGCCATTTTGGCAGGAAGTCGCAAAATAAAAAGTTTCCCGTGGTGTTTTGGGTGGGTTACGATGTTCGAAAACTCATAAAATTTCACAGGCCTATTGGGCATAGGCTGTACTTTGATGTAAAATTAGAATTTTTCATATTCATAATTTATCAGCTCTCTAGCGCCACCTATTTTATATGACATTTATAGAAAGCTCTTAGCCTCTTCTACATTAGCAGACCCAATAATGCCTTTAAATGATTTCGAGAAATGTAAACATTTTTCTAATGTGGTGCTAAATGACTCTACAGCGCCCCCTATTTGGTTTAGGCTAATAAATTAGCGGTAGCTGTCTCAAATTTTCCCCAATGTTCAAAATTTTTGGTAGAAACATAGATATTACGATGCCACACATAATACCCATTGGCATGTATTAGCTCCGCCCAACAGGAAGTCGGCCATTTTGAAAAATGTTAAATTTTTAAACATTTTTCACATACTCATTCGAACTCCTCCTAGAGTCTTTGTCAGATTACAACTAAATGGTCTGTGGATAGTCTCCAGACATACGTGGTGCTAAATTGCGAAGGAATAGTCGATAGCTGAAACGATGACGTAATGGTGGGCAATTGATTTAATGGAGACACAACACTAAACCAAATAGAAACATTAGCATGGTCAGAATACAGCTGCTTGGAAATTCATGAAACTTGGCAAAAACATAAAAGACATCATTACACACATTTCCAGTGTTGATATGATTGACTCCGCCCAACAGGAAGTCGGCCATTTTGAAAAACGTGCATTTTACACACATTTTTTGCATACTTTGTCGAACTCCTCCTAGGGAATTTGTTGAATACTCTTGATATTTGTCAGCAATAAACTACTACCATCCTTGATGATAAATTGCGAAGGAATAGTCGATATCTTAAACGAGGACGAAATGGCGGACAGTTGAATTGCTGGAGATACCCCATTAAAATAGGAAGTAAATACATTCTGGTGTTGGTAGGTGTTTGAGGAGGTTAGACAGGTTGAAAACTCTCGAAACTTTACAGGCCTGCTTGATTTAAGCGGTCCTTTGATTAAAAATTGAAATTTCATAGATACATATTTCATTGGCTCTATAGCGCCACCTAGGTTTCAATGCATATTTGACATTACGGGAATGCTCAAAAACTCTTGAAAATTGTCAGATTCCATAAGATCTAAAAACACTTTACAAATATTGTGATAATTTTTTCATGTGTAGCTAGCGGACTCTATAGCGCCCCCTAATTCATTCGTTTAATAAATTAGCTGTGGATGTGTCACAATTTGTCTAATCTTCTCAAATTTTGGTAGGAGCGTAGATACTATGACTCTGCACATATTTGCAGTTAGTTTGTATTAGCTCCGCCCAACAGGAAGTCGGCCATATTGGATTTTGTAATTTTTTTACACTTTTTTTCACAAACTCATTTAAACTGCTCCTAAAGTCTTTGTCAGATTATCTCTAAATTAGCTGAGAATGAACATCAGACACAGTTGATGAAAATTGCCAAAGGAATAGTTGATCGCTAAAACGGTGACGTAATGGCGAGCAATTGATTGAATAGAGACGCAACACTAAACCAAAGTGAAACCGTGACACAGTCAGAACACAGATGATTAAAAATTCATGAAACTTGGCAAAAACACAAGAGACATCATTAGACACGTTTTCAGTATTGGTAGGACTGACTCCGCCCAACAGGAAGTCGGCCATTTTGAAATATCTGAATTTTGCATACATTTTTTGCGTATGTTGTCAAACTACTCCTAGAAATTTTGTTGAATTCTCTTGGTATTTGGTAAATATAAACATTGAACATATCTGATGATAAATTGTGAAGAAATAGTCGATATCTTAAACGAGGAGGGAATGGCGGACGGTTGAATGTTTGAGATGCCACATCAAAACTGGAGGTTGACACATACGTAATGCTAGGAGTTTTGAGGACGTTATAAGAGAGAAAAGCTCACAAACTTTGACTGGCCTGCTTATCTGAGGCTGTTGTTTGATCTAGAATTAGAATTTCAAATATATGTTTTAACAGCTCTATAGCGCCACCTGTATTTTAAATGGGTATTTATCTGAGGCTGTTGTTTGATCTAGAATTAGAATTTCAAATATATGTGTTTTAACAGCTCTATAGCGCCACCTGTATTTTAAATGGGTATTTCACATTTTTGGCAGGATAGAAAACTCTTGAAAATTACCACACTTAATAAGACCTCAAAATTACTTTCACCGGTTTCTCGGTTTGGCCCGGTACGATTTGCGCTGTTGTGCGAGGGCCCTACGTCCCCCTGTGACAGGGGGACAACTCGTTATTATTATTAGGGCCCGAGCACCGAAGGCGCAGGCGAAGCCTGCACCGGAGGTGCAAAGCCCTATTGTTTTTGGTCCGTTTATTATTATTATTATTATTATTATTATTACGCTTCTTGACCCTTTCGCTCATTTTTGAGGCATTTCTGATATGGGAAAACTCACGCATTTTGGCACAGGCCTCAAACTTGGTGAAAATGTAAAAGTTCCATAGAGCATTGACATGGGCGTGGTTCAGGAGCTCCATAGCGCCCCCAAACGTCGGCATTGGCTGGGATGAAGTTTGTCCAATGTGCACCAACTTTGGTACACTCATTGACCTCTTCATAAAGAACAAGAATCACTTGGTTTTATTTGACTCCGCCCAACAGGAAGTCGGCCATTTTGACAGGAAGTTGCAAAATAAAAAGTTTCCCGCTGGGTTTCGGAGTGGTTAGGATGTTTGAAAACTCCTAAAATTTTACAGAGCTATTTGGCTTAGGCCAAACTTTCACCGTAAATTAAAATTTTGTATATTCGTGTTTCATCAGCTCTCTAGCGCCACCTATTTCATATGACATTTTTGGAAAGCCCTCAGCCTCTTGATAATTGGCAGATTCAATAAGGCCTCGAAGTGACTTAGATATATGTTGTCATTTTTGTCGTGTGTAGCTAGATGACTCTACAGCGCCCCCTATTTGGTTCGGCTAATAAATTAGCCGTGGCCTTCTCAAAAATTCTCAGATATTCGCGATATTTGACAGAAACATAGACAATATGATTCTGCACATATTAGCCATTGGAATGCATTAGCTCCGCCCAACAGGAAGTCGGCCATTTTGGAATTTGTGGAATTTTGACATATTTTTCACAAACTCATTCGAACTCCTCCTAGAGTCTTTGTCAGATTACTTCTAAATTGTCAGTGGATAGTCCCCAGACATACATGGTGATAAATTGCGAAGGAATAGTCGATAGCTGAAACGATGACGTGATGGCAGGCAATTCATTTAATGGAGACGCAACACTAGACCAAAGTGAAACTATGACACGGTCAGAACACACATGATTGAAAATTCATGAAACTTGGCAAAAACACAAGAGACATCATAAGACACGTTTTTAGTATCGGTAAGACTGACTCCGCCCAACAGGAAGTGGGCAATTTTGAAAAAAGTGCATTTTACACACATTTTTTGCATACTTTGTCGAACTCCTCCTAGGGAATTTGTTGAATACTCTTGATATTTGTCATCAAAAAACTACTACCATCCGTGATGATAATTGCGAAGGAATAGTCGATATCTTAAACGAGGACGAAATGGCGGACAGTTGAACTGCTTGAGATGCCCCATTAAAACAGGAAGTGAATACATTCTGGTGTTAGTAGGTGTTTGAGGAGGTTAAAAAGGTTGAAAACTCTCGAAAATTCACAAGCCTGCTTGAATTAAGCAGTACTTTCATATGAAATTAAAATTTCTTGTATACGTATTTCATTGGCTCTATAGCGCCACCTAGGTTTCAATGCATATTTGACATTACGGGAATGCTCAAAACCTCTTGAAAATTGACAGATTGCATAAGACCTAAAAACACTTTACAAATATTTTGACAATGTTTTCATGTATAGCTAGCAGACTCTACAGCGCCCCCTAATTCGTTTGTTTAATAAATTAGCTGTGGATGTGTCAAAATTTGTCTAATCTTCTCAAATTTTGGTAGGATCGTAGATAGTATGACCCTGCACATATTTGCAATTGGCTTGTATTAGCTCCGCCCAACAGGAAGTCGGCCATATTGGAATTTGTAATATTTTTACACATTTTTCACAAACTCATTTAAACTGCTCCTAAAGTCTTTGTCAGATTACCTCTTATTTCGCTGTAAATGAACAACAGACATATTTGATGATAATTGCCAAAGGATTAGTTGATCGGTAAAACGGTGACCCAATGGCGAGCAATTGAGTCACTAGAGACGCAACACTAAACCAAAGTGAAACCATGACATGGTCAGAAAACAGATCATTGAAAATTCATGAAACTTGGCAAAAACACAAAAGACATCATTACACACATTTTCAGCATGGGTAGGACTGACTCCGCCCAACAGGAAGTCGGCCATTTTGAAATATCTGCATTTTACACACATTTTTTGTGTACATTGTCAAACTACTCCTAGCAAATTTGATGAATTCTCTTGATATTTGGTAAAAATAAACATTGAACATATCTGATGATAAATTGTGAAGGAATAGTCGATATCTCAAACGAGGACGAAATGGCAGATGGTTGAATTTTTGAGATCCCACATCAAAACAGGAGGTGAAAACCTAGGTAATGCCAGGTGTTTTTAGGAGGTTATAACGGAGAAAAACTCACAAAATTTGACCAGCCTGCTTATCTAAGGCTGTTGTTTGATGTAGAATTAGAATTTCAAATACATGTATTTTAACAGCGCCATAGCGCCACCTGTATTTTAAATGGATATTTCACATGTTTAACAGGATAGAAAACTCTTGAAAATTGGCACACTCAATAAGACCTCAAAATTACTTTTACCGGTTTCTCGGTTTGGCCCGGTACGATTTGCGCTGTTGTGCGAGGGCCCTACGTCCCCCTGTGACAGGGGGACAACTCGTTATTATTATTATTATTATTTTTATTTTTAAACTTCGCACCCATTTTTGAGGCCTTTCTGATACTCGAAAACTCTTGAATTTTGGCACAGACATCAAAGCCGGTGAAAAATTTGAAATTTCACAGTTCCTGGGCTTGGGCGTTGATCAGGAGCTCTATAGCGCCCCCAAACGTTGCTAGTGGCCGGGATAAAGTTTGTCCAATGTGCACCAACTTTGGTACGCTCATTGACCTCATTATACCGATCAAGAATCACTTGGATTTATTTGACTCCGCCTAACAGGAAGTCTGCCATTTTGGCAGGAAGTCGCAAAATAAAAAGTTTCCCGTGGTGTTTTGGGTGGGTTACGATGTTCGAAAACTCATAAAATTTCACAGGCATATTGGGCATAGGCTGTACTTTGATGTAAAATTGGAATTTTTCATATTCATAATTTATCAGCTCTCTAGCGCCACCTATTTTATATGACATTTATAGAAAGCTCTTAGCCTCTTCTAAATAAGCAGACCCAATAATGCCTTTAAATGATTTTGAGAAATGTAATCGTTTTTCTAATGTGGAGCTAAATGACTCTACAGCGCCCCCTATTTGGTTTAGGCTAATAAATTAGCGGTAGCTGTCTCAAATTTTCCCCAATGTTCAAGATTTTTGGTAGAAACATAGATATTACGATGCCACACATAATACCCATTGGCATGTATTAGCTCCGCCCAACAGGAAGTCGGCCATTTTGAAAAATGTTAAATTTTTACACATTTTTCACGAACTCATTCGAACTCCTCCTAGAGTCTTTGTCAGATTACAACTAAATGGTCTGTGGATAGTCTCCAGACATACGTGGTGCTAAATTGCGAAGGAATAGTCGATAGCTGAAACGATGACGTAATGGCGGGCAGTTGATTTAATACAGACACAACACTAAACCAAATAGAAACATTAGCATGGTCAGAACACAGCTGCTTGGAAATTCATGAAACTAGGCAAAAACATAAAAGACATCATTACACACGTTTTCAGTGTTGATATGATTGACTCCGCCCAACAGGAAGTCGGCCATTTTGAAAAACGTGCATTTTACACACATTTTTTGCATACTTTGTCGAACTCCTCCTAGGGAATTTGTTGAATACTCTTGATATTTGTCAGCAATAAACTACTACCATCCGTGATGATAAATTGTGAAGGAGTAGTCGATATCTTAAACGAGGACGAAATGGCGGACAGTTGAATTGCTTGAGATACCCCATTAAAATAGGAAGTAAATACATTCTGGTGTTAGTAGGTGTTTGAGGAGGTTAAACAGGTTGAACACTCACGAAACTTTACAGGCCTGCTTGATTTAGCGGTCCTTTGATTAAAAATTTAAATTTCATATATACATATTTCATTGGCTCTATAGCGCCACCTAGGTTTCAATGCATATTTGACATTACGGAAATGCTCAAAAACTCTTGAAAACTGTCAGATTCCATAAGATCTAAAAACACTTTACAAATATTGTGATAATTTTTTCATGTGTAGCTAGCTGACTCTATAGCGCCCCCTAATTCATTCGTTTAATAAATTAGCTGTGGATGTGTCACAATTTGTCTAATCTTCTCAAATTTTGGTAGGAGCGTAGATACTATGACTCTGCACATATTTGCAATTGGTTTGTATTAGCTCCGCCCAACAGGAAGTCGGCCATATTGGATTTTGTCATTTTTTTACACTTTTTTTCACAAACTCATTTAAACTGCTCCTAAAGTCTTTGTCAGATTACCTCTAAAGTAGCTGAGAATGAACATCAGACACAGTTGATGAAAATTGCCAAAGGAATAGTTGATCGCTAAAACGGTGACGTAATGGCGAGCAATTGATTGACTAGAGACGCAACACTAAACCAAAGTGAAACCATGACACAGTCAGAACACAGTTGATTAAAAATTCATGAAACTTGGCAAAAACACAAGAGACATCATTAGACACGTTTTCAGTATTGGTAGGACTGACTCCGCCCAACAGGAAGTCGGCCATTTTGAAATATCTGAATTTTACATACATTTTTTGCGTATGTTGTCAAACTACTCCTAGAAATTTTGTTGAATTCTCTTGGTATTTGGTAAAAATAAACATTGAACATATCTGATGATAAATTGTGAAGAAATAGTCGATATCTTAAACGAGAAGGGAATGGCGGACGGTTGAATGTTTGAGATGCCACATCAAAACTGGAGGTTGACACATAGGTAATGCTAGGAGTTTTGAGGACGTTATAAGAGAGAAAAGCTCACAAACTTTGACCGGCCTGCTTATCTGAGGCTGTTGTTTGATCTAGAATTAGAATTTCAAATATATGTGTTTTAACAGCTCTATAGCGCCACCTGTATTTTAAATGGGTATTTCACATTTTTGGCAGGATAGAAAACTCTTGAAAATTACCACACTTAATAAGACCTCAAAATTACTTTCACCGGTTTCTCGGTTTGGCCCGGTACGATTTGCGCTGTTGTGCGAGGGCCCTACGTCCCCCTGTGACAGGGGGACAACTCGTTAGGGCCCGAGCACCGAAGGCGCAGGCGAAGCCTGCACCGGAGGTGCAAAGCCCTATTGTTTTTGGTCCGTTTATTATTATTATTAGGGCCCGAGCACCGAAGGCGCAGGCGAAGCCTGCACCGGAGGTGCAAAGCCCTATTGTTTTTGGTCCGTTTATTATTATTTTTATTTACAAACTTCGCGCCCATTTTTGAGGCCTTTTCGATACTCGAAAACTCTTGCATTTTGGCACAGACGTCAAAGCCGGTGAAAAATTTTAAATTACATTGTTCACAGGTTTGGGCGTGGTTCAGGAGCTCTATAGCGCCCCCAAATGTTGCCAGTGGCCGGGATAAAGTTTGTCCAATGTGCACCAACTTTGGTACGCTCATTGACCTCATTATACCGATCAAGAATCACTTGGATTTATTTGACTCCGCCTAACAGGAAGTCAGCCATTTTGGCAGGAAGTCGCAAAATAAAAAGTTTCCCCTGGTGTTTTGGGTGGGTTACGATGTTCGAAAACTCATAAAATTTCACAGGCCTATTGGGCATAGGATGTACTTTGATGTAAAATTGGAATTTTTCATATTCATAATTTATCAGCTCTCTAGCGCCACCTATTTTATATGACATTTATAGAAAGCTCTTAGCCTCTTCTAAATTAGCAGACCCAATAATGCCTTTAAATGCTTTCGAGAAATGTAATCATTTTTCTAATGTGGTGCTAAATGACTCTACAGCGCCCCCTATTTGGTTTAGGCTAATAAATTAGCGGTAGCTGTCTCAAATTTTCCCCAATGTTCAAAATTTTTGGTAGAAACATAGATATTACGATGCCACACATAATACCCATTGGCATGTATTAGCTCCGCCCAACAGGAAGTCGGCCATTTTGAAAAATGTTAATTTTTTAAACATTTTTCACATACTCATTCGAACTCCTCCTAGAGTCTTTGTCAGATTACAACTAAATGGTCTGTGGATAGTCTCCAGACATACATGGTGCTAAATTGCGAAGGAATAGTCGATAGCTGAAACGATGACGTAATGGCGGGCAATTGATTTAATGGAGACACAACACTAAACCAAATAGAAACATTAGCATGGTCAGAATACAGCTGCTTGGAAATTCATGAAACTTGGCAAAAACATAAAAGACATCATTACACACATTTTCAGTGTTGATATGATTGACTCCGCCCAACAGGAAGTCGGCCATTTTGAAAAACGTGCATTTTACACACATTTTTTGCATACTTTGTCGAACTCCTCCTAGGGAATTTGTTGAATACTCTTGATATTTGTCAGCAATAAACTACTACCATCCGTGATGATAAATTGCGAAGGAATAGTCGATATCTTAAACGAGGACGAAATGGCGGACAGTTGAATTGCTGGAGATACCCCATTAAAATAGGAAGTAAATACATTCTGGTGTTAGTAGGTGTTTGAGGAGGTTAAACAGGTTGAACACTCACGAAACTTTACAGGCCTGCTTGATTTAAGCGGTCCTTTGATTAAAAATTGAAATTTCATATATACATATTTCATTGGCTCTATAGCGCCACCTAGGTTTCAATGCATATTTGACATTACGGAAATGCTCAAAAACTCTTGAAAACTGTCAGATTCCATAAGATCTAAAAACACTTTACAAATATTGTGATAATTTTTTCATGTGTAGCTAGCGGACTCTATAGCGCCCCCTAATTCATTCGTTTAATAAATTAGCTGTGGATGTGTCACAATTTGTCTAATCTTCTCAAATTTTGGTAGGAGCGTAGATACTATGACTCTGCACATATTTGCAATTGGTTTGTATTAGCTCCGCCCAACAGGAAGTCGGCCATATTGGATTTTGTAATTTTTTTACACTTTTTTTCACAAACTCATTTAAACTGCTCCTAAAGTCTTTGTCAGATTACCTCTAAAGTAGCTGAGAATGAACATCAGACACAGTTGATGAAAATTGCCAAAGGAATAGTTGATCGCTAAAACGGTGACGTAATGGCGAGCAATTGATTGACTAGAGACGCAACACTAAACCAAAGTGAAACCATGACACAGTCAGAACACAGTTGATTAAAAATTCATGAAACTTGGCAAAAACACAAGAGACATCATTAGACACGTTTTCAGTATTGGTAGGACTGACTCCGCCCAACAGGAAGTCGGCCATTTTGAAATATCTGAATTTTACATACATTTTTTGCGTATGTTGTCAAACTACTCCCAGAAATTTTGTTGAATTCTCTTGGTATTTGGTAAAAATAAACATTGAACATATCTGATGATAAATTGTGAAGAAATAGTCGATATCTTAAACGAGAAGGGAATGGCGGACGGTTGAATGTTTGAGATGCCACATCAAAACTGGAGGTTGACACATAGGTAATGCTAGGAGTTTTGAGGACGTTATAAGAGAGAAAAGCTCACAAACTTTGACCGGCCTGCTAATCTGAGGCTGTTGTTTGATCTAGAATTAGAATTTCAAATATATGTGTTTTAACAGCTCTATAGCGCCACCTGTATTTTAAATGGGTATTTCACATTTTTGGCAGGATAGAAAACTCTTGAAAATTACCACACTTAATAAGACCTCAAAATTACTTTCACCGGTTTCTCGGTTTGGCCCGGTACGATTTGCGCTGTTGTGCGAGGGCCCTACGTCCCCCTGTGACAGGGGGACAACTTGTTATTATTATTATTATTATTCCGGACATTTTCGCCCATTTTTGAGGCATTTCCGATACTCGAAAACTCATACAAATTGGCATAGGCCTCAAACTCGGCGAAAATTTTAAAGTTCCATAGAGGCTGGACTTTGGCGTGGTTCAGGAGCTCTATAGCGCCCCCAAACGTCGGCAGTGGCTGGGATGAAGTTTGTCCAATGTACACCAACTTTGGTACGCTCATTGACCTCCTCATAAAGAACAAGGATCACTTGGTTTTATTTGACTCCGCCCAACAGGAAGTCGGCCATTTTGACAGGAAGTTGCAAAATAAAAAGTTTCCGGCTAAGTTTCGGAGGGGTTAAGATGTTTGAAAACTCCTAAAATTTTACAGAGCTATTTGGCTTAGGCCAAACTTTGACCTTAAGTTGGAATTTCGTAAATTCGTGTTTCATCAGCTCTCTAGCGCCACCTATTTTATCTCACATTTATAAAAAGCTCTCAGCCTCTTGATGATTGGCAGATTCAATAAGTCCTTGAAATGATTTAGAAATATTTTGTCGTTTTTCTCATGTGTAGCTAGAGGACTCTACAGCGCCCCCTATATTGTTTATTCCATTAAATTAGCTGTAGCTGTCTCAAAATTTCTCCAATGTTCTCGATTTTTGGCAACAACATAGAAAGTATCATCCCGCACATATTACCCATTGGCTGGTATTAGCTCCGCCCAACAGGAAGTCGGCCATTTTGAAATTTGTGGAATTTTTACACATTTTTGACGAACTCATTCGAACTCCTCCTAGAGTCTTTGTCAGATTATCTCTAAATTGGGCGTGGATAGGCTCCAGACATACATGGTGATAAATTGCGAAGGAATAGTCGATAGCTGAAACGATGGCGTAATGGCAGGCAATTAATTTAATGGAGACGCAACACTAGACCAAAGTGAAACCATGACACGATCATAACACAGATGATTGAAAATTCATGAAACTTTACAGAAACATAATAGACATCATAAGAAACGTTTTTAGTATTGGTAAGACTGACTCCGCCCAACAGGAAGTGGGCCATTTTGAAAAAAGTGCATTTTACACACATTTTTTGCATACTTTGTCAAACTCCTCCTAGGGAATTTGTTGAATACTCTTGATATTTGTCAGTAATAAACTACTAACACACCTGATGATAAATTGCGAAGGAATAGTCGATATCTTAAACAGGGACGAAATGGCGGACAGTTGAATTGCTGGAGATACCCCATTAAAACAGGAAGTGAATACATTCTGGTGTTGGTAGGTGTTTGAGGAGGTTTAAAAGGTTGAACACTCACGAAACTTTACAGGCCTGCTTGACTTAAGTGGTTCTTGGATCAAAAACTGAAATTTCATATATACATATTTCATTGGCTCTATAGCGCCACCTAGGTTTCAATGCATATTTGACATTACGGAAATGCTCAAAAACTCTTGAAAACTGTCAGATTCCATAAGATCTAAAAACACTTTACAAAAATTGTGATAATTTTTTCATGTGTAGCTAGCGGACTCTATAGCGCCCCCTAATTCATTCGTTTAATAAATTAGCTGTGGATGTGTCACAATTTGTCTAATCTTCTCAAATTTTGGTAGGAGCGTAGATACTATGACTCTGCACATATTTGCAATTGGTTTGTATTAGCTCCGCCCAACAGGAAGTCGGCCATATTGGATTTTGTAATTTTTTTACACTTTTTTTCACAAACTCATTTAAACTGCTCCTAAAGTCTTTGTCAGATTACCTCTAAATTAGCTGAGAATGAACATCAGACACAGTTGATGAAAATTGCCAAAGGATTAGTTGATCGCTAAAACGGTGACGTAATGGCGAGCAATTGATTGACTAGAGACACAACACTAAACCAAAGTGAAACCATGACACAGTCAGAACACAGATGATTAAAAATTCATGAAACTTGGCAAAAACACAAGAGACATCATTAGACACGTTTTCAGTATTGGTAGGACTGACTCCGCCCAACAGGAAGTCGGCCATTTTGAAATATCTGAATTTTACATACATTTGTTGTGTATATTGTCAAACTACTCCTAGAAATTTTCTTGAATTCTCTTGGTATTTGGTAAAAATAAACAATAAACATATCTGATGATAAAATGTGAAGGAATAGTCGATATCTCAAACGAGGACGAAATGGCTGATGGTTGAATTTGTGAGATGCCACATCAAAACAGGAGGTCAAAACCTAGGTAATGCCAGGTGTTTTGAGGAGGTTATAACGGAGAAAAACTCACAAAATTTGACCGGCCTGCTTATCTGAGGCTGTTGTTTGATGTAGAATTAGAATTTCAAATACATGTATTTTAACAGCGCTATAGCGCCACCTGTAATTTAAATGGATATTTCACATGTTTAACAGGATAGAAAACTCTTGAAAATTGGCACACTCAATAAGACCTTAAAATTACTTTTACCGGTTTCTCGGTTTGGCCCGGTACGATTTGCGATGTTGTGCGAGGGCCCTACGTCCCCCTGTGACAGGGGGACAACTCGTTATTAGGGCCCGAGCACAGAAGGCGCAGGCGAAGCCTGCACCGGAGGTGCAAAGCCCTATTGTTTTTGGTCCGTTTATTATTATTATTAGGGCCCGAGCACCGAAGGCGCAGGCGAAGCCTGCACCGGAGGTGCAAAGCCCTATTGTTTTTGGTCCGTTTATTATTATTATTATTATTATTATTATTATTATTATTACGCTTCTTGACCATTTCGCTCATTTTTGAGGCATTTCTGATATGGGAAAACTCACGCATTTTGGCACAGGCCTCAAACTTGGTGAAAATGAAAAAGTTCCATAGAGCATTGACATGGGCGTGGTTCAGGAGCTCCATAGCGCCCCCAAACGTCGGCATTGGCCGGGATGAAGTTTGTCCAATGTGCACCAATTTTGGTACACTCATTGACCTCTTCATAAACAACAAGTATCACTAGGTTTTATTTGACTCCGCCTAACAGGAAGTCAGCCATTTTGACAGAAAGTTGCAAAATAAAAAGTTTCCCGCTGGGTTTCGGAGTGGTTAGGATGTTTGAAAACTCCTAAAATTTTACAGAGCTATTTGGCTTAGGCCAAACTTTCACCGTAAATTAAAATTTTGTATATTCGTGTTTCATCAGCTCTCTAGCGCCACCTATTTCATATGACATTTTTGGAAAGCGCTCAGCCTCTTGATAATTGGCAGATTCAATAAGGCCTCGAAGTGACTTAGATATATATTGTCATTTTTGTCGTGTGTAGCTAGATGACTCTACAGCGCCCCCTATTTGGTTCGGCTAATAAATTTGCCGTGGCCTTCTCAAAAATTCTCAGATATTCTCGATTTTTGACAGAAACATAGACAATATGATTCTGCACATATTAGTAATCGGAATGCATTAGCTCCGCCCAACAGGAAGTCGGCCATTTTGGAATTTGTGGAATTTTGACATATTTTTCACAAACTCATTCGAACTCCTCCTAGAGTCTTTGTCAGATTACCTTTAAATTGTCAGTGGATAGTCCCCAGACGTACATGGTGATAAATTGCGAAGGAATAGTCGATAGCTGAAACGATGACGTAATGGCAGGCAATTAATTTAATGGAGACGCAACACTAGACCAAAGTGAAACTATGACACGGTCATAACACACATGATTGAAAATTCATGAAACTTGGCAAAAACACAAGAGACATCATAAGACACGTTTTTAGTATTGGTAAGACTGACTCCGCCCAACAGGAAGTCGGCCATTTTGAAAAAAGTGCATTTTACACACATTTTTTGCATACTTTGTCAAACTCCTCCTAGGGAATTCGTTGAATACTCTTGATATTTGTCAGCAATAAACTACTAACAGACCTGATGATAAATTGCGAAGGAATAGTCGATATCTTAAACGAGGACGAAATGGCGGACAGTTGAGTTGCTGGAGATACCCCATTAAAACAGGAAGTGAATATATTCTGGTGTTGGTAGGTGTTTGAGGAGGTTAAAAAGTATGAAAACTCACAAAACTTTACAGGCCTGCTTGATTTACGTGGTTCTTTGGTCTGAAATTGAAATTTCATATATACGCATTTCATTGGCTCTATAGCGCCACCTAGGTTGCAATGAATATGTGACATTACGGGAATGCTCAAAAACTCTTGAAAATTGTCAGATTGCATAAGACCTAAAAACACTTTACAAATATTGTGAAATATTTTTCATATGTAGCTAGCGGACTCTACAGCGCCCCCTAATTTGTTCAGTTAATAAATTAGCTCTGGATGTGTCAAAATTGATCTAATCTTCTCCAATTTTGGTAGGTATGTAGACACTGTAACACTGCACATATTTGCAATTGGCTTGTATTAGCTCTGCCCAACAGGAAGTCGGCCGTATTGGAATTTGTGAAATTTTTACATATTTTTCACAAACTCATTTAAGCTGCTTCTTAAGTCTTAGGTAGATTACCTTTTAATTAGCTGTGAATGAACATCAGACATGTTTGATGAAAATTGCCAAAGGATTAGTTGATCGCTAAAACGGTGATGTAATGGCGAGCATTTGATTTACTAGAGACGCAACACTAAACCAAAGTGAAACAATGACACGGTCCGAACACAGATGATTGAAAATTCCTGAAACTTGGCAAAAACACAAGAGACATCATTAGACACGTTGTCAGTATTGGTAGGACTGACTCCGCCCAACAGGAAGTCGGCCATTTTGAAACATCTGCATTTTACACACATTCTTTGCGTATGTTGTCAAACTACTCCTAGAAAATTTAATGAATTCTCTTGGTATTTGGTAAAAATAAACATGGAACATATCTGATGATAAATTGTGAAGGAATAATCGATATCTCAAACGAGGAGGAAATGGCGGACGGTTGAATTTGTGAGATGACACATCAAAACAGGTGGTTGACACCTACGTAATGCTAGGTGTTTTGAGGAAGTTATAACAGAGAAAAGCTCACAAAATTTGACCGGCCTGCTTATCTGACGCTGTTCTTTGATGTAGGATTAAAATTTAAAATACATGTGTTTTCACAGCTCTATACCGCCACCTATATTTTAAATGAATATTTGACAGGATAGAAAACTGTTGAAAATTGCCACACTTAATAAGCCCCTAAAATTACTTGCACCGGTTTCTCGGTTTGGCCCGGTACGATTTGCGCTGTTATGCGAGGGCCCTACGTCCCCCTGTGACAGGGGGACAACTCGTTATTATTATTAGGGCCCGAGCACCGAAGGCGCAGGCGAAGCCTGCACCGGAGGTGCAAAGCCCTATTGTTTTTGGTCCGTTTATTATTATTATTATTATTATTATTATTATTATTATTATTACGCTTCTTGTCCCTTTCGCTCATTTTTGAGGCATTTCCGATACTCAAAAACTCATACAAATTGGCATAGGCCTCAAACTCGGCGAAAATTTTAAAGTTCCATAGAGGCTGGACTTTGGCGTGGTTCAGGAGCTCTATAGCGCCCCCAAACGTCGGCAGTGGCTGGGATGAAGTTTGTCCAATGTACACCAACTTTGGTACGCTCATTGACCTCCTCATAAATAACAAGGATCACTTGGTTTTATTTGACTCCGCCCAACAGGAAGTCGGCCATTTTGACAGGAAGTTGCAAAATAAAAAGTTTCCCGCTAAGTTTCGGAAGGGTTAAGATGTTTGAAAACTCCTAAAATTTTACAGAGCTATTTGGCTTAGACGAAACTTTGACCTTAAGTTGGAATTTCGTAAATTCGTGTTTCATCAGCTCTCTAGCGCCACCTATTTTATATCACATTTATAAAAAGCTCTCAGCCTCTTGATGATTGGCAGATTAAATAAGGCCTCGAAGTGACTTAGATATATATTGACATTTTTGTCGTGTGTAGCTAGATGACTCTACAGCGCCCCCTATTTGGTTCGGCTAATAAGTTAGCCGTGGCCTTCTCAAAAATTCTCAGATATTCTCGATTTTTGACAGAAACATAGACAATATGATTCTGCACATATTAGCAATCGGAATGCATTAGCTCCGCCCAACAGGAAGTCGGCCATTTTGGAATTTGTGGAATTTTTACATATTTTTCACAAACTCATTCGAACTCCTCCTAGAGTCTTTGTCAGATTACCTCTAAATTGTCAGTGGATAGTCCCCAGACATACATGGTGATAAATTGCGAAGGAATAGTCGATAGCTGAAACGATGACGTAATGGCAGGCAATTAATTTAATGGAGACGCAACACTAGACCAAAGTGAAACCATGACACGGTCAGAACACACATGATTGAAAATTCATGAAACTTTCCAAAAACACAACAGACATCATAAGACACGTTTTTAGTATTGGTAAGACTGACTCCGCCCAACAGGAAGTCGGCCATTTTGAAAAAAGTGCATTTTACACACATTTTTTGCATACTTTGTCAAACTCCTCCTAGGGAATTCGTTGAATACTCTTGATATTTGTCAGCAATAAACTACTAGCAGACCTGATGATAAATTGTGAAGGAATAGTCGATATCTTAAACGAGGACGAAATGGCGGACAGTTGAGTTGCTGGAGATACCCCATTAAAACAGGAAGTGAATACATTCTGGTGTTGGTAGGTGTTTGAGGAGGTTAAAAAGTATGAAAACTCACAAAACTTTACAGGCCTGCTTGATTTACGTGGTTCTTTGGTCTGAAATTGAAATTTCATATATACGCATTTCATTGGCTCTATAGCGCCACCTAGGTTGCAATGAATATGTGACATTACGGGAATGCTCAAAAACTCTTGAAAATTGTCAGATTGCGTAGGACCTAAAAACACTTTACAAATATTGTGAAATATTTTTCATATGTAGCTAGCGGACTCTACAGCGCCCCCTAATTTGTTCAGTTAATAAATTAGCTCTGGATGTGTCAAAATTGATCTAATCTTCTCCAATTTTGGTAGGTATGTAGATACTGTAACACTGCACAAATTTGCAATTGGCTTGTATTAGCTCCGCCCAACAGGAAGTCAGCCATATTGGAATTTGTGAAATTTTTACATATTTTTCACAAACTCATTTAAGCTGCTTCTTAAGTCTTAGGTAGATTACCTTTTAATTAGCTGTGAATGAACATCAGACACAGTTGATGAAAATTGCCAAAGGAATAGTTGATTGCTAAAACGGTGACGTAATGGCGAGCAATTGATTCACTAGAGACGCAACACTAAACCAAAGTGAAACAATGACACGGTCAGAACACAGATGATTAAAAATTCATGAAACTTGGCAAAAACACAAGAGACATCATTAGACATGTTGTCAGTATTGGTAGGACTGACTCCGCCCAACAGGAAGTCGGCCATTTTGAAACATCTGCATTTTACACACATTCTTTGCGTATGTTGTCAAACTACTCCTAGAAAATTTAATGAATTCTCTTGGTATTTGGTAAAAATAAACATGGAACATATCTGATGATAAATTGTGAAGGAATAATCGATATCTCAAACGAGGAGGAAATGGCAGACGGTTGAATTTTTGAGATGACACATCAAAACAGGTGGTTGACACCTAGGTAATGCTAGGTGTTTTGAGGAAGTTATAACAGAGAAAAGCTCACAAAATTTGACCGGCCTGCTTATCTGAGGCTGTTCTTTGATGTATGATTAAAATTTATAATACATGTGCTTTCACAGCTCTATACCGCCACCTATATTTTAAATGAATATTTGACAGGATAGAAAACTGTTGAAAATTGCTACACTTAATAAGCCCCTAAAATTACTTGCACCGGTTTCTCGGTTTGGCCCGGTACGATTTGCGCTGTTGTGCGAGGGCCCTACGTCCCCCTGTGACAGGGGGACAACTCGTTATTAGGGCCCGAGCACCGAAGGCGCAGGCGAAGCCTGCACCGGAGGTGCAAAGCCCTATTGTTTTTGGTCCGTTTATTATTATTTTTATTTACAAACTTCGCGCCCATTTTTGAGGCCTTTCCGATACTCGAAAACTCTTGCATTTTGGCACAGACGTCAAAGCCGGTGAAAAATTTTAAATTACATTGTTCACGGGTTTGGGCGTGGATCAGGAGCTCTATAGCGCCCCCAAACGTTGCCAGTGGCCGGGATAAAGTTTGTCCAATGTGCACCAACTTTGGTACGCTCATTGACCTCATTATACCGATCAAGAATCACTTGGATTTATTTGACTCCGCCTAACAGGAAGTCAGCCATTTTGGCAGGAAGTCGCAAAATAAAAAGTTTCCCGTGGTGTTTTGGGTGGGTTACGATGTTCGAAAACTCATAAAATTTCACAGGCCTATTGGGCATAGGATGTACTTTGGTGTAAAATTGGAATTTTTCATATTCATAATTTATCAGCTCTCTAGCGCCACCTATTTTATATGACATTTATAGAAAGCTCTTAGCCTCTTCTAAATTAGCAGACCCAATAATGCCTTTAAATGATTTCGAGAAATGTAATCATTTTTCTAATGTGGTGCTAAATGACTCTACAGCGCCCCCTATTTGGTTTAGGCTAATAAATTAGCGGTAGCTGTCTCAAATTTTCCCCAATGTTCAAAATTTTTGGTAGAAACATAGATATTACGATGCCACACATAATACCCATTGGCATGTATTAGCTCCGCCCAACAGGAAGTCGGCCATTTTGAAAAATGTTAAATTTTTAAACATTTTTCACATACTCATTCGAACTCCTCCTAGAGTCTTTGTCAGATTACAACTAAATGGTCTGTGGATAGTCTCCAGACATACATGGTGCTAAATTGCGAAGGAATAGTCGATAGCTGAAACGATGACGTAATGGCGGGCAATTGATTTAATGGAGACACAACACTAAACCAAATAGAAACATTAGCATGGTCAGAATACAGCTGCTTGGAAATTCATGAAACTTGGCAAAAACATAAAAGACATCATTACACACATTTTCAGTGTTGATATGATTGACTCCGCCCAACAGGAAGTCGGCCATTTTGAAAAACGTGCATTTTACACACATTTTTTGCACACTTTGTCGAACTCCTCCTAGGGAATTTGTTGAATACTCTTGATATTTGTCAGCAATAAACTACTACCATCCGTGATGATAAATTGCGAAGGAATAGTCGATATCTTAAACGAGGACGAAATGGCGGACAGTTGAATTGCTGGAGATACCCCATTAAAATAGGAAGTAAATACATTCTGGTGTTGGTAGGTGTTTGAGGAGGTTAAACAGGTTGAAAACTCTCGAAACTTTACAGGCCTGCTTGATTTAAGCGGTCCTTTGATTAAAAAATGAAATTTCATATATACATATTTCATTGGCTCTATAGCGCCACCTAGGTTTCAATGCATATTTGACATTACGGAAATGCTCAAAAACTCTTGAAAATTGTCAGATTCCATAAGATCTAAAAACACTTTACAAATATTGTGATCATTTTTTCATGTGTAGCTAGCGGACTCTATAGCGCCCCCTAATTCATTCGTTTAATAAATTAGCTGTGGATGTGTCAAAATTTGTCTAATCTTCTCAAATTTTGGTAGGATCGTAGATAGTATGACCCTGCACATATTTGCTATTGGCTTGTATTAGCTCCGCCCAACAGGAAGTCGGCCATATTGGAATTTGTAATATTTTTACACATTTTTCACAAACTCATTTAAACTGCTCCTAAAGTCTTTGTCAGATTACCTCTAAATTAGCTGAGAATGAACATCAGACACAGTTGATGAAAATTGCCAAAGGAATAGTTGATCGCTAAAACGGTGACGTAATGGCGAGCAATTGATTGAATAGAGACGCAACACTAAACCAAAGTGAAACCATGACACAGTCAGAACACAGATGATTAAAAATTCATGAAACTTGGCAAAAACACAAGAGACATCATTAGACACGTTTTCAGTATTGGTAGGACTGACTCCGCCCAACAGGAAGTCGGCCATTTTGAAATATCTGAATTTTGCATACATTTTTTGCGTATGTTGTCAAACTACTCCTAGAAATTTTGTTGAATTCTCTTGGTATTTGGTAAATATAAACATTGAACATATCTGATGACAAATTGTGAAGAAATAGTCGATATCTTAAACGAGGAGGGAATGGCGGACGGTTGAATGTTTGAGATGCCACATCAAAACTGGAGGTTGACACATAGGTAATGCTAGGAGTTTTGAGGACGTTATAAGAGAGAAAAGCTCACAAACTTTGACCGGCCTGCTTATATGAGGCTGTTGTTTGATCTAGAATTAGAATTTCAAATATATGTGTTTTAACAGCTCTATAGCGCCACCTGTATTTTAAATGGGTATTTCACATTTTTGGCAGGATAGAAAACTCTTGAAAATTACCACACTTAATAAGACCTCAAAATTACTTTCACCGGTTTCTCGGTTTGGCCCGGTACGATTTGCGCTGTTGTGCGAGGGCCCTACGTCCCCCTGTGACAGGGGGACAACTCGTTATTATTATTATTATTACGCTTCTTGACCCTTTCGCTCATTTTTGAGGCATTTCTGATATGGGAAAACTCACGCATTTTGGCACAGGCCTCAAACTTGGTGAAAATGTAAAAGTTCCATAGAGCATTGACATGGGCGTGGTTCAGGAGCTCTATAGCGCCCCCAAACGTCGGCATTGGCCGGGATGAAGTTTGTCCAATGTGCACCAACTTTGGTACACTCATTGACCTCTTCATAAACAACAAGAATCACTAGGTTTTATTTGACTCCGCCCAACAGGATGTCGGCCATTTTGACAGGAAGTTGCAAAATAAAAAGTTTCCCGCTGGGTTTCGGAGTGGTTAGGATGTTTGAAAACTCCTAAAATTTTACAGAGCTATTTGGCTTTGGCCAAACTTTCACCGTGAATTAAAATTTTGTATATTCGTGTTTCATCAGCTCTCTAGCGCCACCTATTTCATATGACATTTTTGGAAAGCGCTCAGCCTCTTGATAATTGGCAGATTCAATAAGGCCTCGAAGTGACTTAGACATATATTGTCATTTTTGTCGTGTGTAGCTAGATGACTCTACAGCGCCCCCTATTTGGTTCGGCTAATAAATTATCCGTGGCCTTCTCAAAAATTCTCAGATATTCTCGATTTTTGAGAGAAACATAGACAATATGATTCTGCACATATTAGCAATCGGAATGCATTAGCTCCGCCCAACAGGAAGTCGGCCATTTTGGAATTTGTGGAATTTTTACATATTTTTCACAAACTCATTCGAACTCCTCCTAGAGTCTTTGTCAGATTACCTCTAAATTGTCAGTGGATAGTCCCCAGACATACATGGTGATAAATTGCAAAGGAATAGTTGATAGCTGAAACGATGACGTAATGGCAGGCAATTAATTTAATGGAGACGCAACACTAGACCAAAGAGAAACCATGACACGGTCAGAACACACATGATTGAAAATTCATGAAACTTGGCAAAAACACAAGAGACATCATAAGACACATTTTTAGTATTGGTAAGACTGACTCCGCCCAACAGGAAGTCGGCCATTTTGAAAAAAGTGTGTTTTACACACATTTTTTGCATACTTTGTCGAACTCCTCCTAGGGAATTTGTTGAATACTCTTGATATTTGTCTGTAATAAACTGCTAACATACTTGATTGTAAATTGCGAAGGAATAGTCGATATCTTAAACGAGGACGAAATGGCGGACAGTTGAATTGCTTGAGATGCCCCGTTAAAACAGGAAGTGAATACATTCTGGTGTTAGTAGGTGTTTGAGGAGGTTAAAAAGGTTAAAAACTCTCAAAAATTTACAGGCCTGCTTGATTTAAGCAGTACTTTGATCTGAAATTAAAATTTCATATATACGTATTTCATTGGCTCTATAGCGCCACCTAGGTTTCAATGCATATTTGACATTACGGGAATGCTCAAAACCTTTTGAAAATTGACAGATTGCATAAGACCTAAAAACACTTTACAAATATTTTGACAATTTTTTCATGTATAGCTAGCGGACTCTACAGCGCCCCCTAATTGGTTCGTTTAATAAATTAGCTGTGGATGTGTCAAAATTTGTCTAATCTTCTCAAATTTTGGTAGGATCGTAGATAGTATGACCCTGCACATATTTGCAATTGGCTTGTATTAGCTCCGCCCCACAGGAAGTCGGCCATATTGGAATTTGTAATATTTTTACACATTTTTCACAAACTCATTTAAACTGCTCCTAAAGTCTTTGTCAGATTACCTCTTATTTCGCTGTAAATGAACAACAGACATAGTTGATGATAACTGCCAAAGGATTAGTTGATCGGTAAAACGGTGACCCAATGGTGAGCAATTGATTCACTAGAGACGCAACACTAAACCAATGTGAAACCATGACACGGTCAGAAAACAGATTATTGAAAATTCATGAAACTTGGCAAAAACACAAAAGACATCATTACACACATTTTCAGCATTGGTAGGACTGACTCCGCCCAACAGGAAGTCGGCCATTTTGAAATATCTGCATTTTACATACATTTTTTTGCGTATGTTGTCAAACTACTCCTAGCAAATTTTGCGTAATTCTCTTGATATTTGGTAAAAATAAACATTGAACATATCTGATGATAAATTGTGAAGGAATAGTCGATATCTCAAACGAGGACGAAATGGCAGATGGTTGAATTTTTGAGATCCCACATCAAAACAGGAGGTGAAAACCTAGGTAATGCCAGGTGTTTTGAGGAGGTTATAACGGAGAAAAACTCACAAAATTTGACCGGCCTGCTTATCTAAGGCTGTTGTTTGATGTAGAATTAGAATTTCAAATACATGTATTTTAACAGCGCCATAGCGCCACCTGTATTTTAAATGGATATTTCACATGTTTAACAGGATAGAAAACTCTTGAAAATTGGCACACTCAATAAGACCTCAAAATTACTTTCACCGGTTTCTCGGTTTGGCCCGGTACGATTTGCGCTGTTGTGCGAGGGCCCTACGTCCCCCTGTGACAGGGGGACAACTCGTTATTATTAGGGCCCGAGCACCGAAGGCGCAGGCGAAGCCTGCACCGGAGGTGCAAAGCCCTATTGTTTTTGGTCCGTTTATTAGGGCCCGAGCACCGAAGGCGCAGGCGAAGCCTGCACCGGAGGTGCAAAGCCCTATTGTTTTTGGTCCGTTTATTATTATTATTATTATTATTATTATTATTATTATTATTATTATTATTCTGCCTCTTTGCGTCCATTTTTGAGGCATTTCCGATACTCGAAAACTCACGCATTTTGGCACAGGCCTCAAGCTCGGCAAAAATTTTAAAGTTCCATAGAGGCTGGACTTAGGCGTGGTTCAGGAGCTCTATAGCGCCCCCAAACGTAGGCAGTGGCTGGGATGAAGTTTGTCCAATGTACACCAACTTTGGTACGCTCATTGACCTCCTCATAAAGAACAAGGATCAATTTGATTTATTTGACTCCGCCCAACAGGAAGTCGGCCATTTTGACAGGAAGTTGCAAAATAAAAAGTTTCCCGCTGGGTTTCGGAGGGGTTAAGATGTTTGAAAACTCCTAAAATTTTACAGAGCTATTTAGCTTAGGCCAAACTTTGACCGTCAGTTGGAATTTCGTAAATTCGTGTTTCATCAGCTCTCTAGCGCCACCTATTTTATATCACATTTATAAAAAGCTCTCAGCCTCTTGATATTTGGCAGATTCAATAAGTCTTTGAAATGATTTAGAAATATTTTGTCGTTTTTCTCATGTGTAGCTAGATGACTCTACAGCGCCCCCTATTTTATTTAGGCCATTAAATTAGCTGTAGCTGTCTCAAAATTTCTCCAATATTCTAGATTTTTGGCAACAACATAGAGAGTATCATCCCGCACATATTACCCATTGGCTGGTATTAGCTCCGCCCTACAGGAAGTCGGCCATTTTGAAATTTGTGGAATTTTTACACATTTTTCACGAACTCATTCAAACTCCTCCTAGAGTCTTTGTCAGATTATCTCTAAATTTGGCGTGGGTAGGCTCCAGACATACATGGTGATAAATTGCGAAGGAATAGTCGATAGCTGAAACGATGACGTAATGGCAGGCAATTAATTTAATGGAGAAGCAACACTAAACAAAAGTGAAACCATGACACGGTCATAACACAGATGATTGAAAATTCATGAAACTTGGCAAAAACACAAGAGACATCATAAGACACGTTTTTAGTATTGGTAAGACTGACTCCGCCCAACAGGAAGTCGGCCATTTTGAAATAAGTGTGTTTTACACACATTTTTTGCATACTTTGTCGAACTCCTCCTAGGGAATTTGTTGAATACTCTTGATATTTGTCAGCAAAAAACTACTACCATCCGTGATGATAAATTGCGAAGGAATAGTCGATACCTTAAACGAGGACGAAATGGCGGAGAGTTGAATTGCTTGAGATGCCCCGTTAAAACAGGAAGTGAATACATTCTGGTGTTAGTAGGTGTTTGAGGAGGTTAAAAAGGTTGAAAACTCTCGAAAATTTACAGGCCTGCTTGATTTAAGCAGTAGTTTGATCTGAAATTAAAATTTCATATATACGTATTTCATTGGCTCTATAGCGCCACCTAGGTTTCAATGCATATTTGACATTACGGGAATGCTCAAAACCTCTTGAAAATTGACAGATTGCATAAGACCTAAAAACACTTTACAAATATTTTGACAATTCTTTCATGTATAGCTAGCGGACTCTACAGCGCCCCCTAATTGGTTCGTTTAATAAATTAGCTGTGGATGTGTCAAAATTTGTCTAATCTTCTCAAATTTTGGTAGGATCGTAGATAGTATGACCCTGCACATATTTGCAATTGGCTTGTATTAGCTCCGCCCCACAGGAAGTCGGCCATATTGGAATTTGTAATATTTTTACACATTTTTCACAAACTCATTTAAACTGCTCCTAAAGTCTTTGTCAGATTACCTCTTATTTCGCTGTAAATGAACAACAGACATATTTGATGATAATTGCCAAAGGATTAGTTGATCGGTAAAACGGTGACCCAATGGCGAGCAATTGAGTCACTAGAGACGCAACACTAAACCAAAGTGAAACCATGACATGGTCAGAAAACAGATTTTTGAAAATTCATGAAACTTGGCAAAAACACAAAAGACATCATTACACACATTTTCAGCATTGGTAGGACTGACTCCGCCCAACAGGAAGTCGGCCATTTTGAAATATCTGCATTTTACACACATTTTTTGTGTACATTGTCAAACTACTCCTAGCAAATTTGATGAATTCTCTTGGTATTTGGTAAAAATAAACATTGAACATATCTGATGATAAATTGTGAAGGAATAGTCGATATCTCAAACGAGGACGAAATGGCAGATGGTTGAATTTTTGAGATCCCACATCAAAACAGGAGGTGAAAACCTAGGTAATGCCAGGTGTTTTGAGGAGGTTATAACGGAGAAAAACTCACAAAATTTGACCAGCCTGCTTATCTAAGGCTGTTGTTTGATGTAGAATTAGAATTTCAAATACATGTATTTTAACAGCGCCATAGCGCCACCTGTATTTTAAATGGATATTTCACATGTTTAACAGGATAGAAAACTCTTGAAAATTGGCACACTCAATAAGACCTCAAAATTACTTTTACCGGTTTCTCGGTTTGGCCCGGTACGATTTGCGCTGTTGTGCGAGGGCCCTACGTCCCCCTGTGACAGGGGGACAACTCGTTATTATTATTATTATTATTTTTATTTTTAAACTTCGCGCCCATTTTTGAGGCCTTTCTGATACTCGAAAACTCTTGAATTTTGGCACAGACATCAAAGCCGGTGAAAAATTTGAAATTTCACAGTTCCTGGGCTTGGGCGTTGATCAGGAGCTCTATAGCGCCCCCAAACGTTGCTAGTGGCCGGGATAAAGTTTGTCCAATGTGCACCAACTTTGGTACGCTCATTGACCTCATTATACCGATCAAGAATCACTTGGATTTATTTGACTCCGCCTAACAGGAAGTCGGCCATTTTGGCAGGAAGTCGCAAAATAAAAAGTTTCCCGTGGTGTTTTGGGTGGGTTACGATGTTCGAAAACTCATAAAATTTCACAGGCATATTGGGCATAGGCTGTACTTTGATGTAAAATTGGAATTTTTCATATTCATAATTTATCAGCTCTCTAGCGCCACCTATTTTATATGACATTTATAGAAAGCTCTTAGCCTCTTCTAAATAAGCAGACCCAATAATGCCTTTAAATGATTTCGAGAAATGTAATCGTTTTTCTAATGTGGAGCTAAATGACTCTACAGCGCCCCCTATTTGGTTTAGGCTAATAAATTAGCGGTAGCTGTCTCAAATTTTCCCCAATGTTCAAGATTTTTGGTAGAAAAATAGATATTACGATGCCACACATAATACCCATTGGCATGTATTAGCTCCGCCCAACAGGAAGTCGGCCATTTTGAAAAATGTTAAATTTTTACACATTTTTCACGAACTCATTCGAACTCCTCCTAGAGTCTTTGTCAGATTACAACTAAATTGTCTGTGGATAGTCTCCAGACATACGTGGTGCTAAATTGCGAAGGAATAGTCGATAGCTGAAACGATGACGTAATGGCGGGCAATTGATTTAATGGAGACACAACACTAAACCAAATAGAAACATTAGCATGGTCAGAATACAGCTGCTTGGAAATTCATGAAACTTGGCAAAAATATAAAAGACATCATTACACACGTTTTCAGTGTTGATATGATTGACTCCGCCCAACAGGAAGTCGGCCATTTTGAAAAACGTGCATTTTACACACATTTTTTGCATACTTTGTCGAACTCCTCCTAGGGAATTTGTTGAATACTCTTGATATTTGTCAACAATAAACTACTACCATCCTTGATGATAAATTGCGAAGGAATAGTCGATATCTTAAACGAGGACGAAATGGCGGACAGTTGAATTGCTTGAGATACCCCATTAAAATAGGAAGTAAATACATTCTGGTGTTAGTAGGTGTTTGAGGAGGTTAAACAGGTTGAACACTCACAAAACTTTTCAGGCCTGCTTGATTTAAGCAGTACTTTGATTAAAAATTGAAATTTCATATATACATATTTCATTGGCTCTATAGCGCCACCTAGGTTTCAATGCATATTTGACATTACGGAAATGCTCAAAAACTCTTGAAAATTGTCAGATTCCATAAGATCTAAAAAACACTTTACAAATATTGTGATAATTTTTTCATGTTTAGCTAGCGGACTCTACAGCGCCCCCTAATTCGTACGGTTAATAAATTAGCTTTGGATGTGTCAAAATTTGTCTAATCTTCTCAAATTTTGGTAGGAGCGTAGATACTATGACTTTGCACATATTTGCAATTGGTTTGTATTAGCGCCGCCCAACAGGAAGTCGGCCATTTTGAAATTTGTGTAATTTTTACAAATTTTTAACAAACTCATTTAAACTGCTCCTAAAGTCTTTGTCAGATTACCTCTAAATTAGCTGAGAATGAACATCAGACACAGTTGATGAAAATTGCCAAAGGAATAATTGATCGCTAAAACGGTGACGTAATGGCGGGCAATTGATTGACTAGAGACGCAACACTAAACCAAAGTGAAACCATGACACAGTCAGAACACAGATGATTAAAAATTCCTGAAACTTGGCAAAAACACAAGAGACATCATTAGACACGTTTTCAGTATTGGTAGGACTGACTCCGCCCAACAGGAAGTCGGCCATTTTGAAATATCTGAATTTTACATACATTTGTTGTGTATATTGTCAAACTACTCCTAGAAATTTTCTTGAATTCTCTTGGTATTTGGTAAAAATAAACATTAAACATATCTGATGATAAATTGTGAAGGAATAGTCGATATCTCAAACGAGGACGAAATGGCAGATGGTTGAATTTGTGAGATGCCACATCAAAACAGGAGGTGAAAACCTAGGTAATGCCAGGTGTTTTGAGGAGGTTATAACGGAGAAAAACTCACAAAATTTGACCAGCCTGCTTATCTAAGGCTGTTGTTTGATGTAGAATTAGAATTTAAAATACATGTATTTTAACAGCGCTATAGCGCTATCCGTATTTTAAATGGATATTTCACATGTTTAACAGGATAGAAAACTCTTGAAAATTGGCACACTCAATAAGACCTTAAAATTACTTTTATCGGTTTCTCGATTTGGCCCGGTACGATTTGCGCTGTTGTGCGAGGGCCCTACGTCCCCCTGTGACAGGGGGACAACTCGTTATTTTTATTTTTAAACTTCGCACCCATTTTTGAGGCCTTTCTGATACTCGAAAACTCTTGCATTTTGGCACAGACGTCAAAGCCGGTGAAAAATTTTAAATTACATAGTTCACAGGTTTGGGCGTGGATCAGCAGCTCTATAGCGCCCCCAAACGTTGCCAGTGGCCGGGATAAAGTTTGTCCAATGTGCACCAACTTTGGTACGCTCATTGACCTCATTATACCGATCAAGAATCACTTGGATTTATTTGACTCCGCCTAACAGGAAGTCGGCCATTTTGGCAGGAAGTCGCAAAATAAAAAGTTTCCCGTGGTGTTTTGGGTGGGTTACGATGTTCGAAAACTCATAAAATTTCACAGGCCTATTGGGCATAGGCTGTACTTTGATGTAAAATTAGAATTTTTCATATTCATAATTTATCAGCTCTCTAGCGCCACCTATTTTATATGACATTTATAGAAAGCTCTTAGCCTCTTCTACATTAGCAGACCCAATAATGCCTTTAAATGATTTCGAGAAATGTAAACATTTTTCTAATGTGGTGCTAAATGACTCTACAGCGCCCCCTATTTGGTTTAGGCTAATAAATTAGCGGTAGCTGTCTCAAATTTTCCCCAATGTTCAAAATTTTTGGTAGAAACATAGATATTACGATGCCACACATAATACCCATTGGCATGTATTAGCTCCGCCCAACAGGAAGTCGGCCATTTTGAAAAATGTTAAATTTTTAAACATTTTTCACATACTCATTCGAACTCCTCCTAGAGTCTTTGTCAGATTACAACTAAATGGTCTGTGGATAGTCTCCAGACATACGTGGTGCTAAATTGCGAAGGAATAGTCGATAGCTGAAACGATGACGTAATGGTGGGCAATTGATTTAATGGAGACACAACACTAAACCAAATAGAAACATTAGCATGGTCAGAATACAGCTGCTTGGAAATTCATGAAACTTGGCAAAAACATAAAAGACATCATTACACACATTTCCAGTGTTGATATGATTGACTCCGCCCAACAGGAAGTCGGCCATTTTGAAAAACGTGCATTTTACACACATTTTTTGCATACTTTGTCGAACTCCTCCTAGGGAATTTGTTGAATACTCTTGATATTTGTCAGCAATAAACTACTACCATCCGTGATGATAAATTGCGAAGGAATAGTCGATCTCTTAAACGAGGACGAAATGGCGGACAGTTGAATTGCTGGAGATACCCCATTAAAATAGGAAGTAAATACATTCTGGTGTTGGTAGGTGTTTGAGGAGGTTAGACAGGTTGAAAACTCTCGAAACTTTACAGGCCTGCTTGATTTAAGCGGTCCTTTGATTAAAAATTGAAATTTCATAGATACATATTTCATTGGCTCTATAGCGCCACCTAGGTTTCAATGCATATTTGACATTACGGGAATGCTCAAAAACTCTTGAAAATTGTCAGATTCCATAAGATCTAAAAACACTTTACAAATATTGTGATAATTTTTTCATGTGTAGCTAGCGGACTCTATAGCGCCCCCTAATTCATTCGTTTAATAAATTAGCTGTGGATGTGTCACAATTTGTCTAATCTTCTCAAATTTTGGTAGGAGCGTAGATACTATGACTCTGCACATATTTGCAGTTAGTTTGTATTAGCTCCGCCCAACAGGAAGTCGGCCATATTGGATTTTGTAATTTTTTTACACTTTTTTTCACAAACTCATTTAAACTGCTCCTAAAGTCTTTGTCAGATTATCTCTAAATTAGCTGAGAATGAACATCAGACACAGTTGATGAAAATTGCCAAAGGAATAGTTGATCGCTAAAACGGTGACGTAATGGCGAGCAATTGATTGAATAGAGACGCAACACTAAACCAAAGTGAAACCGTGACACAGTCAGAACACAGATGATTAAAAATTCATGAAACTTGGCAAAAACACAAGAGACATCATTAGACACGTTTTCAGTATTGGTAGGACTGACTCCGCCCAACAGGAAGTCGGCCATTTTGAAATATCTGAATTTTGCATACATTTTTTGCGTATGTTGTCAAACTACTCCTAGAAATTTTGTTGAATTCTCTTGGTATTTGGTAAATATAAACATTGAACATATCTGATGATAAATTGTGAAGAAATAGTCGATATCTTAAACGAGGAGGGAATGGCGGACGGTTGAATGTTTGAGATGCCACATCAAAACTGGAGGTTGACACATACGTAATGCTAGGAGTTTTGAGGACGTTATAAGAGAGAAAAGCTCACAAACTTTGACTGGCCTGCTTATCTGAGGCTGTTGTTTGATCTAGAATTAGAATTTCAAATATATGTTTTAACAGCTCTATAGCGCCACCTGTATTTTAAATGGGTATTTATCTGAGGCTGTTGTTTGATCTAGAATTAGAATTTCAAATATATGTGTTTTAACAGCTCTATAGCGCCACCTGTATTTTAAATGGGTATTTCACATTTTTGGCAGGATAGAAAACTCTTGAAAATTACCACACTTAATAAGACCTCAAAATTACTTTCACCGGTTTCTCGGTTTGGCCCGGTACGATTTGCGCTGTTGTGCGAGGGCCCTACGTCCCCCTGTGACAGGGGGACAACTCGTTATTATTAGGGCCCGAGCACCGAAGGCGCAGGCGAAGCCTGCACCGGAGGTGCAAAGCCCTATTGTTTTTGGAAGGATTATTAGGGCCCGAGCACCGAAGGCGCAGGCGAAGCCTGCACCGGAGGTGCAAAGCCCTATTGTTTTTGGTCCGTTTATTATTATTATTATTATTATTATTATTATTATTATTATTATTATTCTGCCTCTTTGCGTCCATTTTTGAGGCATTTCCGATACTCGAAAACTCACGCATTTTGGCACAGGCCTCAAACTCGGCGAAAATTGTAAAGTTCCATAGAGGCTGGACTTTGGCGTGGTTCAGGAGCTCTATAGCGCCACCAAACATCGGCATTGGCCGAGATGAAGTTTGTCCAACGTGCACCAACTTTGGTACGCTCATTGACCTCCTCATAAACAACAAGAATCACTTGGTTTTATTTGACTCCGCCCAACAGGAAGTCGGCCATTTTGACAGGAAGTTGCGAAATAAAAAGTTTCCCGCTGAGTTTCGGAGGGGTTAAGATGTTTGAAATCTCCTAAAATTTTACAGAGCTATTTGGCTTAGGCCAAACTTTGACCTTAAGTTGGAATTTCGTAAATTCGTGTTTCATCAGCTCTCTAGCGCCACCTATTTTATATCACATTTATAAAAAGCTCTCAGCCTCTTGATAATTGGCAGATTCAATAAGTCTTTGAAATGATTTAGAAATATTTTGTCGTTTTTCTCATGTGTAGCTAGATGACTCTACAGCGCCCCCTATTTTATTTAGGCCATTAAATTAGCTGTAGCTGTCTCAAAATTTCTCCAATATTCTCGATTTTTGGCAACAACATAGAAAGTATCATCCCGCACATATTACCCATTGACTGGTATTAGCTCCGCCCAACAGGAAGTCGGCCATTTTGAAATTTGTGGAATTTTTACACATTTTTCACGAACTCATTCAAACTCCTCCTAGAGTCTTTGTCAGATTATCTCTAAATTGGGCGTGGGTAGGCTCCAGACATACATGGTGATAAATTGCGAAGGAATAGTCGATAGCTGAAACGATGATGTAATGGCAGGCAATTAATTTAATGGAGACGCAACACTAAACAAAAGTGAAACCATGACACGGTCATAACACAGATGATTGAAAATTCATGAAACTTGGCAAAAACACAAGAGACATCATAAGACACGTTTTTAGTATTCGTAAGACTGAATCCGCCCAACAGGAAGTCGGCCATTTTGAAATAAGTGCATTTTACACACATTTTTTGCATACTTTGTCGAACTCCTCCTAGGGAATTTGTTGAATACTCTTGATATTTGTCAGTAATAAACTACTAACACACCTGATGATAAATTGCGAAGGAATAGTCGATATCTTAAACGGCGACGAAATGGCGGACAGTTGAGTTGCTGGAGATACCTCATTAAAACAGGAAGTGAATACATTCTGGTGTTGGTAGGTGTTTGAGGAGGTTAAAAAGGTTGAAAACTCTCGAAACTTTACAGGCCTGCTTGATTTAAGTGGTACTTGGATCAAAAATTCAAATTTCATATATACGTATTTCATTGGCTCTATAGCGCCACCTAGGTTTCAATGCATATTTGACATTACGGGAATGCTCAAAAACTCTTGAAAATTGTCAGATTCTATAAGACCTTAAAACAATTTACAAATATTGTGATAATTTTTTCATGTGTAGCTAGCAGACTCTACAGCGCCCCCTAATTCGTTTGTTTAATAAATTAGCTGTGGATGTGTCAAAATTTGTCTAATCTTCTCAAATTTTGGTAGGATCGTAGATAGTATGACCCTGCACATATTTGCAATTGGCTTGTATTAGCTCCGCCCAACAGGAAGTCGGCCATATTGGAATTTGTAATATTTTTACAAATTTTTCACAAACTAATTTAAACTGCTCCTAAAGTCTTTGTCAGATTACCTCTTATTTCGCTGTAAATGAACAACAGACATATTTGATGATAATTGCCAAAGGATTAGTTGATCGGTAAAACGGTGACCCAATGGCGAGCAATTGAGTCACTAGAGACGCAACACTAAACCAAAGTGAAACCATGACATGGTCAGAAAACAGATTATTGAAAATTCATGAAACTTGGCAAAAACACAAAAGACATCATTACACACATTTTCAGCATTGGTAGGACTGACTCCGCCCAACAGGAAGTCGGCCATTTTGAAATATCTGCATTTTACACACATTTTTTGTGTACATTGTCAAACTACTCCTAGCAAATTTGATGAATTCTCTTGGTATTTGGTAAAAATAAACATTGAACATATCTGATGATAAATTGTGAAGGAATAGTCGATATCTCTAACGAGGACGAAATGGCAGATGGTTGAATTTTTGAGATCCCACATCAAAACAGGAGGTCAAAACCTAGGTAATGCCAGGTGTTTTGAGGAGGTTATAACGGAGAAAAACTCACAAAATTTGACCAGCCTGCTTATCTAAGGCTGTTGTTTGATGTAGAATTAGAATTTCAAATACATGTATTTTAACAGCGCCATAGCGCCACCTGTATTTTAAATGGATATTTCACATGTTTAACAGGATAGAAAACTCTTGAAAATTGGCACGCTCAATAAGACCTCAAAATTACTTTTACCGGTTTCTCGGTTTGGCCCGGTACGATTTGCGCTGTTGTGCGAGGGCCCTACGTCCCCCTGTGACAGGGGGACAACTCGTTATTATTATTATTATTATTATTCCGGACACTTTCGCCCATTTTTGAGGCATTTCCGATACTCGAAAACTCATACAAATTGGCATAGGCCTCAAACTCGGCGAAAATTTTAAAGTTCCATAGAGGCTGGACTTTGGCGTGGTTCAGGAGCTCTATAGCGCCCCCAAACGTCGGCAGTGGCTGGGATGAAGTTTGTCCAATGTACACCAACTTTGGTACGCTCATTGACCTCCTCATAAAGAACAAGGATCACTTGGTTTTATTTGACTCCGCCCAACAGGAAGTCGGCCATTTTGACAGGAAGTTGCAAAATAAAAAGTTTCCCGCTAAGTTTCGGAGGGGTTAAGATGTTTGAAAACTCCTAAAATTTTACAGAGCTATTTGGCTTAGGCCAAACTTTGACCGTAAGTTGGAATTTCGTAAATTCGTGTTTCATCAGCTCTCTAGCGCCACCTATTTTATATCACATTTATAAAAAGCTCTCAGCCTCTTGATGATTGGCAGATTCAATAAGTCCTTGAAATGATTTAGAAATATTTTGTCGTTTTTCTCATGTGTAGCTAGAGGACTCTACAGCGCCCCCTATATTGTTTATTCCATTAAATTAGCTGTAGCTGTCTCAAAATTTCTCCAATATTCTCGATTTTTGGCAACAACATAGAAAGTATCATCCCGCACATATTACCCATTGGCTTGTATTAGCTCCGCCCAACAGGAAGTCGGCCATTTTGAAATTTGTGGAATTTTTACACATTTTTGACGAACTCATTCGAACTCCTCCTAGAGTCTTTGTCAGATTATCTCTAAATTGGGCGTGGATAGGCTCCAGACATACATGGTGATAAATTGCGAAGGAATAGTCGATAGCTGAAACGATGGCGTAATCGCAGACAATTAATTTAATGGAGACGCAACAATAGACCAAAGTGAAACCATGACACGATCATAACACAGATGATTGAAAATTCATGAAACTTTACAGAAACATAATAGACATCATAAGACACATTTTTAGTATTGGTAAGACTGACTCCACCCAACAGGAAGTCGGCCATTTTAAAAAAAGTGCATTTTACACACATTTTTTGCATACTTTGTCAAACTCCTCCTAGGGAATTTGTTGAATACTCTTGATATTTGTCAGTAATAAACTACTAACACACCTGATGATAAATTGCGAAGGAATAGTCGATATCTTAAACAGGGACGAAATGGCGGACAGTTGAATTGCTGGAGATACCCCATTAAAACAGGAAGTGAATACATTCTGGTGTTGGTAGGTGTTTGAGGAGGTTTAAAAGGTTGAAAACTCTCGAAACTTTACAGGCCTGCTTGACTTAAGTGGTACTTGGATGAAAAATTGAAATTTCATATATACATATTTCATTGGCTCTATAGCGCCACCTAGGCTTCAATGCATATTTGACATTACGGGAATGCTCAAAAACTCTTGAAAATTGTCAGATTCCATTAGACCTAAAAACACTTTACAAATATTTGTGATAATTTTTTCATGCATAGCTAGCTGACTCTACAGCGCCCCCTAATTTGTATGGTTAATAAATTAGCTGTGGATATGTCAACATTTGTCTAATCTTCTCAAATTTTGGTAGGAATGTAGATACTATGACCCTGCACATATTTGCAATTAGATTGTTTTAGCTCCGCCCAACAGGAAGTCGGCCATTTTGAAATTTGCGAAATTTTTACAAATTTTTCACCAACTCATTTAAACTGCTCCTAAAGTCTTTGTCCGATTATCTCTAAATTAGCTGTGGATGAACATCAGACACAATTGATGAAAACTGCCAAAGGAATAGTTGATCGCTAAAACGCTGATAGAATGGCGGACAATTGATTTACTAGAGGCGCAACACTAAACCAAAGTGAAACCATGACACGGTAAGAACACAGATGATTGAAAATTCATGAAACTTGGCAGAAACACAAGAGACATCATAAGACATGTTTTTATTATTGGTAGGACTGACTCCGCCCAACAGGAAGTCGGCCATTTTGAAATAAGTGCATTTTACACACATTTTTTGCATACTATGTCGAACTCCCCCTAGGTAATTTGTTGAATACTCTTGATATTTGTCAGTAATAAACTACTAACATACCTGATGATAAATTGTGAAGGAATAGTCGATATCTTAAACATGGACGAAATGGCGGACAGTTGAATTGCTTGAGATACCCCATTAAAACAGGAAGTGATTACATTGTGGTGTTGGTAGGTGTTTCAGGAGGTTACAAAGGATTAAAACTCACGAAAATTTACAGGCCTGCTTCACTTAAGCAGTCCTTTGATCTAAAATTTTAAATTTCATGTATACGTATTTCATTGGCTCTATAGCGCCACCTAGGATGCAATGAATAATTGACATTACGGAAATGCTCAAAAACTCTTGAAAATTGTCAGATTCCAAAAGACCTAAAGACACTTTACGAATATTGTGATAATTTTTTTCATGTGTAGCTAGCGGACTCTACAGCGCCCCCTAATTCCTTCGTTTAATAAATCAGCTGTGGATGAGTCAAAACTTGTCTAATCTTCTCAAATTTTGGTAGGAATGTAGATACTGTGACTCTGCACATATTTGCAATTGGCTTGTATTAGCTCCGCCCAACAGGAAGTCGGCCATATTGGAATTCGTAATATTTTTACACATTTTTCACGAACTCATTTAAACTGCTCCTAAAGTTTTTGTCAGATTACCTCTAAATTAGCTGTGAATGAACATCTGACATGTTTGATGAAAATTGCCAAAGGATTAGTTGATCGGTAAAATGCTGATGTAATGGCAAGCAATTGATTCACTAGAGACGCAACACTAAACCAAAGTGAAACCATGACACGGTCAGAACACAAATGATTGAAAATTCATGAAACTTGGGAAAAACACAAGAAACATCATTAGATACATTTTCAGTAGTGGTAGGACTGACTCCACCCAACAGGAAGTCAGCCATTTTGAAATATCTGCATTTTACACACATTTTTTGCATATGTTGTCAAACTACTCCTAGGAAATTCATTGAATTCTCTTGGTATTTGGTAAAAATAAACATTGAACATATGTGATGATAAATTGTGAAGGAATAGTCGATATCTGTAACAAGGACGAAATGGTGGACGGTTGAATTTTTTGAGATTCCACATCAAAACAGGAAGTTGACACCTAGGGAATGCTAGGTGTTTTGAGGAGGTTATAACTGAGAAAAGCTCAGAAAATTTGATAGGCCTGCTTAACTGAGGCTGTTCTTTGATGTAGATTGAAAATGTCAAATATATACGTGTTTTTAGAGCTCTATAGCGCCACCTATACTTTAAATGAATATTTGATATGTTTAACTTTATAAAAAACACATTACCACACACAATAATATCACAAAATTACTTTCACCGGTTTCTCGGTTTGGCCCGGAACGATTTGCGCTGTTGTGCGAGGGCCCTACGTCCCCCTGTGACAGGGGGACAACTCGTTATTATTATTCCGGACACTTTCGCCCATTTTCGAGGCAGTTCCGATACTCGAAAACTCACACATTTTGGCACAGGCCTCAAACTCGGCGAAAATTTTAAAGTTCCATAGAGCATGGACTTTGGCGTGGTTCAGGAGCTCTATAGCGCCCCCAAACGTCAGCAGTGGCCGGGATAAAGTTTGTCCAATGTGCACCAACTTTGGTACGCTCATTGACCTCCTCATAAAGAACAAGGATCACTTGGTTTTATTTGGCTCCGCCCAACAGGAAGTCGGCCATTTTGACAGGAAGTCACAAAATAAAAAGTTTCCCGCTGGGTTTCAGAGGGGTTAAGATGTTTGAAAACTCCTAAAACTTCACAGGCCTATTAAGCTTAGGCCATCCTTTGACCTTAAGTTGGAATTTCAGATATTCGTGTTTTGTCAGCTCTCTAGCGCCACCTATTTTATATCACATTTATGGAAATCTCCCAGCCTCTTGGTAATTGGCAGATTCAATAAGGCCTTGAAATGATTTAGATACATATTGTCATTTTTGTCGTGTGTAGCTAGATGACTCTACAGCGCCCCCTATTTCGTTCGGCTAATAAATTAGCCGTAGCCTTCTCAAAAATTCTCAGATGTTCTCGATATTTGGTAGAAACATAGATAATATGATCCTGCACATACTACCAATTGACATGCATTAGCTCCGCCCAACAGGAAGTCGGCCATATTGGAATTTGTGAAATTTTTATACATTTTTCACATACTCATTTGAACTCCTCCTATAGTCTTCAGCAGATTATCTCAAAATTGGGTTTGGATAGTCTTCTGACATACATGGTGCTAAATTGCGAAGGAATAGTCGATAGCTAAAACAATGACATAATAGCGGGCAATTTATTTAGTGGAGGCTCAACACTAGCCCATATAGAACCATGAGCACGGTGAGAACACAGGTGTTTGAAAGTTTATGAAACTTTACAAAAACACAAAAGACATCATTACACACGTTTTCAGGATTGGTATGATTGACTCCGCCCAACAGGAAGTCGGCCATTTTGAAATATGTGCATTTTGCACACATTATTTGCATACTTTGTCGAACTCCTCCTAGGGAATTTGTTGAATACTCTCGATATTTGTCAGCAAAAAACTACTAATATACCTGATGATAAATTGTGAAGGAATAGTCGATATCTACAACATGGACGAAATGGCGGACGTTTGAGTTGCTGGAGATACCCCATTAAAACAGGAAGTGAATACATTCTGGTGTTGGTAGTTGTTTGAGGAGGTTATAATAGATGAAAACTCACAAAACTTTACAGGCCTGCTTGATTTACGTGGTCCTTTGATCTAAAATTGAAATTTCATATATACGTATTTCATTGGCTCTATAGTGCCACCTAGGTTTCAATGCATATTTGACATTACGGGAATGCTCATAAACTCTTGAAAATTGTCAGATTTCATAAGACCTAAAAATCCTTTACAAATATTGTGAATTTTTTTTCATGTGTAGCTAGCGGACTCTACAGCGCCCCCTAATTCGTTCGTTTAGTGAATTAGCTGTGGATGTGTCAAATTTGGTCTAATCTTCTCAAGTTTTGGATACTGTGACACTGCAAATATTTGCAACTGGCTTGTATTAGCTCATATTGGAATTTGTAATATTTTTACACATTTTTCACAAACTCATTGAAATTGTTGATAGCTAAAACGGTGATGTAATGGCGAGCAACTGATTGACTAGAGACGCAACACTAAACAAAAGTGAAACAATGACACGGTCTGAACACAGATGATTGAAAATTCTTGAAACTTGGCAAAAACGCAAGAGATATCATTACACATATTTTCAGTATTGGTAGTACTGACTCCATTCAACAGGAAGTCGGCCATTTTGAAATATCTGCATTTTACGCACATTTTTTGTGTATGTTGTCAAACTACTTCTAGGAAATTTGTTGAATTCTCTTGGTATTTGGCAAAAATAAACAATGAACATATCTGATGATAAATTATGAAGGAATAGTCGATATCTCAAACGAGGAGGAAATGGTGAATGGTTAAATTTTTCAGATGCCACATCAAAACAGGAGGTTGACACCTGGGTAATGCATGTTGCTGTTGGTAGGTGTTTGAGGAGGTTACAAAACTCATGAAAATTCACAGTCATGCTTGACTTAGGCCGGCCTTGAATCTGTAAAATGTATGAAAATGTAAGCTGTGTATATGTATTCCATATACACTATATAGTGCCACCTAGGATTCAATGTATTTTTGACATTCCACTAAAGCTCAAAAACTATTAAAAAGTTTTGGCAGATTTAATAAAACCTCAAAACAGTTTACAAATATTTTTTCACGTGTACATAGTAGACTCTGCAGCACCCCCTATTTGGTTTGGCTTTGGCTGTAACTGTCTCAAAAATTCTCTAATATTCTTAAATGTTGGTAGGAACATAGAAACTATGATCCTGCACATATTTGCCAATTGCTTGTATTAGCTACGCCCAACAGGAAGTCTGCCATTTTAAAAAATGTCTTGTTTACTGCATAATCAGGTACAGTAAGCATTGCTTTATGCTTTCAATGCATATTGGACATGTTTGGAATGTTCACAAGTTACAAAACTTAAAATGGTTTAGAAACATTTTGACATTTTTTTGTTTGTAGCTTTTATTTGAAGACTCTTCAGTGCCTCTGGCACATATATGAATCCAGCAAAAGTATTGTGGTTGTTTTGTTTTTGTTTAAATTTTGCATTATTTATTTTGATTAAATAAATGTGGTTGTCATGGCTGTAAAGACATACGAACACCTATGTAAAGTGAGGTTCTGTGCAGATAGGGGTTGAAGTTGCAGTACTTTTTTTCAATTGTCATGAGCTAAATGTATGTGGTGATGTTGGTTGTGTAAGTTTAATTTGTCATTTGCCTAATGAACAATAAGCTATATTATTGTGTTGAGTTGGTTGTTGTAGTAATAACATAAATGTTTGGAAATTAAGAAATTTGAGCCATAAAAACATGGTCACCACAGGGAGTTGAACCCTATCTCAAAGAATGAGAGTACCATCACTAGTGACTTTTGTTTTTTTATTGGCTACATTTATCATTTATATTGTTAAATTTGGGTGCATTTATGATTTAAGCTTTTTTTTTGTTAAATTGGGCTATTTGGCTACATTTATGAATTATTATTATTATACTAACACTGTGTTCATGGTCCATTGTCTCAAAGTACACAGACATATTTTACAATTTTATAAAGACAATTAATGAAAATAATATTGAATATAATTATATAGATATTTAAGAGCAATTTTTTTGGGCCCACCACCACCCCCCCTCTTCGGAGGACCAATTAAGCTTTATTGTTAATACAGAGTTATATTAAAGATATAATAATATAAGCAAAACAACAGGCAATTTGTAAAAGTACTGTTACATATCTTTATATTACTATGTAAGAGCATATTTTTAGGTTTTAAGTGTTGTTGTGGGTAGAACACAGCAACAGTTATAGTCTGGTACTAGTGTCACAAGGATCCAGAAGCACAGCCTAACACTGTGTTCATGGTCCATTGTCTCAACCACCAAGTACTCAGACATATTTTACATTTCATAAATACAATTAATAAAAGTAGTATTAAATATCATCATATAAATATGTAACAGCATGTTTTTAGGTTTTTAGTGTTGCTGTGGGCAGAATTCAGCAGTTTGTTAAAGTACTATTAAATTTCATAATATAATAAATATTTAAGTTCATGTTTTTAGGTTTTAAGTGTTGTTGTGGGCAGAACACAGCAACAGTTATAGTCTGGTACTGGTTTCACAAGGATCCAGAAGCACAGCCTAACACTGTGTTCATGGTCCATTGTCTCAACCACCAAGTACTCAGACCTATTTAGCATTACATAAATACAATTAATTAAAGTAGTATTAAATATCATCATATAAATATGTAACAGCATGTTTTTAGATTTTTAGTGTTGTTGTGGGCAGAATTCAGCAGTTTGTAACAGTACTGTTAAAGATCATTATATAAATATGTAAGAGCATATATTTTTTGTTTTTAGTGTTGTTGTGGGCAGAACACAGCAACAGTTATAGTCTGGTACTGGTTTCACAAGGATCCAGAAGCACAGCCTAACACTGTGTTCATGGTCCATTGTCTCAACCACCAAGTACACAGACATATTTTACAATTTTATAAAGACAATTAATGAAAATAATATTGAATATAATTATATAAATATTTAAGAGCAATTTTTTGGGCCCACCACCACCCCCCCTCTTCGGAGGACCAATTAAGCTTTATTGTTAATACAGAGTTATATTAAAGATATAATAATATAAGCAAAATAACAGGCAATTTGTAAAAGTACTGTTACATATCTTTATATTACTATGTAAGAGCATATTTTTAGGTTTTAAATGTTGTTGTGGGCAGAACACAGCAACAGTTATAGTCTGGTACTGGTTTCACAAGGATCCAGAAGCACAGCCTAACACTGTGTTCATGGTCCATTGTCTCAACCACCAAGTACTCAGACCTATTTAGCATTACATAAATACAATTAATTAAAGTAGTATTAAATATCATTATATAAATATGTTACAGCATGTTCTTTGGTTTTTAGTGTTGTTGGAAGCAGAACACAGCAGTTTGTAACCGTATTGTTAAATTTCATAATATAATAAATATTTAAGTTCATATTTTGAAGATTTAAGTGTTGTTGTGAGCAGAACACAGCAACAGTTATAGTCTGGTACTGGTTTCACAAGGATCCAGAAGCACAGCCTAACACTGTGTTCATGGTCCATTGTCTCAACCACCAAGTACACAGACCTATTTAGGATTAGATAAAGATAATAAAAGTCAGATTATAATATAATAAATATTTAAGTTCATGTTTTTAGGTTTGTAGTGTTGTTGTGGGCAGAACACAGCAGTTTGTTAAAGTACTATTAAATTTCATAATATAATAAATATTTAAGTTCATGTTTTTAGGTTTTAAGTGTTGTTGTGGGCAGAACACAGCAACAGTTATAGTCTGGTTTCACAAGGATCCAGAAGCACAGCCTAACACTGTGTTCATGGTCCATTGTCTCAACCACCAAGTACTCAGACCTATTTAGCATTACATAAATACAATTAATTAAAGTAGTATTAAATATCATCATATAAATATGTAACAGCATGTTTTTAGATTTTTAGTGTTGTTGTGGGCAGAATTCAGCAGTTTGTAACAGTACTGTTAAAGATCATTATATAAATATTTAAGTTCATATTTTGAAGATTTAAGTGTTGTTGTGAGCAGAACACAGCAACAGTTATAGTCTGGTACTGGTTTCACAAGGATCCAGAAGCACAGCCTAACACTGTGTTCATGGTCCATTGTCTCAACCACCAAGTACACAGACATATTTTACAATTTTATAAAGACAATTAATGAAAATAATATTGAATATAATTATATAAATATTTAAGAGCAATTTTTTGGGCCCACCACCACCCCCCCTCTTCGGAGGACCAATTAAGCTTTATTGTTAATACAGAGTTATATTAAAGATATAATAATATAAGCAAAATAACAGGCAATTTGTAAAAGTACTGTTACATATCTTTATATTACTATGTAAGAGCATATTTTTAGGTTTTTAGTGTTGTTGTGGGCAGAATTCAGCAGTTTGTAACAGTACTGTTAAAGATCAGAATATAAATATTTAAGTTCATATTTTGAAGATTTAAGTGTTGTTGTGAGCAGAACACAGCAACAGTTATAGTCTGGTACTGGTTTCACAAGGATCCAGAAGCACAGCCTAACACTGTGTTCATGGTCCATTGTCTCAACCACCAAGTACACAGACATATTTTACATTTCATAAATACAATTAATAAAAGTAGTATTAAATATCATCATATAAATATGTAACAGCATGTTTTTAGGTTTTTAGTGTTGTTGTGGGCAGAATTCAGCAGTTTGTTAAAGTACTATTAAATTTCATAATATAATAAATATTTAAGTTCATGTTTTTAGGTTTTAAGTGTTGTTGTGGGCAGAACACAGCAACAGTTATAGTCTGGTACTGGTTTCACAAGGATCCAGAAGCACAGCCTAACACTGTGTTCATGGTCCATTGTCTCAACCACCAAGTACTCAGACCTATTTAGCATTACATAAATACAATTAATTAAAGTAGTATTAAATATCATTATATAAATATGTTACAGCATGTTCTTTGGTTTTTAGTGTTGTTGGAAGCAGAACACAGCAGTTTGTAACCGTATTGTTAAATTTCATAATATAATAAATATTTAAGTTCATGTTTTTAGGTTTTTAGTGTTGTTGTGGGCAGAATTCAGCAGTTTGTTAAAGTACTATTAAATTTCATAATATAATAAATATTTAAAATCATGTTTTTAGGTTTTTAGTGTTGTTGTGGGCAGAATTCAGCAGTTTGTTAAAGTACTATTAAATTTCATAATATAATAAATATTTAAGTTCATGTTTTTAGGTTTTAAGTGTTGTTGTGAGCAGAACACAGCAACAGTTATAGTCTGGTACTGGTTTCACAAGGATCCAGAAGCACAGCCTAACACTGTGTTCATGGTCCATTGTCTCAACCACCAAGTACACAGACATATTTTACAATTTTATAAAGACAATTAATGAAAATAATATTGAATATAATTATATAAATATTTAAGAGCAATTTTTTGGGCCCACCACCACCCCCCCTCTTCGGAGGACCAATTAAGCTTTATTGTTAATACAGAGTTATATTAAAGATATAATAATATAAGCAAAATAACAGGCAATTTGTAAAAGTACTGTTACATATCTTTATATTACTATGTAAGAGCATATTTTTAGGTTTTAAGTGTTGTTGTGGGCAGAACACAGCAACAGTTATAGTCTGGTACTGGTTTCACAAGGATCCAGAAGCACAGCCTAACACTGTGTTCATGGTCCATTGTCTCAACCACCAAGTACTCAGACCTATTTAGCATTACATAAATACAATTAATTAAAGTAGTATTAAATATCATCATATAAATATGTAACAGCATGTTCTTTGGTTTTTAGTGTTGTTGGAAGCAGAACACAGCAGTTTGTAACCGTATTGTTAAATTTCATAATATAATAAATATTTAAGTTCATATTTTGAAGATTTAAGTGTTGTTGTGAGCAGAACACAGCAACAGTTATAGTCTGGTACTGGTTTCACAAGGATCCAGAAGCACAGCCTAACACTGTGTTCATGGTCCATTGTCTCAACCACCAAGTACTCAGACCTATTTAGGATTAGATAAAGATAATAAAAGTCAGATTATAATATAATAAATATTTAAGTTCATGTTTTTAGGTTTGTAGTGTTGTTGTGGGCAGAACACAGCAGTTTGTTAAAGTACTATTAAATTTCATAATATAATAAATATTTAAGTTCATGTTTTTAGGTTTTAAGTGTTGTTGTGGGCAGAACACAGCAACAGTTATAGTCTGGTACTGGTTTCACAAGGATCCAGAAGCACAGCCTAACACTGTGTTCATGGTCCATTGTCTCAACCACCAAGTACTCAGACCTATTTAGCATTACATAAATACAATTAATTAAAGTAGTATTAAATATCATTATATAAATATGTTACAGCATGTTCTTTGGTTTTTAGTGTTGTTGGAAGCAGAACACAGCAGTTTGTAACCGTATTGTTAAATTTCATAATATAATAAATATTTAAGTTCATGTTTTTAGGTTTTAAGTGTTGTTGTGAGCAGAACACAGCAGTTTGTAACAGTACTGTTAAAGATCAGAATATAAATATTTAAGTTCATATTTTGAAGATTTAAGTGTTGTTGTGAGCAGAACACAGCAACAGTTATAGTCTGGTACTGGTTTCACAAGGATCCAGAAGCACAGCCTAACACTGTGTTCATGGTCCATTGTCTCAACCACCAAGTACACAGACCTATTTAGGATTAGATAAAGATAATAAAAGTCAGATCATAATATAATAAATATTTAAGTTCATGTTTTTAGGTTTGTAGTGTTGTTGTGGGCAGAACACAGCAGTTTGTTAAAGTACTATTAAATTTCATAATATAATAAATATTTAAGTTCATGTTTTTAGGTTTTAAGTGTTGTTGTGGGCAGAACACAGCAACAGTTATAGTCTGGTTTCACAAGGATCCAGAAGCACAGCCTAACACTGTGTTCATGGTCCATTGTCTCAACCACCAAGTACTCAGACCTATTTAGCATTACATAAATACAATTAATAAAAGTAGTATTAAATACCATCATATAAATATGTTACAGCATGTTTTTAGGTTTTTAGTGTTGTTGTGGGCAGAATTCAGCAGTTTGTAACAGTACTGTTAAAGATCAGAATATAAATATTTAAGTTCATGTTTTTAGGTTTTAAGTGTTGTTGTGGGCAGAACACAGCAACAGTTATAGTCTGGTACTGGTTTCACAAGGATCCAGAAGCACAGCCTAACACTGTGTTCATGGTCCATTGTCTCAACCACCAAGTACTCAGACTTATTAGTAAATAATAAATAAATAAATTTCATAATTTTGCAGCTGTATATATTTACATTACCTAGATACATATTTTCTGACATGAGACAATTGGATCATGCTAAAGTTGTACACATTAAATTAGTGATATACTTATGATTATAGTTTTTAATAGTTTTTTATATTTGAGAGGAACACTTATGTTTGTGAAAATGTACAATGAATTGCTTCATGTGAACTAAAATACATTGGCATAACTTGTGTATTGATGGTGTAGTTAGATGTCATTTTTTTGTACACATGATCAATCAGTGTTCCATTTTCAGTGGTACATTCTGTTACACACTGAGAATAGCCTAGATTTTCCATAAACATAGACATAGCGTGAGTTTTCAGTTCATCATGGTTCCAATCTCCAATTAGAAAGATGTTATCTGACAAATTGCATAATGTATTGCATAATTGACTGATGTATTTTTGAAACAATGATAAACAATATTGTGTTGGTCTGTATATCACAACTATGATTATTTCAAGCTGGTTGAATTGACATATCATGGATTCTATATTTACACCTGAAATGTCTAAAATACTATAATCAGTATTATCTTTGCAGTACATTCCAACACCCCCATGTTGTTGTTGCTGAATTGATTTTAACAGAGGGTTGTGTGAATTGTAAGCAAGGCAACGTGGAGCACTATGAAACTGGTAACCTTCAATGTGAGTCGAATCACTTGATACATTTGCAGGTAGCCAAGTCTCTGTTACCGCTATACAAGGATAACTAAAGGATTGTACTGAAGCAGTTAAGTCTAACAAATGACAATTTAGACCCTGAACATTCATTAAAAGAACAGAAAAAGAGTTCTGTGTTTTAATTGGACTGACATTATATAATGAAAAATGTGCCATGTTATTGATACATTCCTGGATATTACTTCTACAATAAATTGCTTTATCAGCAAAATCCTGAATGATTAACCCGCTTAAAGTCTCTACTCGACTTAAAGCAACATAAGCCTGTCCGGGTGCAAAAATCTTTTTAAGTGATACAACAGCTTGTTTTACCGTTAGTCCCTGCACTTTGTGCACAGTGCAAGCCCAAGCCAATTTTAATGGAAATTGCTTGCGCAATCCTCCCTTGCTATTAACACGCTCCTCTTCTAAATTAATTGGTGTTGAATGTATAATATGTGTAGGTGGTGGTGTACGCTTTCGACTATTTTGGCCAACTTTTTGATCATCAAACTGAACAAACACGGTTTTCACAAATGTGCTATTTTTATCATGTGTTATGTCTGTAACAGTACCACAGACACCATTCACAAGCCCATCAGTAACATCAATATTTTTAATTAGCATTACTCGTGCACCTTCTCCTATTAACAACTTTTCTGGTAAGCATGAATTAAATACTTTAGAAAAGTGTCCATTTTTAAGCTGCATTTTTCCAGTTTGGCGATTTTTTTCATAGTCTTGTGCCTCTACACAAATATGTTCAGGGCAAGATGCAATAATTTGCTTAACATTATGCTCTTCTACCTGAGCATTTGTTGCAAAAATATGCAGCGCAGAAGATGTTTCCCCAGTTTCCCTCTGTTTAAGTGCTTTTACATCTTGCAGTGACAATGGTGTAGACCTGTGATGTGTGCGTAGTCTATTCAGAATTTCTGCAAAAGCAGAGTCTTTTTGTCGAACAATGGTGGTTAACTCGGACTTAGAAAACATGCCATTCCACAAATCTAATGGGGCATTTTCCAAGTATAGTGGTTTACCCTTTACTGGAGGCAGCTGAAAAAAGTCTCCTACTGCAATTACGCTAACTTTCCCAAAAGGAGAGTAGTCGCCTGTCTGCTTTATTTGTCTTAACCTACCATGAATGTAAGCTAGAAGACTGTGATCTACCATAGATATCTCATCTATGATCAAAATATGCAAATCACTGAATAAAACACGCAACGTATTCAATTTTTCTTCTCCTAAAGGTGTGTAGGGAAGTTTTACATCAGTTCCTATTGAAAAGGTAGAATGAATTGTCCCAGCTCCCAAGTTAAATGCAGCAATTCCAGTAGGAGCTGTTAATAGCACTGACACCTTGTCTGGAGCACTTGAAACCTGGGATAAAAGCCTGGTTGCTTCATAATGAATAGTCCTGATTAAGTGTGTCTTCCCTGTTCCTGCACCTCCAGTAATAAACAAATGGAAAGGCTCTGGCTGTTTCCCTCTAACTTTCTCTAAACACCATTGTCTTACTTGATAAAATGTGTCTTTTTGCTCAGAGTTAAGAGTCCTCAGCAGATTGAGAGCATCTGATCTACAAAGTACATTCAAATTTGGCTCAAAATGACATTTTTTTCCACTTGGGACGGATAAATCAGGAATTTGATCTACATGCTCCTCAGCCTCTACTGGTCTTTGTGTTTTTTCCTCCTGGCATTCTAAGCGCTCTGACTCTTGCTCCGGACACATCTCACACCATGCATCTTCTAAATTGCCATTATCAACTACAACATGCTGAACTTGAGACAGAATGTCTTCATCTTTCTCAAATAATTGCTTATTATCATCAACTAGATTTTTCACATATTGAACCGTGCCATTTATTTCATATTGGCCATTATGGTAAAACAGTTCATATGTTGGAAAACCTGCTGGTTTTAATTCATTGTCATTACGGTATGGCAGGAATAATTGCAAAATGCTCTGATAATACTTCTCTGGGTTGGAATCAACAGAGAATCTTGCATATCTTACGACCGCTGGTTTTGACCTAGTCCTTTTTTTAACAAACCCTGCATTGTTTTCCAGCTGAATTTTGTCTGCACACTTCTCTGTTCTGCCCACAACACGATATTGAGACACAAATACTGCTATACACATGTTCTGAAAAGGGTCTCTTTCTGGCCTTGCTTTATATCTATCAACGTGGTTTGTCATCCACATGGCTTTTTCTGTAAGCTCATTTGACTGTGCTTTTTGCTGAAGCACTTTTAGTGGCAAGCTCAGCCGAACACAATTATCACCTGTGGGAATGTACTCTACTTTTCGTGAAGCTTCTTTTAGATGCATATTTGTCAGTCTATATACTGCTTCCTGAGCACCTACATCCCGATTATGTAAGTAAACACTGCCCAATTTTTGCAATGTGCCTTTTACATCAACATTGTTGTGCTTTGAAGCTTCACGATGGGCAGCACTTAATAACAATCCCATTTCTTTTTCAGCCTTGGAAATGTATGAAATTATGTATACGATGCATGCATATGCATCTACTATATACTGAATATCCATATTAGCATTCCAAGCCTTCAGTAAGTTTTTATTATATGGATTTACCCACAAATCTGTCATTTCTCTTTTTAGAACAACTTGAGTTTTTTTGCCTGCAATGTTATAGGCCAGTTCAAAATGTTCTTGGTCAATACCAATACTGGCAAACAACTCAGAAACTGTACTACATGTATTTGTGTCTGTAGATATGGCTGACTTTACCATAGCTAATATTTTTGTTGCTTGCTCTTTATTCATGACCTTATTTGAGACCTCACAACAACATGGAACTGCACTGCAACTGCACTTTTTAGTTGATTCCTCTTCTTTTGTTTTTCTAGAAATAAAGGTTTTATTTGAAGGTGGTCGTGGAAAATTAAAACGACATACACTGTTGCGCTTTCGACACGTTTTTGAATGCCTCTTACTGTGCATTTGAACTGTTGAGACAATTTCAACAAGTTCGCTGTCATTGCTCGGTAATTCAGATGATATATATTGGTCTATGAATTTTACCACATCATTGTCATTATCTTTATCAATTTGGGGAGCATTGTCCACCCAAAACATTGCATGTACATGGGGACTCCCTCTTTGCTGAAACTCCACACGATAAAAATAATCCAGTACTTTACCTATCGGATTACTGGGTGACAAGATTACTTTATTTAAAAAGGTATGCCATCTGAAATCAAACATGCGTGCTGCTATTACTGGGTTACGTCGCAAAAGGTTACATTTATCTGCCCAATCTAAACTGTCTACACTATCAATCCTGTCTTCCTGTTGCAGCATGCTTTGTAATAGATTTTCCCATCTCATATCTGCAGAACTGAATGAGCAAAAAAATGTTGGTATGCCAAGCTGCCTTACCATGGCAAACAAATCTTTTTGAACACCTGACCAATACACAGGAGTTCCTCTGATGGGTCGAAGAAACCTATAACCATCATCACAGTTCAGAAACTGCTTTAGCGTTTGCCTATCTTTCACTAACTCTGCAGAAAATTCCCTAGATGTGTTTGAATTGTGGCCTTTGCGCATTGCTATTGATATGCTAGATGAAACCTGTTCTACTTCACTCATATACTGGGCATAAAAGATGTATTCATTATTATTAGCAAACCTACTATCTGCATTCAAAATGCGATTGTTAAAATAGCGTGACAGTGTAAGTCGCTGATTTCTAAAATCATGAAAAGTTGGACCCCCCATTGGAAACAATGCTGGAAAACTTTTGGCCTCGTTACTTTTGTCAGAAAGTAACTGAATTGGATTGTTACCTTCTGCAGGAGCTATGTTTAAAATGTTATCATATTGATCTAGGATTTCTTGGCCTAAATCGACTGGCTGAAGACACGTATCCATAAACATACCATGTGTTTGTCTGTCATGCAAAGTCTCATCGCATTCAATATGTGGTTGTTCTGTCTCTTCAACTCTAAAACCATTATTTGTTTCATTAGTGGGTAACTGCTGGTTTAGTTCATTGTCTACTATATTACATTGAGTTACACTAGATTGCTCTGTGTCTATTTGGACATGGTGAGAAAGGGATGAATCATTGTTATTTTCACTCATATTTTCTAGACTTGCTTCTTCAAATTCATTTAACCAATTTTCGTTGTAATTAATGTTAGCATAGTATGGGTTATTTTGTTTTAAATACTGCAATGCTCTCTTTACATGCTCAGTGTTCACATATTTATATTCATAATGTCCTTTATACGTTAACTTACGTTTTAACTTAACACGCAACAGGGACCCCTCCACATTAGCTCGTGGTAACACATCTGTTGTATTAGAAACATTTGAAGGAACACATGTGACTGGTCCATGAACACCATTTTGCGCTCCTTTAGGTAAAGCTAAGAGCTTCATAAATGGAATATGTAAAGCTACCAAATGTTGTTCTAAACTGTTTAGACAACTGAGCTCTGGTGGTACTGGATTAAGCTGCAAGTTATTTAAAACACTTTCTGGAGGCATTATACTCTGGCAAAGTTTAGAATCACAATTGTGACAAATCCACAACTGACACTTGCTTGTTGACAACCAGAGACATGGAACATCACACACATGATCACACTTATGTAAATAATCTTCAGTGATACACTGCTCAGCTACTGCCTGCATTTCCTGTGTAGTCTTATACTTGTCCATTTTACAGTGAGAAACTTGATGTTTAAAAAGCAACCTATGACAAACACAACACACAAAATCTGGCCCATTCCTTATGATAGAATTAAAGTCTGTCAAAACCTGTCTAAAACATTGGCGATTTTCTTTTACAACAGCACGTTTTTTCTTCACATTTTCATAAACTGCTGATCTAAACTTTGGATTGCCAGCATATTTATCTTTACTAAATTCCCGAACTGCGTTGCTGAATTCTGAATTGGTAGCATATTTATCTTTACTAAATTCCCGAACTGCGTTGCTGAATTCTGAATTGGTAGCATATTTATCTTTACTAAATTCCCGAACTGCTTTGCTGAATTCTGTATTAGTAGCATATTTATCTTTACTAGACTTACAAACTGCTTTGCTGAATTCTGTATTAGTAGCATATTTATCTTTACTAGACTTACGAACTGCTTTGCTGAATTCTGTATTAGTAGCATATTTATCTTTACTAGACTTACGAACTGCTTTGCTGAATTCTGTATTAGTAGCATATTTGATTTTGCTGCGATTCTGAACATCAAGCCTATGCATTTCATCTTTGGCATACTTTGTTTTACTAGACATCATTATTTTCAAATGATAACTGGTGTCCTTGCTGTACTTGTTAATAGTATATCGCTTCTTCTTGTTTCTGTATATGACATTTGTTTTATATTGTCTTTTGGTTGCATTTTTGTTTTTTTGCCTCATGTATTTAGATTTTATTTGTTTAGGACTTTTTACCTTAGTCTTTGAGTTCTCTGTAGCTTCACTGCAATCAGCTTCATTTACATGTAAACAACTTTTCTTTCTGTTTAAACTGTTTAAATCAGTATTCTTTCGCTTGAATGTACATTTACTTTTTAATATACTTTGGGGTCCATGTACCATCATCAAAGCCTGACTGTTAGATTGATGGTTTCCAACAGACCGTGTTTGCATAGGGCATGCATTCATTAACTCATGTATTTTACACAACTTATGGCAATCCTGACAGCTGCCCTGTTTCACACACACAACAGTCTCATAGTGGTTTCCATTTATATGAACCAAAAAAATTCCATCCTCTGTAATTTTTAAACCCCTGCAGTTAAACTTCAGCCATTTGTCACTAGTATAAGTGTAAACATCTACACCTAGAAAATCTGCTGCAGCTTGGATTTCAATATCTGTTGCCCAGCTTCCAACAAAATTCATTCTAGACCTGTCCAAGTACTCCTTTAACGATGTGTAATCCTGTCTTATGTCTGTACTGTACTGAGCCTCATTAGCCTGCATATGTTTTACTATAGCAAGTCTAAATCTACGGTGGTATGCTTGATTACCACTGACTACTTGTGATATACACCTGAAGAAGCAGTTTCCATCACCCACTATATTTTCTGTTTTACAAGGTTTTCCTAAATCCCCATACCTGCCTGGCACCATGCTAGATTTCTTTTCAAAACTTACATTCAGCTTATTACATATACCCTGAGCTACATCTTTACACAGTACACTAAACTGATACTTTACACTGGGCAATTCCTTCATGAAAGTAACATCATGTGTATCTTCAGATGAGTAAGAAGAACTAGAATCATCAACCAACATACACTTACTAGTGTTACCAACTACTCTTTCCAAGCAACTTTCATTGTTTTCCAAATTACTCACAACAGGACAAATATCAACCCCCGTAATCTCAAAATCATTTGATTCAAGCAGTGTCTCTCTATCTAAAACCCACACATGCACCAAAGCAACAATGTCATGAAGTGAAGGAAAGTACAGAACAATGCTTTTCCCCTGACTGTTTGTCCTACCATACACATCTCGTGCGTGAGAATCAATCAAAGCAAACTGATCATTTACGTGAATTATAGCACAGGTCCTCTGATCATAAGTGAAAAAACATCTGTCATGCATTGAAAAGATTTTTTCTAGACCACTTATTAAACTATATGCAATGCCTGATCTGAGAAGTTCGCCATCCTCTACATTCACATCCCCTACCACAGGGTCACTAAATGTAAAAGTATATTCAGAATCACCAATTCTGGCTGTTTGTGGCAAGTCTGTTACAAGTAGATACTGGTCTTCACTACCATCAGTAATTAGTCCTTGTGTTTTGCAAAACGAATAAAATTTGTTTCCTGAAATGAGAACACTGTCCAAATATTTTGTATTCCACCCATTGACGTTTTTCTTTTCATGCATTACCATAGCTGCTAATGAATTAGCCACACATTGACGCCCACCGTTTCTCCCAAATCTAGAATGCCCTTGATGAAAAGAACCCTGGACACATCGAACACTGTTTATATCACACTGAACATCTGAATCATGGATAGCTTCCATTTTGACTAATTTCCTTTTTTTGGGGGTTTGCACAGTAGACTTTCCAGCTTTATCATTTGCCATCCTTTTCAAATTAACATAACACTCCTTCAGTTCAACACCTTCTGGAACACAGACTTTTTGTTCAGAGATTTTCACAGGACTTTCATGCATACCGTTAGCAGTACTTGGACAATGCATTGATGAAACCTGTTCATCAGCCAACCTCACCATTACACTAGCAACAGAGAACACCTTTGCTTTTAGCTTCTCAAGCAATGTTGTGAAAAACAGCATGGTTTCATTCAGACTGCTGTGAAACTGAGCTACACAGACGCCAAAGTCACATGGCAAACCAGAAGAATTGCAAGCGTTAAAATCCAAAACAATGAAATATTCATTGTGATACACAACTGCACAGTGATATCCATCTAAGTTTAACAAACAGGACTGTTGATCAAGCAATGTCTCTTGTAAAGCGCTAGAAAACTCCAAGTAATCACAAGAACCATGTATTACTTTACCTAGAGAAACATCAGCCACTCTGTTGAAAGCATTATATCTACCAGCCAAACCCTTAGTAGGTTTCCTCTCCTCCAAAAGTATCCTTCCTTCATCACAAATTGAATCCATCACACCAGCCTTCCAAGTACACACATTTGACACTTTATGCCTAATAAGACCTAAAACACTACAAATCTCTGTTCTTTCATTGTTTCTGTCGAGCAACCTGAAATGCTTGGTACCACACACCAATCCACCAACTAATTTAGAATCGCAGCAGCACTGCACATCAACCACAGTACTCACAGTCTTGGGCGCACGCCTCATTCTGAATGACTTTTTCCGTGGCATCTGTAAAATAAAGTAAGACAATTTTCATTAATAAAATGCACTTCCAGTTACACTATTGCACAATTTACAAAACATACCTCTTACAATTAGAATACAGATTATACTACAGATGCATATATAACATGGTGTGAACATTAAATATTATGTAGTTACATAAACTATAATTAAATGCTTGTCCAAAACATATTGTGTCTGAATAAACTATTAGCTAAAGGTTATCAGAATGCATCATGCATAATGATTGTTTAACCCTTTGATACTTTGCCTTTGCACACCGCTTCTAATTCACAACATGGGTCAAAAATTACCCATACATTTTTAATATATGATATATATTTGCAATAAATTAAGTGATTCAGAACTTCAGAATCTCTGAATTAACTTGTTTTTGATCACTATACATCCTTATTTAAAATGTTTCCGTCTTTTTAAATAAAAGCCCTGTTTGTATAATGCACACATGAGTCAAAAAATACCTGCATTCATTTTCTTTGTTAATTCATGTTAATTCATAAGGGTTTCTTTAGCACAATTTTTTATTACTTTATGAAGAAGGAGCTTTTATGGTTTTACATTGGGTTACACACATCAGACACAACCCACATTTACCATTTCACAACTCAGCTCAGCTCCCATCACACAGCTAACTTAGTATTGCTTTTAACATTATATAACACACACACATGCTGTCAGGTTTTTGGGGTAGTGAAGCGGATAGACCCAAATGCAGATACCATATGCAGTGGAACTTTGAATAAAGCATATTTAATATAACTTTACAAGTAATTATTATTATTAGCTAGTTATAGTTAGCTAACTATAACTAAAAATGATAGTTAACTTTTAGTTAGAATGACTAAGTACATTAATGTCTATTATTATTATCTGTGTATAAAAGTCATAATCTTTTTTTTCTTTAAATTTACTGTTATTTACAAAATCTAAATTTTGCAGATTTTTTTTCCTACTGAATATTTTTAAACTGTTATAACTTTACCACATGCAGCTAAATGGCATACTGATGTATTTAGCTAAGAAGTTAGCTAAGCTTACTATAACTTACTATAATACTAGCTACAGTAGATTTAACTAACTAAAAAAGACTATGTACAATAATAATAATAATATAGCTTGAGAATAATAATAATAGCTTGTAGGAAATGTACTCACTCGCATGGTAACCTAAACCTAATCATATATTATGCACAGTTATATTTCACTACTGGAGTCAAATATTTAAGGTAATGTTATGGTAAAACATTACTGAGGTGTGTGACGGGAGCTGTGCTGAGCTGTGAAATAGCAAATACAAAAGCAGTTTTCTCATAAATTAAGACAAGTAAAAATGAATATTTCTGCTAAAGAAACCCTCAGCCATACCTGAAATAACACAGAAAATGAATGCAGGTAATTTTTGACCCATGTGTACATTAGAGGGGTGGTGATACAAAAAAAGCTTTTATTCAAAAATATATAGAAATTTAAAACTTACACAGCTCACAATTGACCCATGCTGCACATCAAATTATTAAAACATACTTTTTTACCTACTGAATTCATTTAGCAAACAAATAATCTCAATAATTAAAAAAAATCAAACACATACAAAAATGTATAGCCATCATTTTGGCTTGTATTAAACCAGTAATAATTCATTACAATGTATTATTTTTGCAGTTAAAACTTGACTAAAAGTATTTACTTATTAGCTTTACATTTATTTATTATTGTCTGCTACACTCATCACTACATCACCCCCACCCCCCACTTCACCCCCACCCCTGTCTGTGTGTCTTGCCCAGTTAATAGTTATGCTAATCGCCCAATCAGACTAAAAGAGTGTCTTGATGGCGGCCACATTCCTTTCTCAGCTACAACAATGAGCCCTTTTTAATCCCCTCTAGGTGACAACAGCACAGTGATGGGTGCAGGTAGCAGGTTACTTGGTTAGAGAATGTGCACATATTTCACATATGTGCAAAATATTATAGTAACTCACTATTAAACAGATTATTTTCTGTATTTAAAACAAATAGTTGAAATTGAGAACAAAAAAAAAAATTCATATTTAGTTTATGTGAAAGGTTCCCTTTCCAACGTGCATGAGCAGTAGCTTACAAAACAAGTACTTTACCAATTATGTTATAGATTTTTTTGTAAATAAAATCATGTATTGTAACATAGTTGTATTGAAAACTTGACCTTTTTTTAACTTCAATTTTTGTAACAAACATAAATTCAAATTAAAAACTCTTTGCTCAGCCAACATGGCCACTTACAATGGATATTTACTGTAAAAAAGATTGTATGTAATTTAAATACTTTACCACTATGCAGACTTTGACCCACTAATAATTAACAACATACCAATAATCCCTCATATTAAAAAGTATAATACATCTTGGATTCTGCATGAAACTTTCTCAGCTTACTGTCACACACATCTCTATAGAGGTTGGTGCTTAAACTTGCATGACTACAATTAAAGCAACAGCAAATAACTCAGCTAGTATTTTAGAATAACTTATATTAAATTTTACACACACACATAGGGGAATTAAAAATAAATATACCATACCTTGCACTTAGACTCTTTGTAGATTAAAGTTGTCACTGGGGATATTACTTCAGCAGCAGAAATCCCTGTTATATGATAATAAAAAATAATTAATTTTAAACAATTTATCAGCAAAAAATTAACCTTTATTACATAATGTCTTCTGAACTACAATAATACCAGCAGAGCAACAGCAAAGAACCCACTACTAATTTAGAACAAATTTAGAATAATTGTAATTAAACCATACAGCCAAAACAAAGATCACATACCTTGGATAAAGAGTGTTGGAAGAGTAGTCTGGAAGTTGGAAGTTGTCTCTGATAAAATCCCTTCAGCAACAGCAGGAGAAATTCGCAGTGCACCTTCCCTCCAAAAGCAACTGACTAACCTGACCAGTTGACCAACACCAGCTTTTGACTAGAAATCTGCCACTCCCACACCTGGTTGACACACCCCTGTCCACTCCTTCCACCACACCCACACCTGGTTGGCACACCCCCATCCACTCCTTGCACCACACCCACATCTGGCTAACATCTACCCCCTCAAACCCACTCCTTCCCAAACAATCTTTATACTCTTGTCATACAGTAACTCACAATGTAAAAATTTATTTATATTGTTAAAATAAACCATAGTGAAATACCTTCTCATCACTAAAAATAACATTTACTTTGTAACATACATTCCATTAGCATATACAACAGCAATTGGAATAAAATATTATATGTTAATATAACTCTATTAAACAAATTAAATGTAATATTCTTTAACTTTAAATTCTTTGTAATGAACTCACTCATGTTTAAAAGATTCAAACATGCTCTATTCTACAAATCAATGGCACTTTAAATAAATGTTTATCTTAATATTATATAAAAGGTTGATTAAATAAAGATAAAACGTTTTTTTAACAAATCATACATCTAATTTCTTAGAAAACACAGAATATACAAACCTTTACAAAAAGCAAACTTTTTCTTTCCAAATGTAGACAAAACCAAATCACTGTTTTCACCTGAAAAATACACACCCATCAAAAACACCTAAATACATACATAAAATACAGAAAATATTCTGAAATATCTGCATTTTATGCGTATGTTGTCAAACTACTCCTAGGAAATTTGTTGAATTCTCTTGGTATTTGGCAAAAATAAACATTAAACATATCTGATGACAAATTGCGAAGGAATAGTCGATATCTCAAACAAGGACTAAATGGCAGACAGAATTTTTGAGATGCCCCATCAAAACAGGAAGTGAATACATCTTGGTGTTGGTAGGTGTTTGAGGAGGTTACAATAGTTTAAAACTCACGAAACTTTACAGGCCTGCTTGACTTATGCTGTACTTTGATCTGAAATTGAAATTTCATATATATATATTTTATTGCATTTATTGCACCACCTAGGTTTCAATGCATATTTGATATTACAGGAATGCTCAAAAACTCTTAAAAAATTGGCCACTACAATATAACTGCACATTTCATGAAAAATCACACATGGGTCCAACTTTCACAATTTTCTCAGTTTGGCCCGATACGATTTGCGCTGTTGTGCGAGGGCCCTACGTCCCCCTGTGACAGGGGGACAACTCGTTATTATTATTCCGGACACTTTCGCCCATTTTTGAGGCATTTCCGATACTCGAAAACTCACGCATTTTGGCACAGGCCTCAAACTCGGCGAAAATTTTAAAGTTCCATAGAGCATGGACTTTGGCGTGGTTCAGGAGCTCTATAGCGCCCCCAAACGTCGGCAGTGGCCGGGATGAAGTTTGTCCAATGTGCACCAATTTTGGTACGCTCATTAACCTCCTCATAAAGAACAAGGATCACTTGGTTTTATTTGACTCCGCCCAACAGGAAGTCGGCCATTTTGACAGGAAGTCGCAAAAAAAAAAGTTTCCCGCTGGGTTTTGGAGGGGTTAAGATGTTTGAAAACTCCTAAAATTTTACAGACCTATTTGGCTTTGGCCATACTTTGACCTTAAATTAAAATTTTGTATGTTCGTGTTTCATCAGCTCTCTAGCGCCACCTATTTCATATGACATTTTTGGAAAGCGCTCAGCCTCTTGATAATTGGCAGATTCAATAAGGCCTCGAAGTGATTTAGATATATATTGTCATTTTTGTCGTGTGTAGCTAGATGACTCTACAGCGCCCCCTATTTGGTTCGGCTAATTCATTAGCCGTGGCCTTCTCAAAAATTCTCCAATATTCTTGATATTTGGTAGAAAAATAGATAATATGATTCCACACATTTTACCAACTGGCGTGCATTAGCTCCGCCCAACAGGAAGTCGGCCATTTTGGAATTTGTGAAATTTTTACACATTTTTCACATACTCATTCGAACTCCTCCTAGAGTTTTTGTCAGATTACCTCAAAATTGGGTTTTTACAGGAAAAACAGGTCAACGCCTCTTATGAGCAGCACCACAGAGATGCCAATTTTATGGTGACACAGTGGCAAGAAAACACTCCCTTTAAGAGGAAGAAACCTTGGAAGGAACCAAGACTCAGTCCGAGGAACCCATCCTACTCGGGTCGACCCGCTCAGTACAAACAAATAACAAACAAAAAACAAATAACAGAACAAAACAGTACAGAGAATTAATGTGAACTATGGCTAATATAACAGGTACTAATTTATGAATATAAGAATGTGATGGGCACAAACTATAGAGCTATGGCTAATACAGAAACAGATACTGAGTGTGCTAATGTTAATCAGTGCTGGGCTGCAGAGCTGGAGTACAACACAGCGGGCAGTGGAGAGCCAGGCTGGGAACATCAGGAACAGCATCTCCATACATGTAAAAGAGATAGATAGAGAAAACAGAAAGGAAAGAAAGAGAAACAAAAAGCAGGAGTTAGAAAGGTTGTGTAATGATTCTGATGAGTAGAAGAGCAGGGACGATTCCTGAAGTGGACACATCCAGGCAGACCGGCCGGCCAGGCATCTCAGCACGTGAGAGAAAGAGAGAGAACAGAGAGGGGAGGGAAGAAAAAGGGGTTAGAATGGTTTTATAAAACTCTGCTGGAGTGGGATGGGCACTGGTAGCAGCAGCTCAGGACATGGGGAGAGAAAGAGAAAGCAGATGATTAGGACAGGGTTTATATATGCTGGATAAGCTGTAAGAGGAAGAAAATTGTAATGAGACATTACTCAAAAGCTTGAGCAAATAGAAATGTTTAGAAGAGTCTAGATTTAAAGGTGGTGTTCCTCCAGAAGTGGTGAATGCATTCGGCACAAATCTGGAAAAGAAAGACTGCATTATTGCTGACAACACTGGCAAAATGAAGCTACTCTACTCTGCTATCTCTACTCGTAGCCAAGGGGGACTACATCTGACGACTACAGGCTCAACGGAGATTCAAGAAGTTCCAGCCATTGTGGATGACGTCTACACTTTCGAGGGTCTGGTCTAGGGTTGGGCGGTATGACGGTATTTCGGTATACCACGGTATTTAAATATGGTGACGGTATTGTAAAATAGTGACGGTATATTAACCACGTGACGTGCCAAACCTGAACTTTGAAAAACGGACGTTTAAGACATTCTGCGCATTCACAATGAAAGAGCAGTAGGAGTGGTAAGCAGTTAGAGCTCCCTGATTGGTTATGGGGTGGGGCTTCTCACTGAGGAGATCACACAGCAAAAACTCAAAACTCTACAGGTTTCACTAATTTTCACCAAAATTATCGCCACAAATAGCCACATTTGTGCTGAAGTGACAATAAATCCCTATACTAACCAACCAACCACCAAAATGATCAGATTTATCAGTTTATCCTGCAGCATGGGGTGTTCAGTGTGAGATACTGTAAGTTACAGCTGTTTCCTATCTCCTACTTCTCTATAAAACAGTTTTTTTATGTCACTCATGCTCATATTCTAATCCCATACAGAATTCTGCAGTTTCCTCAGAGTTTTCTGTCGTTATTTCCAGCGCTATAAATATAATCAATTCCGCTGACCGCGAGGCGCTGCCGACATCCAGTGTTGGGCATGTTACTTTGAAAAAGTAATTAGTTATAGTTACTCATTACTAATGGAGTTACTCCACTATAAAAGTAATTAGTTACCAGTAAAAGTAACTATTGCGTTACTTTTATTATTCGCCCGTCAAAAAAAAAAGGAAATGAATTATGTATTTACTATTATTATTAGAAAAATAACAAACGAAAATAAACCCAAAATGTTGACAAAAATATAATCTAACGAATTACAAAAAATAAAAACGAAATTCTTCACAGAACCAAAGAAAATTACTAAAACATGTAATACTGAAAAAAACGGAAAAAACGGAAAAATGCGTCTGGGGATGGAGTTAAACAAACCAAGCCACACTCAAAGGAAATATGTATATATAAACAAAACAAAATAATGGACAAAAACAACAATCAAATGACCGTTAAAATAGTATTAATAGTAATTAACAGTTTCACCAAAAGAGAATAGAGCTTAGATCGGGCCCAAAAAATCCGACCCGACCCAGCCAGAGCCCGTGCACATTCTGCCCAAGCCTGAACCATGAACTGTCATTATGAGCCCGACCCAAACCATAAACTGTCTGTTTTCGGGCTGATTGAATAAGCAAAATATAATCAGAATTATGTTAATTATCACTGTAAAATAGCATAAAACTATTATTTAATTAAAATGATTTTTAAGAACAGATACACACAGTGCTGCAAGTCAAACGCGGAGGCGTTCACGTGCGCCCAGAGCTACGTGATTACATTTTTCATTTTATTATAGTTTGATTCAGTAAGTTTTAATTTGTTTTTAGGGTGGGCTTGCTAGTTTTTATTAGTTTCCACACATCTCATCAGAGAGATCAATCTAATAAACGTGAGAGAGAGAGAGAGAGAGAGAGAGAGAGAGCGAGAGATTTGCTTGTTCTGGAATGAGCTACTCACAGGTAAATGTTCTCACACACTGTATCTCCTGTTTCTCTTTCATCTGCCTGGCGCTCATATTGTAATCCCATACATAGTTCTGCAGTTTTTCAGTGTTTTCTGTCGTATTTTGCGGATAGCGCGAGCGCTTTACACAAGAACTAACGCCACGGACCACGAGGTGCCGCGCGCTCGGCAACGCCGCGCGCTGTACAACTCCACTGTACAACAGCGCTTATAAATAAATTAAACACGAAAATTCAGTAATTTTAGTTAGTTTTAGTTAGTTTTATAAACACGAAATACAGTTTGAGATAGTTATGTTTTTTTCCGTTTAATTACCGTTTTTATTAGATTCAGTTAACACAAATGTTTTTTTTCACTTTCAGTTTTCGCTATTTCGTTCGCTTTAGTGAACAATAATAATTGGTTACTTAGCAACATTGTGATTATCACACCAGAGCTTTATATAAAATAAAAATAGGAGCCCGATTTTGGGACGGTCTTTGGGTCAGGTCGGATTCGGGCAGAGAATCTAAGCTCTAAAAGAGAAAGCAGCAGCACCACAAAAACCGGAGCAGCTAAAAAGAGCTTAACGTCCTTAATTCGGAACTTGGGCTGTCCACAGCAATCACTGAATTGATTAGAGCACGCAAATCGTCACAATTGTGCCTCACTTCACCACGCCAAACCACAGGCACAGCGGCCAGAAGCTCAAGTTCACCGGAAAGAAGAGGGATTAACCAGGGCAAAGCAAAGTTACAACAAAAAAAAAAGTTCATAGAGCAGCTAAAGTAACGTGCAGTAACGGGGTGTAGGAAATGGTAACAGCATTATAGTTACAGTCAGAGTAATTAGTTAGATTATTCGTTACTGAAAAAAGTAACGGCGTTAGTAACGCCGTTAGTTTTAACGCCGTTACTCCCAACACTGCCGACATCTGAACCCCGGCTCCCCTTCGCGAGCAGAAACGGAACAACACCACCCGCTGTTAAGCTGCTGTAGTGGATAGAGCGCTTATAAATAAATTAACAAACACAAAAATTTGGGTATTCAATCTGTAATTTCAGTTCGATTTATTTTTTTCTTTTAATTACCGTTTTTATTAGTTTCAGTTAAGAGGAACTTTCACTTTCAGTTTTCGTTAGTGTTGTTAAGTATTAACAAAATTTTGGGATATGAACCACACCTCAATTTCCCGTGCTCCTCCCCCTGGTCCTATATATATACCTTCCAGGTGCTCACCTACGTGACTTTCGACCTCGCACGTGACTTCCGACCTCGCACGGACCGATCCTGCCGCCCTGGGCCTTGATCTGGTTGCCTCGGATTTCGAGCTGTTCTCTATCCGCTTATCCTCTGCCGCTCTCATCGCACTCCAGGCTGCGCTCCGTGGTCTCCCCGGCCCAGCACGTTACCTGCCGGACTCTACTCGCTGATTCCACGCTTCAGCACCGGCACCAGCTAAAGCAACTCGATTAAGCGCGTCAGCTGCCCGGTCCGACTCTTCGGATCTTTGATTCAGTGCAAGCTAATCTACTCGACGCAGCCAGCCAGCTACCCGGTCCGACTCTTCGGATCTTTGATTCAGCGCGCAAGCTAAACTACTCGACACTGCCAGCCAGCTACCCGGTCCGACTCTTCGGATCTTCGATTCAGCGCAAGCTAATCTACTCGACGCTGCCAGCCAGCTACCCGGTCCGACTCTTCGGATCTTCGATTCAGCGCAAGCTAATCTACTCGACGCTGCCAGCCAGCTACCGGGTCCGACTCTTCGGATCTTTGATTCAGCGCGCAAGCTAAACTACTCGACGCTGCCAGCCAGCTACCTGGTTCGGCTCTTCGGATCTTTGACTCAGCACAAGCTGAACCACTCGACGCAGCCAGCCAGCTACCTGTTTCGACTCTACGAATATTTGGCTCACCGCCAGCTTAAACTACTCGGCGCAGCCAGCTATTCGGTTCGGTCCGTCGGATCCCTGGTTCAGCGCAGGCGTCTCCCAGCGCGATTGCTTGGCTCTTAGACAGCGCGGCCACCCTCCCTCCCTGCCGGTGAGACCGATCTAATATCAAATTAATACATGGTTCCCTCGGTTTAATTTATAATTTCCTCTATTAAATGTATTCTTCCCTTGATTTATTTTATTGCTCCCTCTATTTAATGTATTATTTACTTGATTTATTCATCCTTCCCTGGATCTGTTTCACTGTTCAACTTTATTTATTGTTCCCTCCATTTAATTTATTGTTTCCTCTATTTAATTTTTTGTTCCCTCTATTTATTTAATTGTTCCCTTTATTAATTTTCCCTTAATTTATTTCACGTTCTCAATCTTTCACTGTTTCCTCGATCTATGTCTCCGTTTGATTTAATTCATAGTTCCCCTATTTAATTGTTTCCCTCTGCTCATTGTTAGCTCGGTCTTTTTCTCAGTTCCCTCGATCTATTTCTCTGTTCAATTTAATCGTTTCTTCTCAGTGTTGGCTCGGTCTATTTCTCAGTTCCTTCGTTCGATTTAATTTATCGTTCCCTCTATTTAATAGTTACCTAGGTCTATTTCTCAGTTCCCTCGATTTATTTCTTGTTCGTTTGAATTTATTGTTCCCTCTATTTATTTGTTTCCCTCTGCTCATTGTTACCTCGGTCTATTTCTCAGTTCCCTCGATCTTTTTCTCTGTTCGATTTATTTTATCGTTCCCTCTATTTAATCTGTTTCCTCGATTTATTCCACTATTCCCGATCTATTTCAATGTTTGATTTATTTTATTGTTCCCTCTAATTTATTGTTCCCTCGATTTACTCTTCGTTCCGTCATTCTAATCCACATTTAGATTTAATTTGTTGTTTCCCTCTATTTACTTTATTGTTTCCTTTAATTCGATTCCTCATTTGTATTCATTGTTTCCTTTATTTTTGTTGTTCCCTCAATTTATTTCATTGTTCCCTTAATCTTATTTCATTGTTTCACAGATTTTAATTTATTGTTCCCTCAATTTGATTAATTGTTTCCTCGATTCCAGCCGGCGAGGCGGAACCCTACGCCCGGCTTTACTACGTACTTTTACCATGAAGGAAGGCGATGGCTCTCTTTTCTGCCCTCTATTCTTTCCTTTACATCGATTCTTTTCTCTGTTACCTCTATCAATGCCAGCGAGACAGACCCCTACGCTCGGCTTTACTATGTACATTTATTTCTTTTCTCTGTTACCTCTTTCAATGCCAGCGAGGCGGACCCCTACGCTCGGCTTTACTATGTACATTTATTTCTTTTCTCTGTTACCTCTTTCAATGCCAGCGAGGCGGACCCCTACGCTCGGCTTTACTATGTACATTTATTTCTTTTCTCTGTTACCTCTATCAATGCCAGCGAGGCGGACCCCTACGCTCGGCTTTACTATGTACATTTATTTCTTTCTCTGTTACCTCTTTCAATGCCAGCGAGGCGGACCCCTACGCTCGGCTTTACTATGTACATTTATTTCTTTTCTCTGTTACCTCTATCTATGCCAGCGAGGCGGACCCCTACGATCGGCTTTACTGTGTACATTTATTTCTTTTCTCTGTTACCTCTATCATGCCAGCGAGGCGGACCCCTACGCTCGGCTTTACTATGTACATTTATTTCTTTTCTCTGTTACTTCTATCAATGCCAGCGAGGCGGACCCCTACGCTCGGCTTTACTGTGTACATTTATTTCTTTTCTCCGTTACCTCTATCAATGCCAGCGAGGCGGACCCCTACGCTCGGCTTTACTATGTACATTTATTTCTTTTCTCTGTTACCTCTTTCAATGCCAGCGAGGCGGACCCCTACGCTCGGCTTTACTATGTACATTTATTTCTTTTCTCTGTTACCTCTATCAATGCCAGCGAGGCGGACCCCTACGCTCGGCTTTACTATGTACATTTATTTCTTTCTCTGTTACCTCTTTCAATGCCAGCGAGGCGGACCCCTACGCTCGGCTTTACTATGTACATTTATTTCTTTCTCTGTTACCTCTTTCAATGCCAGCGAGGCGGACCCCTACGCTCGGCTTTACTATGTACATTTATTTCTTTTCTCTGTTACCTCTATCTATGCCAGCGAGGCGGACCCCTACGCTCGGCTTTACTGTGTACATTTATTTCTTTTCTCTGTTACCTCTATCATGCCAGCGAGGCGGACCCCTACGCTCGGCTTTACTATGTACATTTATTTCTTTTCTCTGTTACCTCTTTCAATGCCAGCGAGGCGGACCCCTACGCTCGGCTTTACTATGTACATTTATTTCTTTTCTCTGTTACCTCTTTCAATGCCAGCGAGGCGGACCCCTACGCTCGGCTTTACTATGTACATTTATTTCTTTTCTCTGTTACCTCTATCAATGCCAGCGAGGCGGACCCCTACGCTCGGCTTTACTATGTACATTTATTTCTTTCTCTGTTACCTCTTTCAATGCCAGCGAGGCGGACCCCTACGCTCGGCTTTACTATGTACATTTATTTCTTTTCTCTGTTACCTCTATCTATGCCAGCGAGGCGGACCCCTACGCTCGGCTTTACTGTGTACATTTATTTCTTTTCTCTGTTACCTCTATCATGCCAGCGAGGCGGACCCCTACGATCGGCTTTACTGTGTACATTTATTTCTTTTCTCTGTTACCTCTTTCAATGCCAGCGAGGCGGACCCCTACGCTCGGCTTTACTGTGTACATTTATTTCTTTTCTCCGTTACCTCTATCAATGCCAGCGAGGCGGACCCCTACGCTCGGCTTTACTATGTACATTTATTTATTTTCTCTGTTACCTCTTTCAATGCCAGTGAGGCGGACCCCTACGCTCGGCTTTACTATGTACATTTATTTCTTTTCTCTGTTACCTCTATCTATGCCAGCGAGGCGGACCCCTACGCTCGGCTTTACTGTGTACATTTATTTCTTTTCTCTGTTACCTCTATCAATGCCAGTGAGGCGGACCCCTACGCTCGGCTTTACTATGTACATTTATTTCTTTTCTCTGTTACCTCTATCAATGCCAGTGAGGCGGACCCCTACGCTCGGCTTTACTATGTACATTTATTTCTTTTCTCTGTTACCTCTTTCAATGCCAGCGAGGCGGACCCCTACGCTCGGCTTTACTATGTACATTTATTTCTTTTCTCTGTTACCTCTTTCAATGCCAGCGAGGCGGACCCCTACGCTCGGCTTTACTATGTACATTTATTTCTTTTCTCTGTTACCTCTATCAATGCCAGCGAGGCGGACCCCTACGCTCGGCTTTACTATGTACATTTATTTCTTTCTCTGTTACCTCTTTCAATGCCAGCGAGGCGGACCCCTACGCTCGGCTTTACTATGTACATTTATTTCTTTTCTCTGTTACCTCTATCTATGCCAGCGAGGCGGACCCCTACGCTCGGCTTTACTGTGTACATTTATTTCTTTTCTCTGTTACCTCTATCATGCCAGCGAGGCGGACCCCTACGATCGGCTTTACTGTGTACATTTATTTCTTTTCTCTGTTACCTCTTTCAATGCCAGCGAGGCGGACCCCTACGCTCGGCTTTACTGTGTACATTTATTTCTTTTCTCCGTTACCTCTATCAATGCCAGCGAGGCGGACCCCTACGCTCGGCTTTACTATGTACATTTATTTCTTTTCTCTGTTACCTCTTTCAATGCCAACGAGGCGGACCCCTACGCTCGGCTTTACTATGTACATTTATTTCTTTTCTCTGTTACCTCTATCTATGCCAGCGAGGCGGACCCCTACGCTCGGCTTTACTATGTACATTTATTTCTTTTCTCTGTTACCTCTATCACTGCCAGCGAGGCGGACCCCTACGCTCGGCTTTACTAATGTACATTTATTTTTAAAGGAACGCGACGGCTCTTTTCTGCCCTCTATTCTTTCTCTTACCTCTATTCTTTTCCCTGTTACCTCCATCACTGCCGACGAGGCGGACCCCTACGCTCGTCTTTACTAATGTATATTTTCTGTTAAGGGCCGCTATGGCTCCTTTCTGTTCCCTCGATTCTTTTCTCTGTTACCTCGATCACTGCAGGCGAGGCGGACCCAGGGGCGTAGCAGCAAATTCTGGGCCCTTTTGATTAAAATCGAGATCAGTTATTTAACAATTAACAGTTATCCACTGTTTGTTTATAAACTGGTTAATGTTGATATCTTACGTTAGGAGGCTCAATGTCTTTACCTGTTTGGCAACTAGCTAAGCTAATGCGAGCATAAAATATCAGCAGCAAATGTCTGGAGTGAACTACATTTACTTTAATTGGACTTTTGCTTAACAAGCAACACGGTTTACCTTCGGGAAAGAAAGCCACCATCAGCTGCTTGCCCTCTTTCTGCCTTCTTTCTTTTCCTTCCTTTCTTTCGATAACCTGATTTCTTGCTTTGGGCAACAGGATGCCTCTAGCCCCCAGGTCTTTAAATCTGATGGTACACCTGAAGCCGGTAGCTATCGGGCGGACTAAACCATTTTGCGCCTCCAGGAGGGGGCCCCCAAAATGTCCTATATGTGGACGGACCGTGATGCATTCTTCAGTCAACGCTTCTCTCCGCCTGCCGTTTGCATCCCATCTGGTGTCCGTGTTCTTCGTCTGGGCGCCACCCCTACTGCCGAGACTAACTTTGGTCCTGCCTGTTGCTCAATTTTTTTTTATTTTTGGGGGGGACTACGCAGGACTCTCTTCAGGCTTCTCTTCCTTGATTTATGGAACATATGAACACGTCAGGCCGAAAGGAACAGTCAGACCACCAAAGACTTCATGAGTTCAACCCCTGTACGCAGCTGAATGACCAGAAACTTTGAACTCAGATGGGAGCAGGTGTCATAACCTAGTTGTCGATTTAAATTTACACGGTCGTCACATTCCTTTGTCGAGAACAAAACTCACCTTGTCACGAAACCTGTCGAACTCCCCATTCAGTCAAGCTTATACTAGTCTGCAAATTTTATCACGAGGATGTTGCTAACTCTGTATACCATCTACTATTAAGTCATTTTCACTCATACCACCCCTGAAACGCTGTTAAAGATCTTATGAAATTCTGCTGAAGACTTCAGTCTCTCACCACGGCTTACCTCCTTTCAGTTCAGATTCGGCCGCTGGTCCTTCCACTTTCCTCTTTTTGGGGGGACCTAGCTTGAGAACCGTCTCAAGCTGTTCTGAACTGTACCCCAAGCAACATCATCACAGTTCCCCTCCCCGCATCGCGTAGGCGGGGTTCATTATAGCAAAGTGTTGTTAAGTATTAACAAAATTTTGGGATATGAACCACGCCTCAATTTCCCGTGCTCCTCCCCCTGGTCCTATATATATACCTTCCAGGTGCTCACCTATGTGACTTTCGACATCGCACCCGCCTCCACCCCATCACCACCCTAATCTTCACTCTCATCTTCACTCTCATCTTCATCACTCATCTTAATTACTCCTAGCTGCGGGGGGGACCTAGCTTGAGAACCGTCTCAAGCTGTTCTGAACTGTACCCCAAGCAACATCATCACAGTTCCCCTCCCCGCATCGCGTAGGCGGGGTTCATTATAGCAAAACAGTAATACGTTGTTATATGGTGATTATCAGGCCGTAGCTTTATATAAAATAAAAATAGTATTAAAAAACAGATGACTATTTCCTGGAGCCTGGACTGACCCGAGATTTTCCATTATTTTCCTCGGGCCGGGTCTCGTCCGGGCTGAGAAATAAAAATCAAAGTATCCTGCTATTTAAAAGAATGGAAAATTTAATAAAAATAATAATATAGTTTTGCATACTAGAGTTTAGATTGTCTGCCCGAACCCGAGCGTGAATGAGAGACTGAACCCGAGACTGAACCCGAGCGTGAACCCGAGCCTGAACGCGAGCTCATCCGCGCGTTTAAAGCTCCGCAGCATTTAATAAAAACAGATTAATAGATATAAAATAGGAAAATAACTAACTAAACTTAGCTCAAAATGGTAAAAGAAATATAATCTAACGAATTCTGAAATAACGAAAAATAAATAGTGTACACACAGGTACAAAGCTAAAAAAATATACATAAAAAAATAAATCATCCGCGCGTTTAAAGCTCCGCAGCATTTAATAAAAAGAGAAAAATATAGGTATGAAAAAGGAAAATAACTAACTAAACTTAGCTCAAAATGCTAAAAGAAATATAATCTAACGAATTCTAAAATAACAAAAAAGAAATAGTCTACACACAGGTACAAAAATAAAATAATATACATTAAAAAAATCATCTGCACGTTTAAAGCTCTGCAGCATTTAATAAAAACAGAAAAATAGATATGAAATAGGAAAGTAACTAACTAAAGCTCAAAATGCTAAAGGAAATTTAATCTAACGAATTCAAAAATATCAAAACACAAAAATAAAATATCAGTTGTCAGGGTTTAAATCGGTCAGTGGCTCACCTGTATTTTCTGCTGTTAAGATAGCAACATGCCAGATTTTACCTGAACACACCTCCCTTCCAGACCACCACGCCCAAACTCTGACACTATTTTAACGGTGTTGGTGCAAGGCTGCAATTTGCGCAGGATTTATCATAGGGCCACAAGGGTCAGAAATCACCCTCATTAATTTCCCAGATTATTTCATGCTGGCTGATTTTTTTCTTTGTTCTCTCTTTTCTATCTTTCATGATTGAATATTACAAGGATATTACTTCAGTAGTGAGTGAGGGCAAATACTTAATTCATATTTGCAAACTGTTTCTCATTTTGCACACAATCATACTGTGAGAATTTCAGGTTTACTAAATAGGTGGACCCAAACCCAGACACCACAGATGCAGAGGGAGTTTCAACCAATCATCTTTAACATAATGTTAAACATAGATAAAATACTTCACAATGGGAGCTGTGAAATGCATGTGCCTGATCCATGTGTGTAAGCCTGATTGATCATTTATTAACAAACAAAAAAGAGAAATAAAAATGAAGATATTTACTGCATTCTTGGAATAGAACATTATTAATGATGAACTTGTTCCAAAGATATATCAAAGAAACATGGTTCAGTCGGATCACTTTTGACATATATTGTACATAAAATGATTAACAAGACACATGTAAACTATACCCTATTGCTCTGTGAACTAATTTTTGATTTCCATTTGTTACAGCGCATGTTTTTATTTTAATTTAGGTAGGCATGTTTTGAACATTTGTATCAGATAGGTTGTATCTCCACCCACAGCCAAGATGGACAACACCGTGCACCTTTACAACTATACTCTTAAAACTACAACTTTAAAGGGTTCTAATGTGGAAAGAGTTAATGAACATAAGCACCTTGGCATATGGCTAGATGGCAAATTTACTTTTAAGCACCTGTTAGAAATTCGCCCTTCAGGAACCATGTGTCCGATTCAGGAGTCAGGAGACGGCTTCAGAGTTGACTTGAGTTTATTCACGTGCAGACAGAAAATCTACACGGGCACAGCTTAGTCAGTCGATCAGAAGCAATCTGACTAGGGATATTTTGAGGGGACATTATATACATGGAATCCTGCTTTGAACACTGCAGGGTGGTCACTTTAATGGGGGTTTCAAACGATGGGGGTCCCTGCAGAGAAAAATGGTCAGAGGGTCCCTGCAGAGACAAATGGTCAGAGGGTCCCTGCAGAGACAAATGGTCAGATAACAATCTGGGTCCCTGCAGAGATGAATGGTCATAGATAGTGGAAGATTGACATCTCAAGTTTTGTAGCAGACATGATGGAGCCACAATTGGGGGAATAGGAGAGGGTGAAAGAGTTAAAGTATAATTTGTTATGGGCAGAATTCTATTAATTCCCCCTTTGATTCTCCCAAATGGAGAATCACACAACTACATTATTACTAAAAATTTAAAACATATGTACAATAAATTGTCATATGTATAAACAATTAAAGGGCTGTAACTATACAACTGTAATTGTACCATAAATTTCAGAAAAGTTGATGTAACCAAGTATTGGAGCTGTTTATGGCTGTTACTTGGTCTTAAAATGTTCCTGAAGAATAATGAAGAAAGTTTCAGTAGTTGTCCATGGTTTTCCAAGAGGCTTGCTTCCATGTGGTGATGTCTCTTCTTACATCACAACTTCAGCTTGTGAGCAGCCACATTGTGTGTGTGTGTGTGTGTGTGTGTGGATGTCCATGGCGATTGCTTCAATGTCAGTGAAAGGCAGGCCATCTGGGAAGTCCACTTTGAACCTCAATTGTCTTTTCAACTGTTCAGGCTTGCATCCGACACGTCACAAATTGTTCTCGCCATGCTGGATTGGCTGGAGCACTGTCTGGCTCCAACAGATCTGTAACAGAGGAAACACTGAGCAGTAAATTGTTCATTGATGTTGATTATGTTTTTTTTTTTTTTTTGTAGTTTATCTGCTTATCCCCACTGTCTGTCCCTCAGAAGAGGCTGCTATGATAATGTACAGTGTGTTGAAATCTTCATCCCAAAGGGTAACCCCCATGAAAATAGAAATCATGGTTCTTCCTCGGGACTCTGAACAATTACCCACCTCTTCTTTTACTGACCCTAGATCTCAGTTCTGGGGTACAAGCAGAAACTAACAAAACTCAATGAGACATTCTCATCTAAATAGATTGTTTCATGTTTCCTCACCACGACCCATTGACCAGAAATAACAAGACATTTGCTCTAATCTCGTTAGTTGTCCGAGTTTTCTTCTCACCACAGGTGAGAAAACTATTTGTATTACCCTACTGTGACCAAATTGTGCTTTTAAAGCTAGTGTTAGCTTCCCCTTTGATCCAGAAACCATATGGATCACTTTCAACATATCAATTCAGCCATACTCAGAGTTCCACAGATCAGGAACTCAAACTACAGGTTGTAGCTGAAAAGAATATAAAACTTAAATTGTATAATTGATCGTATAGTGGTTAATTCAGTGTATAACAATTTTAAATTAATCGTATAGTGGTTCATTTTATCTAAATGCAATAACTACATCACCTAAAGTCTGCAAAAACTTCGTTTGGTGCATTATCTCTAAAATTGTGCAACACAACATAACTTAATCAGGACTGGTCTCAAGTCCCTTGCTAGTAAGAAAACAAAACAAAATAGTTAAAAAGTGCACTTAAATATATTATTAACATGCTACTTAGCTTATGGTAAGCTCAACCTGGATGGTAAATTCAACTTATGTTCATAAGAATCTTAAGATTCTGCTCTGAGATTTGAAACCATCAAAATCCAGTTCTTAAAAACAAAAAGCACAAATATGAGTTTAAGTAGCAGGACAAATTAACTTAAGCCAAAGCAGGAGAAACTGTTGAAATCCCTGTGACTCCCTGTAGAGCACTGAATATCAAAGATAACTGTCCTGTGACACCCTGTAAAGTCTTGATTATCAGAGGTATCTGTTCTTGTGAAATCCCAGATGGGCTTCCCTGTGAGAACCCACCAAAAGAATTTCCCATTGTGCTGTCTCTAGAACTAGCACCCATTTTGCATCTATCTGCCTGCTTTTTACGACAAACTCGAGAAAAGTGACCAATTCTATGGCAGTAGTGGCACTCTTTTTTCTGATTAGAGAATTGTTGAATGGAACCCAAGTTTGATCCATTCTCTGTGAGGATGTGTATGGATGCAGGAACATGGTTTGGTTCAAGATCCACATCCAAACGGTCCAGTTCATTCTTAAGATCAACCCACTTAGTATTCCTCCAGTTTGGAACAGCAGTCACCAGAGCTTGTCTAAGATCTGTTTGTAGTGACTCAACCAGCTGTCTAAAATGGGGACCATCAGTTGTATTGTTAATGTTATCAGCATTGTAATGGCTGATATGACGCAGAAAAACTTTTTCAAACCTCTCACAGAAGTCTGTGGCAGACTCTCCCTTTCTATGTCTGCAGTTGGTAATCTGCCCCCAATCAGTGGTTTTACGGCATTTGCATTTAATCCAGTCATCAAAAGCTTCCCACCCTTTGGCAAGGTTCTGGCCTTTGCCACCCAAAGCATTTGACACCTTTTTAGCAAGTTCTCTACCATCTGTGATGTTAAGAACTTGGCTAGCAATGGCTATGGCGTCATTTGCATGTAGTGAGTACAAATTCCTTTTCTTATGCATAAGATCAATGAAGTCAAGCCCCATTTCCCTTGGAGGTTTAAACTCTTTGGATATTGTGTCCAAAGTTGCTGCATCTAAAGGAATGTGCCCAATTTCTAGTCTGGTTTCACCACCTGCATTTCTCCTATTAAGTACCTCAGAGGATACAACAGTTACAGGTCTCATTTTAACACAGATTGGAAAGTGTGTTTTACCAGTAGCATGGTCAGAATCTTTATCTGATGACACAGATTCTGACCCATCAGAGAGGTCACTCTCAGACAGTTCAGGATACAGCCTGACTGCTACTTGAGGATTTCCATCCTCTTTGTAACACGGCTGACCTGGAGTAGGGGCAACAGTCAGAGAACACTGAGGCCCTGACTTTGACTTAAGTTTGGCATGTTGCTGTTCAACTTCTGTCAATGTTTGCTGCAGTTGCTTGCATGTGCTCTGGGCATGTTTGGTAGCAGTTTTATGCCTTCTGCACTCGCTAGTTAGCTCTAAGACCTTTCCTTCTGCTTCTTTTAACTTTTCATCCATAGATTTCAACTTGCATTCCCAGTAATGCTTAATAACAAAAAGACATTCCTTAACTGAGTTGTGCTTGAGGCTGTAACCTAAAGCTGTTTTACACTCAGCAAGAGTCCATTCTCTATCAGCAGAGAAACCTTTGGATGAAAAGTACTGAGTTAACTTTTGCTCACAAATATGTTTCTTCCCAATGTCACTGATTACGCTTTCAAAATCAGAATCAGACCATTGTGGCATTTCAGTCCCTCCCTTAACTAAGGTGCTGCTTTTATAGTTAAGAGGTTTAGCAAGATTCTGAATGTTTTGGCCTTTAGCAGACATGGTGAGAAAACAAGAGAACAAAACCAAGCTTTCTGAAACAACAGCAAAACAAAGACACTACCGGCAGATACCAACAAACTGTTCTTCACAGAGGACTACAGCAGTAAGTTTCAACTCTAACTAAGTAAAACGTTTCTCTTTGTTAGAGAGGATCCCAGTAACAAATCCTAAATTTACAGTTGTAACAAAACAAAACATCTCTCAGTTCAGAGAGGATAACAGTTACTAATTCTGATCTTCTAGCAGTAACAAACAAAATATCTCTCAGTTCAGAGAGGATAACAGTTACTAATTCTGATCTTCTAGCAGTAACAAACAAGCATCTCTCAGTTCAGAGAGGATAACAGTTACTAATTCTGATCTTCTAGCAGTAACAAACAAGCATCTCTCAGTTCAGAGAGGATAACATTTACTGACTCCTATTTTATCCAGCCATAATTTCTCTTCAGTTCGAAATGGCGTTTACTCACCAAGTAGGTTTCAGTAGGCCATCCGGGTCACGGCACCAAGTTGTTAGAAATTCGCCCTTCAGGAACCGTGTGTCCGATTCAGGAGTCAGGAGACGGCTTCAGAGTTGACTTGAGTTTATTCACGTGCAGACAGAAAATCTACACGGGCACAGCTTAGTCAGTCGATCAGAAGCAATCTGACTAGGGATATTTTGAGGGGACATTATATACATGGAATCCTGCTTTGAACACTGCAGGGTGGTCACTTTAATGGGGGTTTCAAACGATGGGGGTCCCTGCAGAGAAAAATGGTCAGAGGGTCCCTGCAGAGACAAATGGTCAGAGGGTCCCTGCAGAGACAAATGGTCAGATAACAATCTGGGTCCCTGCAGAGATGAATGGTCATAGATAGTGGAAGATTGACATCTCAAGTTTTGTAGCAGACATGATGGAGCCACAATTGGGGGAATAGGAGAGGGTGAAAGAGTTAAAGTATAATTTGTTATGGGCAGAATTCTATTACACCATATTAACAAGCTTTCAGGTAAGCTAAGGCAAAAACTCGGCTTCCTATATAGAAATAAATCATGCTTTCCAATGTACACAAGAATAAAATTGTGAAAGCAACGTTTTTATCTAAGCTAGATTATGGTGATGTGATTTACAGACATGCGTCAGCAACTACACTCAAACCACTAGATTTTGTATATCATGCGGCGCTAAGATTACTGGTACACATCACTGTTCACTCTATAAAAAAGTTGGATGGTCTTCTCTTGCTGTGCACCGGTAAACATACTGGTTTATTTTTGTTTTTAAAAGCACTTCCTCACCATATGCCACCGTACATCTCACAAAAAAATAACACAACCTACCAGACTCACTCCAGTAACTGGATCATCGAGAGTTTTAACTGAACTGGGAAAATCTGCTTTTCGTTACAGTGCACCAGCGAGCTGGAATTCACTACAGGAAACTCTAAAGCTCAGCCTGCTGGTGTCACTAAATCATTTTAAACTTCTAGTCTCTAACCACCTTCAAGGTGATCTTTATGATCTTTGGTATGTTTTCAGTTTCTTTATTTTTTTAGTTAACCTTTTAGTTTTTAATGCTGGTTTGTTTTAGCTATTTTTCTTTTAGCTATTAGCTATTTAGCTTTTTTTTTTCTTTTTAGCTTCTTTCTTTTCTTTGATTATTTTTAGGTATTGCTTATGTAACCCCTATCCCCAGTTAATTGGAAGAAATAAGGGCCTGAGTTCTATCTATTCTTTCCCTTCTCTATGTTTGCAGAAATAAAATAATAGAAAATATAAAACACAATAAAAGGACCATCACACAGGTATATAAAAATAGGCAGTAGTTACTGAGTTTGATACTGAGTGTATCAAAACGGTAGGGCAAAATAAGGCCTTTTTAATACTTTTAACAAAAATAAATAAATAGCAGGCTTCAATCAACAATAGAGTTATATCTTTTCAAGACAGAGCAGTTTAGTACCTTTTTTAGATGCAATAGTACAAATATTGTGTGTAAATACCCATATGTAAATTTAAGACACAAATAAGAGTTATATTTTAAACAATAACCCAATTATTTAAATTACTATTAATCATTTAAATAAACAATTATTTTAATGATTACTATTCCTCAGGCTTATGTTTTAGGATTAGATCTTATTTTAGAATTAGTAACTTAGACTTTAGCTGTAGGATTGCTTTTAGGTTAATATACCCCTTTTTTCTAACTTTTAGAACTACACTGTCAGTTATATATTTAAACCCTTAATCAGAAATGTACCTTTTAAAGTTGGTTTGTAAAATAAAATAACATCTTAAATTAAATATGTTAACCCACTCTAAAGAATACACTCATAAAGAACAGAATTATAGATGAAATGAACAGAACTAAACGGTGCAGGCCTGGTTCGGAGCTTAAAGGTCACCTTCCGTCGTTTTTTCTTTCATTTTAAAATGTCTAGTTGTGGTCTCTAGTATGAATGAATGACATGTGAGCCGTTTTTGTAAAAAAAAAAGTGCTCAGGTGTCTCTGTATAGCTCTTTTTTAATGGACTGTTTTAGGGGTGTGTCCAAAATGACCGGATTCCAGCTTTGCTCATGAATATTCATACAAGCAAACAGCATGCAAATATCTCTCCTCTGATTGGCTAGGAGCACTGCGACGCCCCTCCACCGCTCTGCCGCTCACTGCCTCCCACCTCCTAACTGATGAGCGGTGATGTTGCGTCGCTTCAGCTCCGCCTCTGGGAGTTACTCGAGCCAAGGTGGGCTGGTCTGTGAGTTTCTGCCTACGTAGGCAGAAAGATAATTCAAAATTCACCCGTTTTTCGGAGGGGGGGGGAGGGGGGATTTCTTTGCTTAGCTCCTGCAGACAATGGGGGCTGCAAAACAGTTTAATGTGCAGGTGTACACATTCAACTCGGAGAGACCTACTGTATTCCACAAAAAACAAGAAAAATCGGATTTTCGCGGAAGGTGACCTTTAATGTCCGCTTTACTCTAACGAGCAGAAATAAGAGTTTCAGATTTACCTCAGATTCAGTGAATATGAGCGGGAGCAGAGCGCGGGGTCCTGCAGCACGGAGCGTTTTCCCTCAGAGGAACTCTGATCCACGCGGGGACTCAGAGCGCTCTCTGGTTAGCAGTGTTAGCGGTCCTGGTGTTCAGTGGAGGCGGAGAGAGCGCGAGTCAGTCCGGGGAACAGTCTGTCGGAGCGGCGCTGCAGCGGAGAGTTCACGGCTAGCGCAGAGCAGCTAATACACGAGGCTAAACACAGCTAGCCGAGCTGGCTAAGCTAACAGTGCTAACAGAACTTTACTTATAGTGAGATTATCCCAGCTTTATCCACCAGCACACTCTCAGTATGGACTTCAGTGTCCTTAAAATTACCGGTTAGTTTAATTAATACTGATTATTAGTGAATTTAGTTCAGCCTGTGAGGAACTTTTTCCTCCTCGCCTCTCCCGCGCTGCTACTCCCGCATCTCCGCTGTTCTCTCTCGTCCCGTGGGCGGGCCCCTTCCAATCCTCTACTCCACCCTCACCTGTACACTTCTCCCTCAGGTGCTCCCTTAATCACTTTTAGGTAACCTTCTTGCAAAAACACAAGAAAATAAATGAAATATATATTCTGTACGGCTTTTGTTTTCTTTTTAAACTATTTACACAAACACAACTTTTTTAAACCACTACTATGAATTTATATGATTTTATTTATTACTGTACTTATTAGCGTATCTATTTTAGAACTAGGGAGTTTTACATTTTTTACCCGGGGCTACATGAGGAATATGCGAAAGGGGCGTATACCATACTGAGATACCGAATGAAAGTTTGAAAGAGAACACAAATTACATTTAGAAAAAAAAATTGCAAGAAATAAAACAAATTTACCGGACGTGAAACACTGTTACTAGTACTGAAACACTAACATTGGTCAGTAAAAAAGCAACTGCTTTGTTTGTACATTTAGCTTGGCTAGCTTCCAATAATAATGGTCAATTAAACAGCAAATGCTGTATTTGGATATTTAGCTAAGCTAGCTATCAACAATAATGGTCAGTAAAACAGCAAATACTGTTGTTTGGACATTTAGCTGGCTAGCTATCAATAATAGTAGACAGTAATACAGGACATGCTTTGTTTATACATTTGGTCAGTAAAATAGCAAATGCTGTGTTTGGATATTTAGCTAGACAAGCTACCGATAATAATGATCAGCAAAACAGGAAACACTTTGTTTGGACATTTAACTAGGCTAGCTATTAATAATAATGGTCAATAATTAAGTATAGTTGGTGAATGACTATGCTCTTTAAAAAACAACACAACCCACAAGCATTCACATAAAAAAAAACCTTTATAAACATGAAAACAAATTAAACACATGTTACTCTACCTTTGGAAGTAATTGTATATTTAACCCTTTTAAGCCTGAACCAATAACAAAAAAAACATATTTTCCGAATTTCAAACTTAAATTGACTTATGTTACACTTCAACACAAATCCATTTTACACTGGATTTCTCTGTTGGGCGCCTTTGAGTATTTAACAAATAATAACATGAGACAATCTCAGGCCTATAGGTTTCATGTCAAACATATGTTGAGAAAACACAATGAGATTGCAGATCTGCAATATAAAAGCCATTTATTAAAACACACAGATGAGTAAATATAGAGGTGAAGCAATACAAAGATAATAGTTTGTAGTGGATAAAAACAATTAAGAAACTACATGATTTGGATATTCTTAGTAAATTTTGGAGATTAAAAACATATAATATTCAATAAGGAAAAGATAAGAGAGCATAAAACTTGAGTAATACAACGACCAAATATCCCTCTATGGGAACAGATTTTTAATCGGACTGAACCATAGACAAATGAGAACACCATCAGAGGGAATGAATGAGCCCACAACCTCACTGCGCTACACAAGCCTGGAGGGGGTTGATTTTAGTATAGAAGCTACAGCTGGAACATTTTATTTAACCTCTGGAAAGGATTTTGTTGGCCTCTCTGCAGAGTCTGGATGCTCCTCCGGTCCACACGGCAGTACCCGACACAGTGTCGTCTCTCTCTGTGGCTCTGGGTCTCACTTTTGGGAGCACTCTCTGGAGTTCCTCTGGAGCATTAAGCTAAGCTATGCTAAGCCCGGGGAACTGAGTACGGCTTCCACAGAGTGAAAACAGAGATACTTTAATTAATAGAAATAATCAAATCTGCATATACTAGAAAGGGGATTAAAAGCATTAAAATCATAAGCTAGGAAGGTTTGGTCCTAAACATTTAGTTGCCAGCTAAGAATCCTAATCACTATGACATCTAAATTTTAAAGACTACGTTTTTTCCATTCTTCAGAACTGAACTCCTACCGTAACTACCCTAAAAACTCAGCTCTGTCTCACAAAGAATGTCCTGGAATATCGAGCATATAAGAAAACATAACATGGAATTAAATAAACATGATCGCTGGATAAGATTCATTTTGCTGAATCTGTAAAATCCATTGTTAAATTCAGTTCATGTTTGTTTCTGGTGGAACGTGTCCCAAGTGAAACATTTGTGTAGGATAAGGTGTTCTGTCTGAAAGATTTACGATTTGCACTTTTAATTGCATGGATGGAGTTTTCTCTTCTGTGTGAATGCGCTGGTGTTTTTTGAGATTACCCTGGTCAGTAAAACTCTTCCCACAGTCTGAGCAGTAATACGGTTTCTCTCCTGTGTGAATGCGCTGGTGTTTTTTGAGAGCCCCCTGTTCAGTAAAACTCTTCCCACAGTCTGAGCAGTAATAAGGTTTCTCTCCTGTGTGAATGCGCTGGTGTTTTTTGAGAGTACTCTGTTCAGTAAAACTCTTCCCACAGTCTGAGCAGTAATACGGTTTCTCTCCTGTGTGAATGCGCTGGTGATTTTTGAGACTACTCTGTTCAGTAAAACTCTTCCCACAGTCTGAGCAGTAATACGGTTTCTCTCCTGTGTGAATGCGCTGGTGTTTTTTGAGAGTACTCTGTTCAGTAAAACTCTTTCCACAGTCCGAGCAGCAATACGGTTTCTCTCCAGTGTGAATGCGCTGGTGAATTTTGAGATGACTCTCTGCAGTAAATCTCTTCCCACAGTCTAAGCAGTGATACGGTTTCTCTCCTGTGTGAATGCGCTGATGTTTTCGGAGATTACTCTGTTGAGTAAATCTCTTCCCACAGTCTGAGCAGCAATACGGTTTCTCTCCTGTGTGAATGCGCTGGTGTTTTCGGAGATTACTCTGTTGAGTAAATCTCTTCCCACAGTCTGAGCAGCAATACGGTTTCTCTCCTGTGTGAATGCGCTGGTGTTTTTTGAGATGACTCTGTTGAGTAAAACTCTTCCCACAGTCTGAGCAGTGATACGGTTTCTCTCCTGTGTGAATGTGCTGGTGTTTTTTGAGAGCACTCTTTTCAGTAAAAGTCTTTCCACAGTCTAAGCAGCAATATGGTTTCTCTCCTGTGTGAATGCGCTGGTGTTTTTTGAGATGACTCTGTTGAGTAAAACTCTTTCCACAGTCTGAGCAGTAATACGGTTTCTCTCCTGTGTGAATGCGCTGGTGTTTTTTGAGATGACTCTGTTGATTAAAACTCTTTCCACAGGCTGAGCACTGATACAGTTTCTCTCCTGTGTGAATGCACTGTTTTTTTTTGAGATTACTCTGTTTAGTAAAACTCTTGACAGAGTGGTGATGTTTCTCCATGTCGAGTCTTTCCTCTGTTCCTCTGTCTGTTAAATGTATCAAACAATTTCTGCGTGTTCAGGAGATTCCTCAGGATCGCTTGTGTTTCACCTCTTTCATAGATTTCAGGAGAAATCCTATAATATTTTAATTTCTGAAAAGAAAAAAAAAGAAATAATTTAGTATATAAATAAAAGCTGGTTAATTAACTGAAGAGAACTACCTAAATCAGTTACACTATATGGGAAATACTGGGACATCTTTATATAACCTTAAAAGCTTCTGTACTTTTGTCCCATTCTAAATTCATAGACATTATAATATGAAGTTTAGCTCGTTCTGCAGTAGACTGTCAGCAGGCTGCAGCCGCAAAATATATGTAGCAAAACTCTGCTGCTGTCCACTACTGAATACCATGTTTGACTACTACTTTAGTATCTCACTTTACACTGAACTGTGCTAATCCATACTATTAATACTCTACTATATTGACTTCCCTTTTTGTTTACAATAAAGGTGTCTCATTTTATCTTATAAATATCTTTATCTGTAATTTCCCAACTTCATCTCCGGAGCCAGAGAGCAGCAGAAGCTCCGAGACCTGCTGCAGTTTTACAGAAGCTAACGTTACCCACAATTTCATTAACTCTAACTAAATGTTACTTAAGCCTGTAAACTAGCTATCTGAACAATATGTATCATGTTTTTTAGTCTTTTTACGTTAGCTCAGCCTAGCTAATGAATTAACATTTTCCCTGAAATTTCAATTCCACCTTAAATATCATAACTTCTTATTGGTTGACTTGGAAATGTAGCTACACATTTAGTAAATAAAAGACTGTAGATTTGAAAAGCGATATGACTATTTAAACCCATGAAGTGTTTTTCAGCATTTCACATAGAGATGGGCGATATTACCTAAAACAAAATATTTTTTACCTACTAAAAATTAACTACAAACGGTTCAAAACTATATTTACCTTTTTTTGATTTCACCTAAATTTCTTATATGGAGTTCAAGTGCATCTGGATGGCAAATAATACCATTATAAATAGTGATTATATATATGCAAAAAAAAAAAAATAAAGGAACACTTAAACACAATGTGATAACTGGAAAACAACATGTACTTATTTTCTTTTTACCTGAGTGGCAGCTGCAGTTAAGACAGAGCTGAATAAATAAATCAAAATAATTATAATTAGTAAAAAAAATAATAGGACTATCTGATATACTGCTAAATGAATAAACAAAAATCTCTCAAATAATAATAATAATAATAATAATAATAATAGGATTAGCTGATATTCAGTTGCCAACTTAGCGACTTTGTCGCTATATAAAGCGACTTTTCAGACCCTCTAGCGACTTTTTTTGTAAGATGTAAGATTTCTCTGAGATGAACACGCGCTCTTCAGTTACTGTCCTCGCGCTGCAGCGGGCGCTGCCGTTAGCCCCGCCCACACCACTCACAGTGCAGTCTGACTGTCAGAGCACACACACACCGCTCCACCAACACACTGTAAATAAACAGCGCGTGCCCACAGCCGCCGCTGACTGACCCCGCTCTGTATTTACAGAGCAGAAGTATGAATATTAATGTGTCTTCAGTGTGACACGAACAGAAATCCCTTAATTTAACTCACACAGTCTCAGTCAGTCACCTCATTCACCACACAGCCTGTCACTCACCTCCTCCACAGTGTCTGCTTCTTTATAAAAAGCTAAATATCTATTGAACCATTGAACAATTTTTCTATGATAGGTTTAAAAATAAAGAAAGCGTAAAAAAATAAAATAAAATAAAACAAAGCTAAATACAAAACTAAAAATAAAGAAATAAATAAAACTATGTATTGAACCATTGAACATTTTTTCTATGATAGGTTTAAAAATAAAGAAAACTTAAGAAAACGCAAATAAATAAATAAACTAAAAAAAATGTAGAATAACAGTTCCGACTAACTGCTGCTCTTATAATAACATTTAAGAACATGGCAAAAAAACTAATTTATGCAATTCACGTAAAGATGAAGTTATTGTAAAAAAGTGACCTATTTAAAAAGCAACAGAAGTTTTTCATATGTAATATTACTAACACATTTATGGTGTTTTTTTACACACTTTTTTCTCTCCCACAACCCTAATCCTTTACAGCTTCAAAAACATGTATTATGCAAATTAGGCGATGGCGTCATTTAGCGACTTCTAGCGACTTTTAGGACAGCCAATAGCTACCTTCCTTACTGAGGAGTTGGCAACACTGTATTCTGCTGGTACAGACAGTGGAGGGAAAACTGAGCCTCGTGTTAGTCTCACTTAATTTCTAACAGAGAAGAGAGAAATAAGCTCATAAACTCTTAACTATTACATAAATGAGTGAATTCTCTACAAAAACACTTTTTAATCTGCCTTATACTCGAATTAATAGCAGAATTTTTAACTTTAAACATGTTTTAACCACTATTTATTCATAAAACACGGAGCTCAGCACCTACCCGCAGCACAGAAACATACAGACCGCTGCTGAGGTACGGTGGCTCAGAAAGACCAAACTTAGCGTAACTGCAGTTCACCACTAAACAGCAGGGGCCGCCAAAACTTCATTTAACAGCATTAAAGTGCCTTATTTTATAAAGTTCATCTAAAACAAAGGTATTTTATTACTCTGTTACACTTACAACAGTAATAAACGCTGTAAAATTATTAAGTTATGCTTCAATTAATTCTTAGAAGACAAGTTCAGACATTATTATCCATTAAAATGCATTAAACATATGGCTAATTAGATTATATTAATATAGTTACAGTAGAACTTTATTGCTGTGCTACACTTGCTTCAGTAGTAAATATTATAGCCAAATAACAGATTATTATATTCTGTTTGTTCTCAGTTTTTACATTCTGATAAAATATATGATTTTGATGTATCTTCATTCACAATGTAATGTTATGTGTCGTGTTGTTATTATTATTATTAAATGTATCAGTTAAGGGGCTGTTTAATAAAACTATCTTTAGTGTAGCTAAAGATACTGTGAACATTTTGAAATGATTTTTTAATTATGTTTATTTTTACAGTAAAATAGTGAGTTTTCTGTTAAATCAGTAAGCTAATAATTATTATAAAAACACTAGTGGCAAAGTGCCTGACCCTTACCTCACTACAATACTTTCTAAAACTAATTATTTCTTTTTAAATGTAATATTTAACAGGCGGACTTTTATTTTGAAGGAAAGGTCCCGGAGCTGCTGCTGCACCAGACATTCTAACACGCCCCCTGATCACCACGCAGAATAAGGAGTAAAGAGCTCAGCGGATCTGATACACATTCAGACTGAAGAACTCAAGAACTGGAGGATCTGTTCTGGTTCTGATCCGCTATCAGTCTGAACCCAGAAGCAGATCCATGCTGAGACTGGACCACTGTGCGTTTAGAGACCCTGAATTAATGACTGATCCAGATCAGATTTAACCCACATTTATCTCAGATTTAGTTCAGATTTATCTCAGACAGACTGCTAAGCAGAGCTAGGAGAAGATCCAGTGCTGGTGGTGTAAATAGAGAGAGAGAGAGAGAGAGAGAGAGAGAGAGAGAGACAGAAAGAGAGAGAGAGAGAGAGAGAGAGAGACAGAAAGAGAGAGAGAGAGAGAGAGAGAGAGACAGAGAGAGAGAGAGAGAGAGAGAGAGAGAGAGAGAGAGAGAGAGAGAGAGAGAGAGAGAGAGAGAGAGAGAGAGAGAGAGAGAGAGAGAGAGAGAGAGAGAGAGAGAGAAACTTCTCCTTACCTTCTGTAGTTCAGCTGATTCTGCTCTTCCTCCGGCGCTCCAGCTACGGACCCCGGAAGCTCAGACTCATCCGGGTTATGTAGAGCCCCGCCCCCTCCCCCGCTATATCACATTATACCCCATCACCGCTAGAGGGAGCCCGCGAGGGAGTCCTCAATGCATGGAGCTGAATGGAGCTAAACAGCTAAAACTCTCATTTAAAACACTGTGTAACTGCTTCTCTGGGGTTTTCCTTTAATTTTACAAAGTAGAACAAAGTATTTCACTTAAATAGGAAAGAAAACAAAACCATTTATTTCCATTTTCTAAAACTAATGTTTTTTATTCAGTAGTTTTACTAGCATTACTGCTACTGATGCTGGAGTTACACACAGAACATGTTTAAAATGATTAAAATTGCAGGTTATAAGCTTTAATAATTATCTTTGCATTCATGAAACAGTTATACTTGTTCTTAGGAAATTAGTGCAATTTTTATTTTTTTGCTAAAAATAATTGTTTATACATTTTTATACATTCCAGACTCTGTCAAGTGGCTTGAGATTCAGAGCAGATTCTGAAGTGAGTTTTTTCCTTTATAGAGATTCTCTGATTGCTCCTGTACAACTCCAACAAACAGCATTTACTTATTACTATGGAAAGATCAGTGCCGTTGTTAGAGCACCGATTGTGACATTGATTTTAGTAGAAACCTTTGTTAATCTAAATTTCATTTAAAATATTATGGTTACATTTTCTTTACATTTACCTTCTTGATGTCCTGCAGATTCTTGAAAAGGAGATCGTACTGCAGCAGATCTTGTTTGTTGCTCACCTTGTCTAAAGTCTTTCTATTTATGTATTCTGAAAGATTTCCATAAATTGAGGTCATTCACACCTCCTCCCTGTAAAGTCACTCTCTGACATCACAATGGACCATTCTGATTTCTGTATAGAAGGGTACTTCACACAAAAGCATTTGAAATTCATATGCAAAAATCAGTTTTAAACTAATCATTTGTAAAATAAAATGGATTTGTCTTAGAGTTTTTTTAACTTTTCCAAAATACATTCAGCAAGCATTTTCATTCTGCTACAAAACATTAGCCAACTTTTACACATTTTTTTGTACATATTAAAGGAAGAAGTTACTGATATTGGAGACTACTGTTGCCAGATTATATCAGGTTCTGTGTAGAAATATAAGACAAACACATCTGGTTGCCTGAGTTACGTAAAACTCCCCTACAAATAGCACTTTTTAGCAAATAGCAAATTTTACTTAAAGGTCAGCACTATTGTTAAAGTAACAATGTTTTTTTTTTTCACTTTTTTTTTTTCAATGCAAATATCCATTAGAACTAAGAAGTCTTCAGGATTATTTCAGTATGTAAGAGTGTTTTACACCAAGAAACCCCATATTAACAAGTGATCCTTAATGTGCTTAGTTCTATTGGAAATAATGTAGTCCATATTTAATTTAAAATTGAATAATACAATTTGATTACTGAAAATGAACTGAATAAGGTGAACTTTCACTTAATTTATCAATAGTACCATTTTGACCACCCCAAAGAGAAGCATTTACTCCTTGTATTAAATAATTAATGCTTCACTTTGTGATGGTCACCATGGATATTCAAACTATTTTGTACTGACAAAATTTGCCATGCAAGTTAATACTGTTAAAAACTAGCACCAAATTGATACAGGCTTTTTAACTCTGTATGTAATAAAGTCGTAACAGTTGGACTTGGTCCTCACTGTTGATGGTAAACTTCAAGTGATGCCCCAACTTGTTTTTACCATCCTATTAACAAATAAACTGTTAAACAAATCCTTCTTTATTTTACAATTAATTAGTTTAATTAGTTTATATTTGCATATAAACTTTGAAATTGTTTTACCAGTGGGAAGTACCCTTCTATACAGAAATCAGAATGGTCCATTGTGATGTCAGAGAGTGATTTTGCAGGGAGGAGCTGTGAATGACCTCAATTTATGTAAATCTTTCAGAATACATAAATAGTAGGACTTTAGACAAGGTGAGCAACAAACAAGATCTGCTGCAGTACGATCTCCTTTTCAAGAACCTGCAGGACATCAAGAAGGTAAATGCAAAGAAAATGTAATCATAATATTGTGAAATTAAATTTAGATTTAATATTGTGAAATGAAATTTAGATTTAAAAAGGCCGGAATCAATGTCACAATTAGCATTCTAACAACGAAACAGACCTTTCCATAGTAATTCCATAGTAACATTTAAAAGTTATTATTCTTAGCAAAATAATAATTTATAAATGTTTGATACTTTATAGAATAAAATTTTTCCTCAAAACAGAACAACTATAACTGTTTCATCACCGCAGAGATAATTAGGGCCTCATGACACATCGTGTTTTTTTATGTCAAAAAATTCTACTCCTTGAGTTGAGTACGATGGTGCAAGAATTATTGCTCTATGACGTTTCTACGTTTCCCATTCAAAACCCCATAGAAAAAAATTCAACGAATTTTTTAAAAATTCTATTTTTAGCTACAGGTCCCAAACTTCATAGAATTGATCAAAAGGCTCCATAGAATTTTCTAAAATTGGAACGGTCACTCTAGCACCTTTCCTTAAACTACTTCCTGTGTTGTAATTCATTCCTCCTGCCTAGTAGTGGGCCCTACTGGGGTCAACTGGTCAGTATTGTCCAGTTGACCCCTCAGGACACTATTTCAATGTTTTACCTAACCCAAACCTTAATGAAATTTCTTATGACCAAAATGTTTCTGATGACATCATCGATGACGCCAATGTCATATGCGAACCCCTAACCCCCTAGTTTTGGCCCGTGTCTCGGATTGGACTGAATTTTGGTCAGTGTCTCTGATTGGCCTGAAATTCGGTCAGCCAGGCCAATGGCTCCTGAATGGGTCCTAGCAGGGCTTAAAAATGCCTGAAAAATCTATCTTTTGACCTAGACACTTTGGTGACCCAAAACTTGACACGCTTCATCTACGGGTCGGTACGAGGTAGTACGTGTCGTCGTTTTCCGGCTAAGACGCTTTGTTTTCCGAGTAGCCTTAGAGAAGGCTTGGTGGTCTGAGACGTCGCTAGCGTGCCTTTTGGGCGTAGTAGAGGGCATCCATGCTGTCAGAATGGCCAAAATTACCTACTATAAATATGTTAGGCAAGTGTTTACCAAAGTGTTATGGTATTACAAAAGTGTCCCGGGGGCTCTAGAACGGATCAACGGGCCTTTGTGACAAAGTTAGGGTAAAACATTACCGAAGCGTCCTATATGACCAAGACGTCCTCAGTACTGCCTCAGTACTTCACACTGCCCATCCCCCACCTTTGTGACACACATCAGGTGGGATATTATAGAAGATTTATACATGACCGAGAGGTCCTCATAACTTCAGAGTGCCCATCACCCACCTCAGTGACACATTGGGTGAGATATGATAGAAGAGTCATATGTGACCGAGAGGTCCTCATAACTTCAGAGTGCCCATCCCCCACCTCAGTGACACACATTAGGGGAGATATTATAGAAGAGTCATATATGACCAAGAGGTCCTCAATACTTCAGAGTGCCCATCCCCCAGTCATATATGACCAAGAGGTCCTCATGACTTCAGAGTGCCCATCCCCCAGTCATATATGTCCAAGAGGTCCTCATGACTTCAGAGTGCCCATCCCCCAGTCATATGTGACCAAGAGGTCCTCATGACTTCAGAGTGCCCATCCCCCACCTTAGTGACACACATTAGGGGAGATATTATAGAAGAGTCATATATGACCAAGAGGTCCTCAATACTTCAGAGTGCCCATCCCCCAGTCATATATGACCAAGAGGTCCTCATGACTTCAGACTGCCCATCCCCCAGTCATATATGACCAAAAGGTCCTCAATACTTCAGAGTGCCCATCCCCCAGTCATATATGTCCAAGAGGTCCTCATGACTTCAGAGTGCCCATCCCCCAGTCATATGTGACCAAGAGGTCCTCATGACTTCAGAGTGCCCATCCCCCAGTCATATGTGACCAAGAGGTCCTCATGACTTCAGAGTGCCCATCCCCCACCTCAGTGACACACATTAGGGGAGATATTATAGAAGAGTCATATATGACCAAGAGGTCCTCAATACTTCAGAGTGCCCATCCCCCAGTCATATATGACCAAGAGGTCCTCATGACTTCAGACTGCCCATCCCCCAGTCATATATGACCAAAAGGTCCTCAATACTTCAGAGTGCCCATCCCCCAGTCATATATGACCAAGAGGTCCTCAATACTTCAGAGTGCCCATCCCCCAGTCATATATGACCAAGAGGTCCTCAATACTTCAGAGTGCCCATCCCCCAGTCATATGTGACCAAGAGGTCCTCATGACTTCAGAGTGCCCATCCCCCACCTCAGTGACACACATTAGGGGAGATATAATAGAAGAGTCATATATGACCAAGAGGTCCTCAATACTTCAGAGTGCCCATCCCCCACCCTTGTTACACTCATTAGGTGAAATATGACCAAAGTGTCATGTATTACAAAAAGGTGACCAACCCCCGACCTATAGTAGATCGCACCTATAGTTTGGCTACATACGCTCCCGTCCTCATGTAGGCCTACCGTAGGTGGCTCTGACCATTTTTTTTGGTGGTTAGGGACAGATATTACAAAAGCGTCTCGTATTACCAAAGTGTTTTTTCTAAGTCTTCGGACACACCGTAAGTCTGACCGACACCAAACTTGACCTGGTGGGTCGCCTCGACGAGCCGCACCAAATGACCAAACAGTTTTGGGTCTTGACCCTTGGAATCCCTGAAAAAAAACACATGTCATTTTCTCATAAAAGCAACATTTTAGGTGAAATTTCTTAGTGTCATTTGATGCGTCTCCCCCTCCCCAACACGTAGGTGTAGTTTATATGTAGGTGGGACCTATAGTTTGGCTACAAACGCCGAAAAACCCTCTTAGTAATATGACACCCTTATGTAATAAAAGCCCTAACACATCCCGAATTTGACTGGAACGTCCTAGAATCTCAAAAATAGTGTCAAACGACCCGCCTTTCCCTCCCCAACAAGTAGGTGTAGGTTATATGTAGGTGGGACCTATAGTTTGGCTACAAACGCTGAAAAACCCTCTTTGTAATATGAGACCCTCGTGTAATAAAAGCCCTAACACATCCCAAATTTAACACAAATGTCCTAAAAACGGCAAAATAGTGTCACACGACCAGTTCAGATAAAGAAAAGCAAGTGGTTAGGACTTATATGACAAAAAGGTCTCACATTACCAAGGTGGTTTTTCCGACTTTTCGGACACACCGTAAGTCTGACCGACACCAAATTTGACCTGGTGGCTCGCCTCGACGAGCCGCACCAAATGACCAAACAGTTATGGGTCTTGACCCTTGGAATCCCTGAAAAAAACACATGTCATTTTCTCATAAAAGCAACATTTTAGGTGAAATTTCTTAGTGTCATTTGATGCGTCTCCCCCTCCCCAACACATAGGTGTAGGTTATATGTAGGTGGGACCTATAGTTTGGCTACAAACGCTGAAAAACCCTCTTAGTAATATGAGACCCTTATGTAATAAAAGCCCTAACACATCCCAAATTTAACACAAATGTCCTAAAAACGGCAAAATAGTGTCACACGACCAGTTCAGATAAAGAAAAGCAAGTGGTTAGGACTTATATTACAAAAAGGTCTCACATTACCAAAGTGGTTTTTCAGACTTTTCGGACACACCATAAGTCTGACCGACACCAAACTTGACCAGGTGGGTCGCCTCGACGAGGCGCACCAAATGACCAAACAGTTTATCCCTAGGTTGACAAGAAATGGTGGCTGCCATAGAAGCCCCATTCATTTTTGGACTTAGGTTTTACAGAGTTCGGGGTATTTTTTGGTTACATTTTGAATGGGGAGCTATGAGGAGAATGACACTCGACTATTATAGCACTTTTTATCAACGCACGGGTCTGGTAGTTTGCGGGCTAGTAGAAGGGGACGTGCCGCACCACATATCCAAGCCCCGCCCCTCCCAGGGGGGCGTGAATCCAAAGTATCGTTCCTGACACCTAACCGAAGCGGGAGTTGGACGTGAGCGCGAGTCGTGGCCCCCAGATGAAGAATCTGGGGTTAAAAAATTTAGTGGTTAGGGCTTAATATAACATAAGTGGCACGGCTATTACTAATCCGTCATATTGCCACATGTCAGTGACCTTTTGACCCAGGGCCACCAAAATCGGGCCCGCGCACCGACTGACCGAGCCGAACGTGTGTGCGAAGGTCCCGCGGCCCTGCGACCTTCCCTTCTATTTTTCACAATAAAACAACTTTTTGTAAAGTGAGGCCTTCTCGCAGGCCATAAGTCTAAGTGCTGGCCTGGTGGATTTTCACAAAGTGCTATTATAGCACTTTTCGTCAACGCACGGGTCTGGTACTTTGCGGGCTGGTAGAAGGGGACGTGCCACACCGCATATCGAAGCCCCGCCCCTCCCAGGGGGCGGGAACTCTAAGTAGAGTTCCGATACCCTAATCGAAGTGGGTGTTGGACGTGAGCGCGAATCGTGGCCCCCAGGTGAAGAATCTGGGCAGTAAATTTTAAAAGTTAGGGCTTAATATTACATAAGTGGCCTGATATTACAAAAGCATCATATGGCCATATTTTATTGACCTTTCGACCCAGGGTCACCAAAATCGGGCACGCGCACCGACTGACCGGGCCGAACGCGTGTGCCCAGGGGGCGGGAACTCTAAGTAGAGTTCCAATACCCTAATCGAAGCGGGAGTTGGACGAGAGCGCGCGACAAGTGCCCTAGAGTTCATTTTGACCCCTGTTGACCTTTTGAGGTTAGGGCCAAAATTACACTAAAGTCATCGTATTACCAAAGAGTATATGGCCATAACACGGAGGCCCTTGGAGCGAGGGGCCCCAGACGCACGTATGATTTGCGGCTCGTCGGCCCGCTCCGGCACGCCGACTTTCGTGACCCTGTGACCTCGCCTTCCGTAGGAAGGCCCCGAAATTTTTTTAGTCCCATTCAAACGCCCATAGGCGGAAATGTCGGGGGCCGTCCCTCGGCGACCTTTCGACCTTCGGACCCAAAATTTCGATATGTCGCTCGTCCCTCGTCCCTTTACCGCATATCCGAGTTTCGCGAGCCTCTGACTTTCCGTTCACTTTTGAATGGTTTTTAAACCTCAAAAATGGCAAAGTCCTCTTAAGGTACACAAGTCTAACAGCCTCCCGCTTTTGGAAATTGGCTATTTTGCCACTATTTTCAGGAGGGCGGTACCGCCTCCAAATTCAGAGGGGCGCGTCCTCGACCCGTGCCGCTACTCATATCCGAGCCCCGCCCCTCCAGGGGGGCGGGAACTCCAAGTAGAGTTCCGGTCACCTAACCGAAGCGGGAGTTGGACGTGAGCGCGAGTCGTGGGCCCCTGGTGGAGAATCTGGGCAGTAAATTTTTGTGGTTAGGGCATAATATTACATTAGTGTCATATATTACCAAGGCGTCCTCAAGCTCACAATCCCATGACTTGCACTCATCTGGTACAAAACTTGAAGAATACCCCTCCTGTCTCAGAGTGAAAATTCTTGAAAAGTCTTGACCATACAAAAGACTTAGGCAAACGTATCACACTTCGCCAAACGCTCAGAGAGCCTCGGCCGAGTGAGCCGGCAAACACCTAAGGGGTACCCCTTGCCTCTCTGGTCCAGAAATCGGTAGGGTTAGTCGAAAGCGCTCGGATCGGCCCCGCGGTCTGGGGGCGGGGCCTGGTGTGCGTATCGGACCCGCCCGCCGACTCTGGGAGTGATCTGAAGCGGTTTGACGCAAAGTCAGTCCGAGGCCCACGGTGACCGCTGGGGGGTGTGGCCCCGCCCCTACGGACCCGCCCACCGACTCTGGGAGTGATCCGAAGTGGTTTGACGCAAAGCTGGTCCGGGGCCCCCGGGGACCTGTTGGGGGGGTGTGGCACCGCCCCAGACCCCGCCTACCGATTGGGGGCGTCAACCTGAGTGATTTGGGACTTAGTCGTTTTGGTACCCCATTTGGGTGTAGTTAGGGCCCACATTACCTAACCGTCATATGACGTCACTCATGACGTTTTGGTAAAGTGGGCGGACCCCCTATGGTTAGGACTTATATAACCTTAGAGTCACCATGACACCTTGGTAACATGGCCACACCCCCCCAGGACACACCCCCAACCTGTGGGCGTGAACAGACCTCAATAAAAGATTTTAGTGGTATTAGCAAAAAGTCATATTACCAATGAGTCGACACATGCCCCTAGCCTGCAGTTCCATGACCTCTTCACATGACACCTCATCAATGGTTTTGAATGGGAAAATTAGGGGTAGCATGTGCGAAGGAGTCATACGACCTCTTCGTGCTGAAGTCTATGTAAAATCTGACACTTTCGTACAAAAAGCACTAACCCTAATTATTAAAGCTTTTAAACTGCAGTTTTAATCCTATTAAACATGTTCTGTGTGTAACTCCAGCATCAGTAGCAGTAATGCTAGTAAATCTACTGAATAAAAAATATTAGTTTTAGAAAATGGAAATATAGAGGTACGTTTTCTTTCCTATTTTAGTGAAATACTTTGTTCTACTTTGTAAAATTAAAGGAAAACTCAAGATAAGTAGTTATACAGTGTTTTAAATGAGAGTTTTGGCTGTTTAGCTCCATTCAGCTCTATGCATTGAGGACTCCCTCGCGGGCTCCCTCTAGCGGTGATGGGGTATAATGTGATATAGCGGGGGAGGGGGGCGGGGCTCTACATAACCCGGATGAGGCTGAGCTTCCGGGGTCTGTAGCTGGAGCGCCGGAGGAAGAGCAGGATCAGCTTAACTACAAAAGGTAGGAAGAAGTTTCTCTCTCTCTCTCTCTCTCTCTCTCTCTCTCTCTCTCTCTCTCTCTCTCTCTCTCTCTCTCTCTCTCTCTCTCTCTCTCTCTCTCTCTCTCTCTCTCTCTCTCTCTCTCTCTCTCTCTCTCTCTCTCTTTATTTCAAAAGCAAAGCGAGCGCTGGATGTTAATCTACACAGATTTCTCCCCTGAAAACTGTTTATTTGGGTGTAAAGCGCTTCTGTTTGTTTACAGTAAGCTTAGATTTCCAGATTTTTCCAGCACTATGGCAGGAGCATTAGCATTAGCAAAATGCGCTCTTTGCACAACTACTTTTCATCAGTGCTGCTCCAGCGTTTCCTGTTTGGCTTTTCCAGTACACTCGTTATGGCAGTATTTTCAGCTGGTGTTTACAAGAGCTTCTAAAAATTTACCTCAACGTCAAGAAGACCAGTAAAGCCTTCCAGTAGAAAGCTAGAGAAAGACTTTAGACTATATACCTATAAACTATATCATACCTACACACTACCAAGATTTTTTCTTATATTTTACGGTAGCCCACACAGCTCAGCATTAGCTAGTATAGCTAACTAGCTTGCTAGGTGCATTACTGATAGTTGTTAGTTTCTCCTGTTATCAAATGGAAGTCTAATAAAATGCTAGTAATAATAATAAAGCTAACTATAATAATCATCATAAAAATAATTAGACAAATGCTAGTTATAATAATAAAAATGCTGGCTTTAACAATGCTAACTATAATAATAATGATAGTAAAAATAATAATCCTTATAAAAAGAATCATACACATGCTAGCATTAATAATATTAATAATAATAAAAGTGCTAGCTATAATAATAATAATAATAATAATAATAATAATAATATCTAGCTATAATAATAATAACATCTAGCTATAATAATAATACTATTATCAATAATAATAATAATAATAATAATAATAATAATAATAATAATAATAATATCTAGCTATAATAATAAAAATGCTAGCTGGTGGATCTTTCAGCCAAGTACATTTAGCTGATCTCCTCTCCCAAACACTTGGAACCTGTGTGCTGTAACGTTAATAATTCCATTTAAAAAGCAGTGGCACTGCATGCTTTTCCAGTCGTCTCCAAACTTCTGACGTTTCTGGTTTAACTTCTGACCATTTTGACCTCTCGCCAGTAAAAAAAAAAATTTACGTTTTGCCTATACAGGCGAATGTAAACAATACAACCGGAAACGTCCGAGCCGCATTATTTGAAAACGGAAATGCGTCAGAGCCGTGAGTGCAAGGAGCCCATTAGCTTGTAAAATGACCCAGTGTTGTTACCAATACCACACCTAACAGCTAAAGTTAATTATAAAAGAAAAGGATTAACCATTACAGACAGCTTGTTCATTATCCTACCATTTAGTCTATATAACAACAACTCATCAAAAATGTAATGTGTTTAAGACATTCAGGCTGCTAATAGTATATTATTGTTTGAAATTGCCTACCTGCTTAGTTATTTAGATAGCATTGGTTAGGTTAGCTAAAGGTGGCTAGAACCTTATGTTACCTTCAAAATTAATGTACCCCTCTATACAGTTGCTGTATTTTTTTTAAACTTATTTGATATTTTTCTCCATCGTTCGTGGTACATAAAAAGCTGCACACAGCTGCACACACATGCATATTTAAAAAAAGTGTTTGCAATAGTAAAATGTTTTATAATGTTATTTTTTTGTGTGGGAATAATGTTTAAGAGTGCATGTAAGATCGGAGCTGATGTGTTTCCTTAATGCGACTGGCAGAGAGAAAAAAAAACTGTTTACTAAGCAGAACTGGCCCATAATAAGAGACCAAAGTAGCTGATGTTCGCTAGCTATCTAATGTAACCAGCGATTTTTTTTTTTACCAGTAGCAAACATCATCTAGCTATCCAATGTTCCCAGTGCTTTTTTATCCAAGTAGCTAATGTTATCTAGCTAGTCAATGTTACCAGTGCTTTTTTTAACCAAGTAGTTAATTTTACTTTGCTGGCTAATGTTACCAGTGTTTTTGTCCTGTCACCAAGTCAGGACATATTTTATTCTTTTAATTCGGATACAAATTTTCCTGCACTTCCTTCTAAGTAAGATAATGTGGCCAGCCAAGGCATCAAATCAGCATTTCTTGCATTTCAGACATCAATAGACGCTGCATTGTCCGACATCCATCCATTTGCGTTTTTTTTCTATTTTATTTTAAAGAAACAAAAACATCTTTTATAATTAAAATTAGGGATATGAAAAGATCCAGAGGCACGAGATCTCGTGAGATTAAAATGTGACGATATTTCTCATCAAGCTTAAACCTGTCTTGCCGGCAGTGTTGGGAAGGTTACTTTTAAAATGTAATCCCTTACAGATTACTGATTACATCACTCAAAATGTAATTTGTAACGTAATCAGTTACATTACTTCAAGTGAGTAACGTAATCTGATTACTTTGGATTACTAAAAAAAAAAAATTGTCATTTTTTTAAGCCTGAATGAATGTAGCAACCACATACTGCATATTATTATTTTATTTTTCTTTCCAGTTAACAAATAGATTAAAAAAAATAAAACAGCCTTTTCAATCACTCTATAAAAATACTTATGAAACCATTTCATCAAACAATTTTATGAAACACTTCTATAAATTGATGATAAAACCATTAAAAAACATAAAAAAACAAACAATGTAACAACAACTGTAAGCTATCTATTTGCAGGTTTGCCACCAGTGTTAATTTTGACAACAATTTTTGATTAAGTCTTAGTCATAGTCTTGTGACGAAAATAGCATTTAGTTTTAGTAACAATTTAGTCATCTAAAATATTTTTAGTTTTAGTCGGCTTAATGTCATAAGAATATAGTCTACTAAAATTACAGTAAATTTAGTCGACTAAAATGTAAAGGGTGTAAATGTAAATGCTTTTTCATCAGTTCCCTTGAATTATTAACTATACGCGTATATGAAATGAAACGTTTAATAACCACTTGAGTAATATTGTTAATGTTTGAACGTGTAATATATTTATATATGATTTAATGTATATTATTATTGTTGTAGGTGTGTGACTATACATATATTACATTTAAATTTTGCTCTAGAAATCAGGTCATAAAACATCTGAATAGTTAAATTATAGTTTGAACAGCGTTGTAGATGCAAAAACAGCTTTTAAAGGATCTAGTTTTATCTCCAGCACTAACCCAGCACATCTACTGTAGCTACAGTCTATAAATGAGATCAAAACACACATTCACACACTGTCCTGTAGAGATGCTCTCAGGATGTACAGAGAGACTTCATGAGTTAAAGTGAGAAACTGATGAGAAAGTGCTGTAAGAAACGTTACACAGACTTTTGGGTTCATAGATTCACTTATTTTATTGTTTTATTTTGGTTATATTATTGAGTTTCTTTCTGACCTGCTGCTGCTTTAACATTAGCTGTATCTTTCCCACTGTGAGACTAAACAGATGATCTGATCTTAATGAGTGAGTTCTGTATCAGTTCTGTGTTTTAGTGCACTGCCGAGTTAAACACATCAGCTCATAAAATAACATCAGCATTAAAACGCGGATCTCTGCACGGAGATCTGTGTGACTCTGCTCTGCAGAAGCTGAAAGATTAGTGATGTTTTTACCGGAGATGGAGTCGCTCCACACGGTTTACACGTTATCTTGTTTTTCGCGACGTCGAAGGAGAAATATATCGCCTCTTCCCTCTCTCTCTCACCCTGCTGAACTCTGTCGAGTTAACTTCCAGTGGAGCTCCGTATCGACAGGTTAATTCCCGGGTTTGTAACTGAGCGCGCGGCACTACTGCAGTTATCCCGCCTCTCCACCTTCGCTAAAGTAGCAGTGATTGGATCTCTTCCTAACTGGTCCCTACCTTTCACAGAACTAAATCAGTTCTGATTGGATTTCGTCCCTGCCAAACATTTTCGTCTCGCTTTTATTCGTTGACAAAATGTCAGTTAATTTTGTCTCGTTGTGTGTCCGGAGCCGCTGTGAGCCGCTGACAGTTCCCTGTCATATTAGAACGATTTCACTGCAAAATGTTATTTGTCGGTGTTGGATTGGAAGAGCGAAAATAGGAAAGTATCGCAATGTAATCCTTTTATTTTAGCAGAGTAACTGTAATCTGATTACCACTTACTGAAACAGTAACTGTAACGAATTACAGTTACTTATAATTTGTAATCTGATTACGTAACACCGTTACATGTAATCCGTTGCTTCCAAACACTGCTTGCGGGGAAAAACAATTTAGTGTGGACTTTTTAAGAGAGATCTGGCAACACAGTAGCGATAGCAGCGAGTGTGGTGGCTGACCCACTCAATCTGTAAAACCCAAGGATTTATGTCTTTCGGCCCCTCGTTTGGAAAAAAAATTATATTATTTCATGTCTAGAACATAAAAACAGGAAAGAGTCAGGACAAGAATTCACTCTCTCTCGAGCATATTCATTCCAAACTGCTGAAATGCACTGTATGAGTTCATATAGTCCTTTTATTTTATTCACTAAATGTTTAGTTACATTTCCAGGACAACTAAGAAGAATTGATAATATTTAAGGTGGAAGTGCTCGAATGATTTACTGCTTTAGTAACATTTAGTTAGAGTTAGAGATGAAATTTGGAGCTGCTCTCTGGTTCTACAGATGAAGTTGGGCTTCGACCGGATGCTGTGATACGCCACCGTGTCCGCTATATTGATTTAGTAAATAAATCAGTTAAGCCATTGATGTCAGGTTCTAGTGAGACCAGAAAAGAATCAAGACTGTTTGTCTAAACAGTGGGCAGTCTTTATAAAGGCAGTAAACAGGCGTCAGGCGTCAGACGACATTTATGGTTATATGAAGATGTCTCAGATGTCAATATAGGCACCTCAGGCAGTTCTCTTCAGTTAATTGACCTGCTTTTATTGTCATATATATAACTGCATTTTTCTTTGTGTTTTCCAGAAATGAAATTATTCTCCTGAAATTCATCACCAACAACCAGGATATTTAACTAAGAGCAATGTTAAACTGCTGAAAGAGTTGAAGCACAAGCCGTCCTGAAAAGCCTCCAGAACACGCAGAAACAGTTTGCTACATTTAACAGACAAATGAAGCCAAGTCCTGACATGGAGAAACAGCAGCACTCTGTCAAGAGTTTTACTAAACAGAGTGATCTCAAAATTCACCAGCACATTCACACAGGAGAGAAACCGTATCACTGCTCAGACTGTGGGAAGAGTTTTACTGAACAGAGTCATCTCAAAAATCACCAGCGCATTCACACAGGAGAGAAACCGTATCACTGCTCAGACTGTGGGAAGAGTTTTAATCAACAGAGTAATCTCAAAATTCACCAGCACATTCACACAGGAGAGAAACCGTATCACTGCTCAGACTGTGGGAAGAGTTTTAATCAACAGAGTAATCTCAAAATTCACCAGCGCATTCACACAGGAGAGACACCGTATCACTGCTCAGACTGTGGGAAGAGTTTTACTAAACAGAGTCATCTCAAAAATCACCAGCGCATTCACACAGGAGAGAAACCGTATCACTGCTCAGACTGTGGGAAGAGTTTTACTAAACAGAGTAATCTCAAAATTCACCAGCGCATTCACACAGGAGAGAAACCGTATTACTGCTCAGACTGTGGGAAGAGTTTTACTGCACTAAATTCTCTCAAAATACACCAGCGCATTCACACAGGAGAGAAACCGTATTACTGCTCAGACTGTGGGAAGAGTTTTACTGCACCAAATTCTTTCAAAATACACCAGCGCATTCACACAGGAGAGAAACCGTATTACTGCTCAGACTGTGGGAAGAGTTTTACTCAACAGAGTGATCTTAAAAAACACCAGCGCATTCACACAGGAGAGAAACCGTATTACTGCTCAGACTGTGGGAAGAGTTTTACTCAACAGAGTAGTCTCAAAATACACCAGCGCATTCACACAGGAGAGAAACCGTATTACTGCTCAGACTGTGGGAAGAGTTTTACTGAACAGGGTGCTCTCACAAAACACCAGCGCATTCACACAGGAGAGAAAACTCCATCCATGCAATTAAAAGTGCAAATCGCAAATCTTTCAGACTGAATACCTTATCCTACACAAATGTTTCACTTTGTCACTTGGGACACGTTCCACCAGAAACAAACATGAACTGAATTTAACAATGGATTTTACAGGTTCAGCAAAATGAATCTCATCCAGCGATCATGTTTATTGAATTCCATTATGTTAAATTATGAATTCCGTTATGTTTTCTTATATGTTCGATATTCCAGGACATTCTTTTTGAGACAGAGCTGAAGTTTTAGGGTAGTTACGGTGGGAGTTCAGTTCTGAAGAATGGAAAAAACGTAGTCTTTAAAATTTAGATGTCATAGTGAGTAGGATTCCTAGCTGGCAACTAAATGTTTTGGACCAAACCTTCAGAGCTTATGATTTTAATCCCCTTTCTAGTATATGCAGATTTGATTATTTCTATGAATTTCTAGTATCTCTGTTTTCACTCTGTGGAAGCCGTCCTCAGTTCCCTAAGCTTAGCATAGCTTAGCTTAATACTATTAACCACTAGGCCCATCTGCATGAAAGAAGTAGTGAAAACACCAGCTGAGGAACTCAAGAGAGAGTGCTCCCAAAAGTGAGACCCAGAGCCGCAGAGAGACGACACTGTTCCGGGTACTGCCGTGTGGACCGGAGGAGCATCCAGACTCTGCAGAGAGGCCAACAAATTCCTTTCCAGAGGTTAAATAAAACGCTCCATCTGTAGTTCCCATACTGAAATCAACCTCCTCCGGGCTTGAGTAGCGCAGTGAGGTTGTGGGCTCATTCATTCCCTCTGATGGGGTTCTTCTTTGTCTATGGTTCAGTCTGATTAAAAATCTGTTACCATAGAGGGATGTTTGGTTGTTGTATTACTCAAGTTTTATGCTCTCTTATCTTTTTCTTATTGAATATTATATGTTGCTTAAGGTTTTTAATCTCCAAAATGTACTAAGAATATCCAAATTTTGTAGTTTCTTAATTGTTTTTATCCACTACAAACTATTATCTTTGTATTACTTCACCTCTATATTTACTCATCTGTGTTTTTTAATAAACAGCTTTTAGATTGCAGATCTGCAATCTCATTGTGTTTTCTCAACATATGTTTGACATGAAACCTATAGGCCTGAGATTGTCTCATGTTATTATTTGTTAAATACTCAAAGGCGCCCAACAGAGAAATCCAATGTAAAATGGATTTGTGTTGAAGTGTAACTTATAGTCAATTTAAGATTGAAATTTGGAAAAATATGTTTTTTTTTGTTATTGGTTCAGGCTTAAAAGGGTTAAATATACAATAACTTCCAAAGGTAGAGTAACATGGGTTTAACTTGTATTCATGTTTATAAGGTTTTTTTTATGTGAATGCTTGTGGGTTGTGTTGTTTTTTTTGAAGAGCATAGTCATTCACCAACTATACTTAATTGTTTTATACTTAATTATTAACCATTATTATTGGTAGCTTGTCTAGCTAAATATCCAAACACAGCATTTGCTATTTTACTGACCAAATGTATAAACAAAGCATTTCCTGTATTACTGACTACTAGTATTGATAGCAAGCTAACTAAATATCCAAACAACAGTATTTGCTGTTTTACTGACCATTATTATTGATAGCTAGCTTAGCTAAATATCCAAATACAGCATTTGCTGTTTAACTGACCACTATTATTGCTAGCTAGCCTAGCTAAATGTACAAACAAAGCAGTTGCTTTTTTACTGACCAATGTTAGTGTTTCAGTACTAGTAACAGTGTTTCAAGTCCGGTAAATTAGTTTTATTTCTTGCAATTTTTTTCTTATAATTTGTGTTCTCTTTCAAGCATTCATTCGGTATCTCACTATGGGATACACCCCTCTCGCATATTTCTCATGTAGCCCCGGGTAAAAAATGTAAAACTCCCTAGTTCTAAAATAGATACACTAATAATTACAGTAATAAATAAGTATTATAAATGCATAGTGATGGTTAAAAGAGTACTAAACATGTTCAAAATAGTTATTGTGTTTGTGTAAATAGTTTTAAAAGAAAATAAAAGCAGTACAGAGTACATATTTCATTTATTTTCTGTGTTAATGCAGGAAGGTTAGCTAAAAGTGATTAAGGGATCTACTGAGGGAGAAGTGTACAGGTGAGGGTGGAGTAGAGGATTGGAACGGGCCCGCCCACGGGACGAGAGAGAACAGCGGAGATGCGGGAGTAGCAGCGCGGGAGAGGCGAGGAGGAAAAAGTTCCTCACAGGCTGAACTAAATTCACTAATAATCAGTATTAATTAAACTAACCGGTAATTTTAAGGACACTGAAGTCCATACTGAGAGTGAGCTGGTGGATAAAGCTGGGATAATCTCACTATAAGTAAAGTTCTGTTAGCACTGTTAGCTTAGCCAGCTCGGCTAGCTGTGTTTAGCCTCGTGTATTAGCTGCTCTGCGCTAGCCGTGAACTCTCCGCTGCAGCGCCGCTCCGACAGACTGTTCCCCGGACTGACTCGCGCTCTCTCCGCCTCCACTGAACACCAGGACCGCTAACACTGCTAACCAGAGAGCGCTCTGAGTCCCCGCGTGGATCAGAGTTCCTCTGAGGGAAAACGCTCCGTGCTGCAGGACCCCGCGCTCTGCTCCCGCTCATATTCACTGAATCTGAGGTAAATCTGAAACTCTTATTTCTGCTCGTTAGAGTAAAGCGGACATTAAGCTCCGAACCAGACCTGCACCGTTTAGTTCTGTTCATTTCATCTATAATTCTGTTCTTTATGAGTGTATTCTTTAGAGTGGGCCCACATATTTAAAGGGGACATGAAACATTTCAGTTTGTACAAGTTTTCTAAGGGATTAAATATAATGGAATTTATTTGGGGGTTAGGGGGGGGGGGATTTTTTTTATATAAAATGTTTACACACTAAATTATAGTATATTTATGTTTGTTACGTTTGAGCTAGGGCGTCGCCATGTTGCCCGTGCAGCACTGGTGACGTCACGAGGTTGGTTGGTTTAAGAGCCCAGTTACAGAGCTAGCGTAAAAGAGCTTGTTGTTTGTGGAGATTATGGATGAAGACGAAGCTGAACTAGGCTAACATGGAGCATTTACTCAGAGATCTTTCCTGTATAAACCTGAGCAGGACTTTTCAGATGCTTTTCGAGAGAGAGACGTTTTTGGAGTGTCTATTCTCTCTCTACATGGAGCCGTGCAGAACCCTGCAGCGCGACCACAGCAGGTACTGCCATCCAGTTAACCAGCTATTTTAGATACATTTAGCTATTTAACATGTAAAGTCCAGAGTTCATTAAGACTGAATAAAACGTACATGATTTAAGTGGATATTGAAACACACAGGCGATGTTTGGTTGATAAACCGTTCAGTTTAGAAGTTAGAAAGCTTACTGGGTACTTAGCTTCATCTAGTTAGCGTTAGCTAGTTAACTAGCGTTGGCTAGCTATGGTAAGATAGCTAGAAAAGTAGCTAACGCTAGCTATGTTATCTTTTAATTGTCAGTTTATCTAGACTTTCGGTAACGGTACCTCTCGCTGCTCTGCTGGGTGAGCGCGTTGTTCTCTTTCCGTGCGGCTCACAGCTGCTGCTCTCATAGTAACGTTACCCTCAGTCGGACGGTCTGTACATCCCAGCTGATCAGAGGAAAAATAAAAAACGGAGGAAAAAAGCCTTGGACTGCAGCTTATTTATCCGGCGCTAATGCTCCTGACTCAAACCCCTCTCCTTCACATAGTCCTGGTCTAGAAAGTGCTCGCCACTAACCCCTAGCGTTGCAGCTAACCGGAGGATTCTCGCGCTTCAGCGCCGCTAGCCACCGCTGAAGAACAGCTGTCAGAGGAGAGGTATGAAAGTGAAAGTAAATATTTCTCATTCCTCATCCTATTAAAATTCACTACTCCCAGTATTACTACACACAGGGGCAATACAAAAGTCCCCCTCCGCTCTGCATTGAGTTTTGGTTTGGATTTTATTATCTATTGAGGGATTTATTTACGGTAGAGTCATAGATTATAGTAGTGAGGCGTTCGAGAACCAACCTCGTGACGTCACTTTCAGCGCTGGGACAAGATGGCGCTGCCCTTACTTAAAAAATGACATTTAGATTGCTTATTATTTTAATTCCACTTCACTGACAACTTCTAAACTTATCAGATTTGTTAGAGTGAAAATACATCTTGTGAATTAAACTAAATACTTGAAATGTTTCATGTCCACTTTAAATCCTTCTCAGTAGGTTCGGGTGCGTTTGGGTCCGGACCCGGACCGGGGTCCGCCCATTAGTGACCTCTGTTGTATACAAATGTCCGAATTTTCATCTTCTGCTGAGAGCTGCTCTCACTGCTCAGCGACCACACTCGCTGTATCACTACTGGTTGCCAGATCCCTCTTAAAAAGTCCACACTAAACTGATTTTTCTTCCCGCGAGACATTTTATAAATATTGTCACGTTTTAATTGTGAGTTGTAGTTATGTGTAACTATGAGTTGTTCAGTTGGCTAGACTTTCACACTACACGACTGATTAGCAACACAGTCACATATTCACTATTTTTCACCACGGGAAATCGCAGACTTACCTGGCTGCTTTCCAAAAACACGTTTATCACAAGAACTAAACACATGAGAACTAGCAATGCCATGCCAGAGAATCTCTACAGATGAGAATACCTACTTGCAGTAAGTCCCTACTGCTAAAATGAATGGGTGCATATGAAGCAACTGATTAAGATCTGTTTATAAATGTCTGAATATTTTATATGTACTTGTGTTCTCAACACAGAACTATATCAAATGTTTCAGCACAACAGACATATATTTTATAAACTCCAGTTACAAGCATTTTAAAGCTAGATGCAATTCCAGCATTAGCTCACAAACCAATCAGCTTACAGTAGCAGACATGCTAGTGTCTTTACCGTATAACACCTGTTTACTGTAGAAAAATACAGGCATGCTTTCTTTGCTTTTTAGTAAAGTAAATTAATTTACTTTATAAAAAAAGTGTGTGTGTGTCAGTAAGTCAGTAATTTAGAACATTTAAACTCCGCTGATATAGTGAATTATCATGTGATCTGTGTGGTGTTCAGCTGCTTTTGGTTGAGCGTAGAATCGACTTACTCTATTCAGAAGTCAGTGATCAGTGATTCAAAACATTGTTTACAAGCTTGTACGTTCATATCACGCTCTGACCATGTGTAAACATAGCCGCGGAGAAACTTGGACAGTGGATTATAATCCAGAACGCAAGTTTCTGACTGGGAGGCGCCAGTAACCAGTATAAGACTGATAAACGCTTAAGAATTGAGCAGCGTTTTTGCATATTTTAGATTAAAAAAATGTCTGTATGTAAGATATGAAAAATCGCAATTACCATTTTAAAATCACATTAAAACTGTAATTCGAACTAGAAAAGGCAAAGTTCGTGAAGGAACTTTAAGTTGGCTTGGAAAAGTACGCTGATAATGTTGAAAAGTTAAAATGGTTGCTAAGCTGTTTCTGTCTGAAGAGTGTGAAGAGTGGTTGCTATGCTGTTATGATACATTTAAATGTTAAATTCCAAAAAGTTCCAAAAAACATGTTTCAAAAACATGGTGGAATGCTGCCTGATATAGGAATGTGTTGATAAGTGGTTGCTAGGCAGTTGCTAACGTTTTCCAGGTGGTTGCTAACTGGTTGTTAGGCAGTTGCTATAATTTCTAAAGTGGTTGCTAAGCTGTTGTTAGGAAGTTGCTAAGGTATTCCAGGTGGTTGCTAAGGTGTATATAATTGTAGCAAATCTGTTTAAATACTACTGATGATGTATAAATCAGTGAATGGAGTAGTAAGGCTCCACCTAAGTCTTGCTCCACCTAACCACGGCACCATCTTGTCCTGGCCCCAATCCTTGCTCCACCTAAATTTTGTTCTTCATCATGGCTCTATTGGCTCCACCGCCTGGTTCAACTTAATCCTGGCTCCACCTCTTTCTGACTCCTCCACCCAAAACACTAAAAACCAAAAGGCACATCAATGCTCATTTGACATTTAAAAAAAGCACTTAGATGATGTTCCACAGTCAGACCTATCCTACCAAAGTTTAACATGGTTGAACATTTTTGTACTGCACTTAATGCACATTAAATACTACTGCTGAGGATAAATTCTGTAAATAATGGATAAACTGGTGTACCCTATAAAGCGTTGTGAATGCCATGAACAGTAAATCTGTTTAAATACTGCTGATGATGGATAACACTTTGATTTTGTGTAGCTAGCTATGCTGTGGGATTACATTTTACACAGCCCCGAAGATAGCTAGATTTTTTTTTTGTCAGATTAGCCACTGTGCTAACCGCGACGTTTATGCTCTTCCCACAGAGCCCTCAGTTAAATGATTCAACATAGCTAGATATTACTCACAAAACAGTAAAATAATAATTATTAAATCAAGTAAAGCTGGTTGTTCAAAAAGAAAATCTTAACATTGGATTTTCTTTTTTTTTTTTTATTGAGAATCACGGAAACAATTCAAGCAAAATATACCAACATACAGCAACATACATATAAGTTACATAAGAGTTGGGGGGAGGGGGTTAAATAACTGATTTACCAGCGAAATGCCTGCAGAGAACCACCAGCTGAAAAATAATAATTTGTTCTTATATAATATATTATAATTATTCCAAATAAAATATGGGTGAGGAGTAAGTTAGATAAAGTTAGATCATTTTAAAGGAAGTTTAGCTATGTTAAAATTACAAAGTAGGATCAATTTAAGTCCTCCTAATTTAGAAAAGATATATGCAGGTATAAAGTTCCATAATTAATTTGGATTTTTAATTAATTGTTTTATCTAATTTATTTCAAAAGTGTTGTTAAGAGTGGGAAAATTAAGAAAATTTAAGCCACCAGATTTATAAGTATTCATAATAACTTTTTTTTAATGTAATGGAATTTATTTTTCCACATAAAGATAAATAAAGTATTATCAATAGTCTTAGCCATTTGGTCAGGGACATCTAAAGAAGTAGCTGCATAGGTAAGTCTTGAAATTCCCTCAGCTTTAGTTAGTAGAACCCTACATCTTAAAGACAAGTCCCTTAAAAGCCAGCAGTTTAATTTCTTCTTCATTTTTGTGATCGGTAAATCAAAGTTGACTTTACTTCTCATTTCTTGATTCTTGCAAATAACAATTCCTATATATGTTACTTATTCCTTATGGGTATGCCGCCAGTTTCTTGTACCAGGTAGACTTTTATTGGTAATAATTCACATTTGTCAACATTCAGATGAAGACCAGAGGTTGCTGAGAAACTCTGCAACAATCTTATAGCAATAGGTACCTGACTAAAGTCTCTCAAAAAGAGTGCAGTGTCATCTGATAATTGACTTATTACTATTTCCTTGTCTGCAACAGCGATACCTTTTAAATTGCTTGAATAATATGAAAATGCTACAAGTAAAAAAAAGGTACAGGGAAATTGGGCAGCCTTGTCTGATACCACACTGTATCTCAAATCCAGGTGAGGTGCCGGAATTTCAATTTAACAGAACAATTTTCTTTATTAAACATAGTTCTGACAGCTTTAGCAAAATAATCTCCAAAACCAAATGTGTCTAAAGAATGAAAAATAAACGCATGTTCAATAGAATCAAATGCTTTATAAAGGTCCAGAAAGAGAATAAGATTATTATCAGAGCATAAAGCTGAATAATCTAACAAGTCCAAAATGAATCTAATGTTATTTGAAATGTATCCATTTTTCAATAAAAACCTGATTGAGCTTCATCAATAATCACATTCATCACATCTTTAATTCTTTTGGCTAATATTAGAGCTAATATTTTATAGTCATTATTTAACAGACATTTTGGTCTTTTAGGATCTTTTTTAGATGATTCGATGACTTCTTCTAAAATAATAGTATCATCACAATATTCCTTTTGATATAGATTAATAGATTTACCACTAGGCAGAGAATTTAGGAATACACCCGCAGAACTTTCACAGTATCTAGATGTATATACATTACTGTAAAAGTGCAGACAATATTTACCTATTTTAGTAGGATCCTATTTTAGTAACCACCCCATCAATATTTAGTTGCTGGATTAAATTATTTGTAAAATGAGATTTCTCCAAATTAAAAAAATATGAAGAATTTTTTCCCCTTTTCAATCCATCTTTGTCTGGACCTAACAAATGCCCCTTCAGCTTTCATGGTATAGAGTTCATCCAGCTCATGTTGCAGAGTTTCAGCTTTTCCCCTTCATTCAGATGTTCATATGCCCCTGAAATTAACACTAAAATCCTATAAATAATATTATCCTCCTTTAATTTACCTAATTTAGCCATTAGACTACCATTGACCCTGTCTGTAGCCATATTACACTGTAGCCATATTACACTGTAGCCATTATTGACTGACTGTAAGCTGCTGAAAAGAGGCGAAAGTGATAAGAGCTGAGAGACAATATAGAAGAGAGAAAGCAGTTTTAGCACTTCTTATAGTTTACTGTGCGCACTTACTATATTCCACCTCTTAAACAATTTCATTCTGTTTTAATATTTATAATAACCGATTAACTCCATTCAGCCCCATTCATTTTGGACTCCCTCGAGAGGTTTGCTGATGTAACAGCGGAGATTGGAAGAGGGTAGGCTCTCCATAAGGCCCTTATTTCCTCCTCGATAACGCTTTTTAAAGTGTCCGGGTAGAAACAACGCCATTCATCTCTACCAAACAATGAAAATATATATTTTTTCAGTTTATTTTCATATTGTTATATATATTTTTAATCAATTATGACAGCGAAATGGCATCACGTTGCCCCAAAACAATTTACCATTATGGTTTGTTCTCTCTTTGCATATTTCATAGTTGAATCGTGGGTAATACAATGTAGTGAGTGAAGCTGAAACGTTATTAATAAAACTGCAAAAACAAAATCATAATTATCTGTTTCTGCTCTTTTGTTTCCACAGAATGTTTTCACGGCCAGCACCCTACAACAGAGAGGCTCCCATGAAAGTGAAATGCACTGCAAAACAAGTGGTGACAAGGGCAGAGAGCTAGGAGACGGTGGAAGGCATGGTAGTAGCAAAGGCGAGTAAAGTCATAGTAACTTGTGCGTTGTCAGATGGCGAGCACTTTGTACTTGCTCATCTGAAAGATGCAGATTGTGACGGCATAGATGAAGGAATGTTGTACTTCATAAAAAATTCTAACTTGACTTCTCGTTAGAGAGAGGACAAGTTATTCTTTACACCATCCACGGTAGTATACAGTGCAGCCAACGTATCCGTCTCACCCAAATTAGAGGCTCGCTGCTACCAAGCAGTCTACCCCAATTCTAAAGACCCTGAAGAGCCATTGAACGGAGAGGATATTATACACTCCAGGGGGGAGTCATTAAAGTGAGTGGTTTGCAGAGTAGGTTAAAATACAAATAATGGCTCCCTAACCCCTCATTAGTATAGCGCTATATAGGGAGAGACTATTTAGTCCACTAAGAAGTTGGACACTTCATCATTATCATGTGCTAGCACCGGTTGCATTAACACAAATTCCAGAGTGGCTGAGCCGTGCTTTAAGCCATTGTATGGATCCATGTTTCAACACACACACACACACACACACACCTTCCTTATATTCTAAAGAAATGCTGAAAAAGCTTGCGTAGTAAGCTGCGCTGTTTACTGTAAATCATGATGCATTGTGGGTGTTTATAGTGCCCTCAAAATCACGTTTGAAATCCACTTTATGATGATGTAAAGCAGTTACAACCCATCTGGGTCCAACATACATCAAGCTGCCTTTTACAGAACCCGAAGAAGAGAAACTTTTTACAGAGTTTTCTTCCCACCATGGCAGGGGTGTCCAAACTACGGCCCGTGGGCCATTTGCGGCCCGTTTCCTTTTTTGGAGCGGCCCGCGAGGTATTTTAGAAATGGAATGAAAGTTGGCCCGCTGTTAAGCAGGTTTTTATAATGTGCGATTCAAAGTTTGACCGCTAGGTGTCAGAAACGGGCCAAAGAGTCAGAGAGAGTGCGCATTTCTAGCGCAGAAAAATGGGTCAAAGAGTATAAAAGCGGAGAGGATGCGCATTTCTATCGCAGAAAAACAGGGCAAAGAGTCTAAAAGCGGAGAGTGTGCATTTCTAGCGCAGAAAAACAGGCAAAAGAGTCTAAAAGCGGAGAGAGTGCGAATTTCTAGCGCAGAAAATCAGGCCAAAGAGTCTAAAAGCGGAGAGAGTGCGCATTTCTAGCGCAGAAAAACAGGGCAAAGAGTCTAAAAGCGGAGAGAGTGCGCATTTATAGCGCAGAAAAACGGGGCAAAGAGTCTAAAAGCGGAAAGAGTGCACATTTCTAGCTCAGAAAAACAGGCCAAAGAGTCTAAAAGCGGAGAGAGTGCGCATTTCTAGCGCAGAAAAACAGGGCAAAGAGTCTAAAAGCGGAGAGAGTGCGCATTTATAGCGCAGAAAAACGGGGCAAAGAGTCTAAAAGCGGAAAGAGTGCACATTTCTAGCTCAGAAAAACAGGCCAAAGAGTCTAAAAGCGGAGAGAGTGCGCATTTCTAGCGCAGAAAAACGGGCCAAAGAGTCTAAAAGCGAAAAGAGTGCGCATTTCTAGCGCAGAAAAACGGGCCAAAGAGTCTAAAAGTTGCCGTAATTAAGGAGTTTAATATTAAGAGACATCATGAAATGAAACATCAATTTGAAAAATGTTAGTTTACACAACACTGTCAAAGATAAAGATAGTAAGTCAAGTAAAATGGTGTGTAAATGAAATAATCAGGAAAAAAATATTATTGAAAGTGGTATATTTCATTATTTGTTTTATTACAAAGTCTGTGGCCCGTGACTTCAAATATATTTCTCCTTCTGGCCCCCAACAAAAAAAGTTTGAACACCCCTGCACCATGGCATACTGCAGTGTCTCGGCACCATAGATGAGACTCACATTGAAATGAAGCAGTCATCCAAAAATTCAATGGAGGATCTAAACAGAAAAGGAAAATACACGCTTAATGTACAATCTGCATGTGACTATAAGTACACATTCATTGACGTGGTAGATAAATGGCCTGGAAGTGTCCATGACTCTCAAGTTTTTTCAACTTTTCCAATTCAAAGCTGAATACGCACCTAAAGAGTGGCAAGATCCCTGCCCTTACTAAGCAAATCATGGAAGATGAGGGGGCAATTCCTGTTTTCCTACTCGGCGACCCAGAATACCCCTTACTGCCTTACCTCATGAAGGAGTGTGCCAATGGTGGATCTACCGTTCAGGAACAGTACTTTGGCTTAGCCTTGTGTAAAGCAAGAACGACCATTGAGTGTGCTTTTGGCCGGTTCAAGGCAAGGTTTGGAGCACTGAGAAGGGCAATGGACATAAATCTTGATGACCTCCCTTTTGTGATCTATGCATGCTTTGTTCTTCACAACTATTGTGAGTCCAGAAAGGAAATGGTTGATTAAGATTTTGAGTTTGTAAAACTTGTAACTGCGTTTAAAACAACTGCATGCACGAAAATACAAATCCACTAATGAACTGGAATGTACAAACTTGAAACAGAAAGGAATATTAATAATAATTCAAATGTACAAATGTGAAAAAATATTTTAAATATATATAAATATATATTTTTTAATTTGTAAATCCAATCTCCTGAATGTGTGAATCAGTACTGCTCAAATGGCTTAAGCTGGGTCAGACCAAAAATCACATGGAATTTGTGAGGTTGTAAATGTGACAGTGGGCGTTTTTCACTGTGGAGCTAAAAATCCTCTCATTCATCTTCTCTGCTGCGTGTGTGTAGCTCTAGCTGCAGTTGCGAATTTTATACCTGCTTTCATGCTTAAATACTTTATATTATGCTCTTTAACAAAGACAGACATATGGTATAGCATATTAATACATACATAAATTAATTAATTATATATATATTGTGAGCAAATTAGCTGAATGGACCCAGGCAAAGCAGGAGACAGAGGCAGGTTTCAACGAAAAGAAACCCATAGGGCATTTATTTTCAACCATAAGGCAAAAAGAGAAGCAAAAAAAAAAAAAAAAAAAAGAGTCTCTGGTGTGTGGAAGGGAGAGAGGTTTAGCTAGCCGGCTAAAGAGTCCAGGATAAATCCCACAGCCGGGGGAGGTTAACTCACTCTACCACTGGGTCGGTTCCAGGATCGTCCTCCAGCAGGTAAGTCCCAATCAACCTTCTAGAAAACAGAGAACAACAAGTCAGAGTTACGAGGAGCAGGGTTCAGCCAAACCATACCCAATTGAGAGCTCCTAGAAGTGGCGTTTTTAAGGGTCCCTCTCCTCTCTCAGGCAGCGCTGATCATGAGCTGCCAGCCGTGTCTGATCAGTGCTGCTGCTTCCAGGTCACATGGGTTCGGCGCTGTCCAGGTGCTGAACTTTCAGCCAGGCTCCTCTTGACAGCTCTGTGTTGTCGGCGCTGTCCAGGTGCTGAAAGCTCAGCACGAGCCCTCTGGCTTTCGACACGCACAGTACTCCCAGCTGCAGAGACCCACCCAGTGTTCTGATTGGTTAAACAAACCCCGTAATCTGATTGGTCTAGATAAAGCATTCCTATTGGTCCATCAATCAGGCGTAAAAACAGGGTCAAAATTCGCAACTGCAGCTAGAGCTTCACACACGCAGCAGAGAAGATGAATGAGAGGATTTTTAGCTCCACAGTGAAAAACGCCCACTGTCACATTTACAACCTCACAAATTCCATGTGATTTTTGGTCTGACCCAGCTTAAGCCATTTGAGCAGTACTGATTCACACATTCAAGAGACTGGATTTACAAATTAAAAAATCTATATTTATATATATTTAAAATATTTTTTCACATTTGTACATTTGAATTATTAATATTACTTTCTGTTTCAAGTTTGCACATTCCAGTTAATTTGTGTATTTGGATTTTCGTGCATGCAGTTGTTTAAACGCAGTTACAAGTTTCAGTACATTTGTGACTTCTGTTTTACAAACTCAAAATCTTTATGACCCTTTTTTGACTCCATATTAACAGAACAGAGCGACAAAACCAAGTTAGCCACTGGCAACCTACAGGGCCATCTAAAAATATATATATATATATCTTTATAAAGGTACTTTATTTCAGTAATTTAGTTCAAAATGTGAAACTTGTATATTATATAGATGTATTAAACACAGAGTGATCTATTTTAAGCGTTTATTTTATTGTTGATGATTTGGTCTTACAGCCAATGAAAACCCAAAAATCTGTATCTCAGAAAATTAGAATATTATATAAGACCAATTGGTACTTTTGGCAGTTTGGGCAGTGTGCCAAGTCCTGCTGGAAAATGAAATCCACATCTCCATAAAAGTTGTCAGCAGAGGGAAGCATGAAGTGCTGTAAGATTGTGTGGGAAAACAAAACTGCACTGACTTTAGACTTGATAATAAAACACAGTGGATCAACACCAGCAGATGACATGTCTCTCCAAACCATCACTGATTGGTGGAAACGTCACACTAGACCTCAAGCAGTTTGGACTGTGTGTCTCTCCACTCTTCCTCCAGACTCTGCTCTCTTGATTTACAAATAAAATGTAAAATTTACTAATGTTCAGTGATGGTTTTGAGAGACATGTCATCTGCTGGTGTTGATCCACTGTGTTTTATTATCAAGTCTAAAGTCAGTGCAGGATTTCATTTTCCCACAAAATCTTACAGCACTTCACAGTGCCAAAAGTACCAATTTGACTTATATAATATTCTTATTTTCAGAGACACTGATTTTTTTTTTTTTTGTAAGCCAAAATCATCAACAAATAAAGAAATAAACACGTAAAATAGATCACTCTGTTTTTAATACACCTATATAATATGAGTTTCACATTTTAAACTGAATTACTGAAATAAAGTAACTTTTTTTTAGATGGCCCTGTATTGTTAACAAATATTGTTGTTGTTAAGGAACTATTTTATGATGCAAATAACTTTTAATGAGTTCATGATTCTACAAAGAAACAGACAGTTAAGGAACTATTTTTAACTGTGTAAAATAAAGTCTCTAATAAGCCCTTTATTTTTTAACAGAAATGTGAAGGCGCAAAAACAACCGAACTTGAGGATGTTGGGATCTCCACAAATGCCACAAATGATACCCTTCTCCTATGTGCCAGTTTGGAGGAGCTTGTGGTTCCAGCAGAAATTTGGTCTGGCAACATTGATGACATTGTCCCTTCTTTGCCTCTCACCATTAGGGTCACCATGGAAGGAGGGGTAATTTGCGCCCTGGACAGCCCAGTGTTTAATAAAGTTTAATTAGCGTTATTTGTTGATACTGTTCCCGAGTGGGTTACTTTGTGGTTCCTAAGTGGTTGTTAATGAGTCCATGTTTCTAAGTGGATGCTGAAGTGGCAAAGCTTGTTTATGTATTACTACAGGGTTGCAAATATTATATATTTATCTTTACATTAAAATATACTTTTAAAAAAATGTTTAAAAGTATCTTAAATCATTTGATGTGAAGATTAAATGCAATGTTTGGCTAAATGATGGGGATACAACTGCGTAATATGGCCCAAAAATATATACTTGGTGATTTGACAAAACATTTTACTTAGTTTTAAGAATACACTACTACAAAAATATACAATTTTATTTGGTAATATTATTGCATACAATATGATGACAATTGATATATTAAAAAATACAGGAATTTTATTCAGACTGTAACAGAAGCCAATGATCCAACATCTAGAAAGGGAAAGTTTAATAACAAGTTGGCTTGGAAAAGTGCACTACTAACATAGAAAAATAAAATGGTTGCTAAGCTCTTTCTGTCCGAAGAGTGAACTCCAAAAACTTTTGGTTAGACGCTAAAATCCAAAGACAAATGTCTTTGGCTAAATGGTTGAATGCCAAGACTTTGGCTGATAAAGCCGTATCCAAAGACCTTTGAATAAATAATTAAATGCCAATATTTTGGCTGATAGTGTGAGATAAACTTGAAAAACCTACAAATGTTGTTTAATATTGTGTTACACACAATTCATAAAGTAGTAATATTTTAATAATTGTAAAGCTGGAATAATGAGTTACGGTTAAGGTGTTGCATTATCTAACTAGAAGGTCTATGATGTGATAACTACATAATGTCACCTGTAGGTGGCATTAAAGCAGAAAATGACCAGTCGAACCTTAAAAACTCATACTTTCTGAAGTGCACTTGATTAGTTAATAAACTTTTCATTTTACACACTGAAGCACAAATAGTCTAGATGGAAACAGGGGTCCACGAGCACATAGTGGATTTTTTTTTTGCCACCTGTTTTGTCTTAATCTTTGAAGCGTGTATTTTAGGATTCTGACAGGTAACAGGATGAAATAATGTCCCATGACATTTATTTTTAACCCTTTAATAGATCTATGCCAATTCTGAACCAGAAAAAAAAATATGAAGAAAATGGCATAGCAGACAAATGAGCAGACAAAATTCAACGGAATGGTTATTTTTAAGTTTTTGACACATTTTAAATCAATTCTGGGACAAAAATTTCAAACATTAGCAGAAAATGTTAAGTTTGGGGGTGCTTACCAAATTTTGTGTAAAACTAAAACACCTATAAATCCATAATTCATGCTATTATTCTCTTCAATTACACAAATGCTATGTTACCATTTTTGTGCAAAATGTAATATTGTATTGTGAGGTGCACTGTAGTTGCCACCCCTAGTCTTGTAACAAATTGCTGAAGCACTGATATTTTAATTATTGAAAATTTTATTTAGTGTAGGATTTGGACTTGTCCTATCAGAATAATTTTTTTTTTTCAGTGGACACAAATTTACAAAATACATTCACTACAAGTTTGTTATTTAGTATGATTATTTTTTTTACTTTTTTATTTGACTGTGATTTATTTTAGCCAATATGGAATCTGCAATGGATATTATGTCATTTAATTTATGGATATTAACTTAAAAAAAGAACATTTGCACACAAACGCTCAGAGTACAGAATTTATCGTTTCTTAGCTCATGTTTTTTTCCTCTAAGAATGTTTGCAGTCGTTGTGTTTACTGAAAAAAACGAAGTAGAAGTGGTTCCAAGATGTTGGCTGAGTGTAGACCAAAAAAATATCGTTCAGGCCACCCTTTAAAAAGCCAAATCGTATGAAGGCAGCAGTGGTGAACCAAGAGGAACCAGATGAAAACTGGGATGAATACCTTGTAAAGGTATTGAAAATATATATGTGACTACTTACTTACTTACTGCACTTCACTCCAAAAGTTCAGTTGTTCATAGTTTGACACCTTTCAATGTAATTATTGTTATTATATTCTATATGTAGACACCTATGAAATGGCAAGAAAGAAATTGGAAAAGGCAACGAAAAGAGATGCTCTTACAACATCAGAGGAGTAAATCTCAAGAAGGCACAGAACGTGAGTAGACGCTTTTATGTTATTTTTGTTTAACAATCAACACAACCTAATAATATACGTACAGCTAATTTCACCATGGCATTATGCCGATTCTGAATAATCTGGAGTTCATGCCAGGGCACACAGACCCAGGTTTTAATCATTGGAAGAGTGTGGGTATATGTCGTGTAAAAGATATATTTAGAGAGTCAACTAATATAGTAATGTATTTTGAACAACTTGCTGAGAAATTTAATTTGACTAAAGATCATTTATTTATTTATTTTTTTAGATTTTTACAACTTTTACAACTTTTATTAATAGAAAGACCACTCTTAATACTATGGTTACATTATCTGACATAGAGAAAGCAGTCCTGAACAGTCCAGATTAGAAACAGATATCTGGCTTCTACTTAATTGTAAGTTTAACTTCTGAAACCAATACAGATGACCCTAAGCAGATCTGAGAGAGAGAGCTGTCAGTTGTTTTACTTGATGATGATTGGAATGAGATCTGGGATCAAGCTAAGAAAACGTCAGTTTGTAATAAAACTTGAACTTGTTCAGCTCAGAATAATCCATCGTTTGCATATTGCACCTTATATGAAGAATAAGTTTCATCCAAAATGCTCTCCTTACAGCCCAAACAAGGGAAAAGTCCAGCTGACCACAACCTTCTCAACAGCGGTAGAGAAAATCCCAGACCTGCGAGTCTCTGACACGGCCATTAGCGCCCCGGAGCCAGCGGTGAATTCTGTTACCGGTTCAGTTTACGCAGTCATGAAGTTCTCAATCTGCAGCAACAAACAGGACAACCTGGATCATCACACCGTGTTTCATCGCTGCCAAAGCTGCAACATGAAGCAGAAGATCTTCATCAAACTGCTGTCTGACACGCTCAGAATCCAGTGAGAAACACACCCTGACCTTCAGCAGTGCTCCCTTAATAACTTACCTGAACTGCTACAACCTGAACCCTGAACCTGAACACTTCTTGTCTTGGTCACTTTCAACAGAAATATGCAATCATGAAATCACCCAACATGCACCAAAGGGTCTGTAGAACCCCATGTCCGAAGTTGACCAACACATGCCTGAAAAATCTGTGCCTAAGGACCCCGCCTGCACAGAACCTCAGAGGCCACACAACAAAAGGTCACCTAAGCTGTGTCAGCCTTAAAGGACAGTACATTTTTCTATTAACTGTTCCACTGTTTTCCTTGGTAAGTTAGCTTTCAATTGTTTGTTCCTAATGTATCTTAATAAAGTTTAATGAGCATTTTATTTGCCACAATACATAAATACAACTGACTTATTGTATTTGATGTGATTTTGTTTAATAAACATATTGAAATTGTTCATGTCTAGATAATTGGTTGGCTATACTCTACAGATTATTATAAACTCAAATAAAACCACAAACAAAAACTGTTTTTCAAACATATCAAATATACTAATAAATGTAATACAGGTCCTTCTCAAAAAATCAGCTTATTGTGACAAAGTTCATTCTTTTCCATAATGAAATTATAAAAATTAAACTTTCATATATTTTAGATTCATTGCACACCAACTGAAATATTTTAGGTCTTTATTGTTTTAATACTGATGATTTTGGCATACAGCTCATGAAAACCCAAAATTCCTATCTCACAAAATTACCATATCATGAAAAGGTTCTCTAAACGAGCTATTAACCTAATCATCTGAATCAACGAATTAACTCTAAACACCTGCAAAAGATTCCTGAGGCTTTTAAAAACTCCCAGCCTGGTTCATTACTCCATACTCACTTCAAACCATAATCATGGGTAAGACTGCCCTCCTGACTGCAGTCCAGAAGGTCATCATTGACACCCTCAAGCAAGAGGGTAAGACCCAGAAATAAATTTCTGAACCAATAGTGCTGTTCCCAGAGTGCTGTATCAAGACACATCAGTGGGAAGGCTGTGGGAAGGAAAAAGTGTGGCAGAAAACGCTGCCGAGAAGAGGTGACCGGACCCTGAGGAAGATTGTGGAGAACAATTCCAGAAATTGGGGGACCTGCGGAAGCAGTGGACTGAGTCTGGAGTAGAAACATCCAGAGCCACCGTGCACAGGCATGTGCAGGAGATGGGCTACAGGTGTCACATTCCCCAGATCAAGCCACTTTTGAACCAGAAACAGCGGCAGAAGCGCCTGACCTGGGCTGGAGTCTGGAGGAAGACTGGGGAGAAGGAAATGCCAAAATGCCTGAAGTCCAGTGTCAAGTACCCACAGTCAGTGATGGTCTGGGGTGCCATGTCAGCTGCTGGTGTTGGTCCACTGTGTTTTATCAAGGGCAGGGTCAATGCAGCTAGCTATCAGGAGATTTTGGAGCACTTCATGCTTCCATCTGCTGAAAAGCTTTATGGAGATGAAGATTTCATTTTTCAGCAGGACCTGGCACTTGCTCACAGTGCCTAAACCACTGGTTTACTGACCATGGTATTACTGTGCTCAACTGGCCTGCCAGCTCTCCTGACCTGAACCCCATAGAGAATCTGTGGGATATTGTGGAGAGAAAGTTGAGAGACGCAAGACCCAACACTCTGGATGAGCTTAAGGCCGCTATCGAAGCATCCTGGGCCTCCAGAACACCTCAGCAGTGCCACAGGCTGATTGCCTCCATGCCACGCCGCACTGAAGCAGTCATTTCTGCAAAAGGATTCCCGACCAAGTACTGAGTGCATAACTGAACATAATTATTTGAAGGTTGACTGTTTTTTGTATAAAAAACACTTTTCTTTTATTGATCGGATGAAATATGCTATTTTTTTTTAGATAGGGATTTTAGTTTTTTCTTTACTTTTTTGCCAAAATCATCCATATTAAAACAATTAAAGACTTGAACCACTTCAGTTGTGTGTAATGAATCTAAAATATATGAAGGTCTAATTATCAGTACATTACAGACATAATAATGAACTTTATCACAATATGCTAATTTTTTAAAAAGGACCTGAAGATCTTTATATATTGCAGTAGAATTCCTGTCCTTTTTTACCGGATCTGATCAGAACAAGTCAGTCATTTGTAACAGTGCAAATCTCTTTGTATCCAGCACTGGAGAGAAAAGAACTGGTATCAGATGGAGCTTTGAGAAATTGCAGGTCCTGTGATGTTCCTCATTCTTCTCCTTTAGAGAATGTGAGTGTTCCACGAAGACATCGGATTAAACTGTCGTGTCGTGTCGTGTCGTGTCGTGACGTACGTTCCCGGCCTCTACAAGATCTTTGATGAAGTCCTGGGTATGTGGATGAGGCAGTGTTAATTTTGACAACAAATTTTGATTTGGATTTAGTCATAGTCATAGTTTTAGTCTAGTTTTAGCCGATTAAATATCATAAGAATATAGTTGACTAAAATTACAGTCAATTTAGTCGACTAAAATGTAAAGGGTGTAAATGTAAATGCTTTTTCATCAGTTCCCTTGAATTATTAACTACACACTTATGAAAATTAAACATTTATTAACCAGTTGTGTAATATTGTTGATGTTTGAATGTGAAATATATTTATATATGATTTAATGTATATTATTAAATATATTTTTTGTATCTGACCATGGGTACTGAGAGACCCACACTGATTGGATGACAACCGCTCTTTTCCTGCATCTCCACCTTCACTAAAGTAGTTGTGATTGGATCTCTTCCTAACTGGCCCTACCTTTAAAAGTAAATCAGTTCTGATTGGATGTCGTCCCTGCCAAACTTTTTAATCTCGTTTTTATTCGTTGACGAAAATGTCAGTTAATTTCGTCTCAATTCAATTTTTTATGCTGTTTTTATTTAGTTTTCGTCTCGGAAAAAAACTATGACGAAAATTATTTGTCAACGAAATTAACATTGGTGCGCGCTCCTGAGAGAGGGTGCTTTTCCTGGCGGGGGTGCTGAATTCAGCACAACACTGGCTTTACACTCAATGTCAGTAATGAGAGCAATGAATCGTAACAATAACATTATACTGCAATAAAAACGAGTTTTGGGGTTTGGGTTATCAAACGTTTATATTAACTGCTGCCAAAAATCTCTATGAAACGTTAAGTTACATTCTTTTATTAAAAGGACACCATCGTTAATAAATCGTATAAATATACAAAATAATAATAATAAGCAAATCTGTTTTATATATTATATTATTTTAAATATTAGGTGATCAGTTTTTGTCATATATGTATACAGGGTTTCCGCAGGTCCTTAAAAAGTCTTAAAATAACTTAAATTAAAATCTGACATTAGCAGCAAGCTAACTAATGTTAGCAGCAAGCTAGCTAACGTACTAACTTTAGGTAGCTTAAACGAGCTAGCTAACGTTACTAGGAATGGAACTAAGAATAGCAGAGAGCTAGCGAACATTAGTGGCGAGTTAGCTAACATACTAACGTCAGCAGAAAGTTAGCTAACTTTACCGGAGAGAGAACCAAAGAAATTCTGACTATATTTTTGTCTTTATCTTAAATTATATTTATTGAGGTCTTGAAAGGTCTTAAAAAGCATTACATTTGACTTTTAAAATGGTGCAAGAACTCATTTCACACGTACGTCCTTTTTAAACAGTAAATGTAATGTGGAATATTATGTTTAGGTTGTAAAGAGACCTTTGGTTGGATTTAACTAATAATAAACAGGAGGACAGATAAAAATATATTTTATTTATTTGTGATTAACTGTAATTCTGTAAATGTTGTTGTAAGTCACTATAAGGTGGATTTAAATTATTTTTTTAAGTAAATGTTTCTCCCCAATATAACACCCGCTCCTACACATTTGGTTGTGAGTGTTTATAAAGTTGATATTTTTAAGATGAAATGCTGTTTTTGAATCAGGTATCGGGGGGGAGGAAAGATCCTGCAGATCTTGATGAAGATGTTCTTTGTGTTCTGGAGCTCAGCGCTGTTTCTGACAGAGGAGAAGATTCTCCTGTTCAGCCTCCAGCGTAAATCTACTTCTTTTTTTCCTTCTGATCCTCCTGCTTTATATTATTATCATAATAATCCTGTTTGATAACCATTACAAACGCTCTCTTTTAAAAGGAACAGAAAAAGGAGAAGCAGAATCAACAAAATGTAAAGAAAAGAGGAGAGATGTTTTCTTTTTTTCCAGCACTGTTTACTTTTCTTCATCTTATGTTCATCAAACTGAGCAAAGCTAAATATATTACATATATAATAAGCCTACTCAATTATTGAGACTTTAATAACCAGTGTATTTCTTTGTTTCTATATTTATTATTATTATTATTATTATTACATATAGATATAGATCCACTCACACATCTTTAGCATTGCTTCAACCGCTTTATTGGGGAGATGATCTTAAAAGTTCATTCTGAATCTGAATGGATTGAAGGTCATTTATGGGTAATTTTTTGTCAATATATTTTCATAAATAGGCTCCATTCTAACCTTTATATTACCTTTAATGGTGGGCCAGAAGGGTTTAAATAGACCACTGAAGGCGTGACATCATTTTGTAGTCGGCTCCATGTTGTTTATGCCCATATTTGGGGTTCAGTGTCTAAAAGGTTCAGACCTATAAGAAAAGTGAATGGGCTTTTCAAAAAATGGCCTCTGTCTCATTCTGTGGTAAATAAATGTGTTCAGAACCTGTACATTTTATTCTGTGTACATTTTACTCCTAAATATCGCCGCATTCTGTGCAACACCAGCGAACTTCGGCCAGATCACGTTCTAGATTATTCTTCTTCTTCACGGAGGATCATTAAAGTATTTAAACAGGTGAAAACTCTTATCAGTCTGGTGTATGGTGATGTTGAGCAGTGTAGACTGTGTTAGAGCTTTAAAATGCAGATAATAAGAGAAAGTGAGCTTTTACTGTTCAGGAGTAGTGCTTCCCCGCAGGGTTTATTATTTAGTTATGGTCATTAGTTTATTAGAGCACACCGGACACAAATAATCAACTAATTAACTAACTAATCAACTAACTACCTGCACTCGCTGAGTGATACAGGAGAAAAACTAGAAGGACAGAGTTACTCCAGAACCACAGAGCTAATCCCGCTAACTTAAGAGCCATAAAGTATAAAATACCTAATGTAAAACTACTAAAACAATGAGCCAGAAGCACCAAACAGCTCTAATGTACAATCATGTACTTAGTGAGTAACTCCTTAAAGCAGTGGAAACACGGGCCGGTTCTTAAAAGGTTCGCAGGAACCGGAACCGGCTCCAGCACCAGCACTTTGTTGGTGGAAAAGAGGTATCTGTGCTGCTGGGTTATTGATTTCCTGCTGTAACACTCTCAGCTCTCCTCAATAAGAGCAGTTAGTTCATTAGTTGGATCAGCTGTGTGTAAATATGCTGTAAACATACGCACAGAGTTCGCTGGTGTTGCGCTGAAAAGAGTCCCCTGCTGATCTCTGCAGCTGCGCTGTAGCATTAGCTTAAAGCTAACTTCTCTAATTTTTAGAGAAAAAAATTCTCAATTTCTAATTTTTCTCATTACGACTCTAACAATCTTGTAATTCAGAGGATCCAGTGATGTTTAGGAGATGAATGTACACAGAATAAAACGTACAGGGTTATGAACAGATTTATTTGGAAGCCGTACGAGGACTACAGAATGACGCAGGACTTCAGTGGACAGTACTGCAGCTTTGTTGAGGGGCAGACGGTGTCAAAGACAAGACAAGAAACTACAACAAGCAAAACTCGACCAAACTCGAATCCAAATTCCACCATAATATGACCACACAAAACAAACACACAAAAAATCATCAGACTCCTCTTCACCTTACTTCATTTATTTAGCTTTATTAATATGAACCTATTTTACAAAAAAAAAAAACAGTAATTAACAACAATAACAGTAGTGAATAAAAATAACAGTAATTAAAATAAAGGTTCTGGAAAAAATTACAAAATCATCTATATAAAATATTTACATACTTATATTTATACAAATATTTTTTCCTCCTACACACACACACACACACACACATCGAATCTCTGTTACACACAGGGTTATTCTATCTTACACAGACGCACTGAGGAGTCAGGACCAACCCAAAACCCTGCATAGAGGGGCTGAGTGAAGGTGGTGTAGAATGTGTGTAAGTGTGTGAGAGTGTGTGAGGGTGTGGGTGAGGGTGTGTGTGAGGGTGAGTGTGAGGGTGAGTGTGTGTGTGTGTGTGAGGGTGTGTGTGTATCAGAGGAGACTCTGTAGAAGGACAGAGTGCCGGAGGGACAGTCCACATACACTCCTACTCTCCTACAGCCGGAGGGAGGAGTGGAGAGATCAGTTCTGTTATTATTGTGATCAACAGAGTAACTGTTACCAGAGCAGATCAGACTCCAGGAGTTTATATTCCTTCCAAACCAACAGTCTGATCCTCCTCCTTTCCTGCTGATGGTTTTATAACTCAGAGCTACAGCAGCTCCATGTCTCCCGCTCCACTCAGCCTCCCAGTAACAGCGTCCAGTAACACCAGTAACTCTCTCTCTACTCAGAACCTGAAACCACTCATCAAATCTCTCTGGATGATCAGGATACGACTGCAGCTCCTCTCTAAACTCCACCCTCCTGTTCTCCTCACTCAGAGAGAGATGACGCTGCGCTGTGTTCAGATCCAGAGTGAAATCACAGCCGTCTGAACACAAGAACACACACAGAGTGTATTTAGTGTGTGTGTAGTGTTATATTTAGTGTGTAGTGTTATATCTAGTGTGTGTAGTGTTATGTTTAGTGTGTAGTGTTAAATTTAGTGTGTATTGTTTGTATGTGTGTGTGTGTGTGTGTGTAGTGTTTGTATGTAGTGTGTGTGTATGTGAGTTTGTGTGAGAGAGAGAGAGAGAGAGAGAGAGAGAGCTTACATTTTTTTAATCCAGGTTTGATTCTGATCTTCCCTCCATGTTCCACTCTAAACACACACACACACACACACACACACACACACACACACACACACACACACAGATCAGCACAGTGTGAGATTTTTAGAAACTGATTTATAAAGAAATACTTTGTAGAAAACGAGTGAACATTTGAGAGAGTGGAAATTAGTGACCTCATGTGGTAAAGTACGGAACTGTAATGCACACTGCATAAAATCAGATTAAAAACGGAAGATTAAGGAAAATTAACTCTTAATTCTCTAAATATATCTTTGTCTGATCGTATAAAGTTTTAATACTTGCTGTATCTTATTCTGCTTTATATACACGATATGTAGTATTATTTTTATTAGAGCTTTTATTCACAAATGGAGAAAAAAAGGCACAGTGGTTAAAGTCCACTGAGCTACAGAAATTACTCCAAAAGGGCATGAACAACTCATCCAGGAAGAACCCAGAAAAACATTTAAAGAACTGCAGGTCTCACTTGCCTCAGTTAAGATCAGTGTTATTTATTTAATAATAAGAAAGAAACTCCTAACTAAGATAAAATGGCAGTTTCTTGTGGGCTTGCAAAAAAGCGTTAAACTTTACTAAAGTATGTTTTTTGCATTCATATTCATACCTGAGTGTAGTCCTGTCACAACAACTGTTTTTATTGGACCATACATTTTTCATGGAATTATTGTGCAAAAAGTTTTTTATCATGATTTAAAAATAATTTTATACCACTGGTCATTAGAAAACTTCAAAAATGTTAAATGTAACAAAGGCAACATTTTAAAATAAAGCCAACAAACCAACTCAATCACATTAATCAAATCTCTTTAGAAATTAAGGGCTCTATTTTAGTGATCCGTAGGTGAGGTGTCAGCCGTGCACCATGCAGCTTGATTTAGGGTGTGTCACTGTGTCTTTACGATAGGAAAAGTTGCTCAAAAGAGGCTCAAAATGTGCAAAAAGCATGTATCGTGAAATAAACCAGTCACCATGTCACTTGCCATTCCAAGAGCCAGGTGCGGTCTGACTTTGGCGTATTGCTATTTAAATGGCACAGCTACCTGGAATTGACCAATGTTTTTCATCGACGTAGATATATTCAAAATCACCATTGCTGTTTAAACAAGACTGTTGAAGAGCATGAAAATACACTGTTGGTGGGAGTAAGATAGCAATAAGCATCAAGACCACCTTGCACAGGGTGTAGGTTAGGGCCCTAAGTGTTCAGAAAGGATTCTGGTTTTGCAGTCACTGATTATTTTTACCATAAAGACATGGGCTGGTTGCTGGGGTGCTTGACTCTCAGTGTGTATAAAGTTAGTGGGGATCAGTTTTAATCTTGTAACTTTTCTCCTGACTCGATGCTCAGGGCAGTTCTCCATCACTGGCTCCATGACCCGAACCAGCTAAACTTTTCCACCTGTTCTGGAGTAAAAACTAAACCTTGGTTCTTTTTACCAACAGAAAGATGAGCCAAAACAGAATTACAGTGAAGTACTTGGCATTCAGTGCAGATAGCTTGGGCATAAAAAAATTAACAGTGGTTGTGTAAACAAGAATAAGACAGAATGACAGAATGAAGGTTACATGCTGCTCCACCGTGTTTACATGGTGACTACAACTAGATTTACTACAGGTCCCACAATGCAATGTGTCACAGCATTAACCCCTAACTTTATCAACACTTTGCTTTCCTGTGAGGCACAGCATATACACAGGAAAGAGCACAGGCAATATCGAGAGTGATAAAAATGTACAACAATATTTATCTTACAATAAGTTGATAACATAATTATTAGTTCAGACCTACCCGAGTTTCTCCAGTTTGCAGTGTGGATCCTCCAGTCTGTCAGAAAGCAGCTTCACTCCTGACTCCCCTGGGTGGTTGTAGGTCAGATCCAGCTCTTTCAGGTGGGAGGGGTTTAAAATTAGAGCTGAAGCCAGAGAACAACAGCCTTTATCTGTGATCATACAACCAGATAATCTGCAGACAGAGCAAGAGAATGTGTGAGTGAGTGACAGAAAACAAGAAAGAAAGACAACATAGCAGACTGAGGAAGATAATGCACTTTGATATAAGTCTCTTTTTAAAAAAATAACACTACAAAATCTGAAAAAATATCTATAGAAAACTAAAGTTTCTTAACACAGTTGACACAGACTAACAAATTCATGAAACCCAAACCTCAAAAGTAAGCATCTCTGTGAATAAGGCATTAGCATTGATGTGGACCAAAGAATTGAGTTCATATTAACTTTTGCTAAAATTGTTTTTGCTCATGCATCACAATTTTGTAATCAATGTGTGATATATCTCAAATTTTCATTCAAGTTGGACATTCTTAAGACGATTGCAGAAGACTCGTATTTGTTTGTTTGTTATACTCTGACTTTCGTTAAGCACTTTTTCTTGTGTGATTTGTTATCATCATGGTAAACACCTGAATATTTACACATTTATACATGTAGAATTTCTAGTGGTGTCAATCGATTAAAAAATGCAATCCAATTAAACCTGCCAAAATTCTGTGATTAATCTCACTTGTTTTTCGTAAGACGCAAGTTTTTATAGTGGATATTTTATGGAGTGAATTTTGTGGCAAAAGTTTTACACCAAAAAAAAAATCCACAATTAAAATGTTAGGCTAAGGTCGAGCATTATAAACATAAAGAGCTCATCATTAGCAAAGGAAGGGAACTTAGAGGAACAGACCTGGGAATTAACAACCCGTTCCCCCGTGAAATCCTTGACAGACGCAGAAAACTGTTCGCCGTGAGGAAATAACTCATAAAAGAAGGGAAAATAGCAGTCGTCTCCGTCGACAAACTTTATGGTAATGGACAGCTATATCGTGACAAAAACATAACTCCCTGGCTGTTGTAAATTTCTTTAACTGTAACTAAATAGCAGTCTCTCTCTCTCTCTCTCTCTATCTCTCCCCCGAGCGCTTTCATTTGCACACTCTGTCTCTCTCATGTGCGTTGTGCTCTTGTTGCACGATCTCTAATATATAGGTCAATACTCAAATAACCTCATAAAATTGATCCGTAATGTGTGTGTATCCCCTAAACTTTCCTTTCTCTCTCGTTCTTTCTCTTTCTTCCACTCCCACTTACTCGGGTCATTCTCACAAAATCCTGATTCAGAGGACATCCAGTATGAAAATTAGAATAGATGAAGTCCACAAAAATGTATCATTACCGCAATGTGATATGACATCTAATATATGATAAAAATGCATTTTTTTTATCAAAGTTAAGCAGTTCAGTTCATTTACAGTTAAGCAAGGGTTTAAGACTTATTAGCTTACACTTACACACAATGCTACATTATGAAAAGAATGTTTATTTTCAAGAACATTTCATATTATTTAAGACAATTTACAATGCAAACATTTGCATATCAAAAGAATTTTTCATGTAGACTACAGCACCTTCATTAATAAAACAGCTCATTTAACTATTGGAAACCATTCAACAAATGTCAAAGAAAGACCTCTCAGAAACTCTGAAATCTTGTCTATCTTTATGCACCATCCAGCATTGTATGCCTACTAAGACCAAACTTTTTATTTTTAGTCATTTACGTAGTTTTTTTGTGTTTTGCCCATATGTCAGGCATATGTCAGTTCTGTAATATCTGGCTGACTTTTTTTCCTCCATTGCTTTTTCTTTTCGTCATGGTACTTTTTGGTCAGATCACGTGTTGTCTTTATTTTTCCCACTGAAAATGGCAAATATAAAATTATGATATCCATTTCAGTTTTTGCTCAATTCCATAGAATGGACTGTACCCAAATAATATCATTCGAAAGTAACTCCAACTGGAACAACTGTCTGTGTCGTTGAGTGTGTGTTTGTTTTTCTAAATGTTGTAATTCTTGCTGTAAATGTTCTCCCTAAACTTTGACAGCCTTGCTTTTGCTGCTGCCTTTCTTTTCTCAATAGCTACCTGCCTGTAAACAAATACACATCACATATTACAAAAAATATATATCAAAGATGGAAAAAAGCTCTCTAGTTATGTGGTCTAACATCTAATTCTGTGTACGAAATTAGATTTAGTGTCAGGCCAGATAAGACGGAACATTAGTGACCTCTACTGGTGGTTTGCAATAGCTAAGTTAGAATGGTCTACTGGAGAAAATGTTCAGGGTAACGCTCATGTTATGACAATCAGGAAGTAAAAAGGCATCTGTATTATGCTTCCTAATCAAATTCTCATTACCGAAACAGTGCATCTCATCACTGCAACAGGTATTGAAATGTAGCAGTAAGTGAGAATTCAGTTGCGGAGGATGAGTGACTTTAAACTTTTATGCTAACTGTAAAGGCACCATGAGGGCTAGATAAATTTTCACATACAGTGTCCATTTAGACCTTAATATACTATAATATAATCAAAAATACAGACTGTAACTTCAAACTGTAGACTCAAAACTTATATCGCTATATCGGTAATGACAATGAAAAAGTCGTGCAGACAAGTTGATGAGCAATCTATTAACTTTTATCCAGAAACATATGAGAAGAACTGCTTACATGGTAGCCATCCTGAGTGTCATGGCCAATGTCTTCCATAATGATGAAAATGCCTTGATAATTTAAGTTTCTTGTGGATTTAAACAATGATTGAAAATTGTTGCGGAGGATGAGAAAATTAGTGTTGGACACATTCCTTTTCTTTATTAATTTTATTGTTTTTATTGTTCAATGTAAAATCGTTTCTGTTTATTAACTAAAAGTGTTTATAGTATGAAATGCATTTAAGTTTTTTGTTTAAATTTTAAAATTTCCAAACAATGTACTGAAATTCTGATACGGACATGTTGCGGAAATGAGAATTTTACTCTAAAATGTAAAAAAATAACAAATATTATATTTATAATGTTCATTTTTAAACATGTGCAAGATAGACCAAATGACATTGTTTATGATTCTATATTTTTTATTTTGTTAATATTTACTTGTTTATTAAAATTCCTCATGCCACCTCATCCATCCATCCATCCATTACACGCAAATACGCACGCACCCGCAAATATACTAATGCACGCACATTAATCCGTTCACAAAATCCCATAAAAATCACAAGGAACCACTTAGCAATAACTTAATGCATGCAACGTCTCAATGTCATAACACGTATGTCACACCAAATCCAACACTTTTTGTCTTATGTTATGTCTCTTCTACTTTGTTTGCATTTAATCACTCCTTTCTGTACCATCTCTTTGCACCAACCTCTATTTTATTACTACTATATATCTCAGATCCGAAAAATGCATTTTTGTTTACACTCCATCCCCCAAACACCAGAAAATATCCCCAAACATCTGCACACTCATATCATATCACTGATAAACATTATTAATCCATACATCACAACATGTCTTCACTTAAATTTATAAACTAGAACATTCGTGGTATCGGGACACAGATTAAGCAAGCCAATGTACTAAACCATCTCACTTCACTAAAGGCAGACATTTGTTTACTACAAGAAACACATCTATCAAACAAATCATCATAAGCTCAGATCACCACAATTCACCCATATATTCTCAGCCTACTATAAGTCCAAACAAAGAGGAGTATCAATACTAATAAGTCAAAAAATCCCCTTCACACATAACACCACTATATCAGACACAGGTAGATACATCATAATTAACATCAACATCAGCAACACACCCTTAACAATAGCAAGTTTGTATGGCCCCAACATTTATAACCCATCCTTCTTTCATGAGTTTTTCAACCATATAAACAATATATCAGATTCCACAATTATAATTGGAGGTGACTTTAATTCAATCACTGACCCATGTATAGACAGATTAACTATGGCACACAATACACGTTACTGGCATTCAACAGATATCATTAAACAATATATGACAGACTTAGGGCTCAGCGATGGTTGGCGCCTCAAAAACCCAAACACCCAAAGACTTTTCTTTCTGTTCTCCAGCCTACCACTCATATTCTCACATTGACTATTTTTAACCAGCAATTCTATTATAGCTAATATATCAGAAATAAAATATCACCCTATAATAATCAGTGACCATGCTCCAGTTTCACTTATATGGAACATAAATCCCCTATATAAAACTTTCAGCTGGCGACTAAATAGCTTGTTACTTACAGACCCAGAATTTGACAGCTACATCAAAAAAGAGTGGGCATCTTTCCTAGAAATAAATGATTCTCCAGAAACCACACCAACAATACTGTGGGAAACTGGGAAAGCAGTACTAAGAGGCAAAATCATCTCTTACTCTTCCTGTAAGAAGAAGAAAGATACGGAAAACGAGTCTAATCTACAACATCAGGGAACTGTCAAATGAAATGATAAAAAAAAACATCAGATAAAAAAAAAAGAGTTAAATGAATGCGAATCACAGTATAATGAACTTATAAACAAGAGGACTGAAGTTTTACCACAACGACTAAGATATAAACAATTTAAATCACAATAATAAATCTGGTAAATTCTTAGTTAACCAAGTAAAACATAACAAAGAAAAAAACAATTCCATCAATCAAAGATGAGACCGGACTAATCAGGCAAACATCAAATAAAATTAATCAAGTATTTGAGAAATTCAATAAAAATCTATACTCACCAGAACACGATCCAGACCCAATAGATATTCACACAATTCACAGATATTCCTCAATAATATACACCTACCCAAACTAACTGAAGAAGAAAAAAGCACATTAGAAAAGCCAATAACTTCAGAAGACCTCCATAAAGCCCTCCGTAAGATGCCTAATAACAAAGCACCAGGACCAGATGGCTTTCCCGCAGACTTCTACAAGCACTTCTGGTCAATATTTGGGAGATTACCAACAGAAACGAATACAGCTACAATATCACTCCATCGTAAACCTACAAAGATCCTACCTTACCATCCAGCTACCGTCCACTGTCACTAACACTAATTAGCTTAGCCAAACTCAAAGCTGACTAGCCAAACTGTTTTAGTATTATTTATCTAATTTTATTGACTTTTAGTTTCACTTTATTTTACATATTTTATTTACGTTTTAGTTTTATTTATTTCTAACCTACCGGATTATTTTAAAGTCATGGCTCCGCTCAGCTCTCCCTCCGGATGCAGTAGCTGCTTGTGGTTGAGCCAGAAGATTGCGGAACTCGAGGGGAGAATCTCTGGATCTGGATGAAGCCACTCCAACAGAATCCATCAGAGTGAGCTCTCCAGACCTCTGCTTCACCCATGCTCCACCCGAAAACCCCACCGTGCAGCGGGCCTGGCACGCCACCACACAGCTGACTGCGGCTGGGCAACCATCGCACGGCTTAGCTCCACGGGTCACCCCTGCCTCCAGAAGACCGGCAGGCCAAGCTCCCTCACATACCCAGAACGGTCAGCCTGGACGCCGCTCCCCCCCGCGAGAATCTGCCCGTCAACCCCGCGGTTCTCCGCTGATCACCGAGCCGCGACCTCATCGTCTACCCCCGACGCAGACCCGCAGACCTCAACCCACCACCCTCGTTATTGGGGACTCTATCGTCAAGAACATTCATCACCACACAGCTACTGTTTCTGGCGCAAAGGTTTCGGACATTACCCTACAGCTACCCAGTCTTCTAAAGGAACACCAGTCTGTGGAGAGGATTATAATCCACGTTGGATGTAATGACATCAGAAACCAGAGCACAGAACTGTTAAAAAAGGACTTCACACGCCTGCTATCCTCCATTCAAGACTGCGGTAAATCTGTTTTTATTTCTGGACCAATCCCTTCACTAGGAATAGGCTTAGGACATTTTAGCAGACTTTTAAATCTTCATACCTGGCTCCAAAATACTTGCCTCTCCCAAGATTTGCATTTTTTAGATAATTTTAACCTCTTCTGGAATCGTCCCTCTTTTTACAGATTTGATGAGATTCATCCCAAAAGGCTGGGTGCTCAGATTTTAGGACACAACATGTTTTACTCTGTTTTTAATTCTACATGACTAAATACCTCCAGTTTAGGAACAAATATCTCAGTAGTTATTGGCAGAAGACCTAGGACCAGCATTTCTGTAAAAAAGGTCAATAATGCACACAATTTTAATCCAGATAATTTAATATACATGAAGCCATCTCTATCTTCCCTAAACAGCCAAGTGAAATCTAATGATATTTATTAACTGATTTTGAAAGTTTAAAAAAAAAAAAAGGTTTAGGAATTATCCACTTAAATATTAGAAGCCTTCTACAAAAAGACAAAGTGGACCTTCTTGAAGTCTTGATTACGAAGTCTGATCCTGATATATTAATTTTAACAGAGACTTGGCTTAGACATAGTGTAAAAGATGAAGAGTTGGCACTGAATAATTTTATTTTACATAGAAAAGACAGATTCTCGGGGAGGTGGAGTTGCTATTTATACTCGCTCAAACATTCAAACCACTCTTTTATCAGCGATATCAAAAGAAAAATGTTTCGAGTTCCTAGCGCTTAAATTACACTTGGGAAAAATAACTCTTTTGTTTTAATTGGGATCTACAGGCCTCCCTCTGCCCCACCCTCTGCAATGCTGGTCCTAGGGGATTTTAATTTCAACTGGCTTTCTGATGCATCCGATTATTTTAAGGAAATATGTGGCAATCTTACCCTTACACAGATAATAAATGAACCAACACGCCCAAACTTGAAAGATCCAACCAAATCAACATTGATAGATTTAATTCTTTCTAATAAAATGGACAAAATTACTGCCTCAGGAGTTTTCGAACTTGGCATCAGTGATCACTGCCCAATCGGATGCATAAGAACCAGTTGTAAGAATAAAACGGGCTCTCGGATGGTGGTTAGAAGAAATTTAAAAAAATTAAATGATCAAGCTTTTCTTTCTGACTTGGCAATGAGTGACATACACCTTACACTTGAAATCACAGATGTTGACCTAGCATTAAACCATTTTAAGAATTCTTTTTTAACAGTGGTAAACAAACATGCCCACCACAAAAAGTCAAGAATTAAAGACAGGTCAAGTCCCTGGATTACTGGCGATGTTTCCTCATTGTTTAAGTCCAGAAATAGAGCTTGGTCAATTGCAAGACGCACAGGGGAGAAAGACCATTGGCTAATCTTTAGACAATTGAGAAATAAATGTACTTCTGCTGTTAGAAAAGCCAAATCAGAATACTACCTTAGCTTAATCTCCAACTCCACAAACCCCCAGAACTTCTGGAAAAATGTAAATTCCCTTAAAAAGAACTCCAATCCCTTTCCTACCAGGGCTTTAGTGGATGATCAGCTGATCTCAGATCAGAAGGAACTCTGTCAGATTTTTAACTCTCACTTTGCAGCAGCTGGTCACATATTTGATAACACTAATACAAATCCATTATTAAATCAAACTGATCTCAACCCTATTGTTTTTAAAAGGTCTCTTCTCACTCCAGCCCTTCTCTCCATACATAGTTGCTAATGTCCTGCTGAAAATTAATCCACAAAAAGCTACTGGAGAAGATGGACTGGACCCCTTTTTCCTGCGTCTTGCAGCTCCAGTTATTTTAGACTATATTTTATATATTTTTAATCTCTCAGTTTTATCTTGCAGAATTCCCAGGGTCTGGAAAACAGCTCATGTGATTCCTCTGCATAAAGGTGGTGAGGCAACAGAGTTGAACAATTATAGGCCAATTTCAAAATTATCATGTCTAGCAAAAATTTTGGAATCTCTAGTGAACAGCCAACTGAAATCATTTCTTAATGAAAATTCTATTTTATCCAATTATCAGTCTGGTTTTAGAGAAGGACACAGCACTATCTCGGCTGTAACACTGGTTTTAAATGATCTGTATTCAGACTTAGACAGGAAGAAACACTGTTCAGCTGTTTTTATTGATTTAACGAAAGCTTTTGATACAGTTGATCACACTCTTCTTTTAAGAAATTTAAAAAAGATTGGCTTTGATGCAAAAGCTCTTGAATGGTCCCAAAACTACCTCACAGACAGACAACAATACACAGCATTCAATAATTATAAATCAGATTTCCTAGCTATTTCTAAGGGCGTCCCCCAAGGTTCCATTCTGGGTCCAGTTTTATTTAATATATTTATTAATATATTAATGATCTTGCTGCCTCTGTTTCTTCCTTAGATTGCAAAATACACCTTTATGCAGATGACACAATCTTATATTGCTCAGCTGATTCTATACATGCTGCAGTAATAAAACTACAGAACTCTTTTAATGCTCTACAGACTGCACTAAATAAGCACACTAAATATTCACAAACTAGTTTTAAATGCTAAGAAAACTAAGTTAATGCTGTTTTCCAGATCTCTTAATAGTGATGTTAATTGTGTAAATTTTACTACCCTGGCAGGATCCACCATTGAAAGAGTTACAGAATATAAATATCTCGGCATATGGCTGGATGAGAAACTCACTTTTAAACCTCACATTTCTAAAATAGTCAGTAAATGTAGACAGAAGCTGGGTTATTTATATAGAAATAAAGCTTGTTTCCCCATGCACGCTAGGAAAACAATTGTTGAGGCAACCCTTTTATCTGTTCTAGACTATGGTGATGTCATTTATAAATATGCCTCCGCCAGTTCCCTCAATTTATTGGATCCAGTATATCACTCTGCTCTAAGGTTCATCACTGGCGACCCTTATAGAACTCATCACTGTGACCTGTACAGAAAAGTTGGTTGGCCTCCATTAGCTGCACGAAGGGAAATGCACTGGTTAATTTTAATTTATAAAACACTCTCCGGTCATATGCCAGAATACATCACTTCATTGATAAATTTTAATAACAGTAATTATCAGACTCGCTCCAGTGGTTGGATCAGCTGCCAGGTACCGAGAGTTTTTACTGAACTGGGAAAATCTGCTTTTAGCTACAGTGCACTGGCGAGCTGGAACTCACTACAGGAAACACTAAAACTCAGCTCACTGGTGTCACTCAATCATTTTAAACTTTTAATATCTAACCACCTTCAGACAGCCTGTACCTGTTTTACTCAATCTTAATTATTTATTTTACTTCACGTTTTAGTTCTCTTATTATTTTATTTTTTATATATATATTTATATTCCTTTTATTTATTTTATATAATTTACTTATTTATATATTTATTTATTTTTGTTTTTGTATTTACTTTCTTATAATTATTTTATTTTAATATTGAATTTTTTTAAATTATGTTTTATCAGTAATACTGTTATTATATATTTTTAATTTTTTAATTTTTTTTTATTTTATTCTTATTACTAAATAGTTTTATTTTTTAGTTTCAGTTTTATTCTTCTGTTTCATAAATATTAAATATTTGCTTTTAATTTTGCTTTTTCAATCACTATTGTATTTGCTCGGCTACATTGAAAATGAGGGTCACCCTCAATGTACTTCCGAGTTTAAAATAAAGGTTGATTGATTGATTAAACACAGACACAAAGCTAATAAGTAAGACATTAGCTACCAGACTGGAAACGGTTATCCCACCCCTCATACATCCTGATCAGACCGGCTTCATCAAAGGCAGACAATCAGTTACCAACATGTGCAGACTACTCAATCTGATACATCACACAACAGTCCATAAGTCAAAAACTGCAATAGTCACTTTAGATGCAGAGAAGGCTTTCGATAAGGTTAATTGGAAATTCCTTTTCACTACACTACATTAACTAGGTTTTGGAGAATCATTTATAGAATGGATTAAAACTCTCTACACTTCACCCAAAGCCACAGTCAATACTAACGGACTAATATCACAGAATTTCACACTGCACAGAGGAACTAGGCAAGGATGCCCACTCTCTCCTCATTTGCACCATTAGCTCATCTCCACCATTAGCAGCAGCTATACAACAATGCCCAAATATCAAAAGGTATCCATACCCACACTACCGAACAAAAAAAATCAGCCTTTATGCAGATGATATTCTACTATTTCTACAAAACCCACTCTCCTCAATTCCTCAGACTACACAAATAATTAAAACATTCTCTAAAATCTCAGATTATTCCATTAACTGGTCTAAATGCACCGTTCTACCATTTAACATGAACTTATCAGACACAGCAGTTCAGTCACTCCCTATCCCTATGTGCACTGAACACATCACATACCTGGGCATTAAAGTTTCCATCCAGCTGTCTGAGCTGCACACACTTAAAGGGATAGTTCGGTATTTTTGACATGAGTCTGTATGGCATCATCATAACCAGTGTCGTGCATCCACACTGACTTACCCCCCACAGCGTCCTGTGAGCCGAGTTCTTGTCCAGTTTAGGTCAAAGCGAAAGTAGTCCGGCATGTTTGCTGGGGTCAGGAAAATAACTCCTTTTTCTTCCCAAAGCAGTACGTGTTCAAAAGAGTGATTTATTTCCATCACAAAAAACTAACCCTGCAAAAGTCACGCCTCGTAAATCACTTGGGTCCTACTTTCTCTCGTTCCATATCAATGCGCGCAGCGCTGCAACCTGACAGCTAGCCTACGTGTTTGGGTCGCTTTGTTTACTTCTCGCCTCGAGAACATGTCTGACTACGAGAGTGACGAGGAAAACATTGATCACCGCTCAGAGCCACGGGGATATCTTTATGAACCCGAGTATACAGATGTTGAACTTTGCCAAATGGAATTAGATAAAAAGTCATCATCGCTGAAGTGCGCACTGCAAACACGAAGCTTTTTTATTTTTTCCACTTTTGTGTCCACATGGATGCCCAGCGCTAGTACCCAAAGTTTCCTCAGAGCAACATCAGTCACAGGAAAACGATGAAAACTCTGCGGAGAATCAGCCACATCTTTGTTGCTACAGCCTGGATAGTCACAAGTCCGCACCATTTTAACACACACACACCCACACACCTAGCTATATATATATATGTGTTTACAAAGCTTATAAAAGCCAATAGACTTCTCCCTAAAGTTAGCTCATTTGCGTTGCTAGTCTGAACACAGCTGCTAAGCACTGCCAAAACACAGAACAAGATGACGCGTGCGCAGCTCGCTGTCAGAATGACGCGCACTGATACGAAATGAGAGAAAGTACGAGGCGTGATTTTTGCAGGGTTAGTTTTTTGTGATGCAAATAAATCACTCTTTTGAACACGTACTGCTTTGGGAAGAAAAAGGAGTTATTTTCCTGACCCCAGCAAACATGCCGGACTACTTTCGCTTTGACCTAAACTGGACAAGAACTCGGCTCACAGGACACTGTGGGGGGTAAGTCAGTGTGGATGCACGACACTGGTTATGATGATGCCATACAGACTCATGTCAAAAATACCGAACTATCCCTTTAATTTTAGACCACTACTCACAACCATCAACAATTATATCCAACGCTGGATGAACCTACCACTATCCTACCAATATCCACAATCAAAATGACAATATTACCTAAATTAAAATACCTCTTCTCAAGTATTCCCATCCAACCTACACCTACGTGGTTTAAACCTTAGAAGCAATCATCTCTAAATTCTACTGGAAAAAATAAACCACCCAGAATTAAATTAACCACATTACAAAAACAAAGAACTCAGGGAGGCCTAGAAGCTCCAAATTTCCAACAATACCTCTCTGCAAACCAATTAAAGTACATTATTAAATGGATAAAACCAAATCAAACTGATGAAATATGGAGAGAAGTAGAACAAACATCAATTAATGAAATACAAATCTCAGACTTACCATTTATTAGCACAACAATCAATCGCCACTCTTGTTTCAAAAACCCAATTATATCTTCGACTCTGACAGCTTGGTGGAAAATTCATAAGAACACAAACACTAGGCTTGCACCCACTAATTGTTCACCCATATGGCACAACCCCGACTTCCCACTACCAAAAAAAAACCCAAAACTACAAAAACGGAAAGAAAAAGGTATCACACATTTACACCACGTTCTACACAACATAACTTGGCTACTTTCTCACATCTAACCTAGAAATATAGCTTTGAGAGGAACTAGTTTTTGGAATATCTCCAACTTAGATCTATGTTAAACTCAAAAATCAAAAATTACCCAATACTAGAACTTAGCCCACCAATTTCAGAATTCCTTAATATCTCTTTTTTCAGACAAAATTCTATCAAAAATATATAGACTTTTATTCAAATTAGACCAAACAGTCACTATCTCAATAAAAAATGGGAAGAAGATATCTTAATTACCCCCAATGCTGATTTCTAGAGAAACATTATAGAAAACACATTTACCATGACTAACAATACTAACCTCCACCTTATACAATATAAAGTAATTCACAGGGTACACTACACTAAGCTTCATAAAATGGGATTAGTAGATTCAGAAATCTGCATACACTGCTCACTAAACACTCCAGACAACTACATACATGCTCTATGGTACTGCCCACCAATCAAACACTTCTGGCAGCTTGTTATAACTCGGCTAACTCCACTATTTTAACAGCCAATCTCTCCATTCCCATCACTCTGCCTGCTTGGTGACACGTGAACCACAAACCTAAACCAGGAGGAAAGCAGAGCACTTTTGGTGGTGCTAATCATCGCCAAAAAAACTATTCTCACAAACTCAAGGAAATCAAGGAAAAAAATCACCATCAGTCAATGGGAAAACTTACTCACAGAACACATAGAAAATGTAAAAAAATATCTGCATCTCTCAAAAACAGAACTCATGAACACATAAAAACCTGGTCAGCATTAAACAACCTCCTACATCAGTGACTCCATCAGTCTTTAACAGATAACCTACACACATCCATTATATATCTATAAACACATCATCCATATATCACCGCTACATGAATGTTCCTACACACACACATGCACACAGTCACGTAACACATTTAACATATAAGACATTTAGCTATTTTTATTTACTTATTTATTTTTTTGTTATTCTGTGTGTTATTATGTTAGGGATGGATAAATGGAAACATATAGGAACCCATACTATAATATTTTTTTTTTCTTCTTTTTTTCTTTTTCTTTCAAGGGCACAACTTCTTCTTTTGTTTTTTTTTCTCTCTCTCTCTTCTCTTCCCCTATATATTGTTTTCTATTTTGGTTTATTTGTATATACACATCGTTATGTCCTCCCTCTGCACAGTGACCTCAGTTATCAGAAATTTGTATTAATACGAATAAAGTCTTAAAGGTTCTCCGAAGAGGGGGGGATGGTAACCAAGTATTTTAAATATACTTGGTTACTTTAGTATCCTTTGCAGTTATTTGAAAATTATTTCAGTTTGGATTTTGCCAGTCTTTGTTTTTATTTTTGTGAATTTTCTGTGGATTTTTTTTTATTTTTCTGATAAAGACTTTTGCTTCTGGAATCTCTCCTTTGCTTTTGCTTTAGTTTTTTGCTTCTGAGATTTGTCACACTTTTCACGGGTGGGCGGGGCTAAGAAGGCGGCCCCTTGAATCTCCATTGGTCAGCTGGTTCTGGACTGACGGGTTCCCTGAACCCTCGTCTGAGACTGACCGCGCCCACCCCGCCAGTTTCAAGCATCCTTCCAAAAACGGAGAGCGAACAGCTTCCAGTGCACAGCAGCAGCGGCATATTTTTACAATTAAATTTCATACAAACGTTCTGTTCAATGTTACAGTGCCCTCCATAATTATTGGCACCCCTGGTTAAGATGTGTTCTTTAGCTTCTCATAAATTGAGTTTTGTTCAAAATAATATAGGACCACGATGGGAAAAAAAAGTAAAGTCCAACCTTTAACTCAAGTAAATTTTAAGGGGGAAATAAAATCCCATGCAACAAATGGTAGCTTCTTGGGGTAACAAAGTCTCCAAAACAACCATCAGGCGCTATCTACATGCCAACAAGCTGTTTGGGAGGCATGCACGGAAGAAACCATTTCTCACTCACAATCATAAACGCAAACGTTTGGAGTTTGCTAAGCGGTACTGGGACTTCAACTGGGACCGTGTGCTTTGGTCAGATGAAACAAAGATAGAGCTTTTTGGCAACAAATGCTCTAAGTGGGTCTGGCGTAACACAAGAGCTGAGTATGCAGAAAAGCACCTCATGCCCACTGTGAAATACGGCGGGGGATCAGTGATGCTGTGGGCCTGTTTCTCTTCTAAAGGCCCTGGGAACCTTGTTAGGGTGCATGGCATCATGAATGCTCTAAAATACCAGGACATTTTAAAACAAAATCTGGTGGCTTCTGCCCGAAAGCTGAAGATGGGTCGTCACTGGGTCTTTCAGCAAGATAATGACCCTAAACATGTGGCCAAATCTACACAGAAATGGTTCACCGCACACAGAATCAAGCTCCTCCCATGGCCATCTCAGTCCCCAGACCTCAACCCCATTGAAAACCTGTGGGGTGAGCTGAAGAGGAGAGTGCAGAGGAGAGGACCCAGGTCGTTGGATGATTTAGAGAGAATGTGCAAAGAGGAATGGTCAAAGATCCCTCTTTCTGTATTCTCCCATCTTGTGAAACATTACAGGAGAAGATTAGGTGCTGTTTTGTTGGCAAAAGGGGGTTGTACAAAGTATTAACATCAGGGGTGCTAATAATTGTGGCACACATGATTTGATGTTAAATAATTATTTCTTAATGTGGGATTTTTTTCCTACTGAATAAATTCACTTGAGTTAAAGGTTGTATTTTACTCTTTTTTCCATCGTGGTCCTATATTATTTTGAACAAAACTCAATTTATGAGAAGCTAAAGAACACATCTTAACCAGGGGTGCCAATAATTATGGAGGGCACTGTATATTATGTTATATTATTCTCTGTTTCACTCCATTAAAAAGCTCACATTAGTGAGATGTGCTAAATATTCATGCCCAAAGTATGATAGTTACCTAGCCAGTGAGTTAGTGAGTTAGATAGTTACCCACTCAGTGAGCTAATGAGTTAGCTAATTACCTAATTAGCTAACTAGTGAGTTACCTACTCAGTGAGCTAGTGAGTTACCTAGTCACTGAGCTAGTGAGTTAGCTAGTTACCTACTTTGTGCATGAAAATTTAGCACGCTAATGTGAGCTTTTTAATGGAGTGAAACAGAGAATAATATAACATTATATAACATTAAACAGAACGTTTGTATGAAATGTAACTGTAAACACAATCCGCTGCTGCTGCTATGCAGTGGAAGCTTTTCCCTCTCTGTTTTTGGAAGGATGCTTGAAATTGGAGGGGTGGGCGTGGTCAGTCCAGAACCAGCTGGCCAATGGAGATTCAAGGCCTTCTTCTAAGCCCCGCCCACCTGTGAAAAGAACTCAGAAGAAAAAACTAAAGCAGAAGCAAGGGAGAGATTCCAGAAGCAAAAGTCTTTAACAGCAAAATCCAAAAAACTCCACAAAAAAATTCACAAAAACACAAAAATGAAAGCAAAGACTGGCCAAATCCAAACTGAAATAAAGTAACCAAGTATATTTAAATATATATATTTGCTATATATTTTTTCTCTTTTGAATTTGCAACATACAATTTTTGCTTTTGATTCTTAACATTTTGATTGTGGATTTTATTTTTTGTGTAAAACTTTTTGCAAAAACGGAGAGAGAGAGAGAGAGAGAGAGAGAGAAACAAATGGAGAGAGACAAACACAAACAGAGAAATGGAGAGAGAGCAACAAAGCTCTCTATCCAGGTCTGAGCTGGAAGTCTGAACCGGATTGTTACAGCTGGACACCGCATTAAAGCGCTTCAGTCGTTAAACCAGAAAAGAAATCTGCATGTTGGGTGGAGGCGGGGCAGATTACGGCAGAAGTTGGGGTCAAACTTGGTGCCGAAATAAAACTTGGGTTAAAAAAATAGTAACGCGTTACTGATTCCAACTTAACAGCGTATGTTAATGATTTAACGCCGACATCCCTAACAATTACAAATGAAAAATCACAGAAACACTGACCTGAGAATCTGCAGTTTACATTGTGAACTCTTCAGTCCAGCAGAGAGCAGCTCCACTCCTGAATCCTGCAGGTCGTTGTTACTGAGGTCCAGCTCTTTCAGGGAGGAGTTTTCCAGGTATAAAACTGATTCCAGATTTTCACACGTCTTTACTCCAAGATTACATGAAGCTAGTCTAAAAATCAAGAATAAACAAATGATTTCACAATAAACCCAAAGAAGAATATTTGAATGGATTGACAAAGAATAGCTGGTGTTTCTTTATACTGAAACAGTTAACATGCAGAAATCTCCACTTTATTTGTGATCAGCATGGGCATACAGTTCACCAAAAGCTCTGGGACAGATTATAATGAGTTAAAATAGAAAAGAAAATGTTTAACAAAACATAGAATGAGCAAGGCTTTTTGGAGTATGTGAATTTATTCTATTTTCCCAGTTAAACTCTGGAAAAACATTACACCTTCTCCCACATATATATAGGTTAGAAATAAATACAGACACTTAAAATGTATGTTCTATATGAAATTGTTATGTTGTATTGTTAATCATCATTTCTCCAAAGCATATTGAGATGCAAGATGCAAGAGATGTGCATTTATTTTAACAAAAACATATAACTTTTTTAAGATTGTATTTAATCAGTCTAAGACAGAAACTTCATGTACTGTTTACATTAAAATGATGGTTTGATTATTATTACACACAAAGGATAATGCATGCTTATATGTAACAATGTGAATAATGTAGATCCATCAGTGATTGAATGGAAACTGATTCTACACATCAGCAGTTTATTAAAAACTGTGTGAAGGCCTGAATAAAAATACTCACACAGCTCTTCTGGATATTTTAACTACTGGCAGCAGTCTCAGAAGACACTCCTCTGATGGATGATATTTACTGAGGTTAAACTCCTCCAGCTCTTCTTCTGAGTTCACCAACACAAACGCCAGAGCTGACCACTGAGCAGGAGAGAGCCTGGCCTGTTGAAGACGACGCTCACCACCTCCACTCAGGTATTTCTGCACTTCCTGCACTAGAGAATGATCATTCAGTTCATTCAGACAGTGGAACAGATTGATGGATTTCTCTGGAGATGAGTTCTCCTCAATCTTCTTCTTGATGTATTTGATGGTTTCCTCATTGCTGTGAGAGATCCTCTCTGTCTGTGTCAGTACGACTCGTAATAGAGTCTGATTAGACTTCAGTGAGAGACCCAGGAGGAAACGAAGAAACAAGTCCAGGTGTCCACTCTCACTCTGTAAGGCACTGTCTATGGCACTGCTGAGGAATTTAGTAATCGTTGACTTGCTGAAGATTGCAGATAGTTCAGTGCTTTGGTTTTCAGGGATTTGCTGATTCAAAAAGCTTCTGTCAATGAAGCAGAGAAATGCATATAAAGCAGCAAGAAACTCCTGAACGCTCAGATGTACAAAGCTGAAGACCTTCCCCAGGTGCAGCTCATGTTCCTCCCTGAAGATCTGGGTACACACTCCTGAGTACACCGACACTTCTTTAATGTCGATGCCACTCTCTCTTAGATCTTCCTCATAGAAGATCAGGTTTCCTTTCTCCAGCTGCTGGAATGCCAGTTTCCCCAGAGCCAGGATACTTGTTCTAATTTGCTGAGGATCAATGTCACTTTTCCCACTGTACTTCTGGCTCTTGTGTTTGATCTGAAAGATCAGGAAGTGTGTGAACATCTGCGTCAGGGTTTTGGGAATTTCTGCACTCTCAGCTTCACTCAGCATTCTCTCTAGAACAGTGGCTGTAATCCAGCAGAAGACCGGTATGTGGCACATGATGTAGAGGCTTCTTGAAGATCTGATGTGTGTGAAGACTTTATTGGCCAGGTCCTTATCTCTGATCCTCTTACTGAAGTACTCCTGTTTCTGAGGGTCACTGAAACCCCGCACTTCTGTTACCTGGTCAAAACACTCAGGAGGGATCTGATTGGCCGCTGCTGGTCGAGAGGTGATCCAGAGGAGAGCAGAGGGAAGCAGATTCCCCTTGATGAGGTTCGTCAGCAGAACATCCACTGAGGTTTGCTCTTCTATATTCACCAAGTTCTCATTGTTCTGGAAATCTAGAGGCAGTCGACACTCATCCAGTCCATCAAAAATGAACATGACCTTGTAGCCCTTATAATGTCTTGGTTTTAAATCTTGTGTTTCTGGGAAAAAGCTCTGAAGAAGATTCACAAGACTGAGCTTCTTCTCCTTCATCAGATTCAGCTCTCTAAAAGGAAGTGGAAATATGAAGAGAATGTCCTGATTTACTTCTCCTTCAGACCAGTCCAGAATGAACTTCTGCACAGAGACTGTTTTTCCTATTCCAGCCACTCCTTTAGTCAGTACAGTTCTGATGGGTCGTTTCTGTTCTGGTAATGGTTTAAAGATGTCGTTGCATTTGATAGGTTTTTCCTGTGTTGTTTTTTTCCTGGATGAAGCTTCAATCTGTTTCACCTCATGTTCCTGATTGACATCTCCTCCATCTCCCTCTGTGATGTAGAGCTCTGTGTAGATCTCATTCAGAAGTGCTGACTTTACATGGCCTGAGATTCCTTCATTAAGTATCTGATATTTATCTCTCAGCTTGGATTTGAGCTTTCGTTGGCATGCTGGGGTCAATTCTGATTGCAGAGGAAGAGAATAAGGAAAATGTAATTAGCTGTGATCTTCATGAAAGACCCCTGTGTAGAACAACTTTGATACAGTAGATAATTTTAAGGTTTAAGGAAACATTTGATGCTGTGACACAATATATTGTAATTACAAAATCCAGTTAACTATTGCCTATTATTCTAATTTGAAAAGCAGAACTCCTCTGAGGAAATAAATTAGCACTAGTTGTTCCCCATTCTCATGACCCAGAACTCTTACTGATCTCTAGTGTGTTGGCGAGGTCTGTCTGATTCATGTTCCTCAGGATGTGCAGTGTGACCTTCAGCACCCCCTCCTTCTGATCATCCTCCACCTCTCCCTCAGAGCATGCTGGGTAATCTGGATTTAGGAGATTCTTGAATGTGTTCAGCTCGTTCTTTACTAGAGAGAAAAACATCTCCTGCAGCTTCTGATTAAGAACAAACATCAGAGAATCACTAAAGCTGATACAGTACAGAGAGAGATGATGACACTGATCTGAGGAGAAAATGAGTTATAGATGCTCTGGTCTGTAAAATGATTTAAACATCATGTTGCTGAGCAGCATCTTATTGCATTAATATCAACATTATTTAATATATAATACAGTTATAATACTCTATTAAACTGAAGGTGAATAAATTATGATTAGTATCAAAACTTTAAAGTAAAGTTACATTTATATGTAAAATAAATCAGGGAGATTCACATCATATATTTGGTTCAGTACTAACCTTGAATATGTGGTCCAGTTCTTTTCTGGAAAAGTTTTTTTTCTTCTCACTGTGGATGAACAGAAAAGCCACACTGTAATCCACATTATTAAATCAGCTGATCTAAAAAAAACGTGTTTCAATAAAATATGGTGAGATTATTAATAAAATAAAGAATAGCAGCAAATAACAGATACAAAGAAAAGATTAATCTGTAATTAAAATAAAATGTAAATAAATGTATCAGGAATACCAGAACCAGGAGAGACACACGCTGATATGAGTCAAACAGTTTAAACAGTTTATTAACAAAAGGGACAAGCAGATAAGGATAGTCTAAAGCAGGCAGGGTCAGTAACATAAAGCCAGCATAAACAAACAACATACCAGTAGAGAGGAGAAAGCAGGGTCGGTACACAGAGAAATAGACAGAAGTGGAATAAGCAGAAGGGTGGTCTAATAACAAGCAACAGAAAGCAACAAACAATAATCTGAGCAAGGCAAAAAGGGTAAACAGTAAAAGAGAAAGGGGTCAATAAACGATAAGGCAGAATAATAAAGAGATACGTGTCCTAGAAGAGCTAGGGAACCAAGATTCAATACTCAGCAACTAATAGCTGAAACTAAGGGGTATTTATACTCAAACATTCAGGTGAGCAATCAGTAGCTGTAGCTCAGCAGCTCAGCAGCAATGTGAAAGTAATTAGAAAGAAAACAGCTAAAAGGTTTTCCAGAATTTCAATTAACATAATATGTTTTAAAGTGTATTATAATTAATTCTGAATACATTACTGGTCTATGTATTGTACTAAAACACATTCTCCCATTGCTGGATGTATGTACTCACCCCAGCAACTGAGATGATAAATATATGCACGACAGATGATGACGTTTTATTCAATGCTATTAAAGAAACAATAAATGTCCTGTTTTCAATACACTGGAACATAGTTTTAGAAGCAATAATCCTAGCAAAAAAAAAATTTCCACCAGACACATAAAGCACTTTGTGGTTTGGCCACCAGATGGCGCTAATGTGCTCTGTGTCATAAAGCTTTGAGTAGAGAATATTTTTCGTACAGTTAGGAGAAACGATTCAGCGCTTATATAAGCTTTAGTTTACCATCAATAATATTTTAGATACGTTAGCAGAGCAGTTTCAGCAGAAGTAGCATTAATTGTGTTTAATTTAGTATAAAAGAGGACAGAACAGAGCACACGTACACATGGACAAAATTGTTGGTACCCCGCGGTTAATGAAAGAAAAACCCACAATGGTCACAGAAATAATTAGAATCTGACAAAAGTAATAATAAATAAAAATGCTATGAAAATGAACATATGAAAGTCAGATATTGCTTTTCAGCCATGCTTCAACAGAAGTATATAAAATATATATAAAAATCTCATGAAACCTGGGCCTGAGCAGACATGATGGTACCCTTAACTTAATATTTAGTTGCACAACCTTTTAAGGTAATCACTGCAATTAAACGATTCCTGCAGCTCTCAGCAGGTATTTTGGTCCACTCCTCATGAGTTAACTGCTCCTGCTGTCTCAGTGGTGAAAGAGCTTTTTCCAGACGGCTCCATGTTTCAGCTCCTTCCAAAGATGCTCAATAGGATTTAGGTCAGGACTCATAGAAGCACTTCAGAATAGTCTAATGTTTCCTCTTAGCCATTCTTGGGTGTTTTTAGCTGTGTTTTGGGTCATTATCCTGTTGCAAGACCCATGACCTGCGACTGAGACCAAGCTTTCTGACACTGAGCAGCACATTTCTCTCTAGAATCTCTTGATAGTCTTGAGATTTCATTGTACCCTGAACAGATTCAAGACCCCCTGTACCAGGTGCAGCAAAGCACCATGTTTCCACCATGTTTCACAGTAGGGACAGTGTTCTTTTCCTCATATGCTTCATTTTTCTGTCTGTAAACATAGAGCTGATGTGCCTTGACAAAAAGTTCCAGAAGCTTTGTGGCTTCTCAACATGTAGTTTAGCAATTTCCAGTCTGGCTTTTTAATGTTCAACAATGGTCTCCTCCTTGGTCGTCTCCCATTAAGTTCACTTTGGCCCAAACAGTGATGGTGTGATCTGATACTGATGCTCCTCGAGCTTAAAGTTCACCTGTAATCTCTTTAGAAGTTTTTCTGGACTCTTTTGTTACCTTTCGTATTATCCGTCTCTTTGATTTGTCATCAATTTTCCTCCTGCGGCCACGTCCAGGGAGGTTAGCTACAGTCCTGTGGATGTTACATTTCTGAATAATATGTGAACTGTAATCACAGGAATTCAAGCTGCTTAAAAATGCTTAAAAAATAACCTTTAACTTTAACGTGCTTTTAATTTAATTAAATTTTCTCCTGAAACAACTCTTTCCTTCACTTCCTCTGGTCCATGTTGAGTGTGGTACACACCACTTCACCAAACAGCACAGTGACTACCTGTAGCCCTATATATATAGACCCACTGATTGATTACAAGATTTAGACACCTGTGATGCTAATTAGTGGACACACCTTGATTTAACATGTGCCTTTAGTCACATTATTTTCAAAAGGTACCATCATTTTTTCCAGGCCTGTTTAATGAGTTTACTTTTTAAAACAATTATGTTGACGCACAGTTGAAAATCAATGTCAGATTTTCATTTATTTATTTTCATAGAATTTTTATTTAGTATTACTTTTGTCAAATTCAAGTTATTTCTGTGACCAATTTGGGTTTTTCATTCACGCTTCATTTTCCTCCAAATCTCTCTCTCTCTTCCCCATGCTTTCTCACACACACACACACACACACACACACACAGACACACACACACACACACACACACAGCTGAAGGCATGTTTTCTCTTTCCATTCTGTTAAAGGTGGAATATGGAGCTACTCTAGAGTTCATTTCCTCCATTAAAGCTCTCAGTTAATATCAGTTACTCAGCACATTAAAATATTCTCATTTATACTGACATTAGCAATAAAACAAAAAATAATCTAGTCTGCCAGACACAACACACTGCACAATGATTGTTGTCCCTTCACAGAATATTGTTGTGATTAATACAATTAATGTTTTAATTTGATTGATATAACTTATATAAATATAATTTAGTTTTGCTTTTCTAACACTGATGCTTTTATTCAAGAATATCTGGTAGGTCACATGGTGCACTGTTCAATATTTGGAGGTGTGAGTTTAATGTTTAAATATTGAATATATTGTTTTGATTAATACATTTAATAAGCAAATCTTACGATCATTTAAGAAGTGCAGTTTATTACAATATAATACTTTTCTAAACATTTTTTTGAATAATGCAAAATAAATTTTTTTTATCTGACAAAATTACAAAAATGATTTAGATATTGTTTTTATCAGAATTACACACCCCTAATATAGATATATAATGATACTGTAATTTACTCTCATTGTTCAGGTCAGTCAGTCTAATCTAAACCCCGCCTCCCCATCACACCACAGCTGTGTACAATGATCATTACATACAGTGAATCTCACACTGACCTCCTGTGTATGTGTGTGTGAGGGTGTGTGTGAGGGTGTGTGAGGGTGAGTGTGTGTGAGTGTGTGTGTGTGTGAGGGTGTGTGAGGGTGTGTGTGAGGGTGAGTGTGTGTGAGGGTGTGTGTGAGGGTGTGTGTGAGGGTGTGTGTGAGGGTGAGTGTGTGTGAGGGTGTGTGCTATATGCTTTAAAAAGGTAAATTATAGAAAAAGTAAATGATGTAAGTGATGTTTCACTCACTGTGGGTCAGAGGTCATATCTTCACTGCTGAAATAAGGAGGAATAATGATGGACACGTCACTCTTCATAGAAACACAGCTGGGTTCTGGAGAAGCTCCTCTCTGGGTTTCAGTTCTGTTAACATTAAACACAGTGAAACTCCAGCATTTACACAGTGAAACTCCAACACACAGCACATCTTTAATAAAGATCAGGAACTGAAGAGCTTCACTCTCAGAACAGAACAGTAGTTTAGTGCAGTGATGTACCGAGACCCAGAGCTTCCTCCTCCACTGCTGAAGTTTGGAGGATGAATCATGGACCCGTCACTCTTCATAGACACTCCACTGGGGGCTGGAGATGCTGCTCTCTTTTCCCTGTAAACAGATCTTCATGATGATCCATGATGAGAGTAAAGTGTGGAGTAATGTGTTCCTTTACTAAAACTTATTCACAGGTTCCAGACTAACTTCTTCATAACCGTCCCAGAAGCGTCCCGAAGCTTTCTGTCAGCTGCCCCAAACTGAAAAACGCTCGTCTAATAAATATACATATTTTAATTTCTTTAACAATACTGTTGAATATATTTGTGTGTTTGTTATGATGTCACAATGTCATCACCTGATTAGATCATATTTACTATATGTATTTTATAGATCTGTGACTAGTTAATAACATGTATTGGTAAGAGTTACACAATTACACAATTATACTGTATTATAAACTAAAAGGTATATTTTTATACTGAACTCTAACAGAGATACAGATCAGAACAGAATAGAACAAGTCTTTCTGTGTGAAGCTTCATTCCACAGCTTTAATATCAAACCCAATCACTTCCATCTGATCTATATAAATGCAGCACATCAGGATTTCCTCATTTCTAATGCTAATTAAACCCAGACAGTGTGTGGTAAAATCCGAGACGGATCCTCAGAATGGATCTGGTTCAGAGTTCACTTTCACTACAGACAAATCCGATCCAGATTTTGATCAAATCGTCACATTTCTGTTCAAAAATCTGGACCAGATCCTCTTACCACCATCCTGAACCAGAGCAGCTCTGTTCTGGTTATTGAACCTCGCCAGCTGCAAACAGCTCAGCAACCACCCCTATACCATAGCAACCACCATAGCAACAACATAAGATCACTACAGAAACCACCTTATACTGTTACTGTGCCAGAATTAAACATATTTACACTCTAAACTACAATATGGAATAATAAGTATTAATATTAACTATTAGATATTAAAGGCAGATCTTTACTTTAAATACAGATTAGAAACACATTCTACTATAAGAATAACAGGCTGGTTTGTTAAGCGTTTCTCTGTGTTTAAGAGAACTCTGTTCGTAGTAGTTTAAAACTGTAAAACATGCAGATCACAGCTCCTGGATTAGAGCTGAAATCATTAAAATATCAAACTACTTTACATTAGGGCTGGGCGATATGGAAAAAAGTCTTATCACGATATAGTTTTCCATATCAGCCGATATCGATATGTATCACAATATAAATCAAATAACGTTCTGTTACACTTAAAGGTTTCTTTTTACTCATAAGTGAGAGAATATGGGAGTTATGACCAAAATCATTAGCAGACTCAGAGCCTTGTGGACAGACACTAGGATATCCACATCTTGCCAGGTGGGTACAAGGAGCTCAGACAGCTTTTAAATTAATTTAAAAAAGTCATTATACATCCACACAGGTCCGGAACCCAACACCCCCCCCAACATGTTTGGCCCTTAAGACAAGTACAAGGGGACAAATATATAAACTATATCAGACCCTTTACATTATTTGTCTCTTTAATTTAAATTCCCATAGCACTTCTAAAATTATATTTAATCAAGGGATTATTCCCCTCCCTGAATGCAGGCAGCTACATAAAGCAAAATACAAGAGTAATATCAGTGTTCATTTTGACAGGTGGTTTTGATGTAGTTAAAGTCTTAATCTTTTGACTAAAATGTATAATAGTTTTAATTACATTCTAGTCTATCGGATATTATTAATTTTAGTCAAGTTTTAGTCGATGAAAACAAACATTTTAGTCTAGTTTTAGTCATATAAAAAGTATGTATTACATATGTTTTACTGTTTTTCGATTTTATATTTGTTGTTATTTTGAGATTATGTACTGCTAATGTTTATTAAAATAATAGCTTGACTAGCCTGAATAAAAACTTGACTTTATTCCTTCCACCTCCATTACAGGTCACTTGCTTTAAAATATTTAAATAATGCTAACTTTAAATATTTTAAAGCAAGTGACCTGTAATGGAGGTGGAAGGAATAAAGTCAAGTTTCTGAAATGATCCACTTCTCCTGCAGTACAGATTTATACTAACATTACTGGCTTTCAGTAGACTAGACTTACATTACTTAACAAGTGTATTTAAAACTCATCCAGTTCAGTAACAGCAATGTTTAGTTCCGTTCAAATACAGCTACACAGATTATATAATCTTCTGTATTTAGTAAAATATCCAGCACAACAGACTCTCTACCTGTTAAAAACTAAAAACACAAAGTAATCAGAGACAGAGGAGAAACAGAAACAGGAGAATTCTGCCCTCAGGGTTTTCTAACAGAAACAGTGAGGGTTAGGAAAAAAGATGGAAAGTGCTGCTTTTCTGTGTGTTTATATACTAACCCATCACTCGTGCTGAAGTTAACGTTAACTTACACGGAAAGTGGTAAAGCGTGCTGCCTGATCGCGTGCTACACCTGTTCGCAGGGCAGCTTAAACGGGAAATAGAAAATAAAGTTTATCGAATCCTATCACCCAGCTTATCAGTGTAATCGAGGAAAATATATATCGCGATACATATCGATAACGTTTTAACGCCCAGCACTACTTTACATATTCACCCATCACTTAATTTACTCACTTTAGGACAGGAGGTCCTCCTCCACTGCTGAACATTGGAGGATGATGCATGGACCAATCACTCTTCATAGACACTCCACTGGGGGCTGGAGATGCTGCTCTCTTCCTCCTGTAAACAGATCTTAATGATGATCCATGACGAGAGTAAAGTGTGGAGTAATGTGACGTAACAATGTCATCACCTGATTAGATCATATTTACTATATGTATTTTATAGATCTGTGTCTAGTTAATAACATGTATTGGTAAGAGTTACACAATTACACAATTATACTGTATTATAAACTAAAAGGTATATTTTTATACTGAACTCTAACAGAGATACAGATCAGAACAGAATAGAACAAGTCTTTCTGTGAGAAGCTTCAATCCACAGCTTTAATAACAAACCCAATCACTTCCATCTGATCTATATAAATGCAGCACATCAGGATTTCCTCATTTCTAATGCTAATGTAAACCCAGACAGCGTGTGGTAAAATCCGAGACGGATCCTCACAATGGATCTGGTCCAGAGTTCACTTTCACTACAGACAAATCCGATATGGACCATATTTTTGAACATAAATATGCAACCACCCCATACCATAGCAACCACCTAGCAACAGCATAAAATAACTACAGCAATACTGTTACTGTGCCAGAAGGAAACATATATTAATATTAACAATTAGATATTAAAGGCAGATATGTACTTTAAATACAGATTAGAAACACATTCTACTATAAGAATAACTGGCTGGTTTGTTAAGTGTTTCTCTGTGTTTAAATGCAGCACAGGGTTCTGACTCTGGTCTAGGAGAAACTCTGTTCTCAATATTTTAAAACTGTAAAATATGCAGATCACAGCTCCAGGATTAGAGCTGAAACCATTACAATACAAAACTACTTTACATATTAAACCCATCACTTAATTTACTCACTTTAGGACAGGAGGTCCTCCTCCACTGCTGGAGTTCTGAAGATCCATCATTTACTCTTCTTCATTTACACACAGCTGAACACTGCCGACACCGACCCCTGAGAACAGATCAGCCGTTACAATAAAACCTTTATTCTTACAATAATGACATTATCATCAGAACTGCATTAAACAATACCTGATAAACTAACAAAACAAAACAAACAGAGAACGATACATAACAGTGTGATTTACCCTCATTACACATTATTCTACTGATTACAGAAACATTTACTGTTATTATAATTATTATAATTTAATTATTATTAGTAATATTACTGCATTACACAACATTATAAATATACACACTGTTCTATTATTATTATTAATGATATTATTATTATGTTACTGAATCAGAATAGAGAGATTATTTAAGTATAATATAAAACAGCAGGATTAAAAACACTAACACACCACGTGATCTTGAGCTCCGTTGCTCCCCCTGCTGGTTGAACAGCGCTACTGCATGTAAACACGCCTTTATAGCAGCTCCGTGTTTTTATCTCCCCAACAGATCAAAGTCCACATTAAGCAGTAATGCGCTTTAAACAGCATAATCTACACTGTGATCAATAAATATCAATCTATATCTGCGCATTTCTCTTCAGTTTATAGCATTATTGATCTGTTACAGCTGATTGTTCTCCAGCCGGTCTGATCTAGACCAGGTCCAGGTCTGATCCAGGCCCGATTCAGATCTCCATGCTGATCCTGGTTCTTCCAGTGGAATCGGACACTGAGCTGATCTTAAAGAACCGGTTCTGGATCTGAGGAACCTTTAGAACCGGTTCTGACTTTAAGCTACACGGTTCTGTTCTACATTCTCTTCAGTTCTGAACTTACCGAGTGAATCCGGACTTCTGTCCTCTTGTCCTCCTTTACCTTAGTCTCACCTGTCTCCCTCTAAGCCCCGCCCCCTAACTCTCACAGCAAATAGACGCTGGGTGGGCGGAGCTATCGGTAGTTTTTGGCTATTGTCAGCCAATCACATTACACGGCTGAATGGAAAGTTTGAATATTCATGAGTCTGAAGTTTTTCCCACACAGCTGTAGAGCATGCGCAGTGCGGGGAGGAGCACTTTTGGACGGGTAGCAGAACTCGGCAGAACACCGGTCTGAAAACTGGGGTTTTCAGACCGGTGTTCTGCCGAGTTCTGCTCCTCCCCGCACTGCGCATGCTCTGACCCACATTTTATAATGTTTTCATGTGTTTTACATGATGATTCTGTTTTCCATGACTGCATTAAACAGCCTGAGCTCACTGTCCTTATTTATTTAAAGGTAACATAAAGGTAAATGACAATTAAACAAATAATAAATAATAATAAAAATAACAAATAATAAATAATCATAAAAATAAATCACTAAATAATTTCATTTACCTCTTAAATACAATTTTTTTAAAAAATTAAAAAAACAGTTGGTATTTTATGTTCTCTGATGTGACTATACTGCACATGTGTGCACTGTGATAATAATGCTGGGAGAAAGGAGCACTGCCTCCATCTAGTGTCTTTGAGATGTTCTGCATTTTATATAAGGGTGGTTGACAAGAAATTGAGATTTATATGAATTTACAGAGCATTATAGGATTCATATTTTTTTTCACAATTTTCAGTGAAACGAAAAAAATGCTCACATGGTGTGACTGTTCCAATCACATTTCATAAAGTTATATTTTTAATAAAAACAAGTAAATGAGGACTTCCAGTTGGACATGATAGGAGTAGCAGGGTGAGTGGTGAGCTCCTGGTCTAACTGGAGGATAAAACCCTCACTATCCAGCTGATCACCAACGTCAATAGAAATTCATTTCAGGTTGAATGTTGGTCATGAAGTCAGATTAAAAAAATTACGTCAGGATAAAATATAAAACTGTTACGTACCTGCACTCTTAAAAATTCAACAAACTTTAACTCAGAAAAACTTGATGGATGAGTGGAGCAAAAACCGAGGCCGATAGGAGGAATAAAACAAGATTATCCTCTGAGTTCTGCCCTTTACGTTCTAGCCATAATGATGAAAGTATACAAGGTATTAAAAGAGGAGATTATTTAGTTAAAACCACAGCTTATACAGATGATATTACAGTTTTTATTAAAACAAAAAAAAGACTTAGACAATATAATGGAATATTATACATTTAATATAAAACTTTCTGGTGCAAAGCTTAATATGGCTAAATCTGAATGTGTGTGGATTGGGGATCAAAGAAAGAAGTTCAGAGTCGATGTTCCAGATAAAGAGCAAATACTATTTTTGGTGTGTATTTTAATAATGGTGACTGTGTGGACAGTAAGTGGAAATAAAAAAGAGGAAGTAGTTTCTGAAGAAATTAAATCCCTCTAACAACACTTCCAACGATCAGTCACCCAAACCGAGTTGAACCAGACGCAGTGGAGGAACCAGGTCCAAGTGAAGCTCTCTACAATGGAAGTGAAAGAGTAGAGGATGGAAATGAGTCATCATGAAGATTTAAGTAGCAGCGGAAGCAGCTGCAGCAGCGGAGAGACAGACGGAGGAAATCCGAACACCAGCACCTCGTCTGAAGGAGACAGCAGCGAGGAGTACGAGTCTGCAGCAGCCGAAACACAAGCAAACCAAGTTCCTCCTCCTTCTTCATCACCTCTCCTTCCATCTATGACCAGATCTACCACCATACATACACTGTAAACCCGAACAGTACAAGTTTGATAAATTAAATAGGTTGTAATAACTCAAAAACAAGTAAGAAGTTAATTTGACTCAAATTTTCAACATAATCTGTACTATTTTAACATTTTAAGGTTTTTGTGCTCAATCATTTTAATTTGTCTGTGTCACTGAACTCAAATAATTTTACAGCAATGCCACCTGACCTGACGAAGCTCCTCCTACACATTCTCCTGGGCAAGTGCGCCATACTTGCTCTGCTCACTTCAGGCGGGCATTTTGTTTTTTGGGCTCCTGAATGAGGTGAGTTATCTGGTGATTTTGCCCCATATTCATATTTTACTGGTGTTTTAGCTACCTCGTGTACTACATTGAATATTTAATACATTATTTGCTAATATTTATGTATGTATAAACCATCTCCACCATCTCAATGGTGGAAACTGATAGCTAGCTAGCTAAAGTAGCTAACGCTAACTAGCTAGCTAAACTAGCTAGATAAACTAGCTAACGCTAACTAGCTAGCTAAACTAGTAGAAGCCAGCATATTAATATTTAATTCATTATTTTTCATTGTCTCAGAGTTTACATTGCTGAATCAGCTGTGCATATATTTTAAATGTCGTGGGGTAACATTAGCTAAAATTGTTAGCTAGCTAGCTAGCGCTAACGTTAGCTTACTAGCTAGCAGGCCCCTATTACGGCCACCCCTTATTTTCAGCTAGCTAAGCCTTCTTGTCAGGCCACCTCCCGCCTTAAGATGAGACAAAACGTTCATACATTTAAATGTTGGGGGGTAACATTGGTTAAAATCGTTATATAAAAATAGAAAAGTTTATTAAAATGTATTATTAATTTTAAAAAGCTATCGCTAATAGGGCTTCTGGCGCTAGCTTAGCTTAGCTAGCTAGCCCCAGATGCTTTATAGCTGAGCCAGCTCCCGCCTTTAACCCCTTTCTTTTATTTTTTTTTTAACCTCTTAACACGCCCTGGCCCGCCGGAGGGCCAGAAATTTATAATATTTCATATGTAGTTTTGTTTCTGAATAGTTATGAACAGTTATAGGCTCATATAGATATACAATATACCATTTAAAGCTTAAAATCTCTGCTTTTCACTTATTTAGCATATTTAGCAGTATATCCTTTAAGAAAATAAACATTTAGGGCGAAAAATGCCTTGGTTGGGATTTTAATAATTATTATTAATCATATTTGCGTTTATCGTTCATCCATTACAAATTTAATCAAAAACAAACAAAAATATTACAAACTCGTGTGGGTGATGTTCTGGAACGCTGGCCTGCCTTAAAAGTAGATTCACAGGTAAAAATATTTTCCTTACTACACTAATTCAATATCTTGTATCAGATTTATAGCAGATACTGTCCTTTCTTTCATGGCCACTGTGTGTACCAAAATTTGTGCGTAGTGATCGTATCTTTTTACCCATATTTACAGTATGGTAGAGAAATTTGCATATTTTCCAATAAATGTGATATGAACGTGTTTGCCAGTATTTTTTTTCTCTACCAGACAACATGCACTACGCACATATATTCTGACCTGAACTTTTTTTTTTTTGCAGATCTGTGCAGAATTTCATAGAATTACAAACGTCAACCTAAAAAACCACTTCTATGCTGAGTTGGACAGACATGCCCCTCATCTTCTGAGCTTGTTCAGGATTAAAGCAGGACGTGCTGGAAAAGTGTCTGAAGTTTGGTGTCAGCTCTTCAGAATATATGACCTCCAGGTCAGTTGGTTGCACTTTGTGATACCTGAATAATATGCTATGGTGTATTATAGCATTTGTTTGATTACATTTCATTTATAAATACATGGTTATAGTATAACGTAATCATAGTGGAGTGTGGCTGTAATGACAAGCATGACCAAAAGTTAAAAAATGTTTTCATGCTTAAGGAGCAAGTTGATGTGCATGTCAGACGTGCTGCTGTCCTCCGCGCTCTTCCTGCCTATCTTCATGAGGACGACTCCAGTTTTCTGAAGACGTGGAATGTAAGTAAGCATGCTGTTTTGTTAATCATAAAATCAATTGTAATAATGGTTATTAGTATCCAACCTAATCTGCATGATGACAAGGACATTTTTGTTTTTGTGTAGAACTTTGAGCAGCGAACCAATGATATAGATTACATCCACACAGATAATAAACACAGAGAATAAGTAATATAATGTACTCAGTTACAAGGAGTCACACTAAATAAAAAGAAATGGACAGTCCTGCTTGAGCAGTTTTTTATTTATTTTTATTTTTTTAACAAAATGGGGAAGACAAAATTGTCAGGGTCTTGATCTTTAACCCATATCCACCACCTAGACACAGCTCCACTGTGCAAAAGAGGTATAATTGACAAGGCTAAATGCAAGACATCCATCCAAACACCCATAATAGAGATGAACCGATGTGGGAATTTTGAGCCGATATCCAATATTACACATGTGCTTAAGTTAATACATTTTAAAGTAGCACTGCCAGTGTTGGCCAATTGTAGCAGCACATCCAGCATCACTTGGTACTTTTCCAGCCTACAATAAATATCCGTTTGAAATATTGGCAAGTATCAGCCATCATGGCTTCATGTTTTTTAAAAAGGCAGTTATCTGTCTAACGATATATCTACGAATTTCTACTAACAAAACTTGTGATGTTATCACTACCATAGGGGCAACAGCAATCTAAAGCTAACTTATTCAATAATAGCAAATAAAATATTGTAATTTACCATGTAAATATTTTTTATCTAAAATTTCCCCAAAGTGAATTCCAGCATGTTTAATTCTGTAGAAAACCTGTAAAAAATCCATGGTGTTTCTTGTCCACTTTAACCTCAATTTCTCTTCTCTGGAAGGCAGATTAAAGCTATTTCTTCTTTTCTTCATTGACGTGTACCTACATTTTAAATAAATTTGTCTGTAGGCTTATGTAGCTGATACTCTAATCCATGTTATAAAATCTGAATAAAAAATATATTGGGGGTGCAAAACATTGTGATACGATATGATATCAATGATATTTTCTTGCCCTTCTTCAAGCAGTAAAAAAACTCTAACTAGGCCTGGTGCATAATTTCGTTATCGATTTATCATACGATAAACATGACAATCATTTTGAAAACATTGATAATAGCATAGTGTTTATTTGCATGTGTAAGTGAAGACTTTTAAACAGGTACACTGTTTCTCCTGTCTGCTCCATCTGAGATAGGAGAGTAGGAAGTGAACATGTGTAAATCAAATATAATTATTTGGTAAATATGATCTGATGCACTACCCAAAAATTAGGATCCTTTCTGATCAATTTGGAAGGAGAGCTCATTAACGTGATTGAGCTGACTTAATTTTAAAACAATCAAATATACGTAATATGTATATTTGTGTACACAAATACGTGATAAATGTTTCTCATGATTAATCCTGGGACTATATCATCCATAAAAAATTACATGACAATTATAAAATGTCCAAATGTTTGTTTATACATACACCAGTTGATGTCACGTTTTATGTTTTATTTTATGCTATGATGTTATGTAGTTTTTAGATTTTTTTTTTTCTTTGGAAATATAAAGTAACACAATACATCTCTCTTCAGGTGTCCCAATCTGATGAACCCGACATTGATGACATGCCAATTGGTCTCCTCTCAATCAGTGCCAATTCAACTGATGCCATGCCATTCTGTCCAGAGAGGATTGCAGTTGTGCTTGAGGGTAACATTGTTATCGAACACCCCACATTAGCTGATGCATTTGTCACGCTTTTTGGACTTATGTACGCACTGCATCTAAGTTACCCAAAAGAGTTAGCAAACACTTTTGACTTCACCCAGAAAGTCTTGATGGGACTGGAGGATGGAAAGTTGAGGCCCAGAGTGTTGACCCTTAAAAACGAGCTGTTGGCAGTGGAGTAAATTGAAGTATGAAGAAATGTTACACCGTTGCTAATTCATGCAAGTGTCTGGACATGGTTCAGTTATTACATTCAGTCCCATGTGTCCAGCCATGTTATGTTAGAGTTTGGTTTTCTGATTGCTGAAGGGAGTAGTGCACAGAAGTGTTCAGCGCTCTGCTCATCACTACCAGCAGGACTCTCAATCTGCTGAAAGCAATGCCATAAAAGCTTCTGTAAGGATCCCAATACTTTTTGTACCTATGTATTGTATGTGTTCTTGGTTTTACTTGCAGAAAAAAACAGTTTTACCAGTGCAAAACTGGTGGAGAGCAGGTAGCGTGGCCCAAATGTTATTTTCTTGTTCAATTTTAAAGGAATAATAAGAAAGAAATGAGCGCTAGTGTTATGAGTTACTTTCTTGCGTTAAACTTCAATTTTAAATTTTAATGATTTTCATTACCACATATCAATGTGTGCCAAATTGGAATTGAATGTCAGACAAAAATGATACATATTAGGGAAAATTGTATTTGGTCCATTTTACCTGCTGTATGAATGTAGCCAGTGCTGTACATTTTCTACTGCTATGATCATCAAGTTTATTTTGTGTTAACTAGACTGAACTATGAGTGGAGGTTGTGTTAAAATTAGTCTGGTGTTGTGTTAAAAAAAATGTCAGGGGAGTAAAGATGATTTTGATGATTCAATAATATTATGCCCAAAAGTACAAATTATATTAATGGGACTATTATTCACCAGATGCAGAAAAAAACTGTCCAGTGACTGTCCAGTTTTTTTTTTAAACTATGTAATTTAAACACACAAAACTGTCCCTTACACCAGGGGTGTCGACTCTGTCCACATTGGGCTGGTGTGACTGCAGGTTGTTTTTTTTTCCTGCAAAGCAGAAGCTCATGTTCTTATTTGTTTGAAGACTGACTAATGGATTAAACTAGTAGAATCAGGTGTGTTGCTGGTTGGTTTGAATAAAAATCTGCAGCCACACTGGGCCAATATGGAGAGGTTTAGCAACCCTGCCTTACGCTGTCAAAATGTATTTATTAATTGCCCTGTAGAAATTTTCCAAAATGACCATACCATAATAAGTTTTTTTCTCTCCCTCTCTCCTGTGAAGTTGCATTGGACAGCAATGATGTTCAACTTGGTTTTAGTGAGTTACTCTTGAAGTGGGATTTTTTTAAATGTATTTTATTAATTTATTTTTGCATTGCTACACAAAACCCCTAATGCGTCATTCTGCAAAAACAATGAATTATTAGAGGAACGGATTTATTTTTTTTTTATTTTTATTTTTTTTTGGTGCTCACTTTTTCTATTAGAGAAGGCACACTTTAGAAATCCTTGTGTTAAAAGGCTGTATAATTAAGCTTATATATATAAATAAATATATATATATATATATATATATATATATATATATATATATATATATATATATATATATATATATATATATATATATATATATATATATTTATTGTTGTGACCTGATTATTTGACACATTTTTTTATACTTTTTTTTTTTTCGTATTCTCCACTTCTAAAAATGATTGATCCATTTCCTCAGGCATTTCCTTATGTACTGTTTGTGATTAATTCAAGTAATTTCTATTTTTATAGTTTTTCATTGTATGTGTAAATAAAAAGTTAGTTAACTGTTGACATATTTGTTTTTATTTTAAAATGTGTTCAAGTAAATACAGGGGTTGGACAATGAAACTGAAACACCTGGTTTTAGACCACAGACTTGCTGTCCTTGTCACAGATGCGTAAACGTAACTGAACCTTCACACTCTGCTCTTACTGGTGCAATGTGCAATTAATGAAGATTGGACATCAGGCTGCTCCAATTTAACCATGAAACCTCCCACACTAAAATAAGGACAGGTGTTTCAGTTTCATTGTCCAACCCCTGTACATTTCTAACAGGTTCAAAAAAACTTTTTTAAACTACTGTGAATTAGTTTTTTTTTTGTTGTTGTTGTTTTAACGAGAAATGTTTTCAAGTAAATGCAATAAAAAGATTTCGTTACCTATACATTATTTAATTGTGTACTTTGAACTTAAAATTATCTAGTAATGATAACTCAATAAAAAGTATTTATTTAGATTACAAGTGTAAGGTAATGTAACTTAAAATTACTTTGTAGAAGGTACTTAAATAAGAAAGTTTATTCTACTAAAAATTGTAAGTTCATATAGCTTTAAATTTTTTAGTACAAGGTACTTAAATAAGAGAGTTTCTTCTATGTAAAATTGCAAGTTATTATAACTTAAAATTATTTAGTAAATGGTACTTAAATAAAACAGTTTCTTTAACTTACAAAGTTGAGTTACTATCAATTAATAATTTTTATGTAATCAGTTTCACCAAATTTTTTGAGTTTACTTAACTTATTGGGTTTTACAGTGTACGCACAGGGGCTGCTGCAGCCAACGAAACGAAACGGAAGAGTAAACCTAAAAAAGGAGGTTAGAAGCAGAATGAACAGTACACTAAGAAAAATAAAAGAAATAAACATTTCTTTATCTCCTCTGTCTGACTTAATATTGCACTATGCAATGTTGGGGGATTCAGTATAAAAAGAACAGGAATGAGAAATTTTGTATATTTAAAAGAAAAAAAAGCAGAGATTTGTTGTGTTGTGTTTACAGTAAACAAAACTAAATACATATGAAGATATAGAAAATCCAAAAAAATGTGGGATAATGGTTATTCCTTCTTTTCTATTGGAGAATGTAAAGCTGATGGAATTGGTTTATTATTCCATAATCAATTGTTTGAAATAATTAATTACAGATAATTGATTCCTGGAAGGTTAATCTATAAATTTATCAAATCTATCAATTTATAATGAATAATGTTAACACAGCTCAAGATCGAGTTATTAAAATGACACTTTTTAGAGAACTTAATGTCACGCAGATAATTAAATGGATTAGAGATGAGCATGGGAATGTAATAGAAAACAAAAAAGAAAAACAGAAACTACACAGGAAACAAAAAAATTCACAATCATTAATCAGGCTGTTCAAAATTACAAGCAGAGGACCTCTCGTCAATGTCAACCAATTACAAAGGAAGAAATTGTTAACCTGCAAAATGTATAATCCTGTATAAATGAAATTATAAGTTTATTACAAAATTATTTTAATGAAGGTATTAGAGATGGAAAAATGAATGAATTGTTCTATAAATCTGTGATTACCTTGATTTATAATAAATGAATACATTTAAATAATGATAAGGAATTTTATATAATTACTTTAGATTAGAAAAAGGCTTTTTTTCCAGGGAATATTTATGGAATGATTTGCAGCACTGTGGTTTTCCACCAAATTTCCTCCATAAGATCAAGTTATTATATGAAAAATCAGAAGCTCAAATTAATGTTAAAGGGTATTTTAAAATAATTTAAGACACATAGAGGAGTAAAACAAGGCTGCTCTTTAAGTGCAGTATTATGTGTGTGTTAAAAGTTAGTCCTCTTTTAAATAAAATTAAAAATTATACCAGAATTAAAGGAATTGATGTCTTTAGGTAAAGAATCTTTTAAACTTACAGACTTTGCTGATGACGACATCACAGTAATCGTAAGAAATCAGAAAGAGTTCCGGATTATAAAATTCATGAAGATGTAGCAGGAGCAAAATAAAATTTGGATAAAACAGAAGACATCTGGGGTACGTTTCCCAAAAGCGTAGTTGCTAACTACGTTAGCAACTTACTTAGTCTGGACGATGCAGCTGCGACGCAGGTGTTTCCCAAAAGCGTGGTTGGAACTATGGAGGTAACCACGTTAGTAACTTGCATAGTGCAGCACTTAGTTAAGCTACTCAGGTGTTTCCCAGAACCGTGGTTCCAGCGAATGTTCGCAACTACCGTGGTTCAGCTGCGTCGTTCCAACTACAGCTCTAGACCTGTCGTTAGGAGCTTAGTTCCTGGTTATTATTGCAGACGATGGACGGTAGGATTCAGAAAGCTGATAAATCACATTAATATTGCTGCACGAGGATTTAAGATATCAAAAGTACCTATTTCTTTTTAATGTTTGTGTTTATTACATTAATTGAGCCACTTCACTTTTACCAATGTGCGCCCAGGTAAAATAATACAATTCAGTCCTTTTTTTAATGTATGTCTTTAACATTTAGCTTTATTTGGCAAACATGAATTCAGTGTAGTGAAAAGAGAAGTGCTCTTTAGCTAAAATGTATTTTACAGTCTTGGAAAGATGTATGCCAATTATTCAAGCAGGCATCTCTTGAGTAAAGATAACTTGTGCTGTGAACATTTATGAAATAGTTAATAATTATTTTTTTAAACCCATTGTGCTATATGCACTCTGTGAATAAGATATGTAATAAGCAGGTGTTTTGAATTACCTAATTATCCTCTGCAGGTAACAGGGCCAGACAGAGTGTGAATAAAGAAAATTTATTATTTAGCCAATACAACGTGTTTCTAGGCCTATACAAATGTTATCAATTAGTATTTGTTAAATAATATATTACAGGAAATACGTAGAAATATGTAGGCTACATTAATATATATGTAAAAAATAATAACATTAATTGCCATTATGAAAAAAAAACATTAAGAGAATAAAACCACGACTGGGATTCGAACTAGGCGTCCATCCGGTGTCTGTCGAGTTTTGCTACCCTGTCAAACCGTATTATCCTAGTGCATATTTAATTTTTAAATATAAAATTGCTAGAAAAAGCCCCATATTTAAACATGCTTTCGGTAGAATATTTGGAAAGCCTGAATCAAAATATCAGGAGACAGTTTTGGGTTATTAGGGTGATTATAAACCTTATTTTTTTATTATTGCTAACTTATATTTACTTTCATTATCATCAGCTGTCATTTACGCATTTGTAATACTCAGAAATAATGGCAAGGGGTTCCTGGTTTTTTAATGCAACCAAAAAGAACAGAATTACCATAAAAAAACAATAAATAAATAAAAAATGTTTCCACGCATGGGCGCTGGTGTTGAGAAGCACATCTCGATGGGTTGCACAATTCGACAGAACACCGCGCGCTGCACGTCGTAGGCGCTCTGCTGAACCACTGAGTAACACATTTCTCATGTCTCATTTTAATAAGACTTCTTCAGAATGGTGATTATTTTATTTAAAAAAAATATTGCAATAGCAAATATGTGTATGTTTTTTTTAAGTAACACTGTCTGTTACAAATAATAATGAATATATAGCAATTATTGTCTACATTTTACTTGCAGTTCATTGTTATTTTATTAATAGTATTGTTGTCCGTTATGTTCTGGTGATAATTACAATATAAATAGCCTAAATGATACATTAGTAACATATTTTTGGCATAATATTTTAAAGATTGTGAGTTTTGCACGTTTTCTGCTGGGAAAGTCTGGCCGAACACATCTGGAAACACCTTAGTTAAGACCACGGTGGTTCAAACCAACATAGTTCAGACTTCTGTGGTACCAACAAAGTAGGATGGTTTCGGGAAACGGTCGTACTTCAGATGTTAGTTAGTTTAACGATGCATCGTACCACGTTAGTTCAATGCTAGGCTCCGTCGTTGTACGGGAAACGCACCCCAGGCTGATATCATGTGTACTTTAGTTATTTTGGCCTGTTTTTATTTCGTAATCACATGTTAAGAGTGAAACAGTGGAGTGGGGTGAGTAAACCAGTGGTTGAACCTCATTAACAGAAGCTTCTCAAACCTCTGCTACAAAACACGCTTCTCTCGCCTGCCTCCATGGATTCGTTTGTGTCGCTGCGTGGTGTGTGTGTGTGTGTGTGCGTGCGTGTCCGAGACGCGTGTGATTGGGGGAGAGCGGAGGGGGGATGAGGAAGGGAGCGCAGTGTGTGTGTGTGTGTGTGTGTGAGAGAGAGAGAGAGAGAGAGAGAGAGAGAGAGAGAGAAAGAAAGAAACTGTACGTTAAAATCGCTTTGTGTCTCCTGTCCAACAGGCGATAAGTCGCTTGGGGGCGTGTCTCACTCAGAACGAGCTGTCGCTGGTGGGCGTTTTCCAAATACAGAAACAAGGGTTCAGCCTATCTACACAATTCCTAAACCTAAACAGTCCTACAGACGTTTCACCAACAATAAATCTTTATATCTTTTATAACTACTATTAAAGGTTCATTATGTAGGACCTGAGAGCGAGTGTGTGAATTGGCTACAGCAGTCCAATTTCAAAACACCATAGAAAGTAGTCTGCCCCGCCCACCCCTCCCCAGCCACGAAACTTATTTGGGTTGCCAAATTCAGCAGGCTGAATCTACACAACGTTCGGACTAATGGGAGAGTACAAGAGGGAGGAGAGAAATACAGCAATTCTAAACTCTTATCTAAAACCATATCTAGAGTTATATTGACTATATTGTAACGGGCGCGAAGATGATGAAGAAGCCGGCAACATTATGTCAGCGAAAAGTGCTCTTTATTAACAGGGTACCTCACTTACAGCTCTGACAAGTGCTTGGAGAGTAAAACCCAACTTGAAAAACACAGCCAAAAACTCCCAAAGTGGCTAAACTGGCTAACATACACAGAGAAGGTAGATTCCCCTCAACCCCCAAAAACATACCCCCACAATGCCCTGCTGGCCCTGAATTTGCATAACCCCACCCCTACAGGCGCACTATAGGCTGACATACCTAACACTACGTGGCGATCGCCACATAGCCCCCCCCCTTACTGCCAACCGTCCCGGTGGCACTACACTAGCCAATAACAACAATGATAACAATATTTTTTTTTTTTTTTTTTTTTTTTTTTTTTTTTAGTCCAGAACAAAGTCTCTGAGGCGCGGGGGAGTCCGCCGAGCCCTAGTAGAGGCTCTTCCCCCCGCCCCTCCCTGGTTTTCCCCACCCAAAGGCCTTTCAACAGGTGCGGGTACCGCAGCTTCCTTAGGCCGGTATGGGGCCAGCCTGTCCCGGTGCACCACCACAGTCCGCCGGCCCGTCCGGACCCGGTATACCACCTCGGACAGTTTCTGGAGGACACGACATGGCCCTTCCCAGTCGGATTGGAGCTTAGGGCACCGACCTTTCTTGCGCCGGGGGTTGTGAAACCACACCTCCGTCCCCGGCTCGAGTGGCGTCCCCTGGCAGCGCATATCGTACGCGCGTTTTTGTCGTGCGCTGGCCCCCCCCTGGCTCTTTCGGGCGGCGAGGTGTACAGCCGCCAGGCGCTCTTTTAAATCACGGGCATACTCAGTCACGCTCGCAGGTTCGTCCAAACCCGCTGGCAGCCCGAAAGCCAGGTCGGTGGGCGTGCGTAGTTCCCGGCCCAGCATGAGTTGTGCTGGGGTGAAGCCAGTAGACTCCTGGAGTGCTGCGCGGCAGGACAGCAGGACCAGAGGCAAGTGGCGGTCCCAATCTCGCTGATGGCTGCTGGTGACGATAGCTAGCTGTGTTGCGAGTGTCCGATTAAAACGCTCGACCAGCCCGTCACTCTGCGGATGCAGGGGCGTGGTGCGGGTCTTCCGTACTCCTAAGCGTTGACAAACTTCAGCCATGACCTGCGATTCAAAGTTCCGCCCCTGGTCGCTGTGGAGTTCCTCGGGCAGCCCAAACCGGCAGAAGAACTCGTCGACGAGTCGTCCTGCTGTGGTAACCGCGCCCTGGTCGGGGACCGCGTATGCCTCTGGCCACTTTGTGAAAAAGTCCATTGCCACAAGCACATAACGGTTCCCCAGCTCCGTGCACGGGAACGGTCCCAGTACATCCACCGCTACCCGCTCCATGGGCATCCCTGAGCGGAGTGACTGTAATGGGGCGCGCGACCTCCCCACGGGCCCTTTCTTGGCTGTACAGGCATCGCAACAGTGTACGAACAGCTCAACATCGGTCCTACACCCCGGCCAGTAGAACCGCTGTCGAAGCTGTTTCAGGGTCTTGTTTACCCCAAAGTGTCCTACCCCTGCCGGACCGTGCACTGACTGCAAGACGCGGTGTCGGAGCTGGTGTGGGACCAGCAACTGCCACACGTACTTCCCGGGCGCAACGTCTTCCCAGCGCCGATATAACAGCCCTCCGCGCTCACAGATGTTGTCCCAGGAGGAGCGGTATGCCTTGCAGTCCGGTCCATGAGGCGTCACGTCCTTCCATTCGGGCCGGTAGCTTGCCCGCTTCCACTGGAACACCTGCTTGAGAACGACGTCCTCAGCTTGGGCCCGTTGAAACTCCTCTGTCCCGCAGGGTTCCAGTGGTTCGCTACCGTCCTCGTCCACTGCCGTGATCCTCCCTTCTGCCTCCTCCTCCCGCTGTTCTAGCCGTGCACAGTAGCGGCATTCAGCTTCCAGACAGGGGCGGCGGGACAAGGCATCCGCGTTGTTGTGGAGTCGACCGGCTCTGTGCTGAATGGAGAACTGGAACTCCTGCAACGCAGCAATCCACCGCGCTACTTGACCCTCTGGTTCCCGGAATTGCATGAGCCAGGTCAGCGAAGCATGATCAGTCCTCAGGACAAAGGGGTGGCCGTACAGATAGTGTCGAAAGTGTTTAAGTCCCGACACCACTGCTAGCAGTTCGCGCCGCGTTACACAATAGTTGCGCTCGGGTTTGCTGAGGGCGCGACTAAAGTACGCGATGACCTTTTCTTGCCCCTCCTGGATCTGAGACAGCACTGCCCCGAGCCCAAAGTTGCTAGCGTCTGTATCCACCACAAACTGTCCCTCCGCTTGTGGAAGTGCTAAGATAGGGGCCGCACATAATGCTCGGCGCAGCCGCCGAAATGCCTTGTCCGCCCCGTCTGTCCACTCGAATGCCGCTCCCTTTTCTGTCAGCCGGTGCAGGGGGGTTGCGATGTCAGCGAACCCCTGCACGAACCTCCTATAATAGGAGGCGAGTCCCAGGAAGCTCCGAAGCTCACTCACGTCTTTCGGTGTCGGCCAATGTTGCACCGACTGCACTTTTCCCGGGTCGGTGGCCACCCCGTCCGCGCTGACCACATGCCCCAGGAACTGCACCTTCTTTTGGAGGAGGAGACACTTCTTCGGGTGCAACCGGAGGTTTGCCCCCTTGATAGCCGCGATCACCTTCTCCAAGCAGACGAGGGCCTCGTCAAAGGTTGGTGCGTGCGCGAGGAGATCATCCAAGTATAGGATGCAACGTTCGCGGGGGATACCCGCCAGCACCCTCTCCATTAACCGTTCGAATGTGGCTGGAGCGTTCCGCAACCCGAACGGCATAACCCGGAACTGCCAAAGGCCAGACCCCAGAGTGAACGCCGTCTTTTCTTTTGCCTCCGGCGCCAGCTCCACCTGCCAATATCCGCTCCGTAGGTCCAGGGAACTAAACCATGACGACCCGGCCACTTTATCCAGAGCGTCATCGATACGTGGCAGCGGGTACGAGTCTGCCTTGGTGACTGCATTCAAACGCCGGTAGTCAACGCAGAATCGCCAGCTGTTGTCTTTCTTTTTCACCAGCACCACGGGTGCTGCCCATGGGCTGCTGGACGGCTCGATGACTCCGCTCGCTACCATCTCTTTTAGTTTCCGCTCCGCCGCTTGTTGTTTAATGACGGGGAGTCGGTGTGCTCGGAGCCGGATAGGTGGAGTGGCGCCGGTGTCAATCTGGTGCTGGACGAGGTTAGTGCGAGTGCAGTCCTCTTCCCGGGCTGCAAACGCATCCAGGTTCCCCTCGAGTAACGCCCACAGTCTCTGACCTTGTTCCGCAGTGAGGCCCTCGCTGCTCCGCTGCCACAGCTCCTTCACCGCCTCGCGTGTGCTACCAGCGGCCGCCGGTTCAGGCGCAGCTGTGCCCTCTTCTGGCCCACTAGTACTGGCTGCCGCTTGCTCTTGTGTCGTCGCTCGCTGTCTTGACAGGGGAATACGGGTTTTCCCCAGTATGAGCGTTGCAGCTGGGATATCTAGGACCGCCCCCAGCGCGTGCAGAAAGTCCAGCCCCAGTATACAGGCATCGCGGATGGGCGCAAGATAAAACTTGTGTCGGATGGATCGTGTGGCTAGGGCCACCCGCACACTCCTTCTCCCTTCCAGCCGCACTTTGTCTCCCGTGACTGACCTCAGCACGATGTCGGGGGCGTCCCACTCCTCCAGTGCTCCGGACTTGAGCATTGCTAGCAGCTCCGACCGCACAATGGACACTGTAGCGCCAGTATCCACCAGCGCACTGACCGGCTGTCCCTCGATGCTGCACCGTAGCCACAGTCCGTTCGCCGTGCCCAGCCGGCCCACAACTGGTTCGTGTATGAGGGTGCTTGCTGCCGGGATCCTCCCACCCCTCACTGGGAAGTCCCGAACTCGTTTTCCGCCGGCGCTGGTGCACGGCACTGGTTAGCCTTGTGCCCCCATCTTCTGCACCGCCAGCATCGTACAGGGCTCCGTCCGGCGCCTGGTGTTGTTTCCGCCGGCCGTGTCTGGCACACCCGTGCTTCTGACTCCTCTTCTGCTTCGACTTGGAGGCAAGTGGCTGATCTTTGGTCTTTCAAGATGAGCTCCGCTTTCTCTGCCTCTTCCACGGCTGCACTGAGGGACGTAGCTCCAGAGAGCCTCACATGACGTTGTAGGCTCCCTGGCGCCAGCGCGTTTAAAAACGCGTCAAGCGCGAGCTCGTCCCTCACCCCGGCTGGAAACCCTGGATACGCCTGCCTCACCAGCGTCTTCAGCTCCACAGCGAGCACGCTTAGCCGCTCGCTCTTGCCCCGCCTTCGGTCCCGTAGCTGCTGGCGCACCAACTGCACGTCGGGGACCCTGCCAAAGCGCTGTCGCAAGATGGACTTTAATGCGTCTAAGTCTCCGTGTTCTTCCGCCGGCAAGTCTACCAGCGCTTGAAGTGCTCTGCCTTCAAGGGCAAGGCACAGCCGCGTTGCTATCATCGCCGGCGTCCATCCATAGTACCTTGCGACAACACCCAGCTGTGCTTCATACGGCTCCCAGGGTCCCTCACCACTGTAGCGCGGAAGGCTGATACTTGCTACTGGCGCTGTCAACTCGACCGCGGGGCAGGCAGGATGTTGGTGCCCGCTCCGCTCTGCGGCGGGCCGCCGGCTGTCGGCGCTCCCGCGGCCGTCTCGTCCCGCGGCGGGCCGCCGGCTGTCGGCGCTCCCGTGGCCGTCTCGCTCCGCGGCGGGCCGCCGGCTGTCGGCGCTCCCGCGGCCGTCTCGCTCCGTGGCGGGTCGCCGGCTGACGGTGCTCCCGCGGCCGTCTCGCTCTGCTGCGGGCCGCCTGCCCTCGCTAACCAGCCGAGCTCGTGGCTGGCTAGCCCCGTCAGGTAGGGTAGGGTAGGCAGAACGCTCGGTACCCTCCTCCTGCGAGCTGCTCCTCGGCTGAGCCTCCTCACTGCTCAGCCTCTGGATCTGCTGCTCTAGCTTGCTGATCTCCGCCCTCACATCCCACTTCTGACACCATTGTAACGGGCGCGAAGATGATGAAGAAGCCGGCAACATTATGTCAGCGAAAAGTGCTCTTTATTAACAGGGTACCTCACTTACAGCTCTGACAAGTGCTTGGAGAGTAAAACCCAACTTGAAAAACACAGCCAAAAACTCCCAAAGTGGCTAAACTGGCTAACATACACAGAGAAGGTAGATTCCCCTCAACCCCCAAAAACATACCCCCACAATGCCCTGCTGGCCCTGAATTTGCATAACCCCACCCCTACAGGCGCACTATAGGCTGACATACCTAACACTACGTGGCGATCGCCACAATATGTTACATGAGGGAGAGCAAAGCGCCGCAATGTGTCGGACCGCGCTCGCTCAGCGGTATGCCGGACCGAGGCTGGTGTGCCGGATCGCGGCTCCGCTTAAGTACCTGACTGAATTAGATAGCCAGTTAGCTTACCTGTTCAGGAGAAAAGTAGCAGCTCTGGGTCGGTCTTGTGTTTTTTCAGCTCGAAGTCTCCACCGTTCAAACTCACTGCCAGTATTCACTCTTGTTATATTCCTGCTTTGAGCTTTTTTGAGACATGCTGAGGCTTTTTAAACTGTGTAGCAGCTGAGGTTTAACTGAACCAGCTGTGCTAGCTCTATTGCTGCAGCGCCGATCGCTGTAGTGTAGGTTTACATGCTGGCAACCTCAGTGGGCGGAGTTAGTGTTGGGGAACCAGCAGCAGGAGGAGTCAGAGGAAAAACAAACACAAAACCTGGGAGGGACTGCACATTTAAAATAGGAATGTACTGCTGAAGTCGTGCTGACAAGAGCTGCCATTGCTTTCACTCAACATGTTCCCTTAATATTTTATGATACATCCTGATCATTTTATCATTTACCACTCTAAAAATGAGTTACATAGTGGTCCTTTAAGTACAATTATTTAACACAATCATTTCATATTACAATAAATGGGTTTACTAAAATATAATATTTTTTTCCCTTAATGTAGTAAATCATTCTCTTGATTTATATATATTTTATGTATTTAAAATAATTTAAAATATTGTTAACTTAATGTAATAAATAAATCCTTGGATGTAATTAATATGTTTACTTAAATATAGTAAATCATCCTCTTGATTTAATGAACAGTATTTCTCTTAATTTAATAAATAATTCCCTAACTAAATCTGCCCATCGCCCAGTGTCGCTCGCTCTCATTGAAAATGAATGACTTCCGGCTCCTTTGTCGCTCGCATCACGTTCGGTGTGGACGCACGGTAACGCACAGTGACTTGGATAAATAACTTTAATCTGATTACTGGGTTGGAAATAGTAACTCATTAAATTACTCTTTACTGAAAAAAAGGGTACTAAGTAACGTGTTACCGACGTCACTGTCAATACCAGCTAACAGCTAAAGTTAATTATAAATAAAAGGATTGACCATTACAGACAGCTTGTACATTATCTTACCATTTAGGCTATATAACAATAATTCATCAAAAATTGAATGTGTTTAAGACATTCAGGCTGCTAATAGTATTTTATTGTTTGGAATTGCCTGCTTGCTTAGGTATCTATCTAGATAGCATTGGCTAGGTTAGCTAAAGATGGCTAAAACCTAAACTTACCTTCAAAATAGGCCTGGACAATAATTCGATATCGGTATTTATCGCGATAAGAAATGTTTCAATAACGGTGATATCAGTTTTGTGGTATATCGATATGTATTATTTACAGAATCACGGACATGCGTTTTTTACTGGCGTCAGCTCGCCGCAGAGCTCAACACATTCAGCCCCCGTAGCTGGGCTACGTCAGTGCGTTATGACGTAACCACACAGGCACTTAGCCAAATAGGCTAGGCTAGGTTCAAATGGCTAGGCTCGAGTCCGCTTCGCTACGCAGCAAAAAAGTCTTGCGCTGGAGCCAAACAGAGCAGGGACGAGCGGATCCAAGGCTAAGGTAGATTCGGTTCGCTCGGCCGCGGGTCCTTGAGTCCGGCCGTGGGTCCGCTCGCTCGGCCGCGGGTCCTCGAGGCCGGCCGTGGGTCCGCTCCCTTGCCGCTTTGCTGCAAATTGTGCCGGAGAGTGCAGCCGACCAGCAGCGGTAATGTTAATACATCTAATCTGTTCAAATCCACTACATACAATATTTTTCTTATACTGACTGAAGCACTTTTATAGCTTATGTTGTTATTCATAGTTGACAAAGCCTGTAGGTTTGTTTATTTGACGGGAAAATCTTGTCACTTTATTTATAAAGGCTTCTTGTATTCTATATCCTAGTTGAAACACTTGTTTTAATCTGTTAAATTTGTTCACAAAGAATAAGAAGCTCGGCCTCTGTTGTAATTTAAAGTTATTTTTATTGGTAATAGTTATATAGGCTTATGTTTGACAGGGATGTCATGTTATTATTTTGCTATATGCAAATAATATTGAGCATTGATTTATTTTGACTACTTTTATTTCTAAAGTATTAAAGTTTTTGTGAAAGGAGGTTTCAAAGGCTTAAATTAAATTTTCAGACAGTAGTAGGTACAGATTTCCGATAGATAGATAGATAGATAGATAGATAGATAGATAGATAGATAGATAGATGTGCATATAATGAGGGTATCTGATGCCAGCCATACAAAAAGTGCAAATACACAGTTACATAATAATTTAAATTCATAGTGCTGCAGGGATTGCAGGGCTTCTTAGCAGTTTTCTGAGGCCTATTTAAGTATTTATATCGATATCGAAATTATATCGTATCGACCGAAATTTAAGGAATATATCGTGATATAAATTTTGGCCATATCGTCCAGCACTACTTCAAAATTAATGTAAGTAGCTGTATTCTTTTAACAAAACTGCTCTTGTTATTTGATATTTTTCTGTTGTTCGTGATACATAAGAAATATGCTGTGCATGTTCCACACATTTTTTTTATCCACAGATTTACGAAAGAGTTAGAATAATGTTTAAGTGTTCATCTGTACTTGGAGCTGACGTGTTTCCTTAACACGACTGGCAGAGAGAAAAAGAGAACTGTTTAATTGGCAAAACTGAGACCAAGAATAAGAGACCAAAGTACTTATGTTAGTCAGCTAGCTACCAGAGTTTTTAACCGGTAGTTAACATTTCCTAGCTAGCTAAAGTTGTCAGCGCTTTTTTAACCCAAGTATCTAATATTCTCTAGCTAGCTAATGTTACCAGTGCCTTTTAACCCAAGTATCTAATATTCTCTAGCTAGCCAATGTTCCCAGTGCTTTTTTTAACCCAAGTATCTTACGTTATCTAGCTAGCCAATGTTACCAAGGTTTTTAATTGGAAGCTAAAGACAACACAGCTGCCAATACCTTCACCAAGCCAGGACATATTTTATTCTTTTAATTTGGATACAAACTTTTCTGCACTTCTTCTTAAGTGAGAATGTGGACATTCCAGACTGAGTAGATGCTGCACTGTCCGACGTCCATCCATTGCATATCACTGTTAATCTGAAGCTAATGTGGTGGAAAATAATGAACTGCTATCAGAAGTTGTGAAAAAAAAAATCAGGAATCTTTTATAAATTGTTGTAAAGGAAAAAGCTTCGGACATCTTTGGTCACATGATCAATGTAGAACGAAACAAGCATCGGCACAGTGATTCGAACCAATGTGTGTCGTTTTTCTGGCACACGTCTCAAAGCTTCAGATTCAAGGGTAACATCACTCTGCTTTTATCTTAATATTGTCTTTGTGTTTTCCAGAAATGAAAAATATTCTCCTAAGAGAATATTTAAACTGCTGAAAGAGTTGAAGCACAAGCCGTCCTGAAGAGCCTCCAGAACACGCAGAAATTGTTTGATACATTTAACAGACAAATAAAGCCAAGTCCCGACATGGAGAAACATCAGCACTCTATCAAGAGTTTTACTAAACAGAGTGATCTAAAAAAACACCAGCGCATTCACACAGGAGAGAAACCACATCACTGCTCAGACTGTGGGAAGAGTTTTACTCAACAGATTCATCTCAAAAATCACCAGCGCATTCACACAGGAGAGAAACCATATTACTGCTCAGACTGTGGGAAGAGTTTTACTCAACAGATTAATCTCAAAAATCATCAGCATATTCACCAAGGAGAGAAACCGTTTTATTGCTCAGACTGTGGGAAGAATTTTAATCATCAGAGTAATCTCAAAAAACACCAGCGCATTCACACAGGAGAGAAAACGTATCACTGCTCAGATTGCGGGAAGAGTTTTGCTGAACAGAGCACTCTCAAAATCCACCAGCGCATTCACACAGGAGAGAAACCGTATCACTGCTCAGACTGTGGGAAGAGTTTTAATCTACAGAGTACTCTCCAAAAACACCAGCGCATTCACACAGGAGAAAAACTGTATCGCTGCTCAGACTGTGGGAAGAGTTTTACTCAACAGATTGAGCTCAAAAATCACCAGCGCATTCACACAGGAGAAAAACCATGTTACTGCTCAGACTGTGGGAAGAGTTTTACTCAACAGAGTAATCTCAAAAATCACCAGCGCATTCACACAGGAGAGAAACCGTTTTATTGCTCAGACTGTGGGAAGAATTTTAATCATCAGAGTAATCTCAAAAAACACCAGCGCATTCACACAGGAGAGAAAACTACCTCAAATCTGTTCCAAGACAATTAAAAGTGCAAATCGTAAATCTTTCAGACAGAAAACCTTATCCTACACAAATGTTTTACTCTCTCACTTGGGACACGTTCCACCAGAAACAAACATGAACTGAATTTAACAATGGATTTTACAGGTTCAGCAAAATGATCCTTATCCAGGGATGATGTGCATTGAATTCCATGTTATGTTTTTCGTATGTTCGATATTCCAGGATAAGGTTGGGCGGTATTGAAATTTTTCATTCCGCCATATTGTCGTCAGATCATATGGCGGTATACGATATTACCGGGGGGGTAGGGGGGCTAATCTTATCATTTCGGTGGTTAGTTGGTTGTTGGGGGTTTTATTGCCACTGCAGCACAAATGTGGCTATTTGTGGTGATAATTTCAGTGAAAATTAGTGAAACCTGTAGAGTTTATTGAGTTTTTGCTGTATGATCTCCTCAGTGAGAATCCCTAACCCATAACCAATCAGTGAGCTTCAACTGCTTACCCCTCCCACTGCTCTTTCATTGTGGGTGCGCTGAATGTCTTAAACGTCCTGTTTTTCAAAGTTCAGGTTTGGCACATGGTTAATATACCTTCACTATTTTACAATACCGTCACCATATTTGAATACCATGGTATACCAAAATACCATCATAGCGCCCAATCCTATTCCAGGACATTCTGAGACAGAGCTCAGTTTTTAGGGTAGTTACGTTATGGGTTTAGTTCTGAAGAAGGGAAGGCTATTTGAGAGAGGGCACTGCCAGTGTTTGCACCAGATGTTAGGTTAGCATAAATTAGTCTTTAAAATTTAGATGTCGTAGTTGTTAGGAGTAGAGTAAGATTCTTAGCTTGCAACTAATCGTTTAGTACCAAACCTTCAGAGCTTTTGCTTAGAAGGTTTTGAATGCATTTAATCTCTTTTCTAGTATATGCAGAACATATATCTAGTATATTGCCTGTCCCTGACTACCTCTGTTTGCCTAGTTCTGTAAATAAACCTGTGTTTACTAATCCGTGCTCGTCTCCTTGGGTCCTGGTATTAAATAATCAATGCTTCACTTTGTGCTGGTCACCATACATATTCAAAATGTACCATGCAAGTTAACACTGTTAGAAAATTCAAACTACCCTCGATAGTAATAGTTTTTATGTTTGGAAATTGGTCTAAGTGGTGTGGAAACATTTGACTAAAAAATGGAATGCATATTTATAAGATTATAAAGCTACGTCCAAAAACATTTGGCTAAATGTTGGCATCAAAAAACATTTGGCTATATAGTAGAATGCCAATAATTTCGGCTAATAGAACAGTGTCCAAAAACATTTGGCTAAAGAGTGAAATGAAAGTTAGGATAATAGAGCAGTTTTAAACCCATCAGAAGTGATTCAAGATGGCTGCATTCATCCCCAACACATGAAACCCCAAGGAAAATATAAGGTACGTTGTAGAATATCACCCAAACACATTACCACAATGCAACTACACAAACCTCCATTATCAATTGAAAAGTATCACAAGAAGATGTGTGACATTTCTAGAGCTCAATAGTCAAGTAAAAACCATCTGAAATCTTGATAAAATATATGGCCTCAGGTTGCATCGTGCAGTCAGTAAGTACAAGTCAGCTCGTCCAATTATTTATAAGTGATTTTATTGTTTTCAGTATTGTTTGCTTGCTTGCTACAATGTGTTACACAAAAAATGTTTGTGTTAAAGCAATTTTTTTTCAGAAATTGTATAAATATATTGCACATACCACAATTCAACTCCTTCTAAACATTAACTTGTTCCTTGATCCAAGATTTAAGAATAACTACATAAGTGCAGAAAACATGCAAGAATCAAAATGAAACATGCACACACAAGGAATGTGGTATTGTTTTATATTCATATTTTATATTATATTAAAAGTTCAGTGAATACAATGTGTCACATTAAATTGGAATGTTTAAAACATTCAAATTAAACAACATTTACTAAAAATTACAAAAAATTCAAAATGTAACCGGTCTCATTACTGCATCTTGCAGATGAAGAGGCCTCATTAGAACCAAGCAACAAAAGTGCAGCAGGGTCAGAGCCATCCACTGTGAACAAGAGAAAGATCTCTGAGCAAGCTCCTTCATGCCCAGTTCACCAAAGAATGCCACTAAAAATAAATCAGTGTTTCGTTTAAATATATAGATATTTTGGATAGCATTAAATGAATGGTCTATCAATTTTATTTTCAGAGTTTAGTATTCGTTATTTAAATTGTTTGATTTTTTTAGTATTACATCATTTCATTAAACACAGTCCCATATTTTCTAATTATTATTATAAAATACATATAATACACATTGAAAGCAAATCATTTTAATGTTCTCATATTTGCATTTAAATGTAATGCTTTTAATGTTTTAATGTATCTTGTAGTTATCTTGCACCATGTTTTACATTTATTGCACTGTGAATTACACTACACTACTCTTTGAACGAAAGTTTGACTATAGAATAAATATTGTAAATCGCTGGACAATTATTTGTCGGGACAATTTGGAATTGTTTGTTGCCTTTCTTGTGGGGAAAAAAGTGATTAAGTGCCCACTAATAATTTTGGATGTGCTCTCTAGATCAGTAAATTTTGTGCCCTGCTGCCTTTTTCAGTATAAAGAGTGTTATGAAGAAACTCCAGTTACAGTTATTTAATATTATTTAATATTAATATTTGTTAAACATTTGTATTAGTGCAAATAAATCCAATCCACCTACACCCATATTAATTATGAATTATGACTGTACAAATGTTTATTCATATCAACATGGAATTATCTGATTTACATTTAACTTTCCTTGTCTATAATCACTTTTTACTAGTAAAACTCCACACATCTGTAAGGGATTTCTAAATAATACAAATGCTAATTTAAGTGAATTTTCAGTAGTAAAAATGAGAATTATGTAAGTGAGATTTCATGTAAATCAATGGAAAATATTACTATTAAAAACAACATTAATGATCCTGCTAACAAGACTAGTCAAAATGAGTTTATAGATCTGTTTTATACCTGAATTATAATGAAGAGATTATGATTGTGGCTATGCATTTAGGTTTTTTTTAGATGGAACAAAACTTTGGAAGAGCCTCACCCTACCAGAGAGGATGTTGCGTTCACCTAAAATGTGTTGCGAAAGTGACCCAAACAACTGCAGTATCCTTCACTTTCGAAGAGACGGTGTCAGCTGATCCCACAACTAATCCCCTCTGTGCACTGAGGGATGAGTCGTCAGTGTTTACTTTATACCTGACAGAGGGAAAAGTGACCCTGGATCAGACCTATATGTTTAAAAATCATATAGATTAAAAATGAGAAAGCATACATAAATGCCAACACTGACATTTACAGGACATGCAACATGCCTGAAAGATAAAAAAAATGTGGAAAAGGCAGCAAACATAGTCTGTCCATCAAGCGTTGAGACAAAGCTTCTCAGATCAGATCTGCAAAAGGCTTTGTGACTGTGCAGGAGCGAATAACATCAGTGAGTGTTTTAATAGCTGGGTAAACATTGCTTCATGAAAAAGGACTTCATACTAGTCATTGTAACTGGGTGTAAAAATGTATTAACTTGTTTTTAATATGTCTTAAAACAATTAAGTATTAAAGTAATTAATAAGGACTGCAATGCGAGCAGAAATCAACTTAGAAACAACTAGTAAGAAGTGCAATTTGTTGGTATTACTTATTAATTTAATTAATTGTTAATGGGGACCTGCAGATACTAATCAGAAAATGGTTGCTAGCAAACTATACTTTAAACTGACAGACAACCTTAACAACTAACAATAACCTGTCTTACTGAGATGTTCTTAGAAAATATTTTATTTCAGTGTGGAATGTTTTAGCTAGCTAGGTTAGCTAAATGTCTAATTTATTTAAAAGTGGAAAATTTAGCTAGCTAGGTTAGCTAATGTTTACTTCATTTCAAACTGTAAAGATTTAGATAGCTAGGTTAACTAATGTTAAATACTTTATTTCAGTGTGGAATTGTTTAGCTAGCTAGGTTAGCTAATGTTAACTATTTTATTTCAGTGTGGAATGATTTAGTTAGCTTGGTTGGCTAATGTTTAATTTATTTGAAAGTGGAACGATCTAGCTAGCTAGTTTAGCTAATATTAACTATATATCAGTGTCGAATGTTTCAGCTAGCTAGGTAAGCTAATGTTAACTACTTTATTTCAGTGTGGAATGTTTTAGCTAGCTAGGCTAGCTAATGTTAACTACATTATTTCAGTGTGGAATGTTTCAGCTAGCTACTTTAGGTAATTTGAACTACTTTATTTCAGTGTGGAATCTTTATAGCTAGCTAGGTTAGCTAATGTTAACTACTCTATTTCAGTGTGGAATGTTTTAGCTAGCTAGGCTAGCTAATGTTAACTACATTATTTCAGTGTGGAATGTTTCAGCTAGCTACTTTAGGTAATTTTAACTACTTTGTTGCAGTGTGGGATTTTTTAGCTAGCTACATTAGCTAATGTTAACTACATTATTTCAGTGTGGAATCTTTATAGCTAGCTAGGTTAGCTAATATTAACTACTTTATTTCAGTGTGTACTGTTTCAGCTAGCTACTTTAGGTAATTTTAACAATTTATTTCAGTGTGGAATGTTTTAGCTAGCTAGGTTAGCAAATATTAATTACTTTATTTCAGTGTGTACTGTTTCAGCTAGCTACTTTAGGTAATTTTAACAATTTATTTCAGTGTGGGATGTTTTAGCTATCTAGGTTAGCTAATATTAACTACTTTATTTTAGTGTGGGATGTTTTAGCTAGCTAGGTTAGCTAATGTTAACTTTATTTCAAAGTGAAAAGATTTAGCTAGCTACATTAGCTAATGTTAACTACTTTATTTCAGTGTGTAATGTTTCAGCTAGCTACTTTAGGTAATTTTAACTACTTTGTTTACATGTGGAAGGTTTTAGCTAGCTAGGTTAGCTAATGTTAACTACTGTATTTCAGTGTGTAATGTTTTGGCTAGCTAGGTTTGCTAATGTTAACTACTGTATTTCAGTGTGTAATGTTTAGTAAGATAGATTAGCTAATATCAACTACTTTATTTCAGTGTGGAATGTGCTAGCTAGGTTAGCTAATGTTAACTACTGTATTTCAGTGTGTAATGTTTTGGCTAGCTAGGTTTGCTAATGTTAACTACTGTATTTCAGTGTGTAATGTTTAGTAAGATAGATTAGCTAATATCAACTACTTTATTTCAGTGTGGAATGTTTTAGCTAGGTAGGTTAGCTAATGTGAACTACATTATTTCAGTGTGGAATATTTTAGTTCTAATAAAATCGTGATAGATCAACATATTCACAACCCAGAGAGAGAGAAAGAGAGCGAGCCCTCCAGACTTAATCCAAGCAGTTATACATTTATCCAGTCCAGTTAACAGCTTGTTGTCCAGTTCTGATGACGTGATCAGCTCCAGCCTGTCTGAGCAACAAGTTCTTATCATGATGTTGTTCAGCTCTGTGTCCTTCATGAACACAGCAGACAGTCCTTGTGTTCCAAACAATCCTTATGTGCCCTAAAGTCTGTGAGAAGATGAATCAGAGGAAAAGAGTGGATGGAAAGATCTTCTGGCCTGTGTGCGACTTTACGGCATGTAGAACAGGCATGCGCTGGATATCTGAGAAGAGGTTCCCAGCACTTCACTCAGAGAGCTTGTTGTCTCCTAGTTCATATGCACTGGTCCCAGAACAGCAGTGAAGCTTCTCTGCCACTCAGGGTCACGTTCTCCTCACAGCTCTCCCTGTTGATGAAAACACTCTGACCTTCCTGATTTCTGAAAAAGTAAAAACAACCTCCAAAGCCCTGCGTCATTGTGACAGTTCAAAAGAGAGCAGTTTTTAAATAAATTATTAAGTGAACACAAAAATAATAACTGTATATATAAATGTATAAAACATTTAAAAATAAGAGTGTGCAGGTGTGGTTATCTCCAATCACACCCTTCACCAAATAATAACATAAAACAGGCTCAGGATGGATAGGTTCCAGGTCACAGAAAGGTTATCAACCATATAGTGAGAAAACACGAGATTGCAGATCTTGCAATATAAAAGAATTTTATTGAAACACACACGAGTAAATATTAGGGGTATGAATCTCTGTGTTTCGATTTGATTAGATTCCGATTTCTGGGGTCAAGATTCGATTCAGAAACGATTTTCGATTCTAGAATGATTTATCAATTCAAATGGCCTATAAATTTTGTTTAAATTATGTGAGAAGATGAAAAGACAATTTAAACAAATAGAACATTTATTTCAAACAATAAACTTAGGTTCCTTACTGTATTAAATCTTTTTGCAATATAGTGACAGTGCCACAATAATGAATGATTAATTTCTACCATGGTTGACTAATCCTGTATTCATTTCTAAAAGGTAGACATTGTTAAAACTAGAAAACACTCATAAACAGCCACAAGGTCAAGAGTGGAACGTTAGATAGGCTATAATTATGTAACAAGCAGAGAAGATACTAAATACACTGGATTTTAGCATGCACACCCCTCTGTTGCCTAACTGGGAGTTCACCTGTCGCGCAGAGCTTTTTAACAGTTAAAGAGCTCCGCAGGACAGTTAAAAAACTCAGTGCGACAGTAGCTTCACCCAAAAAACACGTTTTTAGGAAAATGAGAATCGATTCTGAATCGTTCAATGTTAGCTCCAATCGATTTTTTTCCTGCACCCCTAATAAATATAGATGTGAAGCAATGCAAGGATAACAGTTGGTACTGGATAAAAACAATCAATGAACTAAATTAATTGGATATTCTTAGTTACTTTGGAGATTAAAAAGTCTTAAGCAAGATACAATATCTAATAAGAAAAAGAGTAAAAAACTTGAGTAATACATCAACCAAATATCCCTCTATGGTAACAGAGAGAACAACAGCAGGGGCAATAAATGAGCCAGCAACTTTACTGCGCTATACAGGTCTGGAGGGGGTTGATTTCAGTGTGAGAACTACGGCTGGAGCGTTTTATTTAACCTCTGGAAAAGATTTTGTTGGCCTCTCTGTGGGGTCTGAATATTCCACCCGGCACAGTGTCGTCTCTCTGTGGCTCTGGGTCACACTTTTGTGAGCACTCTCTCTCTGGAGTTCCTCAGGTGGTGTTTTCCCCTTATCCTTTCATATGGGTGGCCTGGCAGTTGATAGCATTAAAGTAAGCTATGCTAAGCTTGGGGAACTGAGGACGGCTTCCACAGAGGAAAAACAGAGATACTGGAAATTAATGGAAATAATTAAATCTGTATATACTAGAAAAGCGATTAAATGCATTCAAAACCTTTTAGGCATAAGCACTGAAGGTTTGATCCAAAATGCTTAGTTGCAGACTAAGAATCCTACTGTACTCCTAACAACATCTAAATTTTAAAGACTAAATTATGCTAACCTAACATCTGGTGCAAGCACTGGCAGTGCCCTCACTCGAACTTAAACAACCTTCCCTTCTTCAGAACTGAACTCCTACCGTAACTACCCTAAAAACTGAGCTGTGTCTCACGAAGAATGTCCTGGAATATCAAACATACAAGAAAACACAACATGGAATTCAATAAACATCATCCCTGGAAAAGATTCATTTTGTTGAACCTGTAAAATTCATTGTTAAATTCAGTTCATGTTTGTTTCTGGTGAAACGTGTCCCAAGTGACAAAGTGAAACATTTTTGTAGGATAAGGTGTTCTGTCTGAAAGATTTACGATTTGCACTTTTTATTGCAGTGGAACAAATTTGGGAGTTTTCTCTCCTGTGTGAATGCGCTGGTGATTTTTGAGTTTACTCTGTTGAGTAAAACTCCTCCCACAGTCTGAGCAGTGATACGGTTTCTCTCCTGTGTGAATGCGCTGGTGTTTTTTGAGATCACTCTGTTTAGTAAAACTCTTCCCACAGTCTGAGCAGTGATGCGGTTTCTCTCCTGTGTGAATGCGCTGGTGATTATTGAGATGACTCTGTTGAGTAAAACTCTTCCCACAGTCTGAGCAGTAATACGGTTTCTCTCCGGTGTGAATGCGCTGATGCAGTTTGAGATTACTCTGTTGATTAAAACTCTTCCCACATTCGGAGCAGTAATATGGTTTCTCTCCTGTGTGAATGCGCTGGTGATTATTGAGAGTACTCTGTTTAGTAAAACTCTTCCCACAGTCTGAGCAGTAATACGGTTTCTCTCCTGTGTGAATGCGCTGGTGATTATTGAGAGTACTCTGTTTAGTAAAACTCTTCCCACAGTCTGAGCAGTAATACGGTTTCTCTCCAGTGTGAATGCGCTGGTGATGTTTGAGATTACTCTGTTTAGTAAAACTCTTCCCACAGTCTAAGCAGTGATACGGTTTCTCTCCTGTGTGAATGCGCTGGTGCAGTTTGAGATTACTCTGTTCAGTAAAACTCTTCCCACAGTCTGAGCAGTGATACGGTTTCTCTCCTGTGTGAATGCGCTGGTGTTTTTTGAGATGTCTCTGTTGATTAAAACTCTTCCCACAGTCTGAACAGTGATACGGTTTCTCTCCTGTGTGAATGCGCTGGTGTATTTTGATATCACTCTGTTTAGTAAAACTCTTGACAGAGTGCTGATGTTCCTCCATGTTGGGACTTGGCTCCATCTGTCTGTGAAATGTAGCAAACAATTTCTGCGTTTTCAGGAGATTCTTCTGGATGGCTTGTGCTTCACCTCTTTCAGCAGTTTAACACTGTTCTTTATTAAATATCCTGTTTTTTTATTCTGGAAAAACAAAGAAAAAATTTTTGTGTATTAAAATAAAAGCAGGTCAATTAACCAAAAAGAATTACCTACATTAGTTACACTATATGGAGAAAAATACTGGGACACCTTCATACTACAATAAAGGCTTCAGTACTTTTATCCCATTATAAATTAAAGACATTTTAATATGTAGTTGTATCTTGACTGTCAGCAGGCTGCAGCTGCAAAATGTATGTAGCAGAAACACTGCTGCTGTCCTGAGCACTGAATACAGTGTTATACTACTACTTTAGTAGTATCACACTTTACACAATAATCCATACTACTAAAACTTGAAGCTCGGCTGCGCTCCGGTCCACACCTAGAACCTCCCGCTATGAAGCCGAGCGGAGCGCAGTGCGGCCGAACCGAGTTCCTCGATTAGGCTCGGCCCTGATGCAGAATTTTAGATTTTAGATGCAGAATGAGCACACCTGATGCTTCCACAAGTGATTAAACAGGAGAGATAGTTGAGGGAGGCAGGTCTAATTCAGTGGTTCGGCTTTCAAAGGTCTGATAAACTTCAGCTTGCTCCCAATTGTGCCGGAAAGTGGAGTTGACTAGCAACGGTAATGCATCTAATCTGTTCCACCACCTCAAGCAGTTTCACTACACACAATATCTTCCTTATTCTGGCTGAAGCACTTATGTAGTTTATGTTGTATCTAAGTTATTTCTAGTTGATATAGGTTTGTTTATTTGACGGTGATATCGTGTTCCTTTTATATAAATGAAGGCTTTCTGCATTCTTTATCCTGGATGAGGCACTTTTGTTTAGATCTGTTAAATATGTTTACAAAAGGATAAGAAGCTCTGCCTCTGTTGTAATGTAAAGTTATTTATATTGGTAAAATGTAAATAGGTTATTGGTTTGTGTTTGACAGAGATGTCATGTTTTTATATTGCTACATGCAAATAAAGGTGAGCATTAATTCATTCTGACCATTTTTTATTTCTAAAGTATTATACAGTTTTTTATGAGAGGAGGCTTTAAAGACAGTAATAGGTACAGATTTCCATTGCAGGGATTCCTAACAGTTTTTCTGAGGCCTTCCAAATATTTCGAAAATATATCGAAAATATATCGAAATTATATTGTATCGACCGAAATTAAGGAATGTATCGTGATATAAATTTTGGCCATATCGTCCAGCACTAGCTGTAAATATGTCATACTGCTCTAACAAAGTGTATCTCATTTTATCTTATAAATATCTTTGTAATTCTCTGACTTGCAGTATATCTCTACCCCTCACCTTTTATAATCAAATATTTAGTTTTTCAATACAATAATTTCAGTGACCGGAAGCAGAAAAAGCCTGTATTAAATGTATATGCTTGATGAAGAGTCTCGACCTACCCCTTCCTGTTTTTATGTTCTAGAAATGAGATAATATTACTTTTTTTATTCAGGTGTAGGACCATTTATGGGATAATTTATCTGCATACAATCACAGCTCCAGAAATGACATTAATCTGTTTTAATAAGGCAGTATGCCATAAATATCGTAAGAAATAATGTTGCCAATATTTTTGAACATCATGAACTATATTACCCTGAAATATGGAGCCATATCACCCACCCCTAATTATCTCATTCAGGGTAGTACTTTCTTGCTGTTTTAAGCAAAAGAAAAATTCACACTTTTCATTTCCTATTATATATCTTCTAGAGACATTTTATATATGTTTATGTCCAGTATAATTTATTTTACTTTAATCCTGCATATATGGAGTGCATTATTACCCAGCAAAAAGCTACACCACTGTGGGTCAGCCCTAATTCAGCCTGCACCATTTACACACTGTAGACATTGTGGGTTATATGTGGGCAGCATGCACACATATGTGAGCATGCCCACACAAATCCTATGCTAGGTTACTCTGGGTCAGCCCAAATTTACCATACAATATTTTACAATCTGAAAGTTTGTGTCATATGAGTTCATATGAAGGGTATCTGAATATTTTTATTGTTTTTGTCTGTGAGAGCTAGGTAGATTAGCTAGCTTAGTGGATAGGAGCAACACTGTGTGAAATGTAGTATCAGCTCTGAAAGATTTTCTAAACCAAAAGTGGAGACAAATCAAGGTACCACAGCAGAGTTGTGCAGAGACCTTTGGAGGGACACACACACACACACACACATAGTAACATCTCATATTTTTCAAGACATATACTGTATAGCTATACATTTTTATTTATAAAAATATTTTTATTTAATATTTTGGATAGCTACGAATTTGCTCCATGGTGCTGATTCATAATCTCACCTTTATTATTGGTAGTGCTGATAATAAATAAATAAAAATATTAAATTATAAATGTTTTTGTGCTTGACTATACACTTTGTGTAAGCCAGCAAGGTTGTAAAAGTTACATATTTTTTTTATTTTTGCATGTGATATTTAATTGTGAGGATCATGTAACCAACGAATCCACCCCCTCCCCCTCCCCCCCTCCCTGCACGTGCCTTTACCACAGAGCAACGATCAAGCTTAATTTAACAGTGGCCAAAAAATTGAATTTTCTCCTGTTTTGAGGGTCCCTCTATTCAGCTTTGAATATTTTTTTAACTGTACACTGTACCCTGGTGATCAATGGCTCATATGAAAGTAGATACTTGGGGTCCAAAAATGGACCCATTGGTTTTCAGTATTTGGTAAATTAAATAACCTATTATTGATGATACATTTTGACAATTTTTCAAAAAAAATTAAAATCGCCTATTGTTTTCACATACAAATCATCATATCTTGAAAGAACATGATGGTATCAAACTAATTCTGCTTATACAGGTGCATTAACTACTTGTCCATGAGCAGCCAAAATTTTATTTATCTACCTATAAGCCTATAACTTTTATTAAAGTTTAACCAAAGTGTGCCAAAAACGTCTCCAAGTGTCCCAAACTGTGTCCAAATGGCACAAAGTTCCCCAATGGCCAAAAACTTATGTATACAGCCACAAATCTCTGTAAATGACTCAAAAGTAAAAAGAAAACTAATATATATACATAATATCATATATATACATAAATATATATATACATAATATACATAATATACATAATATACATAATATACAGCGGACGTCACCGTTCAGCCAGGGCTTCTGATTGGGGAAGACGCGCACTGATCTGAGGGGCACTATGTCATCCACGCACTCGCCTTCATTCGCAAGTGCGTGGATGACGTAGTGCCCCTCAGATCAGTGCGCGTCTTCCCCAATCAGAAGCCCTGGCTGAACGGTGACGTCCGCTCCGCTCTCAGCGCACGCAGCGCCGCTTTCAGATCTGGAAATACGGAGGAGTACAAACGAGCCAGCTACGCTCTCCGTAGGACCATAAAAGCGGCCAAACGTGGGTACAGAGAGAAAGTGGAAGCACAGTTCAACACAGCCAACACCCAGAGCTTGTGGCAGGGTCTGAACATTATCACTGACCATAGGCGTAGGAACCGGGGGGGATGGGTGGGACATGTCCCACCCAATATTAGAAACAGGTGGATTTGTCCCCCCCAAAAATGATATCAGTTCGCTCAGGTCAGCTGTACTATTAATGAGGAGACAGACCGGACCAATCACGGAACCGGTTCAGGTATTAAGTCACGCCTCTCAGTAGAAACAGCCAATCAGCTTGCTGGTTTTGCGGCGCGCGGAGCAGAGGCAGTTTGCTGTTGGGGAAGCCCCGCCCCCTCGCTGTGAGATTTAGCAGCGGGATCGGGACGCAGCATCTTCAGCTGATTTTAAAACAGATCTGGATATACGGAGATTTTTCTAAAAGAAAGGTAACGATAGGCTAACCACTTCAACTGTGATGATATGTTTCTGATAGCTGGTTAAAAATACACGTCTCTGAATCAGCACACAGATTAAACTCACTGTGATTAATAAACTGCAGCTGTGTTAGTGTGTAAGCTTATCTTTGGAATTAGCTAGATTGGGAGTCAGGGTTAAAGGAAAAAAATAAACTATATATGTAATGTTTCCCTGTACCTGATCAGCTAATCACTTTAATTTTCAAACTGTTTATTCATTTAGGATTACAGGACTTACTGTGAGCTATAATGAACGAAAATTGATTTAACTAACTAGTTATCTAGAAGCTGGATGTAGATGATCGCCAGAATTTCGTACAGTACTTTAAGTTGGTAGTTTAAAGCAGTTACTTAACCCCGATCACTGCCCTAAACTAGTGTTTTCCACCTGATCAGCTAATAAACAGTCATTTACTGAGTTTACCTGTTAAAATCCTTTAGCCCCCTATGGAGCCTAAATTAATCATGTATATCCACCAGAGGAAGCTCTAGAATATGCAGAACAGTTTTAATATGCAGTAGAATATATAAGAACTGGGTTGAGAAACACTGCTGTAACGTGACTTCTGTTCATTTGTATTTCACAGTAAGACCACATATCCTGACGTTTATAAAAGTCTCTATGAAACGTAAAGTTACATTCTTTTACATAAAAGGACACCATCTTAAGAAGAGCTCTCAGTAGAAAAAAATAAAAGTGCAGGAGAAAATGTAAATATATGACAGAATTGACATGCCAATAATAATAATAATAATAATAATAATAATAACAAGAATAATAATTGCTTGCATAATTTTTCTAACAACAGTAGCTGTAATGTGGAGTAACATGTTTAGGTTGTAAAATCACCTTATAATAATAATTTACTTTTAATTAAAATTAATTTCCACAAATGTTGTTCTAGGAAACTATTGGGTGGGCTTGGGTTCATATTGGCAAATGTGTCCCCCCCAATATCAAGCCCGCTCCTACGCCCTTGTGTGAAACCTTTTATATCTCTGCATTTCCACTATGTTGTGTGAACAAGATGTTTTCAGGAACAATATATTCCTCCACAGAATGAGAAATATCAAGTTCTCATGAGAATTATGTTTTCCCCGCCCCCCTGTCGTGTGAATTGTTAGTGGTTCTTGCACTAATACAGTTATAATTATGTTATTTTAGGGATCTATTTTTTTTTTGAAGATTATAAAATAAGACGTCATATTGACCTTCACATCATTCAACACAAATGTGGGTCAAATTCTGATATTTTTTATGTTTTATAAAGCTAAAATAGCGTGGGGTCAAATTTATCCCAAACAACACTAATGTATACAAAATGTGTAAAAGACACAAAAAACATCCCATTAATTTTATGTTTACCCAGTTGTCTCTATTAAAAGAGGAAAAGTCACCAAATATGAAGTAAATAAAATGAGATTAACTAACTTATTTAAATGCGTTAAACATTGAAAGGGGTCAAATTGACCCAAAACATAAAAGGAGGATTAATTGACTCAAGCAACCAGGGGTGTTTGTTTTATTTCCACACAGAACCAGATATAATCTGGCCCAAATAGTCTCAACATCAGTAACGTCTTCCTTTAATGTGTAAAAAAAAGTTCTGTCTAAATTGGCTACTATTTTGTAGTAGAATGAGAATGCTTGCTGGACTTATTTTGGAAAAGTTAAAAAAGTTTTTTTTATCATTCTATGAACAAATAAACTCAAACAAATCCATTTTATTTTTTACAAATAATTAGTTTAAAAACTGATATTTGCAAAAAAAATTGCATATGAAGATTCAAATGCTTTTACAAGTGTGAAGTACTCTTCTATACAGAAATCAGGATGGTCCATTGTGATGTCAGAGAGTGATTTTATAGGCAGTAGGTGTGAATGACCTCAATTTATGGAAAGCTTTCAGAATACATAAATAGTAAGACTTTAGACAAGGTGAGCAACAAACAAGATCTGCTGCAGTACGATCTCCTTTTCAAGAATCTGCAGGACATCAAGAAGGTAAATGCAAAGAAAATGTAACCATAATATTTTAAATGTAATTTAGATTTTAAAAAAGTGTCTACCGGAATCAATGTTACAACAGCACTGATCTTTCCATAGTAATTAGTAAGTGCTGTTTGTTGGAGTTGGAGCAATCAGAGAATCTCTATAGAGAAAAAAACTCACTTCAGAATCTGCTCTGAATCTCAAGCCACTTGACAGAGTTGAGAATGTACAAAAGGTATAAATATTTTTTTTTCTATAAAGTATCAAACATTTACAATGTATTATTTTTTAGCAAAGTAATAATTTATAAATGTTTGATACTTTTATAGAGTAAAAATTTTACTAATTTTCTCAAAACAGAACAACTATAACTGTTTCATCACTGCAGAGATAATTATTAAAACTGCTTTTAAACTGCAGTTTTAATCCTTTTTAATGAGATCTGTGTGTAACTCCAGCATCAGTAGCAGTAATGCTAGCGAATTTACTGAATAAAAAACATTAGTTTCAGAAAATGGAAATATAGGGTTTGTTTTCTTTCCTATTTTAGTGAAATACTTTGTTCTACTTTGTAAAATTAAAGGAAAACTCCAGAGAAGTAGTTATACAGTGTTTTAAATGAGAGTTTTAGCTGTTTAGCTCCATTCAGCTCCATGCATTGAGGACTCCCTCGCGGGCTCCCTCTAGCGGTGATGGGGTATAATGTGATGTAGCGGGGGAGGGGGAGCTTCCGGGGTCTGTAGCTGGAGCGGAGGAAGAGCAGAATCAGCTGAACTAAAGAAGGTAGAATCTCTCTCTCTCTCTCTGTTCTACATTCACTCCTACACCAAGACCACCTTCAGCACCTTCAGCGTGTGCAGCATTTACTCCACCAGCACTGGATCTTCTCCTAGTCTGACTCTGACCCACAGACACAGGAGGGGGGTTTGAGTAGGGGGTCGTGGAGCTGGGGATGGGGGGGCTTTACAGATCATACACAGGATAACGGAGCCTCACACTCCTGCTCTCCCTCCCCCACATCACTAACACACACCTGAGATAAATCTGAACTAAACCTGAGATAAATGTGGGTTAAATCTGATCTGGATCAGTCATAAAATCAGGGTCTCCAAACACACAGTGGTCCAGTCTCAGCATGGATCTGCTTCTGGGTTCAGACTGATAGTGGATCAGAACCAGGACAGATCCTCCAGTTCTTGAGTTCTTCAGTCTGAATGTGGATCAGATCCGCTGAGCTCTTTACTCCTTATTCTGCGTGGTGATTAGGGGGCGTGTGTTCGAATGTCTGGTGCAGCAGCAGCTCCGGGACCTTTCCTTCAAAATAAAAGTCCGCCTGTTAAATATTACATTTAAAAAGAAATAATTAGTTTTAGAAATTATTGTAGTGAGGTAAGGGTCAGGCAAGACTGCGTAAAGTGGAATTTCACTTTGTGTTTTTATAATAATTATTAGCTTAATGATTTAACAGAAAACTCACTATTTTACTGTAATAATAAACATAATTAAAAAATATTTTTTTAAATGTTCACAGTATCTTTAGCTACACTGTTTTATTAAACAGCCCCTTAACTGATACATGTAATAATAATAATAATAATAATAATAATAATAATAATAATAATAATAATAATAATAATAACACAACACATTGAGAGACTTGATATTGTGAAAGAAGATATATAAAAATCATATATTTTATCAAAATGGAAAAAATGGGAATAAACTGAATATAATAATCTGATATTTGGCTAAAATATTTACTACTGAAGCAAGTGTAGCACAATAATAAAGTTCTACTGTAACTATATTAATATAATCTAATTAACCATTTGTTTAATGTATTTTAATGGTTAATAATGTCTAAACTTGTCTTCTAAGAATTAATTAAAGCAGAACTTAATAATTTTACAATGTTTATTACTGTTGTAAGTGTAACAGAGTAATAAAATACCTTTGTTTTAGATGAACTTTATAAAATGAGGCACTTTAATGCTGTTAAATAAAGTTTTGGCGGCCCCTGCTGTTTAGTGGTGAACTGCAGTTACGCTACGTTTGGTCTTTCTGATCGTACCTCAGCAGCGGTCTGTGTGTTTCTGTGCTGCGGGTAGGTGCTGAGCTCCGTGTTTTATGAATAAATAGTGGTTAAAAACATGTTTTAAGTTAAAAATACTGCTATTAATTCGAGTATAAGACAGATTAAAAAGTGTTTTTGTAGAGAATTCACTGATTTAGGTAATAGTTAAGAGTTTATGAGCTTATTTCTCTCTTCTCTGTTAGAAGTTAAGTGAGACTAAGACGAGGCTCAGTTTTCCCTCCACTGTCTGTACCAGCAGAATTATAGAATATCAGCTAATCCTATTATTTTTTAATATTATTATTATTATTATTATTATTATTATTGTTGTTATATTATTATTATTATTATTTGAGAGATTTTTGTTTATTCATTTAGCAGTATATCAGCTAGTCCTATTATTGTTATTATTTTTTATTAATGATAATTATTTTTATTTATTTATTCAGCTCTGTCTTAACTGCAGATGCCACTCGGGTAAAAAGAGAAAAAAAAGTACATATTGTTTCCCAGTTATTACATGTAATGAAGGATGCACAGTTAATTGATGTACACTTATTGCAAGTGTTATCTGTATTTTAAGGATTTTGGTAGATATGTCAAACAATATTAAGCAATGTTTAATAAAAGTAGCATAATAAAGAAATTCATTATTTAATTTACTGACAGCTTTTTTATTCTAGGCGAATAAACAGAATATATTGATAAACCGCAAAATTGTTTTACCCAGCAACTCTAGTCAAACCTCTAAAATCCACTGGTTTTGTTTATTCTCCTTGTATAAATCATGCTGTAAGTGGCCAAAATAAATATATTTTTTTCTTTATAATTCTACTTGCATTTAAAAATATTGTGTTCTGAGTCAGAATATTATCATAAAGTACCAGCGCTAAACTGTGTTTCTCAACAACACTCTTAATATGGACATTACAAACAATTCAAACAAGAACCTGATTTCAGCTTTGTGAGGCTATCAGAATATCCTAGAATAAAATAACGTTAAATTTGTGTTCAAACCCAGTTACTTAGCTGACAAGCTAAAATTATCAGCGATTGTTTATCCGGGTAGCTAATGTTAGGTAGCTAGCTAAAGTTGCAAGCGCTTTATAACAGATAGCTAATTTTAGCTCGGTAACTAAAGTTACCAGCGTTTTTTAATCAGAATCTAATGTTAGCTTGAAAGCTAAAGTTGCAAGTATTTATAACAGGCAGCTAATTTTAGCTAGCTAGCTAAAGTTGCATCTAAAGCTTGCTTACTAGCTAAAGTTGCAAGAGCTTTATAACAGTTATCTAATTTTAAATAGGTAGCTTGAGTTGCAAACGCTTTACAATCAGTAGCTAATGTTAGCTTGCTAGCTAAAGTTGCAAGTGCTTTATAACAGGTAGCTAATGTTTGCTAGTTAGCTAAAGTTACCAGCATTTTTTTTAATCAGTAGCTAATGTTAGCTTGCTAGCTAGAGTTGCAAGCGCTTGGTTACAGGTAGCTAATGCTAGCTTACTAGCTAAAGGTACCAGCGTTTGTATAGTTGGTAGCTAATGTTAGCTAGTTAGCTAAAGTTGCAAGCATGTTATAACTGGTTGTTAATGTTAGCTAGCTGCAAGCATTTTATTACTGTTAGTTAATGTTTGCTAGTTGCAAGCGTTTTATAATCAGTAGCTAAAATTTGCTTGCTAGCTAAAGGTTCCAGCATTTTTAAAAATTGGTAGCTAATGTTAGCCAGCTAGCTAAAGTTGCAAGCAATGCCTCCCCACACCATTACTGACCCACTGCCAAGTCAAGCAGTTATTATTGTCAATACTGCATATGTACAGGACATACAGACAATTGAAATTAAGTTGCTCTCCTTCCCAGGATGATGAGTGATTGTGTGCTGGGGGCAGCATTGGGATGGGGGGGTGGAGCAGGGTGAGAGTTCAGCCAGAAAGCATAGGTACTGAAGTGGTCTGTGGTCCCCACCTGCAGAACGACTCCTTTGTTGAGTATGTTTTGTTAATTGAAATTGATTGTCAATCAGTGTGGACAGTTAATTTCAAAGAAGTTTGATTTACTTGGAGTTATATTGTGTTTAAGTGTTCCATTAATTTTTTAGCAGTGTATATATATATATATATATATAAATATATATAAATAAATATATATATAAAATATATATAAAATCACTATTTATAATGGTATTATTTGCCAGATGCACTTGAACTCCATATAAGAAATTTAGGTGAAATCAAAATAAAGGTAAATATAGTTTTGAACCGTTTGTAGTTTCATTTTTAGTAGGTAAAAAATATTTTGTTTTAGGTAATATTGCCCATCTCTATGTGAAATGCTGAAAAACACTTCATGGGTTTAAATAGTCATATCGCTTTTCAAATCTACAGTCTTTTATTTACTAAATGTGTAGCTACATTTCCAAGACAACCAATAAGAAGTAATGATATTTAAGGTGGAATAGAAAATTCAGGGAAAATGTTAATTCATTAGCTAGGCTGAGCTAACGTAAAATGACTAAAAAACATGATACATATTGTTCAGATAGCTGGTTTACAGGCTTTAGTAACATTTAGTTAGAGTTGATGAAATTGTGATTAACGTTAGTTTCTGTAAAACTGCAGCAGGTCTTGGAGCTTCTGCTGCTCTCTGGCTCCGGAGATGAAGTTGGGCTTAGTTTCAGCAAGCCAGGAAATTACAGATATTTATAAGCAAGATATTTATAAGATAAAATGTCACCTTTATTGTAAACAAAAAGGGAAGTCAATATAGTACAGTATTAATTATATGGATTAGTGTATTTCAGTGTAAAGTGAGATACTAAAGTAGTAGTCAAACATGGTATTCAGTAGTGGACAGCAGCAGAGTTTATGCTACATATATTTTGTGGCTGCAGCCTGCTGACAGTCTGCTGCAGAACAAGCTAAACTCCATATTATAATGTCTATGGATGTAGAATAGGACAAAAGTACAGAAGCTTTTAAGGTAATATAAAAGTGTCCCAGTATTTCCCATATAGTGTAACTGATTTAGGTAATTCTCTTCAGTTAATTAATAAGCTTTTATTTTAATACACTAAATTATTTCTTTTTTTTCTTTTCAGAAATTAAAATATTATAGGATTTCTCCTGAAATCTATGAAAGAGGTGAAACACAAGCCATCCTGAGGAATCTCCAGAACACGCATAAATTGTTTGATACATTTAACAGACAGAGGAAACAGAGGAAAGTCCCGACATGGAGAAACATCAGCACTCTGTCAAGAGTTTTACTAAACAGAGTGATCTCAAAAAACACCAGCGCATTCACACAGGAGAGAAACCGTATCACTGCTCAGACTGTGGGAAGAGTTTTACTCAACAGAGTACTCTCAAAAATCACCAGCGCATTCACACAGGAGAGAAACCGTATCACTGCTCAGACTGTGGGAAGAGTTTTACTCAACAGAGTACTCTCAAAAATCACCAGCGCATTCACACAGGAGAGAAACCGTATTACTGCTCAGACTGTGGGAAGAGTTTTAATCAACAGATTAATCTCAAAATACACCAGCGCATTCACACAGAAGAGAAACCGTATTACTGCTCAGACTGTGGAAAGAGTTTTACTACACAGAGTAATCTCAAAAATCACCAGCGCATTCACACAGGAGTGAAACCGTATTACTGCTCAGACTGTGGGAAGAGTTTTACTCAACAGAGTACTCTCAAAATCCACCAGCTCATTCACACAGGAGGGAAACTTTATCACTGCTCAGACTGTGGGAAGAGTTTTACTCTACAGAGTACTCTCAAAATTCACCAGCACATTCACACAGAAGAGAAACCGTATCAATGCTCAGACTGTGGGAAGAGTTTTAATCAACAGAGTACTCTCAAAAATCACCAGCGCATTCACACAGGAGAGAAACCGTATCACTGCTCAGACTGTGGGAAGAGTTTTACTCAACAGAGTACTCTCAAAAATCACCAGCGCATTCACACAGGAGAGAAACCGTATTACTGCTCAGACTGTGGGAAGAGTTTTACTCAACAGAGTACTCTCAAAAATCACCAGCGCATTCACACAGGAGAGAAACCGTATTACTGCTCAGACTGTGGGAAGAGTTTTAATCAACAGATTAATCTCAAAATACACCAGCGCATTCACACAGAAGAGAAACCGTATTACTGCTCAGACTGTGGAAAGAGTTTTACTACACAGAGTAATCTCAAAAATCACCAGCGCATTCACACAGGAGTGAAACCGTATTACTGCTCAGACTGTGGGAAGAGTTTTACTCAACAGAGTACTCTCAAAAAACACCAGCGCATTCACACAGGAGGGAAACTTTATCACTGCTCAGACTGTGGGAAGAGTTTTACTCTACAGAGTACTCTCAAAATTCACCAGCGCATTCACACAGGAGAGAAACCGTATCAATGCTCAGACTGTGGGAAGAGTTTTAATCAACAGAGTACTCTCAAAATACATCAGCGCATTCACACAGGAGTAAAACCATATTTCTGCTCAGACTGTGGGAAGAGTTTTACTCAACAGAGTAATCTCAAAAAACACCAACGCATTCACACAGGAGAGAAAACTATCCCAAATTTGTTCCACGGCAATTAAAAGTGCAAATCCTAAATCTTTCGGACAGAACACCTTATCCTACACTAATGTATTACTCTGTCACTTGGGACACGTTCCACCAGAAACAAATATGAACTGAATTTAACAATCGATTTTACAGGTTCAGCAAAATTATTCTTATCCAGGGATGATGTTTATTGAATTTCATGTTATGTTTTCTCGTATGTTCGATATTCCAGAACACTCTGCGTGAGACAGAGCTCAGTTTTTAGGGTAGTTACAGTAAGAGTTCAGCTCTGAAGAAGGGAATGTCTTTCAAGTTCGAACTACGCCATTGCCAGAGCTTGCTCCAGACATTAGATTAGCATTAGATTAACATAGTCTTTAACATTTAGATGTCATAGTTGTTAGGAGGAGAGTAGGATTCTTGCAACTATACGATTTTGTTGCTGGAACACCCACTACACCCACTTTGCCTATTTTTGGTGGCCTAATGTAATTTAATAACTTTCCCCACCTGAACACACACATACCACAAACCCCATCCAGGATGCATTGGAATTAGAATAAAAGCCTTTGATGACTCTTTTCACAACTCAAACCTACATATCAAATGACATATCTGACTTTTTCATCTCTCCAGTCCTCTCAAGAGACCTAAATGCTAGTTGGGTAAACCTTGTACATATTCCTCCAGCAAACACTAATTCAGACAACCGTCAAACTTTGGACTTCTACGACATTAAATAGTCACCATCTATGACTGTCTCCCAAATGAGGTGGACCAACAGTGCCATCATCAGGACGAAGACCCGACTACAAATATAATATAATATAATTCAACTTGCTAAAATCCACAGAAACGCAATCCATAAAGAGTTACTGCAATTTAAGAGTTTATGCTTGGTTATTCCTGCAAAGCATTGAGAAAATAAGACTCATTTAGTTAAAAGAAATGTTCAAAGCTTTGGATTCCATTCCTTGCCTTGTAAGCTGAAATTCTGTGGTGTAAACTGATCTCTCTCACACCCGTCATAAATTCTGATCAACAGACTAAGAGCCAGGCAAAGAGAATTTTTCGCAAAGATGAACAAATAAGAATATACATTAACTAACTAAAAAGTTATTTTACAGAATATTTACTAAATAATATGCCACTTCTGGTATATGGGTTTAGATGCTGTCCTGATTAAATTTTCATACACAGTCAAGTCTGAATCAACAAGGTTTAACTAGCATTTGATAATTTTGCTTTATTTGGTTATCAGTGGTTTAACCATGTTTGTGTTATCTTTTCAGTTATTTAACTGGGTTTAAATAAAAACATGACTGTTTTCTTTTTGACAAGGTACCATCCTTTGTTTCTTACTTCAGGATTATCTGGAATGTTACCAACCTATTTGTAGGAAAAACACATAATTTACATTTATTGAGACTCAATTCTAAGATTGTTTTCCTTGAATTGATCCTCATGAATTGGTACGCTGAATATTGTATTTTGATCCACTGTTTGATTGAGTTTTGTTTTGGTTTAGTCTATTAATTCAAAAAATATGAAATCTCAGAAATTGCTCCAAAACCAATGAAAACACAGACACGTAGGTTGCTCCTCCCCCAAAGCCCACAGAGCCAATGGTAGCCTTAAGGTTAAAACAGATTCAGTCAAAGAGTGACAGACAGAGTAGCGGTGGAGAATAAAAGTGGAGAGTGTCCAGGATTAGGGATGGATCAGTTCAGTTCAATCTTTAGTGGTTGTTGAGGAGTTTGGAGTTTAGCTCCTTTGGTTTAGCTTAGCATTTTAGCTTCAGTTTAGCAATAGCTTAGCATTCTTATTGCAACTCATTTAACCTTCTTTAAGCATATTAATACTAGCTTTCTTAGTTAAGACAACTAAAGCAATTTTACGATCTACGAAGCCACGCATTATGCATACAAAGTTTCAGCTGAATAGAGACCGTCAGACTCAACCCAGAAGCCACCAGTCCGGAAGCGACCAGCAAGCCAGCTGAGAGTGAAGGGATTTTCCCGTGGGTTCTGAAGGGGCTCCGTGCTGACACCAGGAAGTCAAACCATCTTGCAGACAGACTCACGTGATTCTTTCTCAGGGTGAAGAAACAGACGACCACGCTACAGACGGACGGCACCAATGCAGGCCCACTTTAACGTCTCAGAGTAAGGCAGAGCTGACAAATGGTTTTGTGCTGGTCATGGTTTGGTTGAATCCATTATAAATCTCCCTGTAGTAAAGACAACTTCTTTTCAGTTGCTTGGTTGTAAATAAGAACCGGCTTTGTAGACTTAAAATAACTTAGTTCATCCTTTAGAAATCCCAACTTAATAATTTCCATTAGTCTGACAAGTTATTCCTTTCTATAACGATATTATAACATGATTTTATTTTAAATCTCATTTACCTTCATGTGATTTGATATCTAATGGCTACATTTATGACTTTTTAATGGATTATTAACTCATATCTGTGTGATTTAATAAAATTCTTTTTATATTACAAAACCTGTAATTTCAGTGTGTTTTCTGGATAACTTGGTTAGGAAAATTACTGTTCCTGGTAGAAGAAGACAGAAAAGTCAATTAATTTAACATCTTAATTAGCACCAGGTATTAAACTGCTGAGCTCGCTACACTGAACAGATTTCAATTTAGTTACGCATTCTATACATGTAAGAATGCATGAAAACATTGTCATTCTGCCAGATTTCTGAAGCTTTTTATAGACCGTTTCAGATGAATATTCATGAGCGTAGGAAGTGACGTAGCTGTTCCTAGGACACTTCCGTTTAGCGGTAAACAGCGTTCAAAACGTAACTTCTTAATTTAAACCTTATAAATGAATAAATAAATTAATGTTGAAATAAATACATATATAAATAAATGCACACATAAATTAATAAATAAATTAATATATAAATACATGCATAAATAATTGCATAGGTAAATATTTATATATTTATTCATTTATATGTACATTTATGTATTTATTTATATGTGCATTTATTTATTTGAACATTTATTGATTAATTTATTTATTTATCTATTTATTTATTTATTTATTTATCACTGCTAACCTGCCATGCAGTGTCGGCTCACAACTTTTCCCTCATTTTAAAATAGCGCCACCTGAAGCGTCGAAGGAACAGACATGCGCAGTAGCTTTGCTATTGTTTTCCTTCATTAAAACGGTCTATAAAAGCACTTCATCAATATCTGCTTCTTGGCACCCTCCAGTACCACAAAAAAAATTTTATGTTAGCGGGGGTCCTTTGAAAACTCGTCCAAAGGTGCCTTCAACAAAGAGATCTTCACGGTATCTGATCTGAGATTCATCAGCGTATGGAATGCAGGGAAGTACACTGTATTCATGAACATGAAGAAACTCAAGTAAGAATGTATGTTTACCTTTTAGTTTAAAATGGATTTTCTAGGCCATATTTATTGTAGTTCTACTAACAAGCTGGAACCACTGTGAAAACATTGGAGGACGCACATTGGAGGAACACTGCATTTTGTGGTGCATCCTAGAACTGATGTTGGCTTGAACTTCTGACTGGACATTCAAAAATGTCTGCATCTGTTCCTTAGAGTCCAGTAATTCCGTAGAATGAGCCATGACTGGACCCTCAAGGTCAGAAAGGCCTCCTGCATCTGGGTGGGGGCAATGCTGACTTGATATTGATTATGTAGGCTGACTGCACATTCTAAACTTTTGGAACGGAGAACTGAGCTTGTATGTGTGGAGGAAATTGGCATACTGAGTTGTGATGAGTATAACTTGAGTCAAGCCAACTAGTAATTGTAATTAGAAAATACATTTATTGGGAAAAGACAAAGACATACATACAGGGTTAGGACATACAGTTTACAAGACAAACACAGAGGATAGAAAGATAAGAGCACGCTCTGGCTCTCATTTTCTTTACAACCAAGGATAACGGAATTTTACTTTTTGCTATAGGAACATGCATAACAACTTTTTACAGCTTGGGTTGCAACATTAGGGTCTCCTGCAAGCCTTGTACTTTGTTACATTGCTGTGGTCTTTGTACTTTGGTACATTGTTTGCTCTTTTCATGTTGGCCATCAGCGCATACTTAGCCTCTCTCCAACTAATTGAGACAGCTAAGTTAATATAAATTTCTCACATTAACTCACCTCAACATGCCTTCTGCAATCATTAAGTCCCCCGTGAGCAATGCTAAAATCGCTGTTACAAACTGTAAAGCGGGCAACGCTTTCATTGTTCTTTACTTTTATCAGACATGGATATAATTTAGAGTACTCAGAGGTGAAATGAGTTTTATATTTTTTCTTTTTGGAAGGCCCTGCCTCTGCTTCCCCTGCCTCCTCCATGATCTGCTTTCTCTCACTCACTAAACAAATCCCGTCCGGGAGGGGGGAAAAACACTGCCCGCCCACACTAATAACTGATTGGTTGTCTCACAGACTCTTAGCAGAGAACAGGCCAATCAGAACCCTCTCTGTTTTCTCTCTCTCCTTTCCACACACAATGAGAGAAAAAAGTCTGTCGCCTGTGTGCGCGTTTGTGTGCAGTGCACTCTTGGGGCACTCGTTCTGAATTCCAGGAGATTATATGTGAATCAGGGAGCCACTACTGAAATACGGGAGACTCCCGCAGCTTCAGGGAGACTTGGTTTGTCTGCATTGCAAGTCTGTTTTGCGAGCATTGGCTATAAGCACTGTATTTCGGAATGTTGGGGGAGATCGAAGATGGGCTATTCAACAAAAGTTTATACTCGTTATTGAATAAAAACTAGTTATAAAAGTCCATGTATATAACTGCTCCCCTAAACTAAAAAGGAGAAAACAGGGGACGAAAAAACTGATTTTGGGTCAGATTAGAACTGGATTTGTATGTGAAAAGACATTTTTAAGGCCTTATGCCTCTGTAAAGGCTGGGTTGTCAATAGAACAAATAACGCCTCCCTCATAGGAAATGTTTACGATGATTGGAAGGCGCTTAATTAGCTGATCAGTACATTGTGTGGAACGATGAGCTTCTCCATATCTTCTGTCAAAAGGAGAGAGGTGTTGCTTCCCACAGAGACTCCAACCACCGCAATCCCTCTTCTGTTTTTTTCTCAGGTTTCTGCAAGTAAAAATATTTTTTCCAGTTTTCACCATTAGACAGTTGAATACCGAAAAATTACAGTATTTCTCATTTGTCAATATTTCCTGGGACAGCACGGAAGAAATGACACTTTAATGTAATCTAAAGTAATCAGTGTACATCTTGTATAACAATGTGAGTTTGCTTTGGCCTTGAAACAACTCAACACACAACCATAACAACATTAACACCACCTCCTTTAAACAGCTGCAGTAATAATTTACCTCACAATATTCAGATGTGTAATTTCTGTAAGCTGCAAGAGGGCAAGTTCTGCCAGCGCTGCCTCTCTCCACAGCGCCACCTCGTGGTGCTTTCCCTCTTCTTCTAAGATCAGTTCACCAACAGGAACAGGCCCATCTCTAGTGGCTTGCATCCGGGTTGAAATTAGCTATGAAAAACATAGTGTTAAATAATGCTGGAAAAATACACTATAACCATACGGGGGACTAATTTTGTGGTACCACTTTACAATAAGACTACCTTTATAAAGGGTTTATAAATGGTTCACAATTAGTTTATTAATGGTTACTAATTAGGATGTAAATGTCTTAAAAATCATTAATAGTCAGTTATAACACATACATAGAAAGGGCAACAATGACCTGTTATGAAATAATGAACCCACAGCCATCTATATTGTTGCCCTTTCTATATATGTGTTATAACTGATTATTAATGATTTTAAAGCATTTACAACCTAATTAGTAAGCATTAATAAACTAATTGTAAACCATGTATAAACCCTTTATAAAGTCTTATTTTAAAGTGGTACCAATTTTGTTTTGTGGAAGAATGTATTTAATTTACCCTTAACCATTTTATACACAGTCAAGTCAGAATATTATGACCAGCTCCATACACCATACACCTATGACCATACACTCACTGAGCATCTTTTTAGCTCCGCTGATCATAAAGGACACTCTGTAGTCCTGTATCTGTTTCTCTGTGTACTTTATTATTAAGTTTGCTTAGAAAAGTCAACTTACTGTTCTTCGTAATCTTCTTCTTATTATTATCTTATTCTGCGCTCAAAATTTAATCGCTATCTCCTCCTACAGCTTGTGACATAGAAATACTAAATTTAGCAGTATCGTAGGACCTATACCCGATTAGGTTGCTTGTGCTTTTTAAGCGATATATCGTACGTTTTTTGTAAAAACTTCGTAAACGTTTTTTTCCCCATAGGAAATGAATAGGGGACAACTTTGAACATCCACATAGGTCACAATTTTTGAGATATGAAGACAAAAATCGGACGTTCTTTACGGAAATTTCGACGATTTGACGTTTTCGTACAATTGTCGTACGAAGTTTCCCCATAGGATTGAATGGGGGGGCCTTTCTCTCCCCTGCTCTTCCAGTACTGTGTGTGTTATTGGAGGAGCTGCTGTATGGAGCAGATACTGATCAAAAGTTTGGACACCCCGGCACCCCAGCCAGGGCTTAGCAACCAGTTAGCAACACCTTAGCAACCACCTGGAAAACATTAGCAACTGCATGGCAACCACTTTAGAAATGATAGCAACTGCCTAGCAATCAAATAGCAACAGTTTAGCAACCACCTGAAAAACGTTAGCAACTGCCTAGCAACCACTGAGCAATCATATGGAGTTTGTTAGCAACTGCCTAGCAACCATGTGGAATATGTTAGCAACTGCCTAGCAACCACAAAAGAAATGATAGCAACTGCCTATCAACCGATAGCAACAGCTTAGCAACCACCTGGAAAACGTTAGCAACTACCAAGCAACCACTTAGCAACCACTTTAGAAATGATAGCAACCGCCTAGCAACCAGTTAGTAATCAAAAGTTTTTAGATTTCAGCATTTAATCAAAAGTTTTTAGATTTCAGCATTTAACCAAACGTTTTTGGATTTAAGCATTTAACCAAATATTTTTGGATTTAAGCATTTAACCAAAGGTTTTTAGATTTTAGCATTTCATCTAAAGTTTTAGCATTTAACCAAACATTTTTAGATTTAAGTGTTAAAATCCTCCACATGTGTCTAGGAAGAAAAATATGGAGAACATAACACATGGCTATCCTAAGTTAAAGAGCCAGCAGAGTTTAAGTAAGAAAAAAGGAGAACAGGCAGTAAATAGCGGTACAAAAATCTGATTTAATTTTAGCTTCCCACCACTCATTTGCACATACAACAAACCATGGCAGTATTTACATTATTTACATATGCTGTATAAAACAACAAAGAAAGTACCACTCTGGGAAATGTAAACTATGGACGGTGCTACAGAAAAGAACACAACAAAACATAACCATATTAAACTACCTAAAGCCAAATTAAGTACAAAAAGAATATAAAGAAAAGATACTCCCTAACTAATAACCTAAATACAAGGGGTAGCACCCGCCCTCTTACCTAGGGACCGATACAAACAACTCCTACATGATGTAAAAATGTACAGGTGCACCTATTTTACCTGTTAGCATACCCAAGGTGGTACAGCCAAACCAGTGAGTTGTCTTTTAGCCAAAAAGAGGGATTAAGTTAACCACATCAGAGAAGTAATACAATAAAATTAGGCTACAAGAGCGCATTGGCCTTAAAGCATACCCCATGGTTCTCTCTCTCTGTCGGCCATCTTGGTTCAGGTCCTTTTGTAGTCTCCACCCACAACTCTCTCCCATGGCTCACCTGAGAGAGAGAGAGAGCGAGAGATAGATAGAGAGAGAGAGATACTGCACGTAAGCATTTAACCAAAAGTTTTTGGTTTTCAGCATTTACCCAAAAGTTTTAGAATTTTACCATTTAACCAAAAGTTTTTGGACTACTTCTCAGCCAAAGTATTTGTATTCCACAATTTAGCCAAGGTTTTGGGCTTTAGAATTCAACCAAATTTGCTCCATTGCTTCATCAGTAAAAAATATTTTAATTCCAATTTAGTCAAATAAACATTTTTACTGATTATAATTTTGCATAAAGGGGATTGGAAAAAGAACAGATAAAGGTAATATATAAGATGTAAACAATATAGGTAAGATTGTGATATCAAGACTTACATATTCTTATGTATTCTTAAGTATTATAAACATGAAATAGAAATTATGAATTTCAAGATAAAGCGCCACCTACTGTACCCACCCAGAGAGCATAGACAACTGTACTTTTAAATACTGTGCATAGTATTTTGATTGTCAGTTGCAGCCATAATTATTCTGATCAGCTCAGATATTTTGTTTTGATGCAGGAATACGAAGCCTTTTTTGTGTTGCTGCTCTCAGTTCTCTGTGTAGCCATGTGTTGGGGTTGTTGCTTTGTCTTGAGCCACATAGGTTAGGAGATGATAAGGAGATTCTGATGGACTTTGGTAGTTCACTGGTGGTGCTTGGCAGGGTTCTCCGTGCAGTCTCTCGACTGTCCATTGTGGCTGTTGGGGTGTTGTTGTCCCTCAAACAGAAGTACATACAAAAAATGGTTCATTTGTGATTAAAAGTAATTCCATAAATGTTGTTCTAAGACACTATAGGGTGGGCTTTAATTCATATTAGCCCCCCCCCCATATCAAACCCACTCCAACGCCCTTGATAGCAACAACCGCGACGTCCACCACTTGCCAGCCCTCTGCCTGGGAAATCAGGAGTTTGGTGATACATTTCACTCGGATGGGTGACTCCTTTTTGTAGGGCGTCGTCGGCCGTGAAAACATTCTGTGTAAAGAAAAGAGCACAAACATACAAAATAACATGTTTATGCTGTTTAATTCATTATGTTTCACTTAATTTATTGTATTACCCATGATTTAACGGTTCATATTCAAATATTTTATTAAACTATATATTATTAAACTGTTTTTGGACTAAGTGGGGCTATTTTGCTGTTATTGTTCTGTTGTGTAACGCTTAGCACTGATTAAATATTACATAATAAAAAATAATATGAAAATAATTAAAATAGATATTTTTTTTACTTAGCAGCACTTGTGTCCCCATTTTAAAGTGTCTGGGTGGAAACAACACCACGCATCTCTACCAAGCAATTAAAAAAGATATATTTTTATCTATTTTCATATTATTTAAATAGTACCAAGCGTTACATATACAGAACAATAACAGCACAATAGCCCCACAAAACCCAAAACAGTTTAATATTATGGTTTATTCTCCCAACCAATCAACAAATAAAATATTTGCATATGAACAGTTGAATCATGGGTAACACAATAAATTTGGTGAAACATAACAAATATTTTATATTTAGTCCGTTGTGCTCTTTTGTTTGCAGAGAATGTTTTCACAGTCGACGACTCTCTACTAAAAGGAGTCTCCCATCCGGGTGAAATGCATCACCAAACTCCTGGTGCCCCGGGCAGAGGACCAACAGTTGGTGGACGGTGCGGTTTTTGGGATGTCAATCAGACACATTCCTAAGTGATTACTTATTGGATAGAAAATGCTGTGTGGTAATCTGAAATTCTGTGCTGAGTATTTGTTTATAAACAGTCTGACACTCTTCTGAGGTAGAAATCAGACAAAGAATAAATCTGCTCTGGGAAGTCATTGATTCTGACCCACCTGAAGATGAAGGCAGGGGAGAAAAAATAAAAAAATTCCCGCACCGACCGCGCCGTCTGCGTCCTTAATAAAAACTTTTAAGAACCAGGGAATGGCGAATAGTTTTATACAGTGCATGTGATAATGTGGTTTACAAATCAGACATTAAAGATAATGAACGTGTAGCATAAACTATTATTTATATCGTCTCATTGCTGTGTGCATCTGTAACAAAACATTTATAGGAACTATTAAAATAAAGAAATAGATTTGTGAGCCTGTACATACATAAGTGTAAATCATCCAATACAGTGTTGGACGAAGTTTATATCACACTATCGTTTGTTTTGTTACAAACAGTATAAAAGCTACTGCCTGTGGCTAAATGGTGGAATGCCAATACTTTTGGCTGATTGAGCTGTGTGCAAAAACTTTTGGTTAAATTCTAATATCCAAATACTTTTGAATAAATGGTGGTGCAGCACAGATATGCCTCTTTATGGTTTAGTATAGCTTCAGCCCAGCAGTGTAAACTCTTAAAAGCAGAAACTGTTATGATCATAAACCACAAGGCCCTGTCTTTCTGAAAAATGCCCATTTTGAAAAAATACTTTCAAATGGTTTAAAAGGGCTTAAATAGACTTTTACATTTTGATAAATACCTTTAGAAAAACACTGCAAAACACCACAACACCAGCAGAAAAATATAAAAACCATAGAATTTGTTTTAGCAGGAAAGGATAGTAAGCTTAAATGAATGTGTTTAAATTCAAAAGACAGTTATAAAAACAATTAAACACATTTTATTTTGAATTAGTTTAAACACAACACATACATAAACAATCAAAAACACATTTACCCCCCCCCCCCCCCCCCCCCCCAAAAAAAAAAAAGAAAAAAAAAAAGAACATGCTAAGAAATATTACAAACACAACACAAAAACTTCGAATAACCACATTATGGTTCATTAAAAAGTGGGTTTTCAATGTTTAATATGACCTCCCCTTCCCTCACAACAGTTACTTTTAACGTCACCACTCCACACAGTGGCGGGAACGCTGAACTCCTCCATGGTGTCACTGAGGAGAACAGTCTCATCGCCTTTTGTGGAGATTCCCACAATCTCCATCTCCACTGTGACCTTCAGTGACTCTGGTTCCAGTAACACAGAACATGGTGATAGGAGTAAGTTTTAACAGTCTACATTCTTTTCTGGTACAACAGCACAACAATAAAGTGTTAAACTACGGCACTGTAGTTATTAGTAGTGATGGGTCAGACTCTTAGCCGGCTCTTTGAAATAAACGACATGCGCTGATTCCAGAGAGTGAGCCAATATATATATATAAATATAAACGTATAGATTAAAGTTTTACGATGATACATATAAACCACAATAGAAGACAACATAAAACATTACATACATTAAGGAAGAAAACTAATGATAGAAATAGTGAAATACTAACAAGAGGCAACAGTGAAAGCTCCTCATAAACTCTTACAGTTTTTAGGCATTTCTTATTCTTAGCAATATCTAAAGGATTTCAAAAGTGGAATAAAGTCCAGTAAGAAGATATCAAATCAAGTATTTACAATGATGATAGTAGTATTTACTCAATAAAATAATAATATTAATAATATACTTAAAATCAAGATCAGTGTATGAAAAAAAAAACATATATATCACCAAGGTTCATATTTACAGAGATTTTAGTTTTCTTCAAAAAGAAAGAAGAAAAGTCTTGCCAGAGTTAAGATACAATGGAACATAAAAAAGATGATTCACATTCTGATTGACAAAAAGAGCATTCAACATTGAAGTGCTTGATCTACCCACACTGTACACATGTGACCTCACATAAACTGTGTTTTGTAGCAACATCAGCTCCCTCTTCCACAACAGGGCAGATCATAACAGAAACAGAATCAACCCCTCAAACATGAGCTCCTTTTTATGTCAATCTTTGCTAAAGTTTTCAAAAAACATCACCTGGATGCTTGTTTTTTTTTATTTGCACAATTATTTTTTATTTTGTTGAGTGACACTTTGTTGATGGTGTTCAGCGCTGTTTATTTCACTGTATAGAGTTGCACATTTGAAAATAGTATACACATTTACATTGGACCTGTTTGTTTACTTGAGATGGGCCTTTGTTTTTGTATTTCATTATTTATTTTTGTAAAAATAAAGCCATATAAATAATATATATTTTATATAATGTATGTTTCAACTCTATTAATTCATTGTACACATAATTTGGTAATAAATTGAATTAAGCAACCAAAAAATATAAAGAGCTACTTGCAAGCCGAAAGAGCCGTCTCTTCTTATACCTCTTTTCCACCAAAAAAGTGCTGGTGCCGGAGCCGGTTCCAGGGAACCTGCCCATGTTTCCACTGCTCTAAGGAGTCACTCACTAAATATGTAAATGTGGTTTGATTTGTTACAAACAGCAGAGATGTAGTAATGATTCAGGACATTCAAGGCAGAAATTAAAAATGATGCAGTTCTAGCATACAGTTTTTTATATACATTTTTGCAGTCTCATGGCTCAGTACATCTGTAACAAAAAAAAATCTAGGAACAATTAAAATCAATAAATACTTTTTTTTTTTATTTAAATACATTTATGAAGCCTATATCTATGTAAGAAGTGTAAATCATCCTTTACACACAATACATTTCTTCATTTCTGTATTGGTATTAAGAACTTTATATAAGGTGTATGGCTATACATATGCCTATTGGGTTCTGTCTTTTCTTCTCAAATTAATGCACTAAACTGACGCAGCTCTCTGTAATGAACGTCAGTCGGTAACAGATGCTGTAAATACTAAATGCCTCTTAAGAATATTTTTTTAGTTGGAGGACCATTGCTGTCTTAGAACTCCAGGCCAATATTTAATAAAAATATATTTGTTTAAAAATTACAAAAACATTATTGGAGACAATCAGTGATTTTAAATTATTGTCCAGCCTTAAGTATTATGTATAATTCATATTCAATATACATATCAGTGGTGTGCAGTAAGGCCTCTAAGGGGCTGACCAAATGTGCATGTAAATAATTACTTATTTTTTTATCAGGATGTATATAATTATTGCAAGTGTAAGCATTTATTTTATAGATTAACGAAAAAACAGCAACTAATTCAAAGCATTAGCCTGTGTTTTTCGTTGCTATAGGACTGTATGATTGACAGCGGTACTGACCAATCAAAGCTCTTTAAAATGTCTTCTGCTCACGTGTCCGCGGACCCTTCTCCTGATTTTGAGAAGGGTGTAGTAATGAGTCTATTAGAAAAGTCTTAGGACAATCTAACCAATAAGACTCATGCTTTTCACTCCGGGGGCGGGGCCATGGCTGCCTAGCCCCTTCTCTGCGCTCGGATGAAGGGGTCAGGCTACGCGCATTGATTAGTAGTAAAACGGAGAGCGCATGCTGGATTAATTAAATATTTAGCTAACTATCATGGAAATAAGACAGATATTGTGTCATATTATATTAAAAAGCCTTTTTAAAGGCTGCCCTTCAATGTGAAACTAAGTAATATGCCGTGTGACTGGTGATTTTTGTGTGTACTTAATGTTTTGGCTGCTCTGGCGTCCTGTAGAGATACAAATGAGTGATATTTGTTAAACGCCTGTACTTGTAGGAACATTAAGCATTTATTGTTGGGTCTATTGTAGGCTTTTGTAGTTTGTAGCTGTATTTGTGGACTGTTTATGTGTATTAAGTTCATTGGAACTACTGGTCTGAATCTTCAGGTCTGGAACTTAAGCTGGTTCTCTGGCTCTATAGCAGTGGTCTCAATCTTATTCTATCTGGGGGCCGCTGTAGGTAGAGACTGGGTGAGGCTGGGCCGCACACGACAAGAACACGTATTTTATTCAACACATTCTGCCATGCCAGGTGTTCTGTCGAGTGATGCTACCCATCGATACACGCTTTCTAAAGTGCTAACCTACATTTGTATTATTATTTCAAGTGTACTATAATAATTCTGTTTTTCTAATATTTTTTGTTCATTTAATAACCTGGACTGTCATTACATTGTCAAAGTGTAATGGCAATTAATAATAATAATAATAATAATAATAATAATAATAATAATAATAATAATAATAATAATAATAATAAAATATGATCTTAAATTAAAAAAAAAAAAAGATTATAATAAACTCTTACTACCATAACTTTACCCTGATACGGTGGTTTAGACTATCCAAACATAGTACATGAACTTCTGCTGGAAACATGCTCTAATATTGTGCTACTTTTGTGCTTTTACCTTTAAATATACACAAAAGGGTAGCACGGTTTGTCAGGGTAGCACAAGTCGACAGAACACCAAATCTCTCGTCTCGCCGTGTGGGCGTATCTTGATAAGGCTACAGGTGTAGTCAATTTTAAACTTTTAATGATTAAATGAACTTTACTGTGCTCTATATAAATCCATATTTTGCCGTTTGTGTGTGTAAGGCTCGAATGTGTGTGTGTGTGTGAAGTCCCTGATTGGCTGAAAGCAGCGCGGCGGCTTGATTCATTTGAATAAAGAATGCGGGGTTGCGTTCAACGCAACGCAACCCAACCCAGCCGGTATGCAGTGGCTCTCTCCATTGAAGTGAATAGGATGCGATGTGCTGTTGAAGATACATCAGCAATGTTATTTTATTCTTTATTCTGTTTATTGTTTATGTAAAAACTGGGTTTGCAACATTGAATATTAATCAAGCAATCGGTTATTTACACTGGAGGAGGACCCTCATTTACTGTGCCGCTGAGCATTTACAGTTTAAAAGGGATTAAAAATATTATAAATAAAATTAGAAAAATTAGAAATAAAAACTAGCATTTACTATAGACGAATAAAATATAAAGATAAAAAAGGAAAAATAAAAAACTTTAAAAAGATCATAAAAATTAATACATCAAAAATAAAAATATATATCTTATGAAAAAAATTATTTGATCAATAAAAATAATAAAAAATATTTAAAATGAATTCAAAAATAATTAATATAAAATAAAAATTCATTTAAAACAAAATCAAAGGCTTTGTAATAGTGCGCAGAATAATATCAGTTTCAGTTAGTTTCGGTTTCAAATAATTGAAACAGCTCACCAAAACCTCAACCTATCCTTTATATTTGACAATATTTGATTAACTTTACAGGTCCTCACTCATCTTAATAAATTTAACTAAACTGAGTTGTTATATTATTTGAAGCCTCGCGCTGAATTCAGCTCGGCGATGCGAGAGAGAGAGAGAGCGGCGCATTTTGCCTGATTTCTCTTGATTGAATATGAGTAAATATTCTAATTTAATACCATACATTTTGCTACACTTTATAGGACTTTATTTATTAAAAGTTTTTTTTAATAGCAGTGCCATGCAAGCTTTCAAGCTCGTTCTGCGTGACTGCAGCATTTTAAAGCGCAGGAGAGATTTTAGTCAATTAATTAATATATACATTTTTAAAATAAATTTGCCCTGGGGATAAGAAATGAACGCTAACATATAGCTTTATATTGCTGTGTATTTCAAATGTTTTTTTAAGGTTTATATACTTGACATGCAGCACCAGATGACAGGGTGATGCTTTATTTTTTAGATATGAAAAAAAAATTAAAAGTGACTTTCAGTTACATAATAGCAAAGTGAAATGTGACACAAATGACATAAATAAAGTTAGGTCCAGTTCAAAGTTCTTTTCTCTTTTAATTTTTCATTTCAAAAACTCCAGCTATTGAGTAAGAATAAGCATCTGTTAAAATTCTGGACAGCAGAATGCCTGTGTCTGCTCTATTAAGCTTAGTCTGTGTACTAAGCATAAATATAAATCCTTATAACTGTTTGATCCAGGTGTTAAACTGTTGTATTAATACCATTTTAACGTTTTTCGTTTCTATGTTTTGAAATTCGTTAGATTATATTTTTGTCAACATTTTGGGTTAATTTTCGTTTGTTATTTTTCAAAAAATAATAGAAATTATATAATTAATTTATATATATAATTAATTTATGCACTCATTAATATGCCATACCACATGTCTGTCTTTGTTAAAGAGCATAATATAAAGTATTTCAGCATGAAAGCACGTATTTGTAATGTGTCACAGCGTCCTGAATCATTACTACATCTCTGCTGTTTGTAACAACACGTCTCGCAATTGGCCCGCGGGCCGCGAGTGTGAGACCCAGGGGCGCAGATGGACATTTTGAACTGGGGGGGACCAAGCTGTAAAATTATATATATATATATATATATATATATATATATATGCTGCAATAAACTTTAGAATAATCACTTTTCTGATCAACACTAGCCATACTGAAACTGTTATTGGTCTGGTATGTCAATATGTCCCCAGTGCCATCTGCGCGCATTCTTACACCATGATGCCAAATCACTGACATCCTACTATTCCATATCACATTGTTTGGTTTTTGAAAAAACGCTGTCATTGTTTTTTTGTTTCTTCATTGCTACAGCCTAGGCAAGACCAGGAAGACAATGTTAACATTTTACATCTTATAATTTCAGTTAACAGCGACTGCTTACTAAAATAACATCATAATAACATCATACATAAAATCAATGGAGAGAGCCGCTGCATGCCTCGGTGCATGCCGGGTTGCGTTGCGTTTAACGCAGCTCCGCCCTCCGGCTCAACTTTATTCAAATAAATCCGGCCACCGCACTGTGTCCAGTCCAGCCAATCAGGGAAAAGCAGGCTGCGTCCAGCCAATGAGGGAAGAGCAGACTGCGTCTTCACACACACAAGCCTCTTACACACACACACACACACACACAGAACAGGCGCCTATTTATAGAGCTATAGGTTACAGTGAGGTTGGTAAAAAAAATAAAAATATTAAACTTATGACTGTCTACTTCTGTTGCTTCATTTTAATTCAAAAACGAGCAAGGAGATCCAGCGTTGAAAAAAAGTGCCAGTGGACACGTACCGTAAGGAGCTGGTAACTGCCTGTGTCTGTAGTCTACAGGCAGTTACCAGCTCCTTAGAACCCCGGACTTGAGAAGGTGCGTTAAATTTACATTGGAACTGGAACACGGAGCTCCGAACAATGTAACCTCTGAACTGAACGCTTCCTAGTTTAAAAACGAGGGCATTGTGGAACACAGAATTCCACAAACGTACAGTTAATTAAATTAAAACCCCAACGTTTATGCTTGTAGATGGTAGATTTCGGATGAGGTCACTATAATCATCTGCGCCCATGGTGAGACCCCTGCTCTGTAGTGTTTATGCGTCTCATTTTGACCCTGTGGCTATAAAGACTTCCTAAAATCAAACTTGGGTAAAGGGAGGAACTAGAAGAGTTTGTGATACAGGGAGGAAAAAAGGAGGAAAAAAATTGGAGCAAGCCAGAGCTCAGGGTAAAAACTGGCATAAATTTATTTTTATGCAAACTAAGATCCAAAACTGAGTGACTGTAGACAGGTGTTTCAGTTTCATTGTCCAACCCCGGTATGTCCCAAATGTGTCTATAAACTGGGTATAGGATATATATGATATCTCTATAAATTTTATAAAACATATTTTCTTTTTTTTTGTTTTCAGCTCAGAAAGTCCTTTTGTAACGTTTGTAATAATACTTTTTATTATTTTAAGCAATGTCTTTTTTTCCACAGATCTTTCAGACACATCCCATGTAAAAATGTCCCCAGAGCTCGTCAAGCTAGTCATACGGTTAGCTTATTAGAATAGGCAGCAGTGACTTCATTTAACTCACAATAGAAAAAAGGGCAATTCTGTTTATATTCTTTTTCCTAAAGTTCATATTAATACTTGTAAAGGGTTAATCATTTAGTGGGTGTTAACATATGAACAGCTCAGGCATGAGGGATTGTGGTAGCTGCCTACCGTTTCATACACAGCCAGTCTATCTCTGCTCTCTCCTACTGGTATGCAGATTAGCTAAGTGTCAAACGGTCAGGTTGTTACTGTCATTTAATGGTCCATATTATGTCAATTTACATTTGAGATTTGTAGGTATAAACATACACATATTCACACACATATTTTTTCACAGTTTATTTTTTCACCTGCATATCCGATTAGCCTAAATTTTACCCTGTATATTTAATTCCCAGCGCCAGAGAGCTTTATTTTCGTGATAAATATTTCTTAAAACTGCACTGACACTAATGTGGTGACGTGTTTGTGTGTGTTGTGTTGGTACATGTAGATCAGGTGCAGCAGTGCTGCTGGGGTTTTTAAACACAGGGTTCAAACACCTTTTACAAGGTAAAATTCAAGCACTTTTCAAGCACTTTCAAGGTCCATTTTCAAGTTTTTTTCAGCACCTTTGAGCAAAGTGGTAAATTAATGATAACGGTGATATCTCAAAACTGCGATTCAGCGATAATCAATATATTGCAAAACTATCCTCCACACTTCACAGCGACTGAGCTACTGAGAAAATAAACACTTCTATGTAAGTAAATAGCAGGAGTTATGGATTTATTGGTGTCAGTTTCACACAAGTTAAATACCAATGTTCTCAAAATACTGAGTATCTCAACATAATGTGTATCCAATAAATTTCGTTCCACTTCACGATTGAAAGATTATTGATCTACTGTTCGAATTATGATGTATCTGGCATGATACGTCATAAAGAAGAAAAGGAGATCCAGTCCAAAATTGTAGTTCCGTCAGATTTTATTCAAAGAATCTTCTGAGCAAAACAGTTTTTTTGGATACATCAAAAATTGAGTAAAAAGATTATTGAAAAATTGAATTGAAATAAAAAGGTGAAAATAAGAGGAAAACCCCAAAGGTGAGAAAAGTTGGGGTTTCCAGAGTTCTCGGCTGTGTGAACAGGACCTGTGGCTCTGTAGTCCCTCTCGGGAGAAGCTCTCCCGCCCAACTCTACTCTTCTTCCTAGACAGAGAGTCTAATAAATACAGGCATTCGCCTGGCCTCAGTCTAATAGTGTGTGAGGAGGCTCCTCACACCCCCCGGATCCTGATACTGATAAGCAGTTATTCATCCTATACGTCAGCCGAGAACTCGGTCACCCCAACCTTATCAGACTATAGATTACATGTACAGAAACTCATGGTTCCGCTGGAAAAAATCAATCATGCTAAGTTGCAAGAAAAACGGCCTTGCTTTGAGCACAAGGACACAATATACATACACTCTAAGTCACAATGTGAATCATCATGAATCGTGCTAAATGCTTGAATAACATACTGATTAAGTGAAATGCTGATTTAGTTACACACAGATTAACCCTTTAATCAATGAACAATGAACATAGTAAGGCAAAACTCCTCCGTATTCTTACACACTTGTTAATTCTTCACAAAAAACAAACAAAAAAATCATATATTTATGTTTGAAGCCCAAAATGTGGCAAAAGTTTGAAAAGTTCAAGGGGGGGGGCAAATACTTTTGCAAGGCACTGTATATAGTGGTTGCTTGAATGTATGTTTGGCTCCATCAATCAAGAACCAAACTAGTCAAGTGAATAGAAATGACATAAAATACAAGTTGTATTAACTTTGATCAAAACGTTTGATACTGAAATAATATAATAATAAATAATAAATATAAAATTAAAAATTGTGAGCTGTTAAGAACATGTGACAGATTTAGCATTTCCTCAGATTTAGCAGTTCCTCATACAACCACTAGTCGAAGCTGCAGCAACAGCAGCTCAAGCCCGCAGTCTTTACTGAGTCAGAGCTACAGCCCAGCCACGGGCTACAGGGCTCAGCTGAGGCAGTCTGGAGCGTTTTTACAGTTTTTAAAATTCTTATGTGTAGAAAATAAAGATTTTAACCCCACTAACCGAATAATACAGCTCTCTACAGTTCATCTTTCAGCCCAAGCAGCTAATAGCAGCAGTTTAGAGCAGTCGTCATGGAGTCACTGCTGGGATTACATTATAAACAGGTCAGTTAGCGCGCTGCTAACCTCAGGATGTTTATAACTACGGAGTTTAGTGAACACACCACGGCTGCAAGGTTAGACTGTTGAAGGCTACTGAAGACTATTAAAGGCTATTGGAGGTTATTGAAAGGGTTATTGGGGGCAGAAATCAGTAAAGGCTGGTTAGATAAGTTATTCACGTCCTCCTCCTTTGCTGAGGTGAAACTGTGACTAGCGCTGTCACAGTGATGTTTATTAACGTCATTAAAACAGATTTTGTCAGCTATTGTCTTATAAATATTTACACAGAACTTATATCTCTCCTAACAAGCGTTTATTTTGGTCAGTAACACTCTTCGTAACACAAAAGGCATACCGGTCTTTCGCCTTGAAGCACAGCCGTCCGTCTGCATCAGCTTCTCTTTTTCTGGACATTATGGGATAAACGTTTGTATGTCTCAATTCCACCCGCGAAGTTACGCCTTCCCTCCGGCAGGGTTTCCACATCAATGACTACACTGCCGTGTAGTGGCAGTAAGCCGTAACTTCGCGGGTAATACAATCGACAAGCATTGTGGGAAATGTAGTTTTTGGTCAAAGAACGCTTCTGACCTATTTATTATAGACACTAAGATCTTACAAGCTCTCGCTTGGATGTGGCCACATTTGGCCCGCGGGCCTTGTGTTTGACACATGTGCAGTAGAGGGAATCAAGGATCCTGCAGTCTTACTGCTGCATAGCCTGCTGAGTGTTGCTTTCAGTATGGAAACTACAGCTAGACCGTTTTTTTTTTTTTTTTTAACTCTGAAAAGGATTTTGTTGGCCTTTTGTTGCAAGCTAAGAATATTCTCTACTCCTAAGAATACTCTACTCCTTTAAACTACGACATCTAAATTTTAAAAGACTAAGTAATGCTAATCTAACATCTGGAGCAAACACTGGCAGTGCCCTCGCTCCAACTACAAACTACAAATGTGGAGTGGAGGAAAAAATAAAGAAAGTTTTTATATGTAAACAATTGAGAATGTGTTAAAGCTGTAAATGACATAAGTTGACCAAATGATCATTTCCTACTTATGGCAAAGCATATTCAATTTTTAAACCTAAAAATGTCCCAGAATGATAAAATCCTCACTTTTGTTTATTATTAGTTCTAAAGCTAATGCTGAGATTTAATATACGATTTTACTCTGAGCTAGCATCATCGCTTTACTATTTATTCAGCATATCACTGAAAGAATTGTAAAAATGTATGTTCCTAGTTTATGCTATTAGTGGTACCATTTATGATTCTGTGTGTAAAAACTTCTTAAAACACAACACTAAGTGTTGAAGAGCTCTGCAGGCATTAACTAATGTAGGTATACAAACATACATAAAAACACAGCATGAAATTCAGTAAACATCATCTCTGGATAAGATTCATTTTTCTGAACCTGTAAAAAGCCATTTTTAAATGAAGTTCTTGTAACAGAGTGAAGATTTTGTGCATGATGAGGTGTTTTTGGCTGTCTGAAAGATTTAAGGTTTGCATTTTTTATGGCAGAGGAACAGATTTGGGATACTTTTCTATCTTTTGTGAATGCACTGATGTAATATAAGTTCACTCTGTAAAGTAAAACTCTTCCCACAGTCTGAGCAGTGATACGGTTTCTCTCCTGTGTGAATGCGCTGGTGCAGTTTGAGATTACTCTGTTCAGTAAAACTCTTCCCACAGTCTGAACAGTGATACGGTTTCTCTCCTGTGTGAATGCGCTGGTGTATTTTGAGATGACTCTGTGTAGTAAAACACTTATCACAGTCTGAGCAGTGATACGGTTTCTCTCCTGTGTGAATGCGCTGGTGTATTTTGAGATTACTCTGTTGAGTAAAACTCTTCCCACAGTCGAAACAGTAATACGGTTTCTCTCCTGTGTGAATTCGCTGGTGTATTTTGAGATTACTCTGTTGAGTAAAACACTTCCCACAGTCTGAGCAGTAATACGGTTTCTCTCCTGTGTGAATGCGCTGGTGTTTTTTGAGATGACTCTGTTTAGTAAAACTCTTCCCACAGTCGAAACAGTAATACGGTTTCTCTCCTGTGTGAATGCGCTGATGCAGTTTGAGATTACTCTGTTTAGTAAAACTCTTTCCACAGTCTGAGCAGTGATGTGGTTTCTCTCCTGTGTGAATGCGCTGGTGTATTTTGAGATCACTCTGTCTAGTAAAACTCTTCCCACAATCGGAGCAGTAATACGGTTTCTCTCCTGTGTGAATGCGCTGGTGTATTTTGAGACTACTCTGTTCAGTAAAACTCTTCCCACAATCGGAGCAGTAATACGGTTTCTCTCCTGTGTGAATGCGCTGGTGATTTTTGAGATGACCCTGTTGATTAAAACTCTTCCCACAGTCTGAGCAGTGATACGGTTTCTCTCCTGTGTGAATGCGCTGGTGTTTTTTGATATCACTCTGTTTAGTAAAACTCTTGACAGAGTGCTGATGTTCCTCCATGTCGGGACTTGGCTCCATCTGTCTGTGAAATGTAGCAAACAATTTCTGCGTTTTCAGGAGATTCTTCTGGATGGCTTGTGCTTCACCTCTTTCAGCAGTTTAACACTGTTCTTTATTAAATATCCTGGTTGTTTATTCTGGAAAAACAAAGAAAACATTTTTTGTGTATTAAAATAAAAGCAGGTCAATTAACCAAAAAGAATTACCTACATTAGTTACACTATATGGAGAAAAATACTGGGACACCTTCATACTACAATAAAGGCTTCAGTACTTTTATCCCATTATAAATTCACAGACATTTTAATATGTAGTTGTATCTTGACTGTCAGCAGGCTGCAGCTGCAAAATGTATGTAGCAGAAACACTGCTGCTCTCCTGAGCACTGAATACAGTGTTATACTACTACTTTAGTAGTATCACACTTTACACTATAATCCATACTACTAAAACTTGAAGCTCGGCTGCGCTCCGGTCCACACCTAGAACCTCCCGCTATGAAGCCGAGCGGAGCGCAGTGCGGCCGAACCGAGTTCCTCGATTAGGCTCGGCCCTGATGCAGAATTTTAGATTTTAGATGCAGAATGAGCACACCTGATGCTTCCACAAGTGATTAAACAGGAGAGATAGTTGAGGGAGGCAGGTCTAATTCAGTGGTTCGGCTTTCAAAGGTCTGATAAACTTCAGCTTGCTCCCAATTGTGCCGGAAAGTGGAGTTGACTAGCAACGGTAATGCATCTAATCTGTTCCACCACCTCAAGCAGTTTCACTACACACCATATCTTCCTTATTCTGGCTGAAGCACTTATGTAGTTTATGTTGTATCTAAGTTATTTATAGTTGATATAGGTTTGTTTATTTGACGGTGATATCGTGTTCCTTTTATATAAATGAAGGCTTTCTGCATTCTTTATCCTGGATGAGGCACTTTTGTTTTGACCTGTTAAATATGTTTACAAAAGGATAAGAAGCTCTGCCTCTGTTGTAATGTAAAGTTATTTATATTGGTAAAATGTAAATAGGTTATTGGTTTGTGTTTGACAGAGATGTCATGTTTTTATATTGCTACATGCAAATAAAGGTGAGCATTAATTCATTCTGACCATTTTTTAATTTTTAAAGTATTATACAGTTTTTATGAGAGGAGGCTTTAAAGACAGTAATAGGTACAGATTTCCATTGCAGGGATTCCTAACAGTTTTTCTGAGGCCTTCCAAATATTTATATCGATATCGAAATTATATTGTATCGACCGAAATTAAGGAATGTATCGTGATATAAATTTTGGCCATATCGTCCAGCACTAGCTGTAAATATGTCATACTGCTCTAACAAAGTGTATCTCATTTTATCTTATAAATATCTTTGTAATTTTCTGACTTGCAGTATATCTCTACCCCTCACCTTTTATAATCAAATATTTAGTTTTTCAATACAATAATTTCAGTGACCGGAAGCAGAAAAAGCCTGTATTAAATGTATATGCTTGATGAAGAGTCTCGACCTACCCCTTCCTGTTTTTATGTTCTAGAAATTAGATAATATTACTTTTTTTATTCAGGTGTAGGACCATTTATGGGATAATTTATCTGCATACAATCACAGCTCCAGAAATGACATTAATCTGTTTTAATAAGGCAGTATGCCATAAATATCGTAAGAAATAATGTTGCCAATATTTTTGAATATCATGAACTATATTACCCTGAAATATGGAGCCATATCACCCACCCCTAATTATCACATTCAGGGTAGTACTTTCTTGCTGTTTTAAGCAAAAGAAAAATTCACACTGTTTTCATTTCCTATTATATATCTTCTAGAGACATTTTATATATGTTTATGTCCAGTATAATTTATTTTACTTTAATCCTGCATATATTGGAGAAAAATCAAGGTACCACAGCAGAGTTGTGCAGAGACCTTTGGAGGGGCACACACACACACATAGTAACATCTCATATTTTCAAGACATATACTGTATAGCTATACATTTTTATTTATAAAAATATTTTTATTTAATATTTTGGATAGCTACGAATTTGCTCCATGGTGCTGATTCATAATCTCACCTTTATTATTGGTTGTGCTGATAATAAATAAATAAAAATATTAAATTATAAATGTATTTTTGCTTGACTATACACTTTGTGTAAGCCAGCAAGGTTATAAAAGTTACATATTTTTTTATTTTTGCATGTGATATTTAATTGTGAGGATCATGTAACCAACGAATCCACCCCCCTCCCCCTCCCCCCTCCCTGCACGTGCCTTTACCACAGAGCAACGATCAAGCTTAAAGGCAAAGTCAGTGAGTGACTTTGGTCTGTCAAAGTGACTGAAAGGTAAGTTATAATTTCTGTTCTACTATACGCTTTTCTATTTTTTGCTAAGATACGCTAATGTGGTGCTAATGCAGTTACCACTCAAGTTAGAATGAGAATTTACCTCACATTTAAATAACACGAGGGGCTCCCAAGTTGGCAGCTTATCTCGGCTCTTGGAGAAAGACTGCTGTTAAGTAAGTTAACTTTATATCCAAGTATGTCAACAATAACCAGCTAAGGGAACAACCAGCTAAGGGATAGCCAGTTAAGCTAAGGGGAAGCTAGCCAGTTAAGCTAAGGGAAAGATAGTCAGTTAAGCTAAGGGAAAGATAGCCAGTTAAGCTAAGGGAAAGATAGCCAGTTAAGCTAAGGGAAAGATAGCCAGCTAAGCTAACGGAAATATAGCCAGTTAAGCTAAGGGAAAGATAGCCAGTTAAGCTAAGGGAAAGATAGCCAGTTAAGCTAAGGGAAAGATAGCCAGTTAAGCTAAGGGAAAGATAGCCAGTTAAGCTAAGGGAAAGATAGCCAGTTAAGCTAAGGGAAAGATAGCCAGTTAAGCTAAGGGAAAGATAGCCAGTTAAGCTAAGGGAAAGATAGCCAGTTAAGCTAAGGGAAAGATAGCCAGTTAAGCTAAGGGAAAGATAGCCAGCTAAGCTAACGGAAATATAGCCAGCTAAGCTAAGGGAAAGATATCCAACTAAGCTAACGGAAATATAGCCAGTTATGCTAAGGGAAAGATTGCCAGTTTAGCTAATGGAAAGCTAGCCAGTTAACCTAAGGGAAAGATATCCACCTAAGCTAAGGGAAAGATAGCCAGTTAAGCTAAGGGAAAGCTAGCCAGCTAAGCTAACGGAAATATAGCCAGCTAAGCTAAGGGAAATATAGCCAGCTAAGCTAATGGAAAGCTAGCCAGTTAAGCTAAGGGAAAGATATACAGTTAAGCTAAGGGAAAGATAGCCAGTTAAGCTAATGGAAAGCTAGCCAGTTAAGCTAAGGGAAAGATATTCAGTTAAGCTAAGGGAAAGATATCATTTAAAAAAGTTTTGGTATTTTTGTGAACCTGATATCCTGATATCGGCCACCTCACATGTTTATAGAATGTAACTACCAGTCACACACAGTGACTGTAAAGGCTATTTATGTTTCACCATGAATAGCCTGAAGAAATTCAAATTCAAATAACTATCACTATATAAGAATCACTGTAATCAAATACAGTCTGCAAATTTCTCTAAAATTAAGCATTGTACATGAAAAGACACTAACAGATGTAGTATTTACCTGACTGCATTCTCATATCTCTATATTATCATTTTAAGAGGCCGTGAGAAGATCAATCATGCCACCACCAAAGGATGCAGAGATCGAGCAGGTTGCAAAGGTTTGGCTTTGGAATGCACGGGACCGTTCAGGTGGACGGAAGCATCGTCTCATGCAGTCTCTTCAAAAAAATAGTTAATTTATGATCTATGCTATATTAATGCATAAACAATATTCATTTTTGATATTATGATTAACTATATCTGTTCTATTTATGTAAAGTACATCTATTTTCTCCTTCATTATTATTGCTGTGAGATAAAAACCTTAATGCAAAAACTAATGTTATATTCAATTAGAATTTTTTTTTACTGGTTTGATTGGGATGACATTTTGGTTCCAAGTCTACAAGCAAGAGGAATAAAATTAATAATAGAGATCAGGGGTGGGTTTCCTGAAAGCTTCGTTACGCTAAGAACTTCGTTAACTCGTACTTAAGATTGATCGTTAATTAAAGAGTGTTTCCCAAACCCGTGCGTAACTAAAGTACTACGTAAACTCGCTCGCAGATTAACGAGTGCCCTCACCCAGTCGTTATTCTTAAGAGCTTCTTTAGGGGATCTCTACTTGCAGTTCAGCACCTTAAACACCAGGGACCGCCAATTTTGAGGGAGAAAAATTATAATTTCCCTGCTTGAAGCAATTATATTATGTTACTATTAATTATAATCAATTATATATATAATTATAATTATATATATATATATATAAAATTATTATTATAATAATTAATATTATTATATTATATTATATTATATTATATTATTTCCCGTGTCTGCGGGTGCTCCGGTTTCCTCCCACAGTCCAAAGTTCAGGCTAATTGGATGTCGGATAAAAATTGCCCCTTAGGTGTGAGTGTGTGAGTGGATGTGCCTGTGTGTCTGTCTGTCCTGCGATGGATTGGCGGCCTGTCCAGGGTGTATACTGCCTTCCCCCCGATGCCGGCTGGTATAGACTCCAGCCACCCCCCCGCGACTCTTAACGGAAAAAGCGGTTGACGATGAGTGAGTAAGTGAGTGAATGAGTTATATTATATTATATTATATTATATTATATTATATCATATATTATATTATATTATATTATATTATATTATATTATATTATATATTATATTATATATTATATTATATTTTATATTATATTATATTATATTATAATGCCAACTTTCTCTGTGTAGTCTAACTGGGCATACTGGAATTGACCAATCAAACCCATAAATTATTAAAAATCCAGATTCCTGCAGAGGAAGCTCACGGTCTAAGCAAAGCTGCAAAGTCACCAAGTCCGTGGATTCTGTAATCAGGCTGTTATGTGGCATACACACACTTATATACACTTCCCACCAGCCCGGGAATTACAGCACAATACAATATATTTCCATGCTATTGGGAAAATTCCTGGTACTGTAGGTCCGGTGCAGGGGACGCCTGCAGTGTCTTTACTCACACCTACACGTATTGTAAAGGGTATCGGTGAATGTGCAGGTAATATTTAATATTATTCTTTATTTAGGTGCTTCTAACCAACATCGTGGCCGTTCATCTGGGCAAACTCTGGGGTGTGTCAGCTCGCAAATATATAAACACCAGTCAAAAGTTGACACGTCTTATTTTTTATTTTTTTTTTTACACTGTCGATTAATACTAAAACTATGAAAACAATTTATTGACGCATATGGAATTATCTAGTTAACAAAGAGGTAAACCCAACTGAGATGGTGATTTAGGATGAGCTGGAGCTTTACAGATTGTGTGTGTGTGTGTGTGTGTGTGTGTGTGTATATATATATATATACACACACACACCGGAACATACGTATATGTATTATTATATTATTTTTATATTATTAATAATTATAATAATAATAAATTAATATTATTATCAATATTACTATTAATAATATTAGTACAATATCTATTAATATAATATATGTATATTAACAATAATAGTTTTAAAAAAGTTTAATGTTTATTAAACATTTATATATAAACATATGACTTATTTATTTAGCCATATGTATCTGTAGGAGTATTTTATTAATGCCAAAGTACATCCTTTTGTAATTTAAATGTCAAAATATGTATAATATTGATGATTACAACACTTTTTTACTTTTTTAGGGTGTAATACTGAATAAATACTGCATAATAATCGATATTTGTGGATCGATTGAGTGCGCTGTTTCGGGGGAGGATTCAACAAAGACGTTCTTTAACCTCCTTTGTTAATTTTCACGTTGCGAAGCTCTTTGGGAAACACTCGCAGAACTGGCTCGTTCTTTACTCACGTCATTCGTTAGTTCGTTCGTTATTCGCTAAGGTTGATCGTTTTCGGGAAACCCACCCCAGAGGCTTTGTTCCAGTAGCAATAATAGTATCAGTTTATTATTCATCTACTACATCAGTCTAGTGCATTTAAGTATTTATTCAAGAATATGATTTGCTGTTTTTATTGATGTTTATATATATATATATATTTTTTTTTTTTTTTAATTTAAGTTGTATAATTCTTTGTTATTTTGTATTATGTTTGATATTTATATCATACTGTTTATTATAAATACTGTTTTTGCAAATGGAGATATTTATGCAGTACATGTTTATCTACATGCTAAAATATAAATTTGGGATTTATTATTAAGTAATTTACTTAAATAATGTTGTGTGTTGTTTATATTTTATACATGATACTTTGTAATAAATTTATTAATTTACTATACACTTTAAATTGTGTTATTTATATAATTGTTTTACAGCCAGTTGCAAAAAATGTCAAAGTGCCAATAGCACAGCTTTAAATTTTCTTCCTTGAAAAGTGTTCTCTGTTCAATATTGCACAGTTCTAAAAATTTGGGGCCACAATTGGTTTTCCACTGAGGGCATGAGTCAGTGTGTGTGTGGGTGTGTGTGTGTTAGAGCTCTGCAAATCTCTGTTGGCCCAATGGGCCAATGCTTTGGTGTTGATTTTGCATAGAGGAGTAAATCTTCGCTGGCCAAATGTGGGCTGCCTGAAAAGGGCCCACGCCGTGGGGCCGACGCTATACTGGTGAGCAAATCTCCATTGGCCCAATGTGGGCTGCCTGAAATGGGCCGACGCCATGGTGCTGGTGCCGTCCCGATGAACAAATCTCCGTTGGCCCTAAGTGGGCTGCCCATATGGGGGCGATACTGCACCGACGTGCAAATCCCCAATGGCCCGATGTGGGCTGCCCATACGGGGCCGATGTGTTGGCCCACATTGGGCCCTCATTGGCCCAGTGTGGGCATGTTTGCTGGGGTGCCTAGCCTAGCCTAGCCAAATCTAACCTAGCCTAGCCTAGCCTATCTGGCTACGTGCCTGTGTAATTACGTCATCACGCACAGACATAGCTCAGCTACGGAGACTGTGTTCAACTCTGGGGCGAGCTTACACCAGTAAAAAATGCCTGTCCGTGTAAATAATACATATCGATATACCACAAAAATGATGTCCCCATTATTGAAACATTTCTTATCGCGATAAATACAGATATCAAATTATTGTCCAGGCCTAGAATAGAACAAGTCTTTCTTCATTCCACAGCTTTAATATCAAACCCAGGCACTTCCATCTGATCTATATAAATGCAGCACATCAGGATTTCCTCATTTCTAATACTAATGTAAACCCAGACAGCGTGTGGTAAAATCCGAGACGGATCCTCACAATGGATCTGGTCCAAAGATCACTTTCACTACAGACTAATCCGATCCAGATTTTGAGCAAATCGTCACTTTTATGTTAAAAAATATGGACCATATTTTTTAACATAAATATGCAACCACCCCATACCATAGAAACCACCTAGCAACAGCATAATATCACTACAGCAACCACCTAATACTGTTACTGTGCCAGAAGGAAACATATTATTAATATTAACAATTAGATATTAAAGGCAGATATGTACTTTAAATACAGATTAGAAACACATTCTACTATAAGAATAACTGGCTGGTTTGTTAAGTGTTTCTCTGTGTTTAAATACAGCACAGGGTTCTGACTCTGGTCCAGGAGAAACTCTGTTCTCAATATTTTAAAACTGTAAAATATGCAGATCACAGGTCCAGGATTAGAGCTGAAACCATTACAATACAAAACTACTTTACATATTAAACCCATCACTTAATTTACTCACTTTAGGACAGGAGGTCCTCCTCCACTGCTGGAGTTCTGAAGATCCATCATTTACTCTTCTTCATTCACACACAGCTGAACACTGCCGACACCGACCCCTGAGAACAGATCAGCCGTTACAATAAAACCTTTATTCTTACAATAATGACATTATCATCAGAACTGCATTAAACAATACCTGATAAACTAACAAAACAAAACAAACAGAGAACGATACATAACAGTGTGATTTACCCTCATTACACATTATTCTACTGATTACAGAAACATTTACTGTTATTATAATGATTATAATTTAATTATTATTAGTAATATTACTGCATTACACAACATTATAAATATACACACAGTTCTATTATAATTAATATTATTATTATTATGTTACTGAATCAGAATAGAGAGATTATTTAAGTATAATATAAAACAGCAGGATTAAAAACACTAACACACCACGTGATCTTGAGCTCCGTTGCTCCCCCTGCTGGTTGAACAGCGCTACTGCATATAAACACGCCTTTATAGCAGCTCCGTGTTTTTATCTCCCCAACAGATCAAAGTCCACATTAAGCAGTAATGCGCTTTAAACAGCATAAACTACACTGTGATCAATAAATATCAATCTATATCTGCGCATTTCTCTTCAGTTTACAGCATTATTGATCTGTTACAGCTGATTGTTCTCCAGCCGGTCTGATCTAGACCAGGTCCAGGTCTGATCCAGGCCCGGTTCAGATCTCCATGCTGATCCTGGTTCTTCCAGTGGAATCGGACACTGAGCTGAGCTTAAAGAACCGGTTCTGGATCTGAGGAACCTTTAGAACCGGTTCTGACTTTAAGCTACACGGTTCTGTTCTACATTCTCTTCAGTTCTGAACTTACCGAGTGAATCCGGACTTCTGTGCTCTTCTAATGGAGGAGACTGGACTTTCTCCTTCACCTGCGTCTCACCTGTCTCCTATCAGAGCGAATAGGCGCATGGAATCACATCACAGGGCTGAGTGGAATGTTTGAATATTCATGAGCCTTAAGTTTTGCTTAAGGTTTTCATACAAGTAAATCTCAGTTAAACAAATAATAAAAATAAACAATTTAAAAACAAACAAAAGAAAAACTGTTTCTAATCACCTCTTTTTACCTTAACTTCACAAAGATACAGTGATTTTAGTCTATTCAGTTATACTACCTACACTCCTGCCAAGAGAATGTTCTAATATGGTTATTTTTTTGTATTATTACCTTTAAATAAACACTAGGGTAGCACAGTTCGGCAAGGTAGCACAATTCGACAGAACACCTGCTGCTCTGTAAAATCACTGCAGCATAAATTCACTGATTCAACAGAAGAAGAAGAAGAAGAAGAAGAAGAAGCAGTATAACTGATCTCCTCTGAGCTGATCTGAACAGGGTTTGAAAATTTAACTTACTGTATTTATGGAGGCTCATCATCATTTACTGTTCATTACACAGTCTCAGTGAACAGCTCTCATTTACATATAAATACACATTATTTATGTATCATTGTTTGTGTTATAATTATTATAATTATAAATGCAGTTATTTTAGCTAACACTTTCACTATTCAATTAAAAAAGAGTAATAAAACAGTAAAATTGATTGGAATGGCAGTGTTTCTGAGGACCTGTATAAAGCGTATTCAGAATAATGATCCTTATTTATGTATTCCCAAAACTTCTGTTCTTTTAAAACCCCGTAGCCACTAAATCATTTTATTTACCACTCAAATACAAATTCAGATACATTAAACAGCTAAACAATGTCTTCTTTATTATATCTGAACTGTTGTGTTAATCCTCCAGCCTGATGCTTTATTTACACTGTCTAGCACTGAGGCTTATGAAGCAGTTTTGTGTTAAATCCACCCTGTTCACTCTGTAACACAAGCACCCGTCCACCTGACCCTCTATTTCTGTAAACATATATTACTGTGAAAATTCTGATTCAACATGCCATCATATTAATAATGCACTCTGTGTATTGAATATTGGAGTAAAATAAATGATATTGGGCAGATATAATCTGCTTCTGATAGATATTGTATTTGGACCAATGATAAATATTTTTAACAAGATAATTTTTAAATCATAATAAAAGTATCTCTTGTAACTGTTCAAACATTAAGAACATTGTGTACACATACATTCATATATAAATTAAAATTAAGTGATCATCCAGACAAATTCTCATTGACCTTACAAAAGTGTAATTGTGTAATGTGTAATTAATATTAAAATGAATTAATATTCCTAAACAAGTTCTTAGCTGGGTAACATATATATACATTTCCAATTAATTTATTTACAACAGTAACTGCTATTATAAAAAATACTATATTGTGCATGATATTCACATTATATTTTAACACTTAAAATAAGAATTAAAGTAAATGTATATATACATAGATATATAAGTAAAGCTCTTCTTGTTAGAAGAAAGGAGCACTGCCTCCATCTAGTGTCATTAAGATGTTCTGCATGTTATATAAATAATCTCTGGTGTGTTTGGGCTTCTATTAATGATATAAAACATTATGTGCTAAAGACCAGATCCTTCTATAAAACCTCCGCAGGCCGTATTTACCATAATTAGAACAGAGACATTCACCAAGAGTGGATGATTGGCTACATTTGGGGGGTATATTTAAATTAAACTCAAATAAATTCAAGTTTCAAACATTCTGATTCCACAATTAAACCACACCAACATTAAAAAATATCAAATATTAGATGACTTGCTGTAGATGGGGAGTTCCTTCCTGATATTAAATGCAGGTATCTGGAAGACTAAAACTAATATTGATCTATTCAATAACGTATAAAGACTTTAAATAAATTACATCCATTATACAGCACAAGATGAAATTCAGAATTATAATTATCTTTGTCCATTTGAAATATTTGATATAAAAGGAAACATGCAATAGCTTGAAAGACAGAACTGTATAGCTAATTATTAAAAAATATATCCGCTTTTATTTCCGACTGAGAGAGACTGTAGAGAAAAGAATATATGAATTATACGAAACAGTGAAGGTGTGAGTAATGTTTAAAAAAAACCTAAACTTTGGTTTAAAAAATGTGTAAATAATCGATAAATCTGTTAGCTTGTGAACGCTAACAAACAATTAAACTGGAATCTTAAACTGAGGTAAAATTTGAGGATAATTTATTATAACTGAGGCAAATTAGCTTAAAACAGATTTGAAGTAATTTTAAGAATTGTTAGAATGGTGGCAGTTAGTTTCTCCAAACCGTTTAAAAACCTTTTTTTGTCACAGAAAACAGAAAATAAATGCTCTTTCTCCTCAGAAACTTTGGGTAGGAAGCTAGGAAGCTAGCTAATTTAGCCTGTTCCTAACTGACCAAAAATCAGCATTTAATTATACTAATTTATTCTAAATTAATGATACTAGATGGAGGCAGCGCTCCTTTCCTCCAATTAAGAAGAATTAAACACAGCTTATTTTACCGGATAATTAATACAGTTTTTCATTCTGTAATATGGTTATGGAAGTGGAAGTGGTGGTGTACTTTTAGACTCACCAGTAGGGGAAAGTAGTGCTCCGTTCTTTGGAGAAGGGTCTGTCTGCAGAGCCGTGGATTTAATCCAGCAGATTCACGCCAGCAGGTTCAGGTCAGTGGCATTCTGCGCATGCGTTGATCCTTGCTTCAGGTTTTCTTAGCGATTGTTATACTGGAGAAAAAGCACAAATATGTTCTCTATACAAAGCCTAGAATGTATTTTGTTTGATTAATGTGGAATGTTTATCTCGTGAGTTTAAATGAGCTCAGTTTATTGCAGGCCAGGCTCAAAAATTTAGCTCAATCAGTTATTAATTTAATCCCTGAAAATCTTTTATTTCCAAGGATTACTGCGCATGTTTATCTCTGTAAAACCCTGGAGGAGTTCTTTTAATCTATTAGTGTTCCAACACTACAAAGCTGTACAGCTCAGTACATCAGAGTGAAATCAGCTCAATTTATTGCAGGCTCTGAAACTGAGCTCAATCAGTCATTATGTTACTCCCTGACAAAACTTTTATTTCCAATCATAACTGCATTTGTAATGTCTGATGTGTGTTCCTAATTATACATAAAACTTACCGGTAATTACATTTCAGATGGTTACAGTGGTATAAAAAAGTTTGGGAACTTTTGATACTTTTCAAGATTTTCCTTTATAAATTACTGGTTGTTCAGATCAGCAGTTTCAGTTAAATATATTATATTCATAGTTTTTCCCTATAGAAGAAGGGACATCAGAAATGTTCAGTATCTGTAAATTTAAGGCTAAATAAATAAGTAGTAAGTACAGATAAGATAGATTTAAGCAGTTAGTTAATTAGCTTTAGGGGAGAAAGTCAGGTTTGATTGGGGGAGAGTGAAGGAAATGCACCATGCTCTGTGCTGTGTACAGATTACAGTGTGAGCTGTTCCACCAAACGGACACTAGAGTGTAGTATGGGAGCATCAGGATCCAGCCTGAAGATACGCTGTCCTCCAGTGTCTGTGTGTGGCATTTTGCAGAAATCTTCATACCCATATCCAGTTCAATTTCCCTTGTTTCATTTAAAGAGGCACTAAACCCTAAACCAATGTTTTTTTCATTCATGCATGAAATCTGTTCATCTGAAGAAATAAAACACACCAGTCCTGCCTAAAACGTTTATAAGAATTCCCTAACCTGTAAAAATGCTGAGGATATGTCCATGTACTTTGGTACGTGGACACTCACAATATGCATATCAATCAATCAATCAATAATACCTCCCTCTGGTGATATCCAGTGGTGATATCTTCATCTCAAGGCTATCAGAGTCACACTGTTCAGCCCATTTAGCTACCTCTTCTGCCCCGCCCCTTAACCCGTACATCACCCAGTGCCACTCCCAAACTACACCTTCCATTTTTTAAACAAAATGTATATATTAGTTTTCATTTAAAAAAGTACTCAATTTAAAATGTACTTTGAGTAACAGTTACATAGCTACTTTTAATTCATATAGGTGACTATAAACTGTATTTTTTTGACTTGCCATTGCTGTGCTTTAACTGCTATTTACATGTTTTTTAACAGTCAAGCAGATTGTTTAATGTTCCCAATAAAAACTTAAGGAATTATCATTAAAAACATGAAATCATACCAAAAAGAATGTTGGTCGACGCATGCGCAGTGCCGTAAAGAAGCACATATCGATGGGTAGCATAACGCGACAGAACATGGGTGCACACAGACCCCGGCCTACACAGCTGATTCACACAGCACATCTCCCGCTAACCGTAATAAACACTGCTGGGAAAAGTTAAGCTGCGCTGCCATGGAGAACAAAACTCAGCGCAAACTATGTGTGATAAAATCAGTGGAAAATAAACACAGCGAACATTATGAGACATTTCTCTCAACAAGACATTCAGAAAGGTAAACTCTATTTGCGGACGCAGGTTAAGCACATAACGTAGCGCAGCTCAGCTAACATGTTAGCTAACCTACACAGCAAAAACAGCAGTGTTGACTTTGAAGAGTTACCTACTTCAGAGTTGTGTAGTGTTGATTTTAGAGTTGCTCTGCACTGCCAGTGTTAAAATCTGACTGAAATGGGTGTTGATGGTTAGTGTTGTAAGTAAATAACTCTCTATCAGAGTTTAATTAGTTTAGGCTCCTCCCACACTCCTCCACAGCCTGAGAGACGAAGCGGGAAGCCATTTTCTTGAGCGGATTCAAAGCCAGTAAGGTAACTCAATAAAATCTTTAAAAACTAATTTCATAGAATATTCTGTTTTATATATTTTAGCAAGTGTACAGTAACCTAGCTACACAAAAACTAGACATAATAAATATTGTATGATACCCTTTATTTTTAAATACTAGCTATTATCTTTCTAATTAGCATTAGCTAGCCTAGCTTTTCTGTCAGGCGCCAATAAATTATAATACATTAAGCTGGCTTTTTTATGTTAACTATAGCAGTATTGTGGTAAACCAATCTTTTCAGAATTGTAGCTGTGAGACTTAAATTGGTTTGTCAAATTTCCTATTCCACCTTAAATGTAATTTGGCTAACTGACCATTTTAAAGTATATTAATTTATAACACTGTAAGCTGGATTTTTATGTTAACTACCTACCCAGCTAGCAAAATGTAGTTGACCCAGCTCTGGCCTGATCCCAAATTGCTGGCAAAAAGTTGTAGGCCCGATTCTGGCAAGTGGACTCGTCCCGAGAATAATAAATTAAACCCAACGCTACTTATTAATGATAACTAATAATCACACGCAACACCCATTGATCCTTATTATTTATTACTAATAATAAATCACACCCAACTCTCTTTGATCCTTATTGTTTACTATTAATAAATACACCCAATTCAGTTGCACCTTATTATTGTTTACTAATAATAAATCACACCCAACACCCATTACTCATTACCCATTAATAACTAGTGTTGGGAAAATCGCACTACCCCTTACAGCGCCATCTACAGTGCGTTCCCCCTGGATTCTTTTGATGGAAGCCCGAAGTAGAGATAAAGGATAGAGAGACAGGATACTTGATTATGAGCAAAATAACAATTTATTAAAGCAGGGATCCCTGGAAACATCTTCCAAAATCAAGAAAAAAGTTCCAAGAATATTTCACAGACACAAGCATTTAAAGCCAAAACCCCTCCCTCACAAGTGTGAAAACACCCGGCCTCGAGAGCTGAAATCAGTCCTCGAGAGCTGATTTTAACTGAATCGTTACCAATACTTGTTTGTGTAAAATTGTATCAAGTATATGTTCTCTTGCTAGCATTACTTAACCCAAATTCGTGTCGTTGCTATGACAATATGGTTATCTACTCGCCCAGCTGCGTCCTAAAAGTTACTTTGAGAATTGAATAGAGAAGTTATCAGCTTGGTGGCTCTGGCCGGCTGCCTTCTCACCTGTTACATTAGTAGAACCCTCAGTACCCCTTACACAAACACAATGAGCCTATTTACTGAAAAGTTATAAAACTTCTGCTACTGCTGAGTCACAGCATATCTCTGATAGTTATTAGAAAACATTGAGCACAGATTTTATTAAAACAATTTAATGTTAGAACATCCCATTATACAAGACAATGTTACAAAGAGTTTCACTGGCAGGCCCTGTTTTGTAAGTAGCGACTAAAGATGATAATGCACAAACATTATTCTAAGTATATAAGTGTTAACTAAATACTGATTAAGTAATTATTTAGCAATTAATAGTTAAATAAATATTGATTAAGTCATTATTTAGCAATTGATATTGAAATATTGGTTATTTAGCAATTGTCATTAATAAAGTAATAATTTAGCAATTGTTAGCACCAGTACCATTTTTAACAGAGCATAGATTACACAGCTCCTCATTGCTACACTCCTTTCCCTTGTGTCCCAGTTCTCCACATTTCCAGCAACTCACACCGTCGCAATCTTTCACCTGATGTTCTGATGAGCTGTGGATAAAACACCGTTGCAGCTGGCCCTGGTAGGATATGCGACCGTTATATGGTCCCATGCTTATAGAGTTTGGGATATGTACCACATTTCCCTCTCTATCTTTCCTAAGCTTAACTTTATAACGTCTTACACCGTACCTGAGCCCGAACTGATGCACCAATTTATGGACTGGCTGTAAAATCTCACAGAACCTCTGGAGATAACGTTCCACGTCTGCATCAGCCACACGCCCAGTCCAAAACTTCACAAATACGTGTTTAATGTCCACTAGAGCAGAGGAGATCATCTCCCACTCTCTCCAAAAGCCATTTCCACCAGTTGTATTAAAGACTTGAGAAAAACGCTGCATTGCGCTCTCTTGATGAAAGATTAATTCAAATGATAGCCTGGGTTTAACTTTTTATGAGATTGTTTGTTTTAAAAGCTCACAAAAGAGAGAAAATAAGAGTGACAAATAATGCTCCAAGCAGGGAGACAGTGACTGGCACTACAAGCAGCGAGGCTTGAAGAGCTAAACTTCCTCAGTTTTACTCAGCCTCTTCCGCTCATGATGCAGGTCAGATGTATTTGCTGAACAAAACTGAAATGTATTGGTTTAAATAGTGTAGGTTTGGGTGACTGATCATGTGATGTGTTGTTAGATGGACAGTTATTTTACCATCATGAGGACTAAGTGTATTGAGTTGGGGAGGGTGATTTCTTTTCCATGACTGTCCTTCATTTTCACTTGGTACTTCTGAATATCATATCAGAGCCTGTACTTATCTAGTGTTTGACAACAGGTTTAAGAATTTCACAGAATCAGCTCAGGTAAGTTTCTGTGTCCATGTCTGAAATCCTTCCTGTCCAGAGCTTAACAATGATGGTCTTTTAGTCACTTTTGACTGGTGAGAAGAGTTTGAATCTTTCCAGACTCTTGCATTTTGTAAATTTTATCCCAAAGCATCTTAAGAGCCCTCTCACTTCTAAAACTAAGTTCAAAGTCTTTCTTATTAGGAAGGCTTATGAAGGAATGAAGGTCCTGAACTTGTAGCCATTGTGATTGAAAGATCATATCAGATACAAAGTCTTTGTTTGCTGGCTCTCCTTGACCATCATAATCCAGTGTCTTACATTGACTGGGTTTCCACCAGCCATTCAAAACACCATAATGGTGTCAGAGTGACTCCTAACGCTGAACTCCAAAGCTGTGGCACTTTCCATTTACACCAAGAAAATAGAAGAAAAGGGGAACAAAACACTCGCTCCTCTCACGCTCAGATCTTCAATAAAGAAAAAAGGTCAGTTACTATATTCAAACATACAATATCAGAAAATACATTTCAGAAACCATACAATATTAATAAAACCACTTTCCATAACTTTATCACCACAGGCCATTTCTTTTTTTTTCTTAAAATTTCTATAGACTATAGTGACGGCGATTCTGTGGAGTTTTTAAATATAACGTTTAAAGATTTTGTTTTTTTGGGTAGTTACAGTATTTTTAAACACTGTTTCTCCAGGAACAAACTGTTGGTCTATTGTCATGCGTGTCGTAGTTTTTATTTTAGTCGTAGAATTATTACAGAAAAGACCAAAATTTACAGATTTAAAATTAATGTCTACTTTCAGTCCAATTCTTTTTATCAAGTCCCAAACTTCACGTGATCTATAACACTATTAGACAATGGTCTGTGGAGGAAATATGACATTGAGTTTCGAGGAAGTATAACACGAGTCGAGCCAACCAGTCACTGTAATGAGAAAGTACATTTATTGGAAAAGACAAAGACAGACAAAGAACCGTACAAAACTTTTAGGGTGTCACGTTCTTTTAAAAAAGGAAGTGAAACAAACATAAACAGGAACATAAACAGGAACAGAGAAGTGAATCGTATGACCACGTAGGACACTGCATTTAGAGGAAGTATCTAAAAATCTTCATGATCAGTCATAAATGTGGAAGGTGGAAGGTATAGGACAGTTATTTGTAGCCTTAAATTAATAAACTAAATAAATAAGTACGTTTGTAGTCAACAATGCCACCTGTTCAACACAGGAACAGGGAGAAAAATTACCCAAAATCAGATTGTTAGTCTACCAATCAAACTATAGGTCAAACAGGTTCAAATCACTTGGTCTGAGACAGGTATTAAATCGTAACAAAATCAGAAATCAATACAATCACAAAACAACAAATTCAATTCACAAAAAATAAAAAATAAATGACCATACACGTCACACTAACAACCAAAAACAACCACTTAGCAATGCCTTAGCAACCACCTAGAAAATGTTAGTAACTGCCTAGCAACAACTTAGCAACACCTTCCTATATCAGACGATCATTAGTATTCCACCATGTTAGCCAAAACTTTTTGGACTTTTAGTCTAAAGTCAACAGCGTAGCAACCACTCTTCAGACAGAAACAGCTTAGCAACCATTTTAACTTTTTAACGTTATTAGCGTACTTTCCCAAACCAACTTAAAGTTCGTTAACAAACTTTCCTTTTCTACTTGTAATATGGTGCTTTACTTCTTGCTTTACCTTTTACTTTTTTTTTTAGTTTGTGACGTTTCTGGTCCAGTTAATCTGTCTGTTGATTCCATTTGCTATAATTTTACATTGCTATTTTGGTTTTAATAGAAAGGTCTATAGCTCCTAAGCCTCCCAGCTCTTTGTTTTTAAATACATATTCTCGCTTTGTACATTCTCCGGTTGTGTTCCAAATAAATTTAATAAAAATCTAATTTTACAAAATATTTTAATAATTTTTATGTGGAGGACAAATGAATGATAAAAAAACAAGATTGTAACTAATAAGTAGGTTTTAATTATGTGTATCCTCACTTTGTAGCTTAGTTTACTTTCCATAACTTTAAGTCCATGTTTTAATTTCTTCAGAAACTACTTCCTCTTTCTGTTTCTAATTACTGTCCACACAGTCACCATTATAATTATACACACCTACAATTTAACAAAATTATTTTTTTTTTTTGCTAACTACATTTTTTATTCTAAAAACTTTCATTTTTTTACTGAAAGTTTCACACAGGAATACATTGTGGGTGAAAATAGTAAGAAATCAATAAAACCATCAAGCACTACAATGAAACTGGCACACATGAGGAACGACCCAGGAAAGGAAGACTAATAGTCACCTCTGCTTCTCAGGACAAGTTTATCCGAGTCACCAGATTCAGAAATCGCATGTTAACAGCAGCTCAATCAGGATTTCATGGTAAAATAGCTGCTAGGAAACCACTGCTAAGGAGAGGCAACAAGCGGAAGAGATTTGTTTGGGCCAAGAAACACAAGGAATAGACATTAGACCAGTGGAAATCTGTGCTTTGGTCTGATGAGTCCAAATTTGAGATCTTTGGGTCCAACCGCCGTGTCTTTGTGAGACGCAGGTTTGCTTTTAGTTGGACGATCATTTATTTTTCAACAAGACAAGCCTCCAGGCTGTGTAAGGGCTATTTGACCAATAAGGAGAGTGATGGCGTGCTGTGGCAGATAACCTGGCCTCCACAGTCACCGGACCTGAACCCAATCCAGATGGTTTGGGGTAAGTTGGAATGCAGAAAGAAAGAAACTAGAATTAAAAACATGTTTTTAGTTATTTCACCTTTTTTGTGAAGTACAAAACTCCATGTGTTCATTTATAGTTTTGATGACAGTGTAAATAGTCATGAAAAAAAAGAAAACGCATTGAATGAGACGGTGTGTCCAAACTTTTGGTCTGTACTGTGTATATATGACTTTAATTCTTCTGTTATTTAAAAAGATCTTGGGGTCACGATTCAATTTTTTACGAATCTTTCAAATCGGTTGGATTTTTTTTTCATCCTCCATACTTCAGCAGCGCAACAACAAACACCGCAACACGACACTACACACCCCTCTGTAGCCTAATAGGGAGAGGCAGTAGGAGCACTGTCACACGGAGCTTTTTAACTGTACCCCAGAGCTCACACTGTCTTGTGGATTTCACCTACTGTCTCGCAGAGCTCTTTAACTGTCCTGCGAAGCTCTTTAACTGTTAAAAAGCTTTGCAGGACAGTATTAGCTCCGTGCGACAGGTGAGTTCTGCGGTACAGTTAAAGAGCTCCGTGCAACAGTAGGTGACCTTAGTGGTACAGTTAAAAAGCTCCGCGCGACAGTATGTAAGCTTAGTGGTACAGTTAAAAAGCTGATCTTGATTACCAATTTTGAGCCAAATCAGACTTTTCTGCTCTCTACAATCATTAAAACTCAACTGACAGGCTTATTTATGACTACCATGGTGCAGCAAAAATTCTTCCAACACTTATAACTTTTGCACGCTTAACCTGACATTAATACCACTTTTGATCATAACATGATTCTCAGATACCCTATCAGTTTATGTAGACATACACCACAGGGGGCGGAGCCAATATTAGATGACTGTTTCTCTTGAACCATACAATCTATCAAGGTCAACCTTGGCAATTATCATATATGGCCCATGAAATAATGGTACACCAAAGGAAAATTTGATATGTAACATTTTGTAATCAGTATTGTTTTTGTTTTTTTTATTAAGAACCTGAAGTTATTTCACCAAATGACCACTAAAGTGCAGCAAGACACCACATTAAACCTGCTTAAATACCCCTAAATTATTGGATATTGCCATATATTAAGACTAATAAGCTGTTCTTATATCAGTAATTCTGTATCCCAGATATGCTGTAAACCCTGAAGAGAAGCAGTTTCCAGTCAGTGTTTGAAGTGTTTAAAGAGAGCTGTGGTGACTCAGAGCAGATGCTCCTGTGTTCTGCTAGTTTAGCTAATCTCTGATAGGGGGAGCTCACCCTGCTGCGTTTAACTTTAGATGTTTTTCGTAAAAGAAATGAGGAAATAAATAACCAGTCAGAGTTATGAAAATTTTTTAACACTTGTAGCACTAAAGTGATAAATGCTACTTGGTAGCCAATGCTAACCGCTAGGCGATGCTAACCGCTAGCCAATGCTAACCGCTAGCCAATGCTAACCGCTAGCTAATGCTAAACGCTAGGAGATGCTAATTGCTAGGCGATTCTAACCGCTATGCGATGCTAATCAGTATCCAATGTTAGCTGCTAGTCTATGGTAATTGCTAGCCAATGCTGACCACTAGCCGATGCTAATTGCTAGAGGTTAATGAGTTGGGAAATTCCTGTGATTGCAAGTCACACACATTTAGATCCATATCTTCTGAAAGGCCTATTCTCGATTTTTTTTGCTAAGCTATGTGGCCGTGCTGGGACCGCAAATAGCCGCTTGCGCTATATTTCAGAATAAAGTTTATACAGGTTCTCAGATTAACACTGATATTCCAATAAATGTGACTACTTTATTATTTTCTGATCAATTAGTGAAAGTTTAGCAAAAACAACTACATTTATTATTATAATAATTATAATACAAAAAAATTATACATAATTAATGTGTATTTATATGTAAATGAGAGCTGTTCACTGAGACTGTGTAATGAACAGTAAATGATGATGAGCCTCCATAAATACAGTAAGTTAAATGTTCAAACCCGGTTCAGATCAGTTAGAATTAGATTTTTTTTCTTTAGTTTGTTCATAAATTTGTTTATTTTTATAATTATTTATTATTTGTTTAATTGTCATTTACTTTTCTGTAACCTTTTAAATTAATAATGACAGTGAGCTCAGGCTGTTTAATGCAGTCATGGAAAACAGAATCATCATGAAAACATTATGTGGGTCAGAGCATGCGCAGTGCAGGGAGGAGCACTTTTGGATGGGTGGCAGAACACAGAAAACTGGGTGTTTTACAGCTGTGTGGGAGAAACGTCAGACTCATGTCTGAATATTCAAACATTCAAACAGCGCCTATTCGCCGGGAGAGAGTGAGGGGGCGGGGATTAGAGGGAGAGAGGTGTGACTATGCAATGAAGGAGAAAGTGAAAGTAAGTTCAGTTTCCTCCATTAGAAGAGGACAGAAGTCTGGATTCACTCGGTAAGTTCAGAACTGAAGAGAATGTAGAACAGAACCGTGTAGCTTAAAGTCAGAACCGGTTCTAAAGGTTCCTCAGATCCAGAACCGGTTCTTTCCTGCTTTGATCTGTTGGGGAGATAAAAACACGGAGCTGCTATAAAGGCGTGTTTATATGCAGTAGCGCTGTTCAACCAGCAGGGGGAACAACGGAGCTCAAGATCACGTGGTGTGTTAGTGTTTTTAATCCTGCTGTTTTATATTATACTTAACTAATCTCTCTATTCTGATTCAGTAACATAATAATAATAATATCATTATTAATAATAGAACTGTGTGTATATTTATAATGTTGTGTAATGCAGTAATATTACTACTAATAATTAAATTATAATACAGTAAATGTTTCTGTAATCTGTAGAATAATGTGTAATGAGGGTAAATCACACTGTTATGTATCGTTCTCTGTTTGATTTGTTTTGTTAGTTTATCAGGTTTTGTTTAATGCAGTTCTGATGACAATGTCATTATTGTAAGAATAAAGGTTTTATTGTAACGGCTGATCTGTTCTCAGGGGTCGGTGTCGGCAGTGTTCAGCTGTGTGTGAATGAAGAAGAGTAAATGATGGATCTTCAGAACTCCAGCAGTGGAGGAGGACCTCCTGTCCTAAAGTGAGTAAATTAAGTGATGGGTTTAATATGTAAAGTAGTTTTGTATTGTAATGGTTTCAGCTCTAATCCTGGAGCTGTGATCTGCATATTTTACAGTTTTAAAATATTATATAAAACAGAGTTTCTCCTGGACCAGAGTCAGACCCTGTACTCTATTTAAACACAGAGAAACACTTAACAAACCAGCCAGTTATTCTTATAGTAGAATGTGGTTCTAATCTGTATTTAAAGTACATATCTGCCTTTAATATCTAATAGTTAATATTTATAATATGTTTCCTTCTGGCACAGTAACAGTATTAGGTGGTTGCTGTAGTGATATTATGCTGTTGCTAGGTGGTTGCTATGGTATGGGGTGGTTGCACATTTATGTTCAAAAATATGGTCCATATATTTTAACATAAATGTGACAATTTGCTCAAAATCTGGATCAGATTTGTCTGTAGTGAAAGTGAACTCTGAACCAGATCCATTGTGAGGATCCGTCTCGGATTTTACCACACGCTGTCTGGGTTTACATTAGCATTAGAAATGAGGAAATCCTGATGTGCTGCATTTATATAGATCAGATGGAAGTGATTGGGTTTGATATTAAAGCTGTGGAATGAAGCTTCTCACAGAAAGACTTGTTCTATTCTGTTCTGATCTGTATCTCTGTTAGAGTTCAGTATAAAAATATACCTTTTAGTTTATAATACAGTATAATTGTGTAATTGTGTAGCTCTTACCAATACATGTTATTAACTAGACACAGATCTATAAAATACATATAGTAAATATGATCTAATCAGGTGATGACATTGTTACGTCACATTACTCCACACTTTACTCTCGTCATGGATCATCATTAAGATCTGTTTACAGGAGGAAGAGAGCAGCATCTCCAGCCCCCAGTGGAGTGTCTATGAAGAGTGATTGGTCCATGAATTATCCTCCAATGTTCAGCAGTGGAGGAGGACCTCCTGTCCTAAAGTGAGTAAATTAAGTGATGGGTGAATATGTAAAGTAGTGCTGGGCGTTAAAACGTTATCGATATGTATCGCGATATATATTTTCCTCGATTACACTGATAAGCTGGGTGATAGGATTCGATAAACTTTATTTTCTATTTCCCGTTTAATCTGCGCTGCGAACAGGTGTAGCACGCGATCGGGCAGCACGCTTTACCACTTTCCGTGTAAACTAACGTTAACTTCAGCACAAGTGATGGGTTAGTATATAAACACACAGAAAAGCAGCACTTTCCATCTTTTTTCCTAACCCTCACTATTTCTGTTAGAAAAACCTGAGGGCAGAATTCTCCTGTTTCTGTTTCTCCTCTGTCTCTGATTACTTTGTGTTTTTAGTTTTTAACAGGTAGAGAGTCTGTTGTGCTGGATATTTTACTAAATACAGAAGATTATATAATCTGTGTAGCTGTATTTGAACGGAACTAAACATTGCTGTTACTGAACTGGATGAGTTTTAAATACACTTGTTAAGTAATGTAAGTCTAGTCTACTGAAAGCCAGTAATGTTAGTATAAATCTGTACTGCAGGAGAAGTGGATCATTTCAGAAACTTGACTTTATTCCTTCCACCTCCATTACAGGTCACTTGCTTTAAAATATTTAAATGTTAGCATTATTTAAATATTTTAAAGCAAGTGACCTGTAATGGAGGTGGAAGGAATAAAGTCAAGTTTTTATTCAAGCTAGTCAAGCTATTATTTTAATAAACATTAGCAGTACATAATCTCAAAATAACAACAAGTATAAAATAAAAAAACAGTAAAACATATGTAATACATACTTTTTATATGACCAAAATTTATTAGACTAAAACTAGACTAAAATGTTTGTTTTCATCGACTAAAACTTGACTAAAATTAATAATATCCGATAGACTAGAATGTAATTAAAACTATTATACATTTTAGTCAAAAGATTAAGACTTTAACTACATCAAAACCACCTGTCAAAATGAACACTGATATTACTCTTGTATTTTGCTTTATGTAGCTGCCTGCATTCAGGGAGGGGAATAATCCCTTGATTAAATATAATTTTAGAAGTGCTATGGGAATTTAAATTAAACAGACAAATAATGTAAAGGGTCTGATTTTTTTTTAGAGTTTATATATTTGTCCCCTTGTGCTTGTCTTAAGGGCCAAACATGTGGTGGGGGGGGGGGGGGGGGGGGGTGGGTTGGGTTGCGGACCTGTGTGGATGTATAATGAATTTTAAATAAATGTAAAAGCTGTCTGAGCACCTTGTACCCACCTGGCAAGATGTGGATATCCTAGTGTCTGTCCACAAGGCTCTGAGTCTGCTATTGATTTTGGTCATAACTCCCATATTCTTTCACTTATGAGTAAAAAGAAACCTTTAAGTGTAACAGAACGTTATTTGATTTATATTGTGATACATATCGATATCGGCTGATATGGAAAACTATATCGTGATAAGACTTTTTTCCATATCGCCCAGCCCTAATGTAAAGTAGTTTTATATTTTAATGATTTCAGCTCTAATCCAGGAGCTGTGATCTGCACGTTTTACAGTACTGCATGTTTTACAGTAACTATTACGAACAGAGTTATCTTAAACAAAGAGAAACGCTTAACAAACCAGCCTGTTATTCTTATAGTAGAATGTGTTTCTAATCTGTATTTAAAGTAAAGATCTGCCTTTAATATCTAATAGTTAATATTAATACTTATTATTCCATATTGTAGTGTAGAGTGTAAATATGTTTAATTCTGGCACAGTAACAGTATTAGGTGGTTTCTGTAGTGATCTTATGTTGTTGCTATGGTGGTTGCTATGGTATAGGGGTGGTTGCTGGGCTGTTTGCAGCTGGCGAGGTTCAATAACCAGAACAGAGCTGCTCTGGTTCAGGATGGTGGTAAGAGGATCTGGTCCAGATTTTTGAACAGAAATGTGACGATTTGATCAAAATCCGGATCGGATTTGTCTGTAGTGAAAGTGAACTCTGAACCAGATCCATTGTGAGGATCCGTCTCGGATTTTACCACACGCTGTCTGGGTTTACATTAGCATTAGAAATGAGGAAATCCTGATGTGCTGCATTTATATAGATCAGATGGAAGTGATTGGGTTTGATATTAAAGCTGTGGAATGAAGCTTCTCACAGAAAGACTTGTTCTATTCTGTTCTGATCTGTATCTCTGTTAGAGTTCAGTATAAAAAATATACCTTTTAGTTTATAATACAGTATAATTGTGTAATTGTGTAGCTCTTACCAATACATGTTATTAACTAGTCACAGATCTATAAAATACAAATAGTAAATATGATCTAATCAGGTGATGACATTGTGACATCATAACAAACACACAAATATTTTCAACAGTATTGTTAAAGAAATTAAAATATGTATATTTATTAGACGAACGTTTTTCAGTTTGGGGCAGCTGACAGAAAGCTTCGGGACGCTTCTGGGACGGTTATGAAGAAGTTAGTCTGGAACCTGTGAATAAGTTTTAGTAAAGGAACACATTACTCCACACTTTACTCTCATCATGGATCATCATGAAGATCTGTTTACAGGGAGAAGAGAGCAGCATCTCCAGCCCCCAGTGGAGTGTCTATGAAGAGTGACGGGTCCATGGTTCATCCTCCAGAGTTCAGCAGTGGAGGAGGAAGCTCTGGGTCTCGGTACATCACTGCACTAAACTACTGTTCTGTTCTGAGAGTGAAGCTCTTCAGTTCCTGATCTTTATTAAAGATGTGCTGTGTGTTGGAGTTTCACTGTGTAAATGCTGGAGTTTCACTGTGTTTAATGTTAACAGAACTGAAACCCAGAGAGGAGCTTCTCCAGAACCCAGCTGTGTTTCTATGAAGAGTGACGCGTCCATCGGGAAACGTCCTAATTTCAGCAGTGAAGATATGACCTCTGACCCACAGTGAGTGAAACATCACTTACATCATTTACTGATTTTTACTATAATTTACCTTCTTAAAGCATATAACACACACACACACACACACACACACACACAAGTTTTTCTGTATGTAATGATCAGTGTACACAGCTGGGTGTTGAGGGGGGTGTGGGGGCGGTTTAGATTAGACTGACTGACCTGAACAATGAGAGTAAATTACAATATCATCATATATCTATATTAGGGGTGTGTGATGCTGATAAAATGAATATCTAAAAATTTTTCATAGTTTTGTCAGATTAAAAAAACAGTATTTTGCATTATTCAAAAACATGTTTAGAAAAGTATAGATTATGTTATATTGTAATAAACTGCACTTCTTAAATGATCGTAAGATTTGCTTACTAAATGTATTAATGAAAACAAACAATATATTTAATATTTAAAGATTAAAATCACACCTTCAAATATTGAACAGTGCACCATGTGACCTACCAGATATCCTTAAATAAAAGCATCAGTGTTAGATTGGCAAAACTAAATTATATTTATATAAGTTATATCAATCAAATTAAAACTTTAATTGTATTAATCACAACAATATTCTGTGAAGGGACAACAATCATTGTGCAGTGTGTTGTGTTTGGCAGACTAGATTATTTTTTGTTTTATTGCTAATGTCAGTATAAATGAGAATATTTTAATGTGCTGAGTAACTGATTTTAACTGAGAGCTTTAATGGAGGAAATAAACTCTAGAGTAGCTCCATATTCCACCTTTAGCAGAATGGAAAGAGAAAACATGCCTTCAGCTGTGTGTGTGTGTGTGTGTGTGTGTGTGTGTGTGTGTGTGTGTGTGTTTGTGTGTGTGTGTGTGAGAGCATGGGGGAGAGAGAGAGATTTGGAGGAAAATGAAGCGTGAATGAAAAACCCACAATGGTCACAGAAATAACTTGAATTTGACAAAAGTAATACTAAATAAAAATAAATGAAAATCTGACATTGATTTTGAACTGTGGGTCATGGGTCTTGCAACAGGATAATGACCCTAAACACACAGCTAAAAACACCCAAGAATGGCTCAGAGGAAAACATTAGACTATTCTAAAGTGCTTCTATGAGTCCTGACCTAAATCCTATTGAGCGTCTTTGGAAGGATTTGAAACATGGAGCCATCTGGAAAAGGCTCTTTCAAACCTGAGACAGCAGGAGCAGTTAACTCATGAGGAGTGGACCAAAATACCTGCTGAGAGCTGCAGGAATCGTTTAATTGCAGTGATTACCTTAAAAGGTTGTGCAACTAAATATTAAGTTAAGGGTACCATCATTTCTGTCCAGGCCTGTTTCATGAGATTTTTATATATATTTTAAATAATTCTGTTAAAGCTTGGCTGAAAAGCAATATCTCACTTTCATATGTTCATTTTCATAGCATTTTTATTTATTATTACTTTTGTAAGATTCAAGTTATTTCTGGGACCATTGTGTTTTTTTTTTTTTTCATTAACCGCGGGGTACCAACAATGTTGTCCATGTGTGTACGTGTGCTCTGTTCTGTCCTCTTTTATGCTAAATTAAACCCAATCAATGCTACTTCTGCTGTAATTGCCCTGCTAACATATCTAAAATATTATTGATGGTCAGTGTTGGGCACGTTACTTTGAAAAAGTAATTAGTTATAGTTACTCGTTACTTCTCCAAAAAAGTAACTGAGTTACTAACGGAGTTACTCCACTATAAAAGTAACTAGTTACCAGTAAAAGTAACTATCGCGTTACTTTTGTCAAAAAAAAGGAAATTAATTATGTATTTACTATTATTATTAGAAAAATACCAAACGATAATAAACCCAAAATGTTGACAAAAATATAATCTAACAAATTACAAAAAATAAAAACGAAATTCTTCACAGAACCAAAGAAAATTACTAAAACATGTAACACTGAAAAAAACGGAAAAAACGGAAAAACGTGTCTGGGGATGGAGTTAAACAAACCAAGCCACACTCAAAGGAAATATGTATATATAAACAAAACAAAATAATGGACAAAAACAACAATCTAATGACCGTTAAAATGGTATTAATATAACAGTTTCACCAAAAGAGAATAGAGCTTAGATCGGCCCAAAAAATCCGACCCGACCCAGCCGGAGCCCGTGCACGTTCTGCCCAAGCCCGAACCATGAACTGTCATTATGAGCCCGAGCCGACCCAAGCCATAAACTGTCTGTTTTCGGGCTGATTGAATGAGTGAAATATAATCAGAATTATGTTAATTAACACCGAAACATAGCATAAAACTATTATTTAATTAAAATGATTTTTAAGAACAGCTACACACAGTGCTGCAAGTCAAACGCGGAGGCGTTCACGTGCCCCCAGAGCTACGTGATTACATTTTTCATTTTATTATAGTTTGATTCAGTAAGTTTTAATTTGTTTTTAGGGTGGGCTTGCTAGTTTTTATTAGTTTCCACACATCTCATCAGAGAGATCAATCTAATAAACGTGAGAGAGAAAGAGAGAAAGAGAGAGAGAGAGAGAGAGAGAGAGAAATATTTGCTTGTTCTGGAATGAGCTACTCACAGGTAAATGTTCTCACATACTGAATCTCCTGTTTCTCTTTCATCTGCCTTGCGCTCATATTGTAATCCCATGTTTTCTGTCGTATTTTGCGGCTAGCGTGAGCGCTTTACACAAGAACTAACGCCACGGACCACGAGGTGTTGCGCGCTCGGCAACACCGCCCGCTGTACAACTCCGCTGTACAACAGCTCTTATAAATAAATTAAACACGAAAATTCAGTAATTTTAGTACGTTTTAGTTCGTTTTATAAACACAAAATACAGTTCGAGATAGTTGTTTTTTTTTCCTTTTAATTACCGTTTTTATTAGTTTCAGTTAACACAAATGTTTTTTTCACTTTCAGTTTTCGCTATTTCGTTCGCTTTAGTGAACAATAATAATTGGTTACTTAGCAACATTGTGATTATCACACCAGAGCTTTATATAAAATAAAAATAGGAGCCCGATTTTGGGACGGTCTTTGGGTCAGGTCGGGTTCGGGCAGAGAATCTAAGCTCTAAAAGAGAAAGCAGCAGCACAAAAACCGGAGCAGCTAAAAAGAGCTTAACTTCCTTAAATCGGAAATTGGCCTGTCCACGGCAATCACTGAATTGATTAGAGCAGCAAATCGTCACAATTGTGCCTCACTTCACCACGCCAAGGCACAGCGGCCAGAAGCTCAAGTTCACCGGAAAGAGGAGGGGTTAACCAGGGCAAACCAAAGTTACGACAAAAAAAAGTTCATAGAGCTGCTAAAGTAACGTGCAGTAACGGGGTGTCGGAAATGGTAATGGCGTTATAGTTACAGTCAGAGTAATTAGTTAGATTACTCGTTACTGAAAAAAGTAACGGTGTTAGTAACGCCGTTAGTTTTAACGCCGTTACTCCCAACACTGTTGATGGTAAACTAAAGCTTATATAAGCGCTGAATCGTTTCTCCTAACTGTACAAAAAATATTCTCCACTCAAAGCTTTATGACACAGAGCACATTAGCGGCATCTGGTGGCCAAACCACAAAGTGCTTTATGTGTCTGGTGGAAAATATTTTTTTTTGGCTAGGATTATTGCTTCTAAAAGCTGTTCCAGTGTATTGAAAACAGGACATTTTTTTAATAGCATTGAATAAAACTTCATCATCTGTTGTGCATATATTTATCATCTCAGTTGCTGGGTGTACATACATCCAGGAATGGGAGAATGTGTTCTAGTACAGTACATAGAACAGTAATGTTTTCAGAATGAATTAGGTACACTTTAGAACATATTTTTTTAAGTAATTCTGGATAACTTTTTAGCTGTTTTCTTTCTAATTACATTCACATTGTTGCTGATTGGCACTGATCATCATTTATTCATTTTGAAAAACTGTTAATTTTAGAACAATTTAAGCATTGACACTGTGGTTCAAAACAACAGGTTCTTTGACGTACATCAAAACTTCAGAAAAAGAGAAGGAAAAAAATCTTTATTTACTATTATATTTCTATTTATTATTAGAAGTTAAAGCTCTGTTTTAACCTTTAAGAAACATTTTGTCAGTCCTGACGCTGTCAGTCTGCTCTGGACTGATGAACGGCATTCCGGTTCACCCAGATACTGATTGCTCACCTGAACTTTTGAGTATAAATACCCCTATTAGTTGCTGGGAATTGAATTTAGGTTCCCTAGCTCTTCTACGACAGTAGACAGTACGACATCCTGATGCATGTAGAAAATAATTGATTTAATGCAGGCTTTAATTACAAATCAGTATTTATTTGTATCTGTTATTTGCTGATATTATTTATTTTATTAATAATTTTATTAAAACAGAAGCTTTTTGGATCAGCTGATTTATTCATGTGGATTACAGTGTGGATTTTCTGTTCATCCATAGTAAGAAGAAAAACAACTATTCCAGAGAAAAACTGGACCACATATTCAAGGTTAGTCATGAATCATATATATGATGTAAAGCTCTCTGATTTCTTTTATATATAAGTTTAATTTCACTTCAGTTTTGATACTAATCATACAGTTGCAAGAAAAGTATGTGAACCCTTTGGGATTACTTGGATTTCTGCATAAATTGGTCATAAAATCACAACAAAAGACAAACATAGTCTGCGTAAACTAAAACCACACAATAAATTATATGTTTGCATGTTTTTATTGAACACAACATGTTAATTCACAGTACAGGATGGAACAAGTATGTGAATCTTTGGATTTAATAACTGGTTGATCCTCCTTTGGCAGCGAAAAACCTCAACCAAACTTTTCCTGTAGTTACAGATCGGACCTGCAGAACGATCGGGAGGAATTTTGGATCATTCCTCTTCACTAAACTGTTTCAGTTCAGCTATAATGTTATGGGATATCTGGTGTGAATGGCTCTCTTGAGGTCATGATGCCACAGCATCTCAATCCGGTTGAGGTCTCTAAATTATGCTAAATTAAATTAAATTAAATTAATGCTACTTCTGCTGAAAGTGCTCTGCTAACGTATCTAAAATATTATTGATGGTAAAAAAAAGCTTTTATAAGCACTGACTCGTTTCTCCTAACTGTACAAAAAATATTCTCTTCTCAAAGCTTGAGCACATAGCTAATTAGCGCCATCTGGTGGCCAAAACCACAAAATGTTTTATGTGTCTGGTGGAATTTTCTTTTTGTTGCTAGGATTATTGCTTCTAAAGCTATGTTCCAGTGCATTGAAAACAGGACATTTATAGTTTCTTTAATAGCATTGAATAAAACTTCATAATCTGTTGTGCATATATTTATAATCTCAGTTGCTGGGGTGAGTACATACCTCCAGGATTGGGAGAATGTGTTCTAGTACAATACATAGAATTAGAATATAAATTAGAACGCTAATTAGAACATATTTTGTTAAGTAATTCTGGAGAACTTTTTAGCTGTTTTCTTTGTAATTACATTCACATTGTTGCTGATTGGCACTATTAATCATTTATTTATATTTTAAAACTGTTAATTGTAGAACAAATCATTTATTTATATTTTATATATTAAACTGGTGTGTGTTTTTATAGGGCAGGGCAGCTTTAACCAACACATCCAATCTCATCACATTGATTGGACTCCAGGTTGGCTGACTCCTGGCTCCAATTAGCTCTTAAAAAAGTAATACGCCTAGGGTTTCACATACTTTTCCCAACTGAACTGTGAATGTTAACATGTTGTGTTCAATAAAACCATGCAAACATATATATTTTGTATGTATTAGACTGTGTTTGTCTATTGTTGTGACAGATGAAGATCTGAACACATTTAATGACCAATTCATGCAGAAATCCAAATAATCCCAAAGGGTTCACATACCTGTTCTTGCAACTGTAAATTATTCTCCCCCAGTTTAATAGAGTTTTCTAGAGTATTATAACAGTAACAATGTTAATATTAATGCAATAAGATGGTGCTTAGTAACATGATGTTTAAATCCTTTTATACACCAAAGCATCCATAACTCCTTTTGTCCTCAGATCAGTGTCATCATCTCTCTCTCTGTACTGTAACAGCTTTACCGATTCTCTGACGTTTGTTCTTAATCAGAAGCTGCAAGAGAAGTTTATCTCTCTAGTGAAGAACGAGCTGAACATATTCAAGAAGCTCCTGAGTCCAGATTACCCAGCATGCTCTGAGGGAGAGGTGGAGGATGGTCAGAAGGAGGGGGTGCTGAAGATCACACTGCACCTCCTGAGGAACATGAATCAGACAAACCTCGCCAACACACTAGAGAGCAGTAAGAGTTCTGGGTCATGAGAATGGGGACCAACTAGGGCTAATTTATTTCCTCAGAGGAGTTCTGCTTTTCAAATTAGAATAATAGGCAATAGTTAACTGGATTTTGTAATTACAATATATTGTGTCACAGCATCAAATGTATCCTTAAACCTTAAAATTATCTACTGTATCAAAGTTGTTCTACACAGGGGTATTTTATGAAGATCACAGCTAATAACATTTTCCTTATTGTCTTCCTGTGCAATCAGAATTGGCCCCAGCATGTCAACGAAAGCTCAAATCCAACCTAAGAGATAAATATAAGATAATTAATGAAGGAATATCAGGACATGTGAAAGCACTTCTGAATGAGATCTACACAGAGCTCTACATCACAGGGGGAGATGGAGGAGATGTCAATCAGGAACATGAGGTGAAACAGATTGAAGCTGCATCCAGGAAAAGGACAACAGAGGAAAAACCAATCAAATGCAACGACATATTTAAACCATTACCAGAACAGAAACGACCCATCAGAACTGTACTAACTAAAGGTGTTGCTGGAATTGGAAAAACAGTTTCTGTGCAGAAGTTCATTCTGGACTGGGCTGAAGGAAAAGTAAATCAGGACGTCCTCTTCATATTTCCACTTCCTTTTAGAGAGCTGAATCTGATGAAGGAGAAGAAGCTCAGTCTGGTAAATCTTCTTCAGAGCTTTTTCCCAGAAACACAAGATTTAAAACCAAGACATTATAAGCGATACAAGATCATATTCGTTTTTGATGGTCTGGATGAGTGTCGACTGCCTCTGAATTTTCAGAACAATGAGAACTTGGTGAACATAGAAGAACAAACCTCAGTGGATGTTCTGCTGACGAACCTCATCAAGGGGAATCTGCTTCCCTCTGCTCTCCTCTGGATCACCTCTCGACCAGCAGCAGCCAATCAGATCCCTCCGGAGTGTGTTGATCAGGTAACAGAAGTGCGGGGTTTCAGTGACCCTCAGAAACAGGAGTACTTCAGTAAGAGGATCAGAGATCAGGACCTGGCCAACAAAGTCTTCACACACATCAGGTCTTCAAGAAGCCTCTACATCATGTGCCACATACCGGTCTTCTGCTGGATTACAGCCACTGTTCTAGAGAGAATGCTGAGTGAAGCTGAGAGTGGAGAAATTCCCAGAACCCTGACGCAGATGTTCACACACTTCCTGATCTTTCAGATTAAACACAAGAGCCAGAAGTACAGTGGGAAAAGTGACCCTGATCCTCAGCAGACTAGAACAAGTATCCTGGCTCTGGGGAAACTGGCATTCCAGCAGCTGCAGAAAGGAAACCTGATCTTCTATGAGGAAGATCTAAGAGAGAGTGGTATCGATATTAAAGAACTGTCGGTGTACTCAGGGGTGTGTACCCAGATCTTCAGGGAGGAACTTGAGCTGCACCTGGGGAAGGTCTTTAGCTTTGTACATCTGAGCGTTCAGGAGTTTCTTGCTGCTTTATATGCATTCATCTGCTTCATTGACAGAAGCGTTCTGAATCAGCAAATCACTAAAAGCCAAAACACTGAACTATCTGAACTCTTAAGCAGGTCAACGATGACTGAATTCCTCAGCAGTGCCATTGAAAAAGCCTTACAGAGTGAGAGTGGACACCTGGACCTGTTCCTTCGTTTCCTCCTGGGTCTCTCACTGGAGTCTAATCAGAATCTGTTACGAGTCGTACTGACACAGACAGAGAGGATCTCTCACAGCAATGAGGAAACCATCAAATACATCAAGAAGCAGATTGAGGAGAACTCATCTCCAGAGAAATCCATCAATCTGTTCCACTGTCTGAATGAACTGAATGATCATTCTCTGGTGCAGGAAGTGCAGAAATACCTGAGTGGAAGTGGTGAGCGTCGTCTTCAACAGGCCAGGCTCTCTCCTGCTCAGTGGTCAGCTCTGGTGTTTGTGTTGGTGAACTCAGAAGAAGAGCTGGAGGAGTTTAACCTCAGTAAATATCATCCATCAGAGGAGTGTCTTCTGAGGCTGCTGCCAGTAGTTAAAATATCCAGAAGAGCTGTGTGAGTATTTTTATTCAGGCCTTCACACAGTTTTTAATCAACTGCTGATGTGTAGAATCAGTTTCCATTGTCACATATAAGCATGCATTATCCTTTGTGTGTAATAGTAATTAAACCATCATTTAAATGTAAACAGTACATGAAGTTTCTGTCTTAGACTGATTAAATACAATCTTAAAAAAAGGTTTTGGGCAAGTTATATGTTTTTGTAAAAAAATGCACATCTCTGGCAGCTAGCTAGCTAGATAGCTAGATAGATAGATAGATAGATAGATACTTTATATATCCCGAAGGAAATTTAGGGTAGATGCAAGTTTAGATCCACTCTAAATTAGCACTGGGTGATTTGACTGAAAAATCATATCTCAATATGCTTTGGAGAAATGATGTTTAGCAATACAACATAACAATTTTATATAGAACATGCATTTCAAGTGTCTGTATTTATTTCTAACATATATATGTGGGAAAAGGTGTAATATTTCTCCAGAGTTTAACTGGGAAAATAGAATAAATTCACATACTCCAAAAAGCCTTGTTCGTTCTCTGTTTTGTTAAACATTTTCTTTTCTTTTTTTTAACTCATTATAATCTGTCCCAGAGCTTTTGGTGAACTGTATGCCCATGCTGATCACAAATAAAGTGGAGATTTCTGCATGTTAACTATTTCAGTATAAAGAAACACTAGCTCTTTAGATAGACAATACATTTCACAGTTTAATTCTGTTTTCTATTCTTTGTCAATCCATTCAAATATTCTTCTTTGGGTTGATTGTCAAATCATTTGTTTATTCTTGTTTTTCAGACTAGCTTCATGTAATCTTGAAGTAAAGACGTGTGAAAATCTGGAATCAGTTTTAAACCTGGAAAACTCCTCCCTGAAAGAGCTGGACCTCAGTAACAACAACCTGCAGGATTCAGGAGTGGAGCTGCTCTCTGCTGGACTGAAGAGTTCACACTGTAAACTTCAGATTCTCAGGTCAGTGTTTCAGGTTATCACAGACCAAAATAACAAACAAGACAACAAATAAAAACACAATTAATTAAAGAAACTAAATTACACAGAGGGATGTGCAAGGTTGAGGTCTGAGCAGGATGTTCTTTCCAGGGTGGCAAAGGGGAGGAGCCTAAAACATCTCTCCCTGCTCAGACTCCCTGCCCCATGCCTTTTAATTTCTCATGGTACTGCATCTACAGACTAAATACAAAAACAAGTAATTGTACTCTTTTACGCTCATTTCCTTTTTTCTTTTTACTCGTATGTATAATAGGAAATGTAAAATGTCCGCATCAAAAAAGACATACAACATAGTTCATATATGAGCTAAAAGCACCACATATATGTTGTTACTTAAAGAAAAAAAAATGAATAAAAGAAAGAAGCTAGTCCAGCATTCTCTGTGGTGAAGCACAGCACACACTCAGGTTTACTACACTCTCAGCATAGCTATACATGTAAAAGGGTTGTGCACCTAGTGTAACAAGCTCTTAAAGGGGCAGTGTACATCTTACTGAATACTGGCGGTTACATATTTCCACCACGACATTTAAATCTTAATAAGGTCTTTTCCATATTGTAGGCATGTGTGCAATAACAAACACTACCTGAGTCCAATCCTATTCACCATGCATTCTTTATTCCAGCGCCCCACATTAGCTTTATCTCCCCTCAAACATACAAGTATATAATAGTATTTTAAATGACACCATTAATAATTGCATTTTACATTTCTTACATTCATTCTTTTATTTACATTTAAATTTCCACAATAAAACCTATGCAATTGCAGTTAATCACCAATATTTTCATGATGAACCTGATTAGATTTCTTAATCAATTAAAAAATATTAAAAGTGGCATGTACAAAAGTAACAGCATATTACATGTTAAATTTAGAAAATCACTAAAATGTGCTATTTAAACATTAAAGTCATTGTAAAATAATTTGTGCTTGTGTTTATTTTTACATTTTCAGATTAGCTTTGTGTAATATAAGAGTAAAGACGTGTGAAAATCTGGAATCAGTTTTAAACCTGGAAAACTCCTCCCTGAAAGAGCTGGACTTCAGTAACAACGACCTGCAGGATTCAGGAGTGGAGCTGCTCTCTGCTGGACTGAAGAGTTCACAATGTAAACTGCAGATTCTCAGGTCAGTGTTTCTGTGATTTTTCATTTGAAATTAATAGGGCTATCAGTGTTAAATCATTAACATGTTAGCTGTTAGGTTGGAATCAGTAACGCATTACTATTTTTTAACCCAAGTTTTATTTCGGCACCAAGTTTGACCCCAACTTCTGCTGTAATCTGCCCCGCCTCCCCCCAACATGCAGATTTCTTTTCTGGTTAAACGACTGAAACGCTTTAATGCGGTGTCCAGCTGTAACAATCCGGTTCAGACTTCCAGCTCAGACCTGGATAGAGAGCTTTGTTGCTCTCTCTCCATCTCTCTGTTTGTTTTTGTCTCTCTTCATTTGTTTCTCTCTCTCTCCGTTTGTGCCAAAAGTTTTACACAAAAAAATAAAATCTGCCAAAACTCAGAAGCAAAAAACTATAGCAAAAGCAAAGGAGAGATTGCAGAGGCAAAAGTCTTAAACAGAAAAATCCAAAAAAATCTACAGAAAATTCACAAAAACACAAAAATAAAAGCAAAGACTGGCAAAATCCAAACTGAAATAATTTTCAAATAACTGTAAAGGATAATAAAGTAACCAAGTATATTTAAACATATATATTTTCTATATATTTTTTCTCTTTTTAATTTGTAACATACAATTTTTTATTTTGATTCCTAACATTTTTTTTTGCCTGCCACCACCCCCCCTCTTCGGAGGACCATTAAGACTTTATTTGTATTAATACAAAGGTCACTGAGCAGGGAGGACATAATGATGTATATATATATAAATTAAACCAAATAGAAAACAATATATAGGAGAAGAGAAGATAGAGAGAGAAAAAAAACACAAAAGAAGAAGTTGTGCCCTTGAAAGAAAAAGAAAAAAAAAGTTATTATAATATATATAAAATATATAAAAATTATTATAGTATGGCTTCCTATATTTTTCCATTTATCCATCCCTAACATAATAACACACAGAACAACAAAAAAAAGAAAAGAAAATAAAAATAGCTAAATGCCTTAAATGTTGAATGTGTTATGTGACTGTGTGCATGTGTAGGAACATTCATGTAGTGTTGATCTGTAGATGATGTGGTAATAGATACAGGGGTGATAGCGCTCCGGCGTCGCACCGGAAATCCGGCGTAGCGTGGCTCTGGGGAGAAAAAATAAAAAAATAAAAAATTTCGCACGACAATAGCTGAGCTTCGCGATACAGTTAAAAAGATCCGCGTGTTACAAGATTGGGGTTCAGGTGCCTTTAAGAAATGTATGTGAAGCGCACTATATTTTATTTAGATCAGTTTGGCGGAGGCAGCGGCAGTGTGTGATTAGGAGCAAAGGAGAGTTAGGTGGCTGCTGCTTCGTCTCTCTCCGCCTCGTGTTAGGCGAGTTAACATCCACGGCTCTCCCCTCTGTTCTCTGAATGCTAGCTACGTTTATGTTTGAGTGCTTAGAACTGCTAATAAATGAAAGAAGTGCTTGGGAACTCACCCTGGACTCCTGTGACTCGCTTTGAAAGAAAACCAAGTGAAGTAAAAGTGGGTATCACCCTAGAGCAGTTATCTCTAGCCCAAAGAACTACAAGTTCCACTGGTTCCCGTCCACGGCCGGGAGAAACAACTGGCAGGAGAAAAAAGGTGACACGCGCAACAGAAGGTGAGTTCCGCGGTACAGTTAAAAAGCTCCGCGCGACAGTAGGTGAACTCCACGGTACAGTTAAAAAGCTCTGCGCGACAGTAGGTGAACTCCGCGGTACAGTTAAAAAGCTCCGCGCGACAGTAGGTGAACTCCACGGTACAGTTAAAAAGCTCTGCGCGACAGTAGGTGAACTCTGCGGTACAGTTAAAAAGCTCCGAGCGACAGTAGTTGAACTCCGCGGTACAGTTAAAAAGCTCCTCGGTACAGTTAAAAACCTTGTGGCTCAGGAGGTCGCAGGTTCGAACCCCCACTCATGCAGCTTTGCCATCAAGCTGTCGATGCTCAGAATGAGCAAAATTGGCTCTGCTCCCTCTGGGTGGGTAGATGGTGCTCTCTCCCCACATCACTCCAAGGGTGATGTCTGTAGCACAGGGCATCTGTGAGCTGATGTACCGGATCCGAGCCGCTGCGCTTTCCTTCAAGCGCACTGTGATGCTGCTTGGCAATGCTGCATCAGCAGCAGCTCGAAAAGAAGCGGTGGCTGATTTCACATGTATCGGAGGAAGCATGTGCTAGTCTTCACCCTCCTGGTGTGTTAGGGCATCACTAGTGATAGGGGGAGTCCTAATGAGTGGGTTGGGTATAGGGCTGGGGCGACGCGTCGACATAATCGACGTCATCGATTACGAAAATACATCGATTTGCATAACGCGCGTCGGCGCGTCGTAAACATGGCGGTGCCTGTGGAGAGCATGCACTCCGGAGAGCGATCTCCAGCTACAAAAAAACGCCAGCGGGCATCTAAATTTGGGAGCATTTCACGCAAAAGGGCAACAATGTGGTCCTCTGCCATATGTGCAAAATGGGGATGGTCTATCACAGTAGCACAACTGCTATGCAGGAGCACTTGAAGCGCAAACATCCAGGAGCACTATGTCAACAGAGTCACACAGTAAGTTACCGTTTACATCAGGGTCTCCGCGGGTGTCCTTAAAAAGACTTAAGGCTGTCTACCAAAGGTTTTAAACCTGCCACAGGCATAAATTATACATTTTTGGTTTATATTTGTGCATGGCATTTCGCAGTTTCCAGAAACAGTAGCATTATTCATAAGTTCAGGTGTTTAGCTAAGCTAGCTGCCTTAAGTTATTTTAGCTAGAGCCGTCGGCGCTGCAGTGTTACACCGTTTTCTGTCACCGTCGGAATTTTGTGACCAGTGCTCACGGTTATGAGCGTTCATTGGCAAAACAGAAGCTTTCTATACCTACACCTTACCAGCCCTAAACTTAACTGTTTTGGCCAGTCGGGGTAAACATTAGAAACGAACACGTTTCGAATCGGCCAGTGCACCGGTCTGCTGAGAACTACTTGCCAGTGGTCACAAAATCTAGCGGTCACAGAAAACAACACACGGAGGTGGTGTATGGGAGCTTATCCATTTTTAGCGTAATAGATCTAAACAACATGTTGTACATGTAAGTGATTATAAGTGTGGGGTTTGGTTTAGTAGGCTTGTGTTGTTGTTGTTGTTGTTATTATATATAAATATAGTAATTTATCGTTTGCTTTAAAACGTAAAATAATAGTTATTTAAATATGTTTCTCAATAAATAGATTAGTCGACTAATCGAAAAAAAATAATCGTTAGAATAATCGTTTAAAAAATAATCGTTAGGGACAGCCCTAGTTGGGTAATTGGCCGTGTAAATTGGGGAGAAAATGGGAAAAAAAACCTTGTGGCTGTGTTACATTGATGAGTGTTTTCCAGTTTTAAGAAATGAATTCAGGATTAGTTAACCATGCTAGAAATTCGCCATTCATTATTGTGGCACTGTCACTATGTTGCAAAAAGATTTAATACATTAAGGAACCTAAGTTTATTGTTTTAAACAAATTTTCTATTTGTTTAAATTGTCCTTTCACTAATAGTTACTGTGCACATTTTAATATTTTATTTTATAGTTACGGCTGGTACACAGCAGGCTTTCTATTCGCGATGCCTTCAGGATTTGCAAAAATAAAAATAAATGATTCTCAGAGCTTCATTCAAGCTTACACAGCAGTAGAGTTTAGATTATCAGCCCGAGTCTAACCCGATTCCCGACCTGTACTCACACATGCGCTCCTCCACTTCGCATTACGCACTTGTCTTACAGAGCTGTAAGGGCTGGTGCCCGGCCTCAGTGTCCTGCAGGGCATCGGAGGGCGCGCCAGGCCAGCGCCGAGGGCTAATTATCAACACCTGCTTTCACCATCTCCCTTCTCTGGTGAAACAGCATTTAATCCACAATCACCTTAGTTCAGTTTTGTTTTCTTTGGAAGTCCTTTTATTTTAGTTAATCCTTCACCTCGCGCCATAAGAGGTAGCCGCTTTCAGGCGATCCTTAGTTACGTATTCTCCCCCTCTCTCTCACTCACGTTAAGCTTGACTTTTGTTTTCCACCCGTTTTCCTCCTCCGCCCGTTTTCGTTGCTCCGGCCCTTTCGGCGGAGGTCCTTAAGAGTGATTAAAGCGGCCGCGTCCCAATCCGCTCGCTGGTTCAGCGGTTAGAGCATTGGACCGCGACAGCGTGAGTTCGATCCCCGCGTGGAGCGGGGTTTAATAATAATAATAATTATATATATATATATAATATTATTATATAATATTATTATATATCCTATTAATATATATATATTAACGATTATATATTAATTATTATTATTATTATTATTATCCTTTTTTTTCTTGGGTTTACCTGCTTCGAGATCTACTGCTCTGCACTTGGATTCTACAACCTCCCCAACCCCCTTACAAGAGCTTTGTGTAGCTAAATAGCCAAAAAAATTGAGCCCTCTGAAGCTAAATTTGGTCCAATGCAAGGACAGTCAGTGGTATGGAGCTAATTCAAGTTAATTGTTGATAGAAACAACACGTTCGTAGAGTGTGTTAAGTGCAGAGTGCTATACGCTTAAAATAAAGGCTATAAAATAAGGCTATATGCTTAAAATAAAATTAAAAATCTTTTGTTCTGAAAGTATTTTATATTCTTATATATTGTTAATTATATATTTATAAATTATAATAATTATTAAGTTATTAAAAAGAAATTAATTATAAATTATTGTTATTGTTATTTTGGTTTAATGAGTGTGCAGGGAATAGCCATTTTTTGTGTTTTTGCACAGGCTATTTGCTTAATATTAAAATGTTCGTTTGTTAAGAAAGTAATTTATATTCCTAAACCATGTTAAATGATATTAGATTAGAGGAAGGTCATTCAGATATCATTTTTGTGGATCATTTCACATTGTTGGTGTTGTAATCTTTTGGAAATCTGTTCTTAATACAGTTTATTTTTTTAAATAATAGGTCTTCTTCAACATCATTCTGAACAGATTTTGCTCATTTAAACAGCCCCCCCCCCCCCCCCAAAAAAATAAATAAATAAATAAATAAAAAACTCAGCTTTAACGTTCTACTTAATACATTTAAAAAAGTCGGGTTTTAATTGGGTCGTCGGGTCGGGCTCGTGCATATTCATTCCTCATGTTTACAAAAAAAAACACTGCATTTTAAAATTATTTTTATGGTGTTCCAGTTCTTGTATTCTTCCTCTTAGTGCTTCCTTCTCATTTGCATTTCTAACTGCATACGCTGGTATTTGTTTTTACAGCTAGAATCGAACATGGACAGTTTCCATACCAAGAGGGAAATGATCTGTGTTATCGTGAATAACACTATAGACATAAGGCAAAAATAAAAAAACAAACAAATCTAAAATATGACAATAAGGTCATACACAGACTATAAAAATGTTTGAATAATGTGTCAACATTTATGCCTACGTGCAGTATGTTGTGCCCCCCCCCCCCCCCCCCCTTGGAACAGGAAAAAAAAGTTCAGGCTCAGGATTTTTTTTCACTATCACCCCTGTAGATATATAATGGATGTGTGTAGGTTATCTGTTAAAGACTGATGGAGTCACTGATGTAGGAGGTTGTTTAATGCTGACCAGGTTTTTATGTGTTCATGAGTTCTGTTTTTGAGAGATGCAGATATTTTTTCCATTTCTATGTGTTCTGTGAGTGAGTTTTCCAATTGACTGATGGTGATTTTTTCCCCTTGATTTCCAGTTTGTGTGAATTGTTTTTTTGGCGATGGTTAGCACCACCAAAAGTGCTCTGCTTTCCTCCTGGTTTAGGTTTGTGGTTCATGTGTTAAGCAGGCAGAGTGATGGGGATGGAGAGATTGGCTGTTTAAATAGTGGAGTTAGTCGAGTTATAACAAGCTGCCAGAAGTGTTTGATTGGTGGGCAGTACCATAGAGCATGTATGTAATTGTCTGGAGAGTTTAGTGAGCAGTGTATGCAGATTTCTGAATCTCCTTGTCCCATTTTATGTAACTTTTGCTTAGTGTAGTGTACCCTGTGAATTACTTTATATTGTATAAGGTGGAGGTTAGTATTGTTAGTCATGGTAAATGTGTTTTCCATAATGTTTCTCCAGAAATCAGCATTGGGGGTAATTAAGATATCTTCACATTTTTATTGGGATAGCCACTGTTTGGTCTAATTTGAATAAAAGCCTATATATTTTTGATAGAATTTTGTCTGAAGAAGAGATATTAAGGAATTCTGAAATTGGTGGGCCAGTAAGTTTTAGTATTGCGAATTTTGCGAAAACTGGTTCCTCTCAATGCTATATTTCTGGGTTAGATGTGAGAAGGTAGCCGAGTTATTGTTGTGTAGAATGTGGTGTAAATGTGTAATACCTTTTTCTTTCCATTTTTGTAGTTTTGGGTTTTTTTTGTGGCGGGAAGTCGGGGTTGTGCCATATGGGTGAGTATTTAGTGGGTGCAAGTCTAGTGTTTGTTTTCTTGTGAATTTTCCACCAAGCTGTCAGAGTCAAAGATATCATTGGGTTTTTGAAACAAGGGTGGCGATTGATTGTTGTGCTAATAAATGGTAAGTCTGAGATTTGTATTTCATTAATTGATGTTTGTTCTACTTTTCTCCATATTTCATCAGTTTGATTTGGTTTTATCCATTTAATAATGTACTTTAATTGGTTTGCAGAGATGTACTGTTGGAAATTTGGAGCTTCTAGGCCTCCCTGAGTTCTTTGTTTTTGTAATGTGGTTAATTTGATTCTGGGTGTTTTATTTTTCCAGTAGAATTTAGAGATGATGAACGTTTTAAACCAGGTAGGTGTAGGTTAATGGGAATCCTTGAGAAGAGGTAGTTTTTAGGTAATATTGTCATTTTGTGAAACGCCAGGTAGAGAGGAGTGACGCGAGCCGAGTTAAAAATACAGGCAGGTTTATTATAAGAAAGGTTAACAGGTTCTGCTAACAGAAGACAAACAATAATCTCACCGATAACCAGAGACGTTGTCAAAGATGCAGTCCAAGTTCTAAACCGGGAAACAGTCCAACCATATACCAAATCCAACAAGGGCAAAACAAAAGACATAAACCGAAAATCCAAACACAGAGTCGTAACGAGAAGGCAAAAACAGTAATCCAGAAAACGCTTAGTACGCAACATGAGTTGACAATACCTCGCAGTGTTTCCTTACAAGCGGATGCCTTAAATACAGAATCTTAGATAAGAATGAACCGGAAGTAATTTAGTAAACAGGTGAATCAGAGCGTCGGAGCGTAACATGATTGGGTGAATGTGAAGGGTTATTATTGATGTCATAATCTGGGGGATTCTGGGAAATAGAGTCCGGTAGTGTGGAAGGAGAGCCAGGCTGCGTAACAGTACCCCCCTCCAAAGAGTCCGAAGGTAACAAAGGACGAGGACGACACAAGGAAACAACCCCACCACCCCCAGTGGCAACCTGGACAGGCCGTCCAGAAGCGGGAACGGGATGGACAGAGACCCTGGACCTAGGACGACCCCTTCCGGAGCCGCGGACGGAACTGAGGGAATGGACCGAGTCCGAACCACGACGTCTACCCCTTCGTGGAACCGGAGACCGTCTCCTAGGGCGACCTCTGGGACGTGGTGCAGGACGGGACGGATGAGACCGATGAAAGTCCTCCACCATCAAAGGGTCCAGAACATCAGTTGCCGGCACCCAGCTTCTCTCCTCTGGTCCGTAACCCCTCCAGTCCACAAGATACTCCAGGGTCCCCCTTCTCCGCCTGGAGTCCAATAATCGTTCCACTGCATAAACTGGACCACCCTCCATAGCCACTGGAGGAGGAGGAGGTGCCCCAAGCGAAGTCTCATCCAATGGACCAGGGATAACCGGCTTTAGCAGAGAAACATGAAAAGAAGGGCATACACGATAATGAGACGGTAAGTCAAGACGATAAGTGACCTCATTAATTCTCTTGATAATCTTAAAGGGACCAATATACTTAGCTGAGAGCTTCTTATGCATATCTGGCTGCCGGAAATCCCTGGTCGATAACCAAACCCGATCCCCGGGAGAATAGAGGGGGGTCTCGCGGCGCAGGCGATCTGCCTGCTGTTTCTGTCGCTGTAGAACAGCCTCAATGCGCCTATGAGTCTCCTCCCACACCTCCTCACTCCGACGCATCCAATCGTCAACCGCGGGAATATCAGAGGGTTCGGCTGTCCAGGGCATGATGGGTGGTTGGTAGCCTAAAAAACATTGAAAAGGTGTCATCTTGGTGGTGGAACTAATTAGAGAGTTCTGAGCTAATTCGGCCCAAGGAAGGAATTTAGCCCAGTCATGGGTGTTGTTAGAACAGTAAATTCTTAAAAATTTCCCTAGCTCCTGGTTCATTCTTTCACATTGACCATTGCTCTGTGGGTGATAACCAGAGGATAGACTAACGGATACACCCAATCTGTTCATAAAGGCAGACCAAACCTGGGAAACAAACTGAGGACCTCGGTCAGAGACTATATCTTCTGGGATTCCGAACACACGAAATACTTGGTTAAATAATTCTTCTGCAGTTTCTAAGGCAGTAGGCATCTTACAGAAAGGAATGAACCTAACACCGCGAGAGAAACGGTCTATGACTGTCATGATCACTGTCTGTCCCATAGATTCAGGGAGATCCGTAACAAAATCAACAGCTAAGTGAGACCAGGGCCTAGCAGGAACAGGCAGCGGTACTAATTTACCAGCAGGTAGAGTACGGGGAGTTTTACTCTGAGCACACACAGTACAGGAAGATACAAAGCGGTGGATGTCTGACCGCATATTTTCCCACCAGAAACGATTCTCTAGCAATTGGTAAGTGCGGGTCTCCCCTGGATGCCCCGAAGTGAGTGAGGTGTGGGCCCATGTTATGAGTCTATCTCTACATTGTAATGGTACAAAAGTCCGGTCTGGAGGGCACTGTACAGGAGGAGGTGAAGTGGAATTAATTTGATCAATCTCATCCGAGATCTCCCATCGAATAGGGGCTACAACAATACCTGGTTTTAATATAGCAGCGGGTTCTGAACTTTCTGCACTGTCATCCTCATAAATACGTGAAAGTGCATCAGCCTTTGTATTTCTAGAACCAGGTCGATAAGTAATAACAAAATCAAAACGCGCGAAGAAAATTGACCAACGAGCCTGACGTGAGTTCATGCTTTTCATAGACCTTAAGTACTCCAAATTCCTATGATCAGTTATCACTACAAAAGGATGTAATGCTCCTTCTAGCCAGTGTCTCCACTCCTCTAAAGCTAATTTAATCGCCAAAAGTTCACGATCACCTATTCCATAATTGCGTTCAGCAGGGGAGAGTTTGTGGGAAAAATAGGCCACTGGGTGCATCTTGCTGGGAGAGCCAAAGTTCTGGGACAGAACTGCACCCACTCCTACACTGGACGCATCAACCTCAACTATAAAGGGTTCTTTGGGATCAGGATGTTTTAGAAGAGGAGCTGAAGTGAACAACTCCTTGAGAGAGCAGAAAGCATCTGATGCTTCACTTGACCATACCAATTTTTTGGCATTGCGTTTCAACAGGTTTGTGAGCGGAGCGGCGACTGAACTGTAATTACGAATAAATCTTCTGTAAAAATTTGCAAAACCAAGAAATCTTTGTAGATCCTTAACCGATTTGGGAAGAGGCCAATTAACTACTGCCAGAACCTTTTTATCATCCATGGTAATTCCTTTTGCACTAATTACATAGCCTAAGAAAGAAATGGTAGACAAATGGAATTCACATTTTTCTGCTTTGATGAAAAGTTGATTTTGGAGGAGTCGGTTCAGTACTGCACGTACATGGGAGACATGAGTAGGTAAATCCGATGAGTAGATCAAAATGTCGTCAATATATGCTATTACAAATCTCCCCAACATGTCACGTAGTACATCATTAATGAAAGATTGGAAAACGGAAGGGGCATTCTTGAGACCAAACGGCATAACTAAATATTCATAGTGCCCCCTAGTGGTAGTAAAGGCAGTCTTCCACTCATCCCCCTCTCTGATCCTTACCAAGTTATAAGCACTACGCAGGTCTAATTTTGTGAAAATGGAAGCCCCACGTAACTGTTCTAGAGCTACAGGTACTAAAGGAAGTGGGTATGGATACGTCTTCGTAACTGCATTGAGCTGACGATAATCTATACATGGACGAAGACCTCCGTCCTTCTTCTTAACAAAAAAGAAGGATGCAGCCACTGGAGATGTAGATGGACGAATATACCCCTGAGCTAAGGCCTCTTGCACATACTCCTCCATAGCATTCTCTTCAGTCCGAGTTAACGGGTAGATGCGTGATTTTGGTGGTATCTGATTATCAGTAAGCTCAATAGCACAATCATACGAATGATGTGGTGGGAGTTGAGAAGCACGTGATTTACTAAATACTTCAGCTAAATCTGAATAATCTGTAGGAATATGTGCAAGTGACTCCAAACCAGGACTTTCTACAGTAGTAGATTGGATCAATAATTTAGGGCCAATAATGCAGTGATCATGACAGTATGGTGACCATGAGATTATTTCACAATTAAACCAAGAAATTAGAGGATTGTGTTTTTTCAACCATGGAAGTCCCAAAATAATCTGATAAGTTGTGTCCCTCATCACAAAAAACCTGATCTCCTCTGAGTGCAATGCGCTGACGTTCAGCTTGACTGATGTGGTGGTGTGGGATACGGCTCCTTGTCCAACTGGGGTCCCATCCACCGCTGACAGTCTCATTGGGTTCTCCAGGCATTCTAACGGGATCTGGAGTCGTCTGGCCAGCTGCTCATTAATGAAGTTCCCCTCGGCTTCGGAATCTATCAGGGCTGGAAAAACAAAGGAAGAGGACTGGCAGAACAGTATAACTGATATAATAAAAGATCTTGAATACATGTCAGAGCTAGGTCGGCTTACCCTTTTAGCGTGAGTCAGAAGCAGGTGGCTCATATGGACGTCCGGGTTGCCATGGTAACCATGGGAGAGCCCACCGTAGGACGAGCCTGAAGTAACATGACGCTGAACTCGGGAAGGGCAAAGTTGACAATTTCTCAACACATGGCCTGCTCTGCCACAATAGTGTAGCGGCTCAGTGGTTTAATACCTGGTGCTAATTGAGATGTTGAAATATTTTTTAATTGGGCGCCAGTTATTAAATTAATTTAATTAGATTAATTAATTAATTAATTAATTAATCAAATTAATTAATAACACAAGACATCTCAGGGTGTGGTTTCTACAGGTGACAGAAATTTTCATAACCAAGTTATCCAGAAAAACACACTGAAATGACAGGTTTTGTAAAATAAAAGTATTTATTAAATCACACAGATATGAGTAAATAATTAATTAAAAAGTCATAATGTAGCCATTAGATATCAAATCATAGTGTAGAATAATAAATGAAAAATAAAAGAACAAACACGTTATAATACTGGTATGAAAGGAATAAAGATTAATAGAACTATTAAGTGAATATTTCTAAATAAGGGTCTAAATGTAATGAGGTCAAACTAATCAAATGAGAACACTAAAATAAGTAGATAAGTAAGATATTTTACGGCCTACAAAGATCATCCCTTTCGCCAAATAACTAAAAATTAATCTATACTAAGAAGAGAGTTAAGAACAATAACCAAACTAGACTTGACCAACCAAAACACCAATTACTGAGAGAAATACCCAAACTGCCTTACTCTGAGACGTCTACAAAGGGGGGTCCCCATCGGTTCGGTCCGCTGTTTAAACCTCTTGTTCGGCTGACATCCTGCACCCCTAGAAGGTCCGGTGTGGACCCATCCGCAGGGTAAAGATGGTGCTCTGTGGGCCAGCGGCGCACCTGGACGACACCCGCTTCTAGTCTCTGCACAGGGAAGGCCTTCCCTGGAGCTGGCTCGGCTGGCGTACCCTCTCGGTGATCCGTCGGTTGGTCTAGTTGGTTTACTGAACTATATTAACTATCTTGGCAAGCAGGAGAACTCCGTAGATCATAAAATAGCCTAGTTATTTAACCTAGGATAGCTAATATTAATATACTTGAAGATTAAATGCACTAGTCTAAGAAAACTAACTTAAGATGACTACACTAACAGTCTATCCTTTTTCCATCTCAACTACATCTTCTTCTCCTCTCCTCAACTCCAAACTGAACTGAACTGCAAACTCCTCCAACTGAACTCTAAACTGGAAACTGAGTTTAACTATTAGACTCTGTGGCCTGTTTGGCCTTCGAGCTATGATTGGCCCTGTGGCCCAAATGTCTGTGTTTTGATTGGTCTAGGAGCAATCTCAAACTTTGGTGGGGATTCACAAAGGGCCATAAACCCCCCCCTCGCTCACATGGTCAGCATGCTTCAGCATTTTTCTAATAGATCAAACCAAAAGAAAACTCAATTAAACAGTGGATCAAAATACCTTTTTCAGCATATCAGTTTGTGAGGATAAATTCAGGAAACAAACAATCTTACAATTGAATCACAATAAATGTAATATATATATATATTGCCCACAAACATGTAATATTCAAGATAATCTTAGAAATACAACGATGGATGGTACTCTGTCAGAAAGAGATCAAGAGTCATGATATTATTTAAACCCAATTAAATCACTTAAAAGATAATACATGGTTAAACCACTGATAACCAAATAAAGCTAAATTATCAAATGCTAGTTAAACCTTGTTGATTCAGACTTGAATGTGTAGGAGAATTTAATCAGGACACATCCAAACACATATACCATATACCAGACACATATACCATTATCTAGTAAACATTCTATAAAACACCTTTTTTATATAGTCAATATATATGTATTTTAAGCAAAATCTTCTCAGTGAGAAATTCCTCTCCCTCTGCTGTGTTTAGATAAGCGGCTGTCGTCGGAATTTACGACCGTGGGGGAAGTTGGTGAAGTTGGTGTTGGGAATGTAATTTCCAAGCTAAGAGCATTCATTTTAACTTCATGAATCTTATTTCTAAGTGGTTGCAGAAAGCACAAACCCCTAAATTGGTATAATATATTTGGTGAATTTACAATTTCCAAGGCATTCATTAAGTTTTGAACCCTCTCTCAAGTCCCGTAGTCCCGTCCTTGTCCTGGTGATTGTGCTGTTGGCAAAACCACAATTGTGCACAGTTCCAGATGTTTAAACATTAACGGTCCTAAATCCAGATTTACGACTGACAGCGTCTGAAGGAATGTCAAAAAAGAATTTAAAAATGTTTACCCTGACTTGCATTTAGGGTTCTCGAGCGAGGCTGAGTGAAGAAATAGTCAGGAAATGTCATTTTGAAATTTAAGGCTGTTTGAAAAAGATAACTCCAAGGCTTTTAGAGTGTTCTGGGGGTTGAAGTTCCTTATAGACCATAAAGTGGGGGTAGTGTGTGTGTGTGTGTGTGTGTGTGTGTGTGTGTCCAAGCGATGCAGGAATCCTCTGTTTAATCCACTACATTCCCCCCCCATCGATCGATGGGCCACTGGACGTTGGGTCATCGGTCGATGTCAACGTGGATTTCTGTAGACAGAGCATGTTAGGGTACATCTTTCATGCAATTGGTGTCCTGTTGGTCATGCTTTCTTAAGACAATCTACTACAAGGTCGCTGACAGAGTTTTTGGTCTAATGGATATACAATTTCTCTGATGATCAGTTTTTTTTTTTTGTTGTAGCTATTGGCTTTTGGTTCTGAATAGAATAGTTAATTTAATGTGATAGTGTGGCAACAAGCATATGAAAGGGTCACAAATAGTTTGCTAGCTATTTGTTCCTTTATAACTCTATCAAGACAACCTACCCATAAGGTATGCTTCAATAATTAGCCACTACTTAGTCAACAATTGAGAACAATATAGCGGAGCAAACGTAGTCAGAAGGGAAACAAAATATGTTTTGGGCACCTGAAGAGAGGAGAAAAAAAAATATTGGCACCCCCCCTTCTCCACGTATTTATTATACTGCTATGCTAATGGTTTGAAATGGTGATTCAAACTCTAGGTTTAACAAAATATCCAATTTGTTGTGGGTTATGCTACTCGGATAGGTGAGTTCCAGACAATGAATGTGTGGTACGTTCTCAATTTAACAATTGCGTCAGGCCAGAAAATGGTGGACAATGAACACTCAGTGTGTCTAAGTATTTGGCCCAGTATTATGATTTAACCTAGGGCATTATTGGTCCCGACTTGTCCCATGGGGCTTTTGCATAGTTTAATTGGGTTACAGTGAACTTGTTTGAGAATCAGTTTAATAAAACACTGACGATGCGGGATCTGGTTCCAGATGCGAGGCAGTTTGTCTGCCTCTGCATGAGGACCAACCCAATGAGACCTGAGCTCGCGAATTGTTTTGCCAGTGCTGTGCTGGGACCTCACCAGTAGCTTGTCAGCAGTGTAGCACAATGGTTGGTATCCAAGCGTGCTTTTTCCCAGTTTTGGGTGTTTCCGCAGTTCACCGCTAGAACGGTGAGATATACCAACACCTGAGAAAGTGTGGTTCAGCGAAAAAGTTGTGGCCTGAACCATTTCAATAGGGTCTGGGGGACGTCCCCCCATCTGGCAAATGCACCTGCCACAGTGATGAGATGTTTGTTCCTTCGAACAAATTTCATGAGTCTTTCAACCCAATCCATTTGTGGAATTGGCCATACACCACACAGATCTTCTGAAGATTGGGGCTGAAAACACACTAGCCTTTTTCCAACAAGTGGCAGATATGTCAATTGTGGGAATGCTCGGTGTGTTTTCCCCATCATTTTGTGGTCCACCCATGGGTGATCGAGGGCCTGGGCTAGGCTCTCCCCCCCATGGCTCTGAGGCACCACGAATGAAGATGAAGCGTGTGTATCTGGGGCATAAACAAACAGGCCCTTGAGCACCCTGAAAGACGCACAGTAAGTGGCAAGTGGATCAAGGTGAAATGCCAGTGTTCTGAAAGAAGTGTTGTCACATGCACCAATTGTCATGTTAACTTTCCATTTGATCTGAGCATTCCGAAAAGCACATCCATCTGTGTAGATGGTGGGAATGTTTTTACATTCATAAGAATCCAAGGGACTGTGTTTGTCTGGAACCACTGGTGCAGGAACACGAAGAGAACAATCCTTTTGGTGCACGAACAGAGGATCACAGTTAGTCCGTGGCAAAGAACCTGCAGGTGGTCTGTGAACAGCTGACTTGTCAGCCCATGGAACAAAGATTTCACCGTTGACCGTTGTGTTAAGAGTGAATGACTTTCCAGCTTTTGGGTTGTACTCATCTACAGCCGTAGAGGGAGTCAATGCCCATGAACAGGTGTTTTGTTTTAGAGTCATGCTAGGGGACTCTGAAGATGGTGGTTTCAGAATCCTGACTGTGAGCTTCTCATTGATTTCCGTGGAATTTGAAGGCTCAATGAGCTTGTGTGGCTCAATGTTGCTAGCAACATGATAGCATTGAACTCTATCCTGTGCCTTAGGACAGGGCAGGGGTTCGCAAACCTGTGCCCAGATTCTACGATGCTGAAAGTCAATCAATGGTTTGAACCGGTCAAGGAGGTCTTTGCCAAAGAGCAATGGGACGTTCTCCAATGGAGAAATGTGAATTGGATGGGTGAGGCTCATTGGACCGATGGCAACGTGCACCAGGGCTGCAGAATGCAGAGTGATACCAGTGTGCGAATATGGTTGAAGGTGAAGAGCACACTTTTTCAGAGGTATCTCTTTGTTGTTTCGGCGGGCTGTCGCCCTCACCTGGTCAAAAAGTGAATTTGACATTAAAGAAATGTCTGACCCCGTGTCCAAAAGAGCTTCATACCCGAACACATCTTCCAGCCAGGTGGCTAGGTAGAATTTTGGTGTTGAACCTTTCTCGGTTAAGAAACCCAAGAATTGTTTAGGTGTTGGGTCCTCCAGGCTGAGGGAAGGAGCTTCCTCAGTGTGGTTGTTTTCAGCGTCTGGCTGTACAACCCAGGCTGCATTGGGGTGGATGGATTTCGCACCCCCCCAAGCAGGTTGATCAGGAGCTTGGACAATTGGCAAGAATTCAGATTCAGCATTGTCCTGCTTGCGTATTTCGTCACGAAATTGTCTGAGCAGACTGCCGTCTTTAGTGCTCAGGTTAGTTGGATATCTCTCATGCTTGTGCCCTTTAGGTGGACACCAACGTTTGTGGTGCTTTGGGCTCTTTCTCCTGAGCGGAGATTGAAGTTTGCTGGAGCTCTGTGCTCGAGCATGGTGCTGTGAGTGTGTGCCATTCCAACTGCGTTTTATCCTACCTTTCCTTCGATAGGAGGGCTTTTGGTCACTTTGCTGGGCCCAATGTAGGGACGAGCGACGCCAAGAGTGGAACACTCTCTGGTTTTTGTGGTTTAACTGGGTCTTAGGTGGCATTGGAGCCTTGTGTGCCCCTTTTTGCTTGACGTGGGAGGACTGCTCATTAATTATCAGGATGTCATTTGACTCTGATTTTTTATTAATGTTTTGTTGGAACTTAGCAAATCCTCTGAGAGCCAAATCACGCAGCTGCCGGCTTGTTAGCGTACGAGGGCAGGCTGCGACTCCAAAAGAGCGACTGGTGGAGGGATGGAGGTTTCTCACGAACAATGTTTTGAAAACTTCCTCTTCCTCCATTCCAGGCTCATTTCTATAGCCGAAATAAGCTAGCCTGAGGCGGTGATAGTACTGTAGGGGTGTTTCCTGGCGTCTCTGCTTAATTGCAAGAGCTGCAGCAAGGCCGGTTTGAACAAGGTTGTTGGAGAACTCATTCTCCAAAGCCTTGCAAAGAGCAGGATAGTCTCTCTTAACCTGGGGTGGTTGGCGCTCAATGAAACGTCCAACTTCCCGACTAGAGGACACCTTAATGAGGTAGATTTTATCATCTACCGTGGCCTTGGGGAAACGGCGTAAGAAGAAGTCAATGTCGCGAAGATACTGGTGGACATCATTAGAACCGTCCGGTTCTGGTTCAAAGCGTGGGATGTTACGCGCAATTTTGTCCAAATCTCTATCAGAGGGTGCTTGAGGTTGCACAGAGGTCCCATGTGGCTGGGAACGCTGAGTGAACCTTGGTTCTACTGGCGCTTCAGCACCTTTAAGGGAGACTAGAGGGAATGTATTTGTGGATGGTTGTTGCTTAGGATCCGGAACCCCAGGGGTTCCTGATTTACCAGCTGGATTGATGGGGGAGTCTCCCTCCATCATCAGCTCAAATGTTAACTCTGTTTGGTCTCGAGTTAATTTGACTGCATTGTTAGCATGTGCTAATTCAGTTTGTAGCTCAACCTGTCTTGCAATAGCATGTTTTAGTTTTTCCTGTGACTGAGCTGCAAGTTGGGTAGCTATGTTGGCTTCCTTTTGAAGCAGCTGCACTTCGGTTTTGAGGTCTCTTTGGTTCATTTCAGACTGTACAGTTTTGTTCTCTAGGTCTGCAACTCTATCATTTAAAGTCACGATCTCTGCTTGGAGATTTTGAATGGTTTTGGAGGAAGCAGCAAGTTGATCCTGTGACAACAGCAGTTGTTTCCACAGTATTAGGGAAATCGGATCCACTTGTTGCTTGCCCTCAAGGATTTTAGATACACACTCATTGAGGCTTTTGGCAATTAGTGCATGGAGACCCCCACTGTCCATTTGTTGGACTGGGATGGTAAGTCCTGGGGGTAGACCAGCTGTAAGCTCTAAAAGAGCTTTTTCGGTGGCACACATTTTGATTTACGTAAAGCACGTGGAATCAAACAATTTTGATGACAAACAAGTTTATTTTATGTTCGAGTCAATTAGCATTGTGCCTTTTCTAAGAAGAAAATCTGTTAAAAGTGGGCGACCTAAGGTTACAATTAGTAGATTAATTTTAAAAGAATAGTTAGATTTGTTGTCAGTGATGCTAGTGAACAGTTTAATAACTGTAGGGCACTATACACAATGTCTAAATCTAAATATGGGTATAGTTATTAACTATGTACAGGATGGGAGAATTTAACTATGTATTAAGCACAGGTGTGCTGGGTATATGGTTGAGTAACTGATAACTGGATAAGTTTTTTTTTTTTTTTTTTTTTTTTTTTTTTTATGGTTAATCAATTAATTAATTTCAATTAGTTATTAATAATTGATCTTAATCGATCAATAATTAATCTTGATTTATTTGAAGATGGTTGAATTAAATTGAAAATAATTAATTAACAAAAATTTAATTAACTTTACTTAATCAAATTGATTAAAATGACCAGTTAATTATTTTATGTTGTGATTAGTTACTCAATGGAGATAGCTATTTAGCTTGGTTCAATGTAACATAAAGAGTAATGTTTGAGAGAGCAGACCTGAAACTTAAATTTAACTATTTAATATTAACCGATTAAATGAATGCAGTTATTTGTTTACTTATTTACAAACCATTTAACCCAACCACAATGCAAATTCCCTTTATTAACTTAACAAAAAGTTTGTTTGAAATTGGCACCCTCTGGCGACAGAAACTCTAAATGCACTCTACAGGATGATGGCAATTGCACAAGTACAACACCAGGTGGCGACACAGCTATGTGGCTAAGTGGCTCCCTCTGGTGGTCAAACAAATGAGATGCACCTTTCTGCACTGTATGCAGTTACCCAAATCAAACACCAGATGGCGATGTGGCAGTGTACCCCCCCCCCCTAGTGGTGAGGGGTAGTAAAACACCCTTTGAGTTTGAGTGTAAATAGTCAGGCTGTCCACCAGATGGTGGCAGAGGCCGACTGGTGGGAGTGGTCACGCCCACTGATGATGCCACGTTAAGGACCGCCCCTTGGGTCTGGGACCTGGTCAGCAGATTTGACTGACTCAGTCGACTGTGAATAGCAGAGGAGAAGGACTCGGCTGTCCGAAAGTTTAACACAGCAGCAACACACTTCACAAGATGAGCAAAGAGGATTTACATCCTGGCGTGGTTAGTTTAATCACGCACACAATAAACTTCCTGCCACTCAGGGTGGTGTTACGTAAAAGTTAGCTACTCTTTTACGCACGTGGAAGTGTCCAGTACTGCAGGATTTTACGGATTTCGCGCAAAAACCGGCAGTTTTAACTGGAGCGCGGAGTCAGTGAGCCGGGGATCCGCGACTCATAGCTGCGCGAAGGCCTTATCAGATCAACACTGGCAAAATATGTCTATTTTACCGGAAACAGTTCGAACTTTATGTAAGTACACACGTATATACACGTATATACACCCGGGTTTAAGGTTACCCACACACGGCGGTGTGTCAACCAAGCTTATTTTACAAATAAGAGTAATGTTTTCAAGAGCGCTCGCATACCACACACACAACTGTACACGTTATACAGACACACAGGGGACCGTGCGCGCGACGCGCACACACACAGGCAGGGGACTGTGCGCGTGACACAGACAGGGGACTGGCCAGTCCTGAATTGTAAACAAAAACACGTGTAGAACATGTGCGTGTGTTTCTAACACGCTGGGTTTATGCAGTTAACTCCAGCTAGGCCAGCTAGCCAGCAGCTAACGCATTTAGCAATAAAAACAAAATACACTTTATTCTGCAACTTACAGCGCTATTTTCTGGAACTGGTTATAAAATGTGTATATTCTGGTCTCGCGGCGGAGAACCAATAAGAATATAATCCTGCCCCACGTTGGGCGCCAATTATGTAGCGGCTCAGTGGTTTAATACCTGGTGCTAATTGAGATGTTGAAATATTTTTTAATTGGGCGCCAGTTATTAAATTAATTTAATTAGATTAATTAATTAATTAATTAATTAATCAAATTAATTAATAACACAAGACATCTCAGGGTGTGGTTTCTACAGGTGACAGAAATTTTCATAACCAAGTTATCCAGAAAAACACACTGAAATGACAGGTTTTGTAAAATAAAAGTATTTATTAAATCACACAGATATGAGTAAATAATTAATTAAAAAGTCATAATGTAGCCATTAGATATCAAATCATAGTGTAGAATAATAAATGAAAAATAAAAGAACAAACACGTTATAATACTGGTATGAAAGGAATAAAGATTAATAGAACTATTAAGTGAATATTTCTAAATAAGGGTCTAAATGTAATGAGGTCAAACTAATCAAATGAGAACACTAAAATAAGTAGATAAGTAAGATATTTTACGGCCTACAAAGATCATCCCTTTCGCCAAATAACTAAAAATTAATCTATACTAAGAAGAGAGTTAAGAACAATAACCAAACTAGACTTGACCAACCAAAACACCAATTACTGAGAGAAATACCCAAACTGCCTTACTCTGAGACGTCTACAAAGGGGGGTCCCCATCGGTTCGGTCCGCTGTTTAAACCTCTTGTTCGGCTGACATCCTGCACCCCTAGAAGGTCCGGTGTGGACCCATCCGCAGGGTAAAGATGGTGCTCTGTGGGCCAGCGGCGCACCTGGACGACACCCGCTTCTAGTCTCTGCACAGGGAAGGCCTTCCCTGGAGCTGGCTCGGCTGGCGTACCCTCTCGGTGATCCGTCGGTTGGTCTAGTTGGTTTACTGAACTATATTAACTATCTTGGCAAGCAGGAGAACTCCGTAGATCATAAAATAGCCTAGTTATTTAACCTAGGATAGCTAATATTAATATACTTGAAGATTAAATGCACTAGTCTAAGAAAACTAACTTAAGATGACTACACTAACAGTCTATCCTTTTTCCATCTCAACTACATCTTCTTCTCCTCTCCTCAACTCCAAACTGAACTGAACTGCAAACTCCTCCAACTGAACTCTAAACTGGAAACTGAGTTTAACTATTAGACTCTGTGGCCTGTTTGGCCTTCGAGCTATGATTGGCCCTGTGGCCCAAATGTCTGTGTTTTGATTGGTCTAGGAGCAATCTCAAACTTTGGTGGGGATTCACAAAGGGCCATAAACCCCCCCCTCGCTCACATGGTCAGCATGCTTCAGCATTTTTCTAATAGATCAAACCAAAAGAAAACTCAATTAAACAGTGGATCAAAATACCTTTTTCAGCATATCAGTTTGTGAGGATAAATTCAGGAAACAAACAATCTTACAATTGAATCACAATAAATGTAATATATATATATATTGCCCACAAACATGTAATATTCAAGATAATCTTAGAAATACAACGATGGATGGTACTCTGTCAGAAAGAGATCAAGAGTCATGATATTATTTAAACCCAATTAAATCACTTAAAAGATAATACATGGTTAAACCACTGATAACCAAATAAAGCTAAATTATCAAATGCTAGTTAAACCTTGTTGATTCAGACTTGAATGTGTAGGAGAATTTAATCAGGACACATCCAAACACATATACCATATACCAGACACATATACCATTATCTAGTAAACATTCTATAAAACACCTTTTTTATATAGTCAATATATATGTATTTTAAGCAAAATCTTCTCAGTGAGAAATTCCTCTCCCTCTGCTGTGTTTAGATAAGCGGCTGTCGTCGGAATTTACGACCGTGGGGGAAGTTGGTGAAGTTGGTGTTGGGAATGTAATTTCCAAGCTAAGAGCATTCATTTTAACTTCATGAATCTTATTTCTAAGTGGTTGCAGAAAGCACAAACCCCTAAATTGGTATAATATATTTGGTGAATTTACAATTTCCAAGGCATTCATTAAGTTTTGAACCCTCTCTCAAGTCCCGTAGTCCCGTCCTTGTCCTGGTGATTGTGCTGTTGGCAAAACCACAATTGTGCACAGTTCCAGATGTTTAAACATTAACGGTCCTAAATCCAGATTTACGACTGACAGCGTCTGAAGGAATGTCAAAAAAGAATTTAAAAATGTTTACCCTGACTTGCATTTAGGGTTCTCGAGCGAGGCTGAGTGAAGAAATAGTCAGGAAATGTCATTTTGAAATTTAAGGCTGTTTGAAAAAGATAACTCCAAGGCTTTTAGAGTGTTCTGGGGGTTGAAGTTCCTTATAGACCATAAAGTGGGGGTAGTGTGTGTGTGTGTGTGTGTGTGTGTGTGTGTCCAAGCGATGCAGGAATCCTCTGTTTAATCCACTACAATAGAAACAAAGTCCAGCCTGAATTCTCCGCATTCTTTCCTCCTTTGATAAACGGGTAGCGTCCACTTGCATGGGTTCCTCCTCTCTGAGTGTGTCCCGTGGAGTAAATCCAGAAGCACGAGGTGTAGACAAAGCAGCTCTACGACCAGGTACCGCGTTCTGTTTTAGCTGATCAAGTCTGATGGCTAATGATATAAGTTCGTCCAAGGGCAGTCCATCATCCTTGCATGCTAATTCGGCTAACACTTCACTTCTGAGCCCATTACGAAACATAACCCGTAAAGCGGGTTCGTTCCAACCACTACCAGCAGCCAAAGTACGAAATTCTAAAGCAAAATCTGAAACTGAACGATTTCCCTGGCGTAACTTAACTAATAACTCCCCCTGAGATTGTCCGTGATGAGGATGATCAAAAACCAGTTTAAACTCCTTGAGAAAATGCTCGTATGTGCTACCCTCGATGCTAGGCCAGATAGCAGTAGCCCAATCCAAAGCTTTGCCGGTAAGGCGCGATATAAAAAACGAAATGCGCGCTGCATCGACATTAACCGGCGAGTTAACAAAAAATAATGACATTTGCAAGAGAAAACCTCTGCACAAATCGGGGGAACCGTCATATTTATCGGGTTTGCTTACCGGAAAAGCGGCTGCCGAGGGAGCGCTAGCAGGAGAGCTAACCGGGGCCTGGTTAGCGGAGGCTAGGCTAGCTGGAGCGGCTACCCTTAGCTGGGCTAGCTGAGTAGCGATATCCTGAAGGCTAGTGGTGATTTGAGCTAGCTGAGAGTGCTGCTCTGACTGCTGGGTTGTGAGAGCAGTAACCGTGTTAGCAAGGCTCTCAAACAGCTGGCTATGCTGTTCGAGAACCCTCCCTTGATTACCGACTGCCTGCTGGAGGTTATTAAACTCGGCCATCACGCTCGGCGAGGTATTATGAAACGCCAGGTAGAGAGGAGTGACGCGAGCCGAGTTAAAAATACAGGCAGGTTTATTATAAGAAAGGTTAACAGGTTCTGCTAACAGAAGACAAACAATAATCTCACCGATAACCAGAGACGTTGTCAAAGATGCAGTCCAAGTTCTAAACCGGGAAACAGTCCAACCATATACCAAATCCAACAAGGGCAAAACAAAAGACATAAACCGAAAATCCAAACACAGAGTCGTAACGAGAAGGCAAAAACAGTAATCCAGAAAACGCTTAGTACGCAACATGAGTTGACAATACCTCGCAGTGTTTCCTTACAAGCGGATGCCTTAAATACAGAATCTTAGATAAGAATGAACCGGAAGTAATTTAGTAAACAGGTGAATCAGAGCGTCGGAGCGTAACATGATTGGGTGAATGTGAAGGGTTATTATTGATGTCATAATCTGGGGGATTCTGGGAAATAGAGTCCGGTAGTGTGGAAGGAGAGCCAGGCTGCGTAACATTTTGATTGTGGATATTGGCAGGATAGTGGTAGGTTTATCCAGCGTTGGATATCATTGTTGATGGTTGTGAGTAGTGGTCTAAAATGAAGTGTGTGCAGCTCAGACACTTTAATGCCCAGGTATGTGATGTGTTCAGTGCACATAGGGATAGGGAGTGACTGAACTGCTGTGTCTGATAAGTTCATGTTAAATGGTAGAACGGTGGATTTAGACCAGTTAATGGAATAATCTGAGATTTTAGAGAATGTTTTAATTATTTGTGTAGTCTGAGGAATTGAGGAGAGTGGGTTTTGTACAAATAGTAGAATATCATCTGCATAAAGGCTGATTTTTTTGTTCGGTAGTGTGGGTATGGATACCTTTTGATATTTGGGCATTGTCGTATAGCTGCTGCTAATGGTTCTATGAAAATAGAGAACAGTAGAGGAGAGAGTGGGCTAGGGGTGTGCAATATTGGAAAAAAAATCTATATCGATATTTTATGTAATTTTGCCGATACCGATATTAACCGATATTTTTTATTTTTTATAAACCGATATGTGTTTGTAAAAGCTTGTACTAGCTTGAACTAAAATTATATTAATAAATGCTTACACATCATATTAATGTAAACAATTTAAGGCAATTTATTTACCTGACACAAATAACAAAAAACATTTAAATTAACAGTGTAAATATCAGTGCAAATATGTGCAAGGCATGTGGCACACCTGATTTTCTTTGAAAAAATGTACACAAAGATAAACAACAATCAACAAGAGCTTTTTCAACACACTTTAAAATGAACGTCCATTGTAAATAACAAATTTATCAATGTGTTTGATGTTTGGTAATTTCTGCAGCATACAAGTAAAATGAGAAACAATATGTATTGCACATTCATAAACAATTAAACAACTGCGACATTTTCTTGCATTTGTAAGCCAGTAACATACTTGTAAACAATATGTATTGCACATTTATAAAAAAAATTAAACTACCGTAACATTTTCTTGCATTTGTAAACCAATCACACACTTGTCAACAATATGTGTTGCAAACAACATCCACAGTTTGCAGACAAAAAGGAAATGGTCTTAGAAAAAAGCAGCCTTTTTCAGCATCAGTTGTGACATTAAATGAACTTCTTAGGATTTACCTTAAGTTGTGTGACAAAATCACCAGCCTGTCCACAGCGTCTGGCTTCAGGGCAGCACGGTTACAAGTTACAATATTTCCTCCAGTGCTGAAAACCCTCTCAGAAGGACTGCTTGAGGCAGGGATGCACAGGTACTTTTTTGCAAGTTTACCCAGTCTGGGGAAGTTTACTTCTTGCATTTTCCACCAGTCAAGTGGATTTACATCACTGTCCACTTCAGGTATCATCAAGTAGCTCTTCATTTCCTTTTCAATCATGGTGTCCAGAGACTCACCTTCTTTGGATTCCTTTGTTTTCTTGAAATAACTGCCAAAAAAAGACTTTTTTGTCTTTTTCGCTGGCACTCCTGTGTCATCATCTGCTCCAGCTTCTGCAGCTGGTGCCTGAGCTGAAGCTGTTGAGGGACCTGCAGTATGGCTGTCTTCTGCTGTTTCCATGGCCAAAAGTTCTGCTGTAGCTGTTGTCGCAATGGCTTTGATTTTGTCATCATCATTGAAGCGATTTTTGAAGTGTTGAAGCCAGACTCAAAGGTTCATCCACACAGTCCTCTGTGTACTTTGTGTTCAGGTACTCGAGGATGGTTTGTTTGATTTTTTTGGTTAGGTCTAGATTTCACCACCAGGACTGCAGTGTTAAACAAGGCAAGGACAGGTTTAAGGTAAGAAACTGTTTCTCACCTGTGAAGTATATTTGAGCATACATATTTGCAAGCAGGGTTATTTACCATTAAGCAGGGTTATTCACCATTATCATATATATTTTCCACACAGAATGGCCACTGGACCACAGGAAACAGATGGAGTAAGCCCTAACTTAAACACATTTGTTTGTTTCATGGGGTTTCATCTGTATGTTACTCACGCATAGCTCGTCCACAAGTAATGGTATTTTGACATACCCATTCCTTATCCTTTGATTGGGCTGGAGTACTGTTTTGGTGGTCGCCTAGGGCAGAGGGATCGTGAGTGAGTTTTATCCTACCTTGAGTGATTGAAGGAATTTTCAGAAGTGTTAGCTGCCTGGTAGGTTTTCGCTCTCACACTCCACAAATTTGGTGTTGCAACCGACGCCGCTAGAAGGAATGGTAGGTTGTTTTCTATGTTCCATGGCATATGTTCTTTCTATTTGGTCCGAGCCTCTTAGGAGTCTCGTCAGGGGGGAATATGTGGTGTATTAAAATGGTAAAACGCTGTATTCATATGAAAATGTATTAGGAGTTTGTCTGTCTGTACGAGAGGGATACTGGGTCATTGGGTTCGAGAGGAGCACTGGGTTCGTTGGAATGTGGGCCAAGGGCCGAAAACACCCCACATCTGTTTTTTCTTTAAACTCTTGGACTCACCCCTGAAAAACATATATGTCCTTTTATGGTAAAGAGATGTGATATGCCTTCGGGCTCATGTATAAAAACCCTGGCAACACAAAGAAAGGGAGAGAGAGCTTGGGATCAGATTTGGGAACCTCTCTCCAAGCAAAACCGGTTTGCTTGTTAATGATGCTGTTATCTTTTGTACTAATTATTCTTTTTTTCTGTAATAAATTTTCTTATATACAAAGAACAGTATCAGCGAAGACTTATTTCATGCATCTACATGGCATCACAGCTCAAGATACTACACCTGAAAGAGCATCTGTGAACTCTAGAAGAGGCCCAAGTGCTTTGCTGACTGCCTCAAGCACCTCAACATCCTGCCATGTAGGGACAAGGTGCCTTTGTTCAAGGAATCTTTCTATCATGCGCTGTCTTGAGCCCCATCTTGTTGGTGACTCTGTGATGAGTTTATGCTCCGAAAGCTTCAGCTGCTCTTGTGCATCGGCAAGTGCTTTCTTCTTTTTCCAGCTATTGGAAAAGGCTCCAACCACCTTCTTGCAAATCCCAATGGCTCTGTCTATTCTAGGATCCCACATGCTCCTTTCTAAAAAATGAAATATATACAGAAAAAAAATTACTGTACTAAATTCAAAATATGCAAGTATAACATTGAAACCTATTACATATTACCTTATATTTTGAATATGTGTAATATTTAAAATATTTTCATTTGCATACAAAAACAACTTTGCTTTATGTTTATGTACCTTCTGAATCTTTTCATGTTTAGTCACACTACTGTGTCAGGCCCGTCCAGCCAAGCCAAGCACTCTATGCCCAAATAAGGACATTCCCCTAATTAGAGCAGGCACACACACTCTGAGAAGCACTCCATGCCCAAATAAGGACTTCCTCTAATCAGGGCACGCACGCAGCCATCCAGCCCTGATTTAGAGATCAGATTCACCTGGGCAGAGTTGCTTAAAAGCACGCTGTTTCTCTCTGCTGTCACCGAGTATTGGTCGCTCACATGGTCTGTGTTTCCTTGTGGTTCCAGCCTGTTTGCATCTCTACAAAGCGTTCTTATTCCCAAGCCTGTTTCGCCCTAGTTCCTGGTGTTTCCCTGGACTCCTCCCTGCTTAAGTATCCCTGTTTAATTTATTGTGTTTGTTTGCCCAGTTTACTTTTTAGTCTAGCTGTTTTCCTAAGCTCTGCTTAGCAGTTTTCTGTTTGCCATTTTCTAGTCTAGTGCTCCCATTGTTTTTCCCCATTCCCCATACTACTTCCTGGTTATATTGTTTTGGCAGTTTCACTTATTCCTTGTTTCTTTAGTCCCTGTTTCTTTTGGCCCAGTCCAGTTTGCTTTGTGAGTTTTTATATTTGTTTCCTATTTTGCCCAACTTTAGTGTGTTGCTCTGTTCAACTTTATTATTGTAGTTTTGTTGTTTATTTTTAATTAAATTCTACTGCTTCGTTTTTACATCCCAGCAGTGTCTCTTATTTCCTTTTTGCCTGTTATGTCAGGCATGACATACTGTAGTAAATCATATATTACTTGTAAGTATAACTTTGGTTGCATTGTGTTAGTTACTCACCAATAGCAATATGAAGTCTGTGTCCAAAGCAAGGAAGCCACTTCCATTTGTTTATCCGTAGTGCACTGACAACATTAGCCCCACTATCTGTTGTTGTACACACCATTTGGTCTTCTTGCAGCGACCAAGACGCCAGTGCATCTTTCAGACCTTGGGCAATAAACTCGCCTGTGTGATCTTCTGGAAAGTATGATGTTTGCAAACAGTAGCTTTTCAGTTGCCAAGATTCGTCAATGAAATGCGCGGCCACAGAGGTATGGCTCTGATGTTCTGCTTGACCATAAATCTGCCGTGGTTGCAAAATGTGCAACGTCTTTTAGCTTATGCTCCAGAGTTTGGCGACATGATTCATACAGCTTATGCAGAGCAGTGTGACAAATATTTTCGACCAGGCAGTTTATATCTTGGGTCCAGAGTGTTTAATAGTTGTTTGAAGCCATCTCTCTCAACAACTTGAACGGGAATCATGTCTTTAGCGATGTAATTTGTGACTGAATTGGTTTTCTCTTGCCAATGAGAGATTCTGTCAACAACAAATTGTACTTTTATTAAGTTTTCTTAGGTTCTAAACTGTCTCACTCCTTAACCCCCCTTTTTTCCTATACACTCCTGACCTTTTGCCCCTCACCCTTATCTCTCACATCTCTCCTTTGTTTAACATAAGTTGATAGAGACACCCCCAATGATGACACCCCCCACATACTCCTCCATAAACCCTTACCCTTTCTCCCCCTGCTGTGTTCAAAGCAGTTTCTCCTGTATGTAAAGTCCTGCTAAAATGTCTTAGTAGCTCAGTCTAGTTGAGTCTCGGTCAGAGAGTCTCACACAGACAGTAACAGACAGACTAGTCACATGGACACAGAGGGAGCAACGACCAACTAAGCTGTGCCCGTGTAGATTTTCTGTCTGCACGAGAATAAACTCAAGTCATCTCTCAAGCTGTCTCCTGATTCCTGATTCTGACTCCTGATTCCTGAAAGCCGAATTTCTAACACCATCTGCTGCCTTTTTTGTCGTAAACTCTTTAGTGTTTGGGTTTTTGAGGTGCCAACCATCCCTGTGCCCAAAGTCTGTCATGTATTGTTTAATGATATCTGTTGAATGCCAGTAACGTGTATTAGTATATTTGCGGGTGCGTGTGTATTTGCGCGTAATGGATGGATGGATGGATGAGGTGGCATGAGGAATTTTAATAAACAAGTAAATATTAACAAAATATTAAATATAGAATCATAAACAGCGTCCTTTGGTCTATCTTGCACATGTTTAAAAATGAACATTTTAAATATAATATGTTATTTTTTTTACATTTTAGAGTAAAATTATCATTTCCGCAACATGTCCGTATCAGAATTTCAGTACATTGTTTGGAAATTTTAATATTTAAACATTTAAAAAAAATACTTAAATGCATTTCATACTATAAAGACTTTTAGTAAATAAACAAACGATTTTACATTGAAAAGTAAAAACAATAAAATTAATAAAGAAAAGGAATGTGTCCAACACTAATTTTCTCATCCTCCGCAACAATTTCAATCATTGTTTAAATCCACAAATAACTTACATTTTCAAGGCATTTTCAACATTAGGGAAGACATTGGCCATGACACTCAAGATGGCTACCATGTAAGCAGTTCTTCTCATATGTTTCTGGATAAAAGTTAAAAGATTGCTCATCAACTTGTGTGCACGACTTTTTCATTGTCATTACCGATATATCGATATAAGTTTTGAGCCTACAGTTTGAAGTTACAGTCTGTATTTTTGATTATAATATAGTATATTAAGGTCTAAATGGACACTGTAAGTGAAAATGTATCTAGCCCTCATGGTGCCTTTACAGTTAGCATAAAAGTTTAAAGTCACTCATCCTCCAATCAAATTCTCACTTACCGCTACATTTCAATACCTGTTGCGGTGATGAGATGCACTGTTTCGGTAATGAGAATTTGATTAGGAAGCATAATACAGATGCCTTTTTACTTCCTGATTGTCATAACATGAGCGTTACCCTGAACATTTTCTCCAGTATACCATTCTAACTTAGCTATTGCAAACCACCAGTAGAGGTCACTAATGTTCTGTCTTATCTGGCCTGAAACTAAATCTAATTCCGTACACTGAATTAGATGTTAGACCACATAACTAGAGAGTTTTTGTTCCATCTTTGATATATTTTATTGTAATATGAGATGTGTATTTGTTCACAGACAGGTAGCTATTGAGAAAAGAAAGGCAGCAGCAAAAGCAAGGCTGTCAAAGTTTAGGGAGAACATTTACAGCAAGAATTACAATATTTAGAAAAACACACACACATACAACAACACAGACAGTTGTTCCAGTTGGAGTTACTTTCACATGATCTTATTTGTGTACAGTCCATTCTAAGGAACTGAACAAAAACTGGAATGGATATCATAATTTCATATTAGCCATTTCCAGTGGGAAAATAAAGACAACACGTGATCTGACCAAAAAGTGCCATGACGAAAAGAAAAAGCAATGGAGGAAAAAAAGTCAGCCAGATATTACAGAACTGACATATGCCTGACATATGGGCAAAACACAAAAAAACTACGTAAATGACTAAAAATAAAAAGTTTGGTCTTAGTAGGCATACAATGCTGGATGGTGCATAAGGATAGACAAGATTTCAGAGTTTCTGAGAGGTCTTTCTTTGACATTTGTTGAATGGTTTCCAGTAGTTAAATGAGCTGTTTTATTGATGAAGGTGCTGTAGTCTACATGAAAAATTCTTTTGATATACAAATGTTTGCATTGTAAATTCATCTCATCTCATTGCCAACCGCATTATCCATGAAGGGTCGCGGGGGGGGGGGGGGGGCTGGAGCCTATCCCAGCAGGCATCGGGCGGAAGGCAGGATACACCCTGGACAGGCCGCCAATCCATCGCAGGGCAGGCATTGTAAATTGTCTTAAATAATATGAAATGTTCTTGAAAATAAACATTCTTTTCATAATGTAGCATTGTGTGTAAGTGTAAGCTAATAAGTCTTACTAAACCCTTGCTTAACTGAACTGCTTATCTTTGATTAAAAAATGTGCATTTTTATCATATATTAGATGTCATATCAAATTGCGGTAATGATATACTTTTGTGGACTTCATCTATAAAATGCTAATACAATATGCAACAAAATGGAACAAATGTTCTGACCTTAATCTTAAATCCTCAAAAGGAAATTTGTTGTTAAATGCATTTTGAAAATGTTCATACTGAATATCCTCTGAATCTGGATTTTGTGAGAATGACCCGAGTAAGTGGGAGTGGAAGAAAGAGAAAGAACGAGAGAGAAAGAAAAGTTTAGGGGAAATATTATGGATCAATTTTATTTGGTTATTTGAGTATTGACCTATATATTAGAGATCGTGCAACGAGAGCGCAAAGCGCATGAGAGAGAGACAGAGAGTGCGCAAACGAAAGCGCTCGGGGGAGAGAGAGAGAGAGAGACCGCTATTTAGTTAGAGTTAAAGAAATTTAGAACTGCCAGGGAGTTATGTTTTTGTCACGATATAGCTGTCCATTACCATAAAGTTTGTTGACGGAGACGACTGCTTTTTTCACTTCTTTTATGAGTTCTTTCCTCACTGCGAACAATTTTTTGCGTCTGTCAAGGATTTCACGGGTGAATGGGTTGTTAATTCCCAGGTCTGTTCCTCTAAGTTCCCTTCCTTTGCTCATGATGAGCTCTTTATGTTTATAATGCTCGACCTTAGCCTAACATTTTAATTGTGGATTTTTTTTTTTTGCGTAAAACTTTTGCCACAGGATTCACTCCATAAAATATCCACTATAAAAACTTCCGTCTTAGGAAAAACAAGTGCGATTAATCACAGAATTTTGGCAGGTTTAATTGGATTGCATTTTATAATCGATTGACACCACTAGAAATTCATGTATAAATGTGTTAATATTCAGGTGTTTACAATGATGATAACAAATCACACAAGAAAAAGTGTTTAACGAAAGTCAGAGTATAACAAACAATCTGCAATCGTCTTAAAAATGTCCAACTTGAATGAATATTTGAGATATATCACACATTGATTACAAAATTGTGATGCACAAGCAAAAACAATTTTAGAAAAAGTTAATATGAACTCAATTCTTTGGTCCACATCAATGCTAATGCCATATTCACAGAAATGCTTACTGTTGAGGTTTGGGTTTCATGTTAATCTGTGTCAACTGTGTTAAGAAACTTTAGTTTTCTATAGATAAATTTTTCAGATTTTGTAGTGTTATTTAAAAAAAAGAGACTAATATCAAAGTGCATTATCTTCCTCAGTCTGCTATGTTGTCTTTCTTTCTTTCTTGTTTTCTGTCACTCACTCACACATTCTCTTGCTCTGTCTGCAGATTATCTGGTTGTATGATCACAGAGAAAGGCTGTTGTTCTCTGGCTTCAGCTCTAATTTTAAACCCCTCCCACTTGAAAGAGCTGGATCTGACCTACAACCACCCAGGAGAGTCAGGAGTGAAGCTGCTTTCTGACAGACTGGAGGATCCACACTGCAAACTGGAGAAACTCGGGTAGGTCTGAACTAATAATTATATTATCAACTTATTCTAAGATAAATATTGTTGTACATGTTGTACATTTTAACATTGTAAATCTAGTTGTAGTCACCAGGTAAACATGGTGGAGCAGCATGTAACCTTCATTCTGTCATTCTGTCTTATTTTTGTTTACTTAGCCACTGTTAATTGTTTATGCTCAAGCTATCTGCACTGAATGCCAAGTACTTTGCTGTAATTCTGTTTTGGCTCATCTTTCTGTTGGTAAAAAGAACCAAGGTTTAGTTTTCACTCCAGAACAGGTGGAAAACTTCAGTGATGGAGAGCTGCCCTGAGCATCGAGTCAGGATAAAAGTTACATAATAAAAACTGATCTCTACTAACTTTATACACACTGAGAGTCAAGCACCCCAGCAACCAGCCCATGTCTTTATGGTAAAAATAATCAGTGACTGCAAAACCAGAATCCTTTCTGAACACTAACCTACACCCTGTGCAAGGTGGTCTTGATGCTTATTGCTATCTTACTCCCACCAACAGTGTATTTTCATGCTCTTCACCTGTCTTGTTTAAACAGCAACGGTGATTTTGAATATATCTACGCCGATGAAAAACATTGGTCAATTCCAGGTAGCTGTGCCATTTAAATAGCAATACGCCAAAGTCAGACCACGCCTGGCTCTTAAAGGGAATGGCAAATGACATGGTGATTGGTTTATTTTACGATACATGCTTTTTGCACATATTGAGCCTCTTTGGAGCAACTTTTCCTATCGTAAAGACACAGTGACACACCCAAAATCAGGCTGCATGGTGCACGGCTGACAGCTCACCTACAGATCACTAAAAGAGAGCCCTTCATTTCTAAAGAGATCCGATTAATGTGATTGAGTTGGTTTGTTGGCTTTATTTTAAAATGTTGCCTTTGTTACATTTTAAATTTTTGAAGTTTTCTAATGACCAGTGGCATAAAATTATTTTGAAATCATGATAAAAAACTTTTTGCACAATAATTCCATGAAAAATGTATGGTCCAATATGGTTTTTGCGACAGGAGTACACTCGGGTATGGATATGAATGCAAAAAACATACTTTAGTAAAGTTTAACCCTTTTCTGCAAGCCCACAAGAAACCATTTTATCTTATCTAGGAGACCATTTTCACCCAGTTTCTTTCTTATTATTGAATCATTAACACTGATCTTAACTGAGGCGAGTGAGATCCTGCAGTTCTTTAAATGTTGTTCTGGGTTCTTCCTGGATGCTTGACTCTCAGTGTGTATAAAGTTAGTAGAGATCAGTTTTTATGCCCTTTTGGAGTAATTTCTGTAGCTCAGTCAAACTCCTGGGAACTTTAACTACTGTGCCATGTTTTCTCCATTTGTGAATAAAAGCTCTAATAAAAAAATGATACTACATATTGTGCATATAAAGCAGAATAAGATACGGCAAGTATTAAAACTTTAAACATGCAGACAAAAATATATTTAGAGAAGTAAGAGTTAATCCTCCTTAATCTTCGGTTTTTAATCTGATTTTATGCAGTGTGCATTGCAGTTCCGTACTTTACCACATGAAATCACTAATTTCCGCTCTCTCAAATGTTCGCTCGTTTTCACACAAAGTATTTCTTTATAAATCAGTTTCTAAAAATCTCACACTGTGCTGATCTGTGTGTGTGTGTGTGTGTGTTTAGAGTGGAACATGGAGGGAAGATCCGAATCAAACCTGGATTAAAAAAATGTAAGTTACACACACACTCGCATACACACACTACACACACACACACACACATACACTACATACAAACACTACACACACACACACACTACACAGACACACACACACACACACTACATACAAACAATACACACACTAAATATGACACTACACGCACACAAAGTACAAACACGAACACTCACACATACAGACACATACACTCTACATACAAACAAACACACAAACACACACACACAAACACTACATAGAAACAATACACACACACTACACACACTACATACACACCCAAATACACACACTATATACACCCAATACAAACACACTACATACACACACATACACTATATACAAACACTACACACACGTACACTACATACACACAATACACACAATACAAGCACACACATTCACTACATACACATTAATTATAACACTACACACACATAAAAAATAAAACACTACACACACACTAAATTAACACTGCACACACTAAATATAACACTACACATTAGGGATGCAGCGGTACAGTGTGGCCACGGTTTGGTTCGTATCGCTGTTCTTGGGCCACGGTTTCGGTTCTGTTTTGATATATATTAATATTATCTAGCTCCAACATGCAGCACGTTTTTAGCCCTTTCTATTTCAAATCAACAAGGTGCTCCTACTCTCACTTTCAGAGCCAATTAATAAAGTCACAGATTAATTCAAATCACAATATCTATTATAAAAAAGGAGCACTTATTCTTACCATTAGTCAAAAACAGGTAACTGAATCACACTGTGCTTTATCTGCTGACTGTCTTTTACCTTGATTATCAAACTCAACACTGAAGCCAAAATGTCCCGAACAGCGGATTTATAAGATGACGGCGCCTCTTCAAATATCCTTTTCTCCGTTTAGGTTCACTGGCCCTGATCACGCAGCTGAGAAAGTTTTGTTTAATTAGTCCTCAAATCTTCAGCGTTTGCCTTCAGAGCTGATTTGCTCCTGGAAAATTCAGAAAAAAGTCTGATTGGTTGTAGCATGGTTGTGGAGAGACACGCCGATAGAAGTAATATATAAAAAACTATCAACTATAAAATATAATATACTTAAAAATCTGCACAGTAACTATAAGTTATTATTAGTTATATTTATATCTGATATTTATAAGGATTTAAATTTATGTTCAGAACACAGACTTAATAACTTTATATAGCGGTTATAGGTAAGGGCGTAGGAGCGGGCTTGATATTGGGGGGGGGGGACACATTTGCGAATATGAACCAAAGCCCACACTATAGTTTCCTAGAACAACATTTGTGGAATTATTTTTTATCACAAATAATATTTTTTTTTTGTATTTTGTTTATAATTAGTTACATCCAATAAAAGGTGATTTTACAGCCTAAACATGTTACTCCACATTACATTTACTGTTGTTAGAAAAAAAATATGCATGCAATGTCTGAATTATATATATAGTACAAAAACTGATCAGTTATCACCTAATATTTAAAATAATATAACAGTATTGGTTATTATTATTATGTTTTGTATGTCAATTCTGTTGTATATTTACATTTTCTTTGGTTCCTGCGCTTTTAATCTTTTTTACTGAGAGCACTTCTTTCTACTGAGAGAATGTAACTACGTTTCCTAGAGATTTTTGGCAGAAGTTAATATAAACGTCAGGACATGTGGTCTTACTGTGAACTACATATGAACAGAAGTCAGGTTAGATCAGTGTTTCTTAACCCTGTTCTTACATATTCTACTGCATATTAACACTGTTCTGCATATTCTACAGCTTCCTCTGTTTAAAGACACTTTAATAAAGTAAGTGGTGGTATGATGTGTCTAATAAACTGCTGAATATACATAATGATTGATTTAGGATCCATAGGGGGCTAAGAGATTTTAACAGGTAAACTCAATAAATGATTGTTTATTAGCTGATCAGTTGGATCTGATGGAAAACACAGTTTTAGGGCAGTGACGATCAGGGTTAAGAAACTGCTTTAAACTACCAACATTACCCAGTGTTGTACTAAATTCTGTCTATCCTCTACATCCAGCTTCTAGCTAACTGCAATCCTAAATTAATAAACAGTTTAAAAATGAAATAGTGATTAGCTGATCAGGTACAGGGCAAGTTGAACATTACGTAGATAGTTTTTTTTCTTTAATCTTGACTCCCAATCAAGGTAATTCCAAAGTTAAGCTAACTCACTAACACAGCTGCAGTTTATTAATCACAGTGGGGTTAAACTGTGTGCTGATTCAGAGATGTGTATTTTTAACCAGCTATCAGAAACATATCATCACAGTTTACATGATTAGATACCGTTACCTTTCTTTTAGAAAAAAAATCACCGTATATCCATATCTTAAAATCAGCTGCAGCCGATCCCGCTGCTAAATCTCACAGCGAGGGAGGGGCTTCCCCCACCAACATACTGACACCTCCGCGCACCACAAAAACAGCAAGCTGATTGGCTGTTTCTCCTGAGAGGCGGAACTTAATTCCTGAACCGGCTCCGTGATTGGTCCGGTCTGCCTCCTCATTAGTAGCACTGCTGAGCTGAGCGAAACAATATCATTTTTGGGGGGACAAATCCACCTGTTTCTAATATTGGGTGGGACATGTCCCACCCATCCCCCCCCGGTTCCTACGCCAATGGTTATAGTCATTCTGCTGTTTGAGAATTTTAACAGATGCTTATTCTCACTCAAATGCTGGAGTTTTAGAAACAAAAAATTAAAAGAGGAAAGCACTTTGACTGAACAGGAATTTATTTTATTTCACAAACATTTGAAATACACAGAAATATAAAGCTATATGTTAGCGTTCGTTTCTTATCACCAGGGCAAATTTATTTAAATATAAAATATATTAATTAATTAATTAAAATCTTGTCCGGCACTCTAAAAAGCTGCAGGTACACGTAGCGAAGTTTGGCAGCGTCCGCACGGCGTGGGATTACCTCTGCTTTCCTAAAGAAAAATTGTTTTAATAAATAACGTCAGATCAAGTGTAGTTTAATCTGCAAAACCATGATATAAAACTCAATATAAAAACACCACTGTCATATAACCAAGAGAGACATCAGGCAAAATGCACTTCACCACTCTCTCTCTCTCTCTCTTTCTTTCTTTCTCTCTCTTTCGAAGCTGAATTCAGAGCGACGCTACAAATAATATAAAACTCAGTTCAGTTAACTAAAATAAGATGAGTGCGGAAACGTTAATTAAATATTGTCAAATATAAATAATAGCTTGAGGTTTTGGTGAGCTATTTCCATGTTTTGAAACTGAAACTTTTATTACTATCAGGCTTTTTATTCAGAAAGCCTGTGGTTGATTTAAATTAGTTTTTTTAATGAGTTTATATTTTATATTACTTATTTATTTTTAGCATTTTATTTATCAAAATAACAAAATAACAATATCATATTATATATATTTTTTTTTCCATGATTCCCATGTTCTTAGTTTATTAATATTAATTTTATAATTTCTTATCATTTTACTTTATTTTCACTACTGTTATTTTTTCTTCATAAAATATAATTCTTTACTTTTTATGTGTCTTTTTTATAATCTTTTTCAAATTTCCTATTTTTCCTTTTTTAAGTATATATTTTATTCGTGTAGAGTAAATGTCAGTTTTTATTTCTATTTTTTTTTTAAATTTTTTTTTGTATCTGTTTTAAACTGTAAATGCTCAGCTGCATTGTAAATGAAGATCCCCCTCCAGTGTAAATAATGGTTGATTGCTTGATTAATATTCAGTGTTGCAAACCCAGTTTTTACATAAACAATAAAGAGAATAGAGAAAAAAATAACATTACTCTTCTCTTATATGAGCTGCTGGTGAATCTTCACAGTGTGACGGCGCAGTCCCCCAGCACGCGCTCAGCAGCCCCTCCCCCTGGCCATGGGCGGGGCATGTACAGCGGGAGAGCGTTTGTTCACTCTGTTAGTGCGCACCCAAATACCGCCGTCCATCCGGGTGTATCAAACCAAACAGACCAAACAGAACGATTCAATAAAATACAGAGAACCGTCGCATCCCTAATACACACTAAATATAACACTAAATATAACACTAAATATAACACTACACACTAAATATGACACTAAATATAACACTACACACTAAATATAACACTACACACACTAAATATAACACACACACTAAATATAACACTACACACTAAATATGACACTAAATATAACACTACACACTAAATATAACACTACACACACTAAATATAACACACACACTAAATATAACACTACACACTAAATATAACACTAAATATAACACTAAATATAACACTACACACTAAATATGACACTAAATATAACACTACATACTAAATATAACACTGCACACACTAAATATAACACACACACTAAATATAACACTACACACTAAATACACTCTGTGTGTGTTCTTGTGTTCAGACGGCTGTGATTTCACTCTGGATCTGAACACAGTGCAGTGTAATCTCTCTCTGAGTGAGGAGAACAGGAGGGTGGAGTGGGGAGAGGAGCTGCAGTCGTATCCTGATCATCCAGAGAGATTTGATGAGTGGTGTCCGCAGGTTCTGAGTAGAGAGAGAGTTACTGGTGTTACTGGACGCTGTTACTGGGAGGCTGAGTGGAGCGGAGGAGGAGGAGAAGCTGAAGTAGCTCTGAGTTATAAAACCATCAGCAGGAAAGGATCAATATCAGACAGTTGGTTTGGACGGAATATAAACTCCTGGAGTCTGATCTGCTCTGATAACAGTTACTCTGTTCATCACAATAATAACAGAACTGTTCTCTCCACTCCTCCCTCCGGCTGTAGGAGAGTAGGAGTGTATGTGGACTGTCCCTCCGGCATTCTGTCCTTCTACAGAGTCTCCTCTGATACACACTCACCCTCACATACACACTCACCCTCACACACACACACACACTTACACACATTCTACACCACCTTCACTCAGCCCCTCTATGCAGGGATTGCGGTTGGTCGTGGCTCCTCAGTGCGTCTGTGTAAGATAGAATAACCCTGTGTGTAACAGATTCGATGTGTGTGTGTGTGTGTGTGTGTGTGTGTGTGTGTGTGTGTGTGTGTGTGTGTGTGTAGAAGTATGTGTATACATATAAGTATGTAAATATTTTATATAGATGATTTTGTCAATTTTCCAAAACGTTTCTTTTAATTACTGTTATCACGTATCACTGTACTTATAGTTAATGATTGTTTTATTTTATTGTAAAATAGATTCATATTAATAAAGCTAAATAAATGAAGAAAGGTGAGGAGGAGTCTGATGATTTTTTGTGTGTTTGTTTTGTGTGTTCAGATTATGGTGGAAGTTGGAGTCGAGTTTGGTGGTGTAATTAACATTTCTGTTTTTTGGTCTTTTGCTTGTTGTAGTTTCTTGTCTTGTCTCATCTTGTCTTGTCTTGTCTTGTCTTTGACACCGTCTGCCCCTCAACAAAGCTGCAGTACCGTCCACTGAAGTCCTGCGTCATTCTGTTGTCCTCGTACGGCTTCCAAATAAATCTGTTCATAACCCTGTACATTTTATTATGTGTACATTTATCTCCTAAACATCACTGGATCCTCTGAATTACAAGATCGTTTAAGAGTCGTAATGAGAAAAATTAGCTTAATTTTTTTTCTCTAAAAATTGTAGAAGTTAGCTTTAAGCTAATGCTACAGCGCAGCTGCAGAGATCGGCAGGGGACTCTTTTCAGCGCAACACCAGCGAACTCTGGCTGTATATTTACAGCATATTACACACAGCTGATCCAACTAAGGAACTAACTGCCCTCATTGAGGAGAGCTGAGAGTGTTACAGCAGAAATCCACTAACCCAGCAGCACAGATACCTCTTTTCCACCAACAAAGTGCTGGTGCTGGAGCCGGTTCCGGTTCCTGCGAACCTTTAAAGAACCGGCCCGTGTTTCCACTGCTTTAAGGAGTTACTCACTAAGTACAAGATTGTACATTAGAGCTGTTTGGTGCTTCTGGCTCATTGTTTTAGTAGTTTTACATTAGGTATTTTATACTTTATGGCTCTTAAGTTAGCGGGGTTAGCTCTGTGGTTCTGGAGTAACTCTGTCCTTCTAGTTTTTCTGCTGTATCACTCAGCGAGGGCAGGTAGTTACTTGATTAGTTAGTTAATTAGTTGATTATTTGGGTCAGGTGTGCTCTAATAAACTAATGACCATAACTAAATAATAAACCCTGCGGGGAAGCGCTACTCCTGAACAGTAAAAGCTCACTTTCTCTTATCTGCATTTTAAAGCTCTAACACAGTCTACACTGCTCAACATCACCATACACCAGACTGATAAGAGTTTTCACCTATTTAAATACTTTAATGATCCTCTGTGAAGAAGAAGAATAATCTAGAACGTGATCTGGCCGAAGTTCGCTGGTGTTGCGCAGAATGCGGCGATATTTAGGAGTAAAATGTAGACAGAATAAAACGTACAGGTTCTGAACACATTTATTTACCACAGAATGTGACAGAGGCCAGTTTTTGAAAAGCCCATTCACTTTTCTTATAGGTCTGAACCTTTTAGACACTGAACACCAAATATGAGCATAAACAACATGGAGCCGACTACAAAATGATGACACGCCTTCAGTGGTCTATTTAAACCCTTCTGACCCACTATTAAAGGTAATATAAAGGTTAGAATGGAGCTTATTTATGAAAATATATTGGCAAAAATTACCCATAAATGACCTTCAATCAATTCAGAATGAGCTTTTAAGATCATCTCCCCAATAAAGCGGTTGAAGCATGTCAGAGGTCAATGCTAAAGATGTGTGAGTGGATCTATATCTATATGTAATAATAATAATAATAAATATAGAAACAAAGAAATACAATTTTTAGTAAAGTCTCAATAACTGAGTAGGTTTATTATATATGTAATATTTTTGCTTTGCTCAGTTTGATAAACAAAAGATGAACAGATGTTCAGAAAAAAAAAAATGTTATGGAGGACCAAAAATGACATAAGTATAAATAAATAAATGCACATATAAATGTTAAAATAAATAAATATATAAATAAATATATAAATAAATGCACATATAAATGAATAAATAAATAAAATTAATAAATACATTTCTTATTTACTTATATATTTTTTATTTATTCATTTATATGTGCATTTATTTAATTATTTATTTATTTCAACATTTATTTATTCATTCATTTAGTTCAACATTTCTTCATTTATTTATTTCTGTATTTTTGAATTTGAATGGTAATTAGGTGGGCGGTCCTATTCTCGCTCTAAAGCAGGATTGGTCAACTGGTGAATCAGACAGAAGTAATCGGTTCTACGTACTCTAGCGTTACTTGACTTGTGATACCAGTGTTCAGTCAATAGTGGCTTTGAGTGGAAGGCCGCTGGCCGGCCAGCTTGAAAGAAGCAGTAGGTTTGTTCTGTTCATATTTCAAATATTTTTTTTTTTTTATCTTATTCATTCACTTGTATTGCGTCTGGTGTATTAATCCAAACTGAACTAGCTAATGTGTTGTTCAATTAATTCTGCAGCCCCACTGGGTTCTGTGAACGCGCCAAGTTCGCCTGCTACTCCGTCACATGCCATGACACCCAGTCACCCAGTGGACGGTAGGTTTTTACAACAGCTTAATATACGATTTATATTCAACTTCACTGGTGATTTAGATGGCTAGTTCTCCTTAAGTGCCTGACAATTGATGTTAGCATTTTCTCCATGCTTAGCTGAGGTTGCGAGGCTGTTCGGGCCGTACGCAGACAGAGGGAGAAGGTCAAGTCGGAGATGCTTTTCCGTGTCTGCACAACTTCATTCTTACACTCACGTCTTCTGTTTTCTTGAGGAAAAAAATAGGATTTGGTGTCCAATCGATTTGCCAAACAGCAGCAGGATTAGGGGAGAAACGTCTTACTTTAAATGTGTGTAAGGCATCACAGTTAACACACACACTCAGTTTAGTGATACTATGAAAATTGTCTAACTTCTCTTTTCAAGTTTTCAGACAAATCCACATAAATTCAGGGAATTCATTTAAGTTGTATTTCCAAAACTCCGACAAGGTGGTGCATTTGAATTGCTTAAAATTTCTGGAACAACTTGAGGTCGCCTTCTGAACCCCATTCCCTGCCCCAATGAGGGCTACCATGTCTGACATTTGAAAGATCCACAGACCTTCCTTCTGAAAACCAGCCCATAAGTTGTTTAATTTGAACAGGTTCTCCTCTGTAGATATGTCGACCAGAATGCAGTAGTGAGCTTGTTGGACCACCGCAGAAATGTGTCATATGTGAGGAAGGCTCACAGTAAAGAGTGCAAGAGGTATTTTTGTTCTACACTGCTAAAACTTCACATTTCAGAGTGATGGGCATTGAGCACTCTCTTGCGAGACACTGTGCGTGAACCAAGATGGCGGCCCCCTGCTGCTAGACAAACAACCAAACAGCGCTGCACTCACACGGAAACTGCGTAATTCATCGACCACTACTACCACAACTTTGTCATCGTGAACAAGGATAAAAAGGAAGATAAATCCAAGGGTAAACAACTCCAAGCCCCCACCGGCAAACAACCACCAAGCTCACCTGGAAACACAGAAGATCCAGTTTCACCACCCTGCTGCACAGAGGTCAGTTCTATCCTGCCCTCCATCAACAGCAATCTATCTGCGCTCAACGCTAGAATATCCCTCGTCAAAAACCTACACAAAGAATTCCAAGCTCTTCGTGAAAGCTTGGAATTCAGCCAAGAGCAAAACTATCCCACTTAAAGAGAACAAAACGCTACAGCATTCCGTCAGTGAACTCACAACCCAGCTTTCATCAGTTATCATCGAAAACAAACAAATGAGAGAAACAATTTTGGACCTACAAGCACGTAGTATGAGAAACAACATTGTCTTCTCTGGAATACAGGAACACACACAGGAAAACACCTTAAAGTTCTCTTAAAGAACTTCATGATCACCAAACTCAAAATCTGAACACCTGAACTGGCCTCATCCATCACATTCCACTGCAAGCGTACCGCTTAGGAGGTTAAAAACTACAGAATAAGCGGCCGCGACCCATTGTGGCTAAAGTCGAGCATTATAAACATAGAGCTCATCATGAGCAAAGGAAGGAGACTTAGAGAAACAGACCTGGAAACTAATGACCAGTTCCCCCAAAACAATCTACACCTAATAGAGTAACGGATTTAAATAATTTCCCAATAAACACAACAATTCCAATATGTCAGGTTTCATTTTGTTTCTTTTTTGATTATATTGAGCAGTTGTAAGAAATGTTAAAAGTATGAGCAGAACATGAACATGTGTACATTAGTCTGTCTTTATCTCTTTACAGCACACATGTGTATCTAGATCAATCTGAAACCATTTTGTGTTTTGTTTTTAGAGTTTACACCATTTGGAAAACATTACTTTTAAAATCAGATAATTACATACATGGCCCTGTAAGCATTACACTATGAAATCTACTGAGTTAGATGGTGAACTGAAGTGGTTTTATAAAAACTCATCAGCAGAAAAGGGTTTAAGGAAGTTACATGGGGAAGTGATTATATGCAGAAGGTGAGTAAAGAAGAACACCCAATGTGCACATTCATAATCCCAGGAACCAATAAGAAAGATGTAAATTGTCTAAAAATAGGGCATCCTAAAGGTAAATATTTCATTGAAATGACTGATCACTTCAGTCAGTATAACTCAGTTCATCAATTAATTAATTAATCTATTTATTAATACTACCTACCTATGTTATATAATGGGTCAGGTTGTTCTTATAATGATTCTAGAAGTGATTATTTGATTTATGTTTGTGAACATGAAAAGGCAAGAAGAATATCCATAAGATTGGAGGATATACAGCAGGCTGTTGCAATACATCCAAATACTGATGTGGTAAAAACGAAGCAGTCTGCTTATGCTGTCGACTCCATCTGAGGAGAGGTGTGTCAACAGCTAAAAATATCTAATGTCCTGTCTCACAGAATAAGACTCCAAAACGCTGACTACAGGTACTGAAGTGTAACTGTTTATTATACCTTGGGTGTATTGACAAATATCTTTCAGTTTTGATTACTTAACTTAGTATCTATAATTACATAATCATTGTGTGAAACCTTGTATTTTATATGCATTAATCAATACTCACATTGTACTTTATATACATTTATATAGAAGATTAACCAATAACCACAATATATATTCTTTACACATATAGTAAAACACTGTTTGATCAGGCATGTGACTAACACATCTTTTATATGACAAATTAACCCACATGATACATAAGGCATTTACTAACACATAGGATCTATTGTATGGCGGACTAACCACGCGTTACTAACACATTAACATATAACATATAAAATCTATTGTGTGACTTGCGTAGCTCATGCTTGAAGCATTTCGTTCACTGCATGACCCTAACTAACGGTCATCAACTCGACTGGTACACTCGGTACAAGACTACAGAGGAGGCTTTTAGATCAAAGCGGCCTTCTGTGTGTGGGGGAACCTGCAGCGGCTTCAAAGAGGGGGGTGACGCACACTCACACAGATAGTGCCACGATGTTCCATTCTGGAAGAACACAGTCAAGGCCAAACACTAGTGGTCCGGTCAGACACGTGAAACTTGAGTACTAACACGTGAAATTATGCATATTAACATGAGCTAATCGTTAGCAACGCCTCATCAGCATGTTTCACGTCATTTGGGGTATAAACATGGAGTCAGATCAGACGGGGTCAGAACTTTTACTGGGACGGCTGTTAACTGTCTTGTATGTATTGGTTCTCCTGAATTCAGTAATAAATACTTGGTTTGCTTTCAACTTCACTCCACCTGTCTGCGACTCTCTATCAAAACGAACACGTAGGGGAGTTGTACCCCGGATGAGGGGTGGGTGTGGACCCATCTTACATTTCTTTTCTACAACAGTACCAAAAGGTAACTTCATGTATTGGCAGAATATTGAGCTCTCTACCAGCTCATGAATTTGAGCACTCATATTTACATTTCTGAATTAGAACCATGTGAGGTTATTTGACATTGTGTGCACTATAGGAACTCGAGGGACAGGATACAGAAACTGTAGTACATGGCCTGTCTAACCCTCTATCAGATCAAGATGAGAAAGTGTTCCACAGCTTAGCGCATGTCTGTCTTGTGTTTCCCAGCCGTGTGCTACTGTTTTGTTTTGGTCCTGTCTCCGCCCTAGCCCCACCCTGTCATCAGTTATTTGTAACTCCGCCCCCTCTTCAAGTCTTCTTTGTCTCGTCTTTTGTTGGTTTGTTTGCTGTCTGTAGTTTTGTCAGGTTTGTTTTGTGTCTCGTGCTGCTTGTTGTTGGTTCCTGTTTTCTAGTTCAGTCTTTTGAATTTTGTATTCCTTGTCTAGTTCTCATAGTTTAGTTATCCTTGTATTGTTTATTTTTGTTTTACTTTTATTTTTGTGTTTGCTTTCAGTTTGTTTTCAGTAATACTTTTGTTTATCATGTTTGTTTGTTTTAGTTTATTAGTTTCTTTATTTGATTAAATATATATTCTGCACTTACGTCCATCCCTTCTCATCCTTAACAAAGTGAGTATTCTGATTACTTCTAAATATCACAAATACTTTTTCCCATTTTAATGTCTTTATAAATGGAATCCATAACCTTAAGGTAATTGAATAAAAAATCTATAGCTTTAGTGTAGATTGTGAAATGGTATCCAATTTTACAACTTACTATCAAAAGATTAAGCATTTTTAAATTTGTAAAAAAATTATAAGCAGGCCAATGTTTCAAATATGTAAACAGTTATTAAAATGTTGCTTAGTTCCCTATATATAGTGAAAGCCTCTGCCTTTTTGCTCCTAAGGAACCTTGGCGTACCAAATGCCTGGACTATTGTTAAATTTGGTCTACCAGTGACAGAGTAAATATTTATGTAACATTTATTCAATTAGGTTTATTATTTTGTAGAATTATATATTTTTTCTTGGCCATTAAAGATGTAACATAAAAGTCTAATTACATTGACCATGATTCCATTTATAAAAGAAATAAATAGGGCAACTGCTGTTTTTCCAGTACAACCCCAAATCAGAAAAAGGTAAGACAGAATGGAAGATGAAAATAAAATAATGTTCGGAAAAATATGCAAAATCCTTACTGAACATCACAGACGTTTATTACTGAAAAAAGATCCTCTGCTCATCTTTATTCTTCCAATGATCAGCTTTTTGAGAATGCTGCATTTGTACCAAATCATGATTGCAGTTACTCGTTGACATGATGTGTTGAAATTCACACATTTTGCGATTCATACCCAATTATTAACCGCTTAATTCTCTTCACATCTTTTCCCAAGGAAGTTAGGCAGATAAAACATGAAATATATTTATGAAAGTAGCTGGGAAATAGGAAAAGAAGGAAACATTGGTTATAATTCATTGCCATTTTACATACTGTTGCGTTGCCCTGGGTTGTTATGTGTTTCTGTGGTGCTGTCTGTCTGTGTGTGAGACCCCTCCCCTCGCGGACTCTTGTGAGGAGGGGCCATGTAAATGTTATGCTGTTAGGGGCATCTGCCCTGTGGTTGTTCTGTGGCTGTGTTGGCCACTAGGCAAGGGTTTTTGAGCTTGAGTTGTAGTTGGTTTCATCCTCCTTACTCTTGTAAGAGCAGTAAGTGAGTGATAAGCCTGTTCAATAAAGAGCGCTTTACTGTTGAAGTGCAGTCTGACTCATTTTCTTCTGAGCCACCGCTACAATACTGTCACATTTTTTTTAGCATGTAGAGGATTCCAGCAACCTTGATCCTCTCAAACCTGCACTCTGCACTTCCGGATGTTCAGCACAGCAATACTGACGAATATAATCTATCAAACCAGGAAATACAAGTAAGTAGAGGAAAGATTATAGCCTGGAGTGTTTCAAAATATTGTAGAAAATATTTAAGAAAAAGGAATCTGTGCATAACAGTTCATGGTTCTATTACAGAATGACCAACAGACAGATCCAGCAGCACGAGTGAAGATAAAGACAGTGTGAATCTGGGTTTTTAACTCACTGTCTACCACAGCAGCCATGCTTCTTTTTTATCAGAAAATGATAATGTCGCCAAAAGCTACACCTTCTGACCCCTCCAGTCCAACACCAGAACTTCTGGAGACGGGCTTCACCACAAAGAGTCGAATACGGCTAGGTAAGCTCCAAATCCCAGTGACTTCACTTTTTTTTTTTTTTTTTTTTTGCACGCATTAACAAACAAGAAAAAAATAGAAACAAAAAAGAAAATAAAGAAAAATAAAAAGTACCAAAGTCTGTAAAGGCTTGTAAGCAGTACTCTGTAGTGATGGGACGAACGACACTGGTGCGTCAGCACAAGAGTGGAACCCTGCAGTGGTGCGTGTATTGCTTTAAACAAAAATCACGTGACCGATACAGGAAGTGTATTGTTTGGATGTGCCGCGCCAAATTGTGTTTATAAGGAAACAAACTGTATCGACATGTATCATGTACAAGGACTGTATCCATGACCTCATGGATCATGGATCAAAACAGGAAGTTTCCCACTGTCTGGAATCATTTTCACCTTTTGACACCAAATAAGGTATTTTTCTCCTTTGAACATTGTTTACTGTTACTTATTTTTTTTATTAAATATGTTTGAACTCTTTTCTGGTAAGGGTTTTTAATTGTATTCATATGAATGAACTTATTTTTTTGTAGAACACAAGATCTGTTACAATATTGGAAAGGGCAAAAATTACATTTAGATTGCTTATTATTTTAATTCCGTTTTACTGACAGCTGTCAAACTTATAAGATTTGTTAGAGTGAAAATACATCTTGTGAATTAAACTAAATACTTGAAGTATTTCATGTCCACTTTAAAACACAGACATTGTTGCATTTTTTAAGATATACAGTCATAAACTACATGCCTATTACCAAAATCTGTTTATTAACTGGATGATCAGTTGCTTACAGCACCGAGAAACACTCAATCCACTTATAATCCATATTGTCTAAACCCAGTCATATGGATAAACCTGCTATGAAACTACATCATGGTGGTCTGCATTGCATCCCATTTAGACCCGCCACATGCTGCTGTGCATGCACCTTTGCAATAAACGCACCTGCGAAAAAGTTCAGCAAAGCTTAACTTTGTGCAAATGAATCCAGCCGCCACGCTGTGTCCAGCCAATCGGCTGCCAACAGCAGGCTGAGACAGGTGAGCCTCGCACACACACACCACAGGAGCCTTTAAACCACAGAAGAGAAACTAAAAAAGCCAGAATATGGATTTATGGAACTATTGATTACAACAAGGTTAATTCAAAATTTTAAATCTTAAATTTAAATTTTTTAAAATTTAAAAATGTCACGGATACGCCCACATGGGAGCAGAGAGATCCAGCACGTCCACATGAGTTGAAGAAAAGTGCCAGTGTACACATACCTTTATAAAACAGGCTACAACACCCATAAAAACACAGATACACTACTGCACCGCCACAATACACTCCAGCTGAAATTGGACAATAAATGCTTGTGAACATAACAGTGTTTAACTAAATAATAATTTAGGGTGAATCAGCCCTGAAACTTAATTAAACAGTGAAACTGAAGATTATATCTGTGTTCCATTTTGTTTTTTGTTTTTTAAATGTGTGTTATTTCTTATTTACAGCAAAATGTAAAAAATGTGAAACTACTTTACTGGTCTGTATTTTTACACCAAAGACTGTGTTTATACGTTAGTGGGTGTGTTTTTACACTGAGACCCCATAAATTTATGGAGGACCAAAACTGCCAAAATTAAAAATAAAATAAATAAATAAAAACTTAAGTAAAATCACTTAATAAAAGTAATATGGTGATTAAAATGAAAAATAATAATCATAATGAATATAAAAATAAATATATATATACATAAAAATAAATACCATAATTTATCATTTGTGGGCTTCATTATTAACACTGTTTAATTTATTTTAATAAATAAATACAAAATTAAATAAATAGGGAAATAAATAAATACAGAAAAAAATGAATGCAGAAATAAATATTTATGTAAAAAATTAAACAAATGAAGGAAATATTATATGATGTTAATAAAGAAACCCATAACTAACAATTAAGATGTTTATTTTATGCATATGTATTTGTTTTGATATTAATAATTATTATTCTTTACCATTTTAATTACCATATTACTTTTATTTTACATAATTATTTATTCATTTTCAATTTTGGTCCTCCATATAAATTAACATTCAAACCCCTTAAAAAACTGCACAGTTGAGTCAAATAACATTTTAATTTACAGAATTCGACTGTGCTTTTACAGAAGATTTATTGAAACAACTGTTATTACTGTGACTTTCAGGTATTTTCTTTTTTACATAAAAGATTTACATTTTTTTTATTCTACGGTTATTAAAAAATGTTTTTATTTCAGTGTAGCCCATCCATTCAAACCTTCATTACCAAACGTAAAGCCATGTCTCTGATTGGTAGAGTTCGGTTTAGGACATATGAGTAGCGAATGTTTTTTATGCTGAATGTAGTTTTAAAATATATGTTTTTTTTTTTTGTTTTTTTAGAGAGAGCTAGCATGATATATGATACATGATATATATATTTATTTATGTAAATAAATCTATCTCCTGCACTTTCTGCTTTTTTCATTGGGCATATAAATATCAGGGTTGGCACCGAGTCAGTCAGTCAGTCCGTCAAGTCAGTCTGAGCTAGGTCCGTCCGTTAGGTCAGCAAGCTAGGGTCACTGAGCCTCAAGTAAGTAACAAACTTAAGTTACATTATGATAATTTACTGTTTATATATATATATATATATATATATATATATATATATATATATATATATATATATATACACACCTGTTGCCTTATTTGGATTCAAGATACGCCCACACGGCGAGACGAGAGATCTGGTGTTCTGTCGACTTGTGCTACCCTGACAAACCGTGCTACCCTTTTGTGTATATTTAAAGGTAAAAGCACAAAAGTAGCACAATATTAGAGCATGTTTCCAGCAGAAGTTCATGTACTATATTTGGATAGTCTAAACCACCGTATCAGGGTAAAGTTATGGTAGTATGAGTTTAATATAATCTTTTTTTTTATTTTAAGATAATATTTTATTATTATTACACTTTGACAATGTAATGACAGTGAGTCCAGGTTATTAAATGAACAAAAAATATTAGAAAAACAGAATTATTATAGTACACTTGAAATAATAATACAAATGTAGGTTAGCACATGCGCAGGGTCTTTAGAAAGCGCGTATCGATGGGTAGCATCACTCGACAGAACACCTGGCATGGCAGAATGTGTTGAATAAAATACGTGTTCTTGTCCTGTGCGGCCCAGCTTCACCCAGTCTCTACCTACAGCGGCCCCCAGATAGAATAAGATTGAGACCACTGCTATAGAGCCAGAGAACCAGCTTAAGTTCCAGACCTGAAGATTCAGACCAGTAGTTCCAATGCGCCCTGTAGCTTTAGCTGTTCACCAGCTAGCGACGTGAAAAAGGAATGTTGCGCTATCTAGCTTTGTGAGCTACTACAAAATGACTAACGTAAATTAATCTTCTTTATCGGGCTTTAGTAACATCTAACATTAGCTTTTTTAAAAGTTACAGCACGCCTTGGAGCTGCTGGTCTGGATCGGCTGGTCTAATTTTAGGGTAGAGAAAATAGTGTTTAGGCCGCGTTAAAGTGCATGGTAAATATAGTTAAACCCTCCTGCACATATTATTTAAGCAAGCTGGAGTAGAATATGAAAAGCTTACCGTTTATGATTAATTTTCTCAGGTCCACAACTAAAATCAGCACGACTGTTTCTGTACTGACACGTTTTCCCAAGATCTTCTTTAAATAAATGGAAGTGCGTTTTTGGCAAAACTTTGTACATTAATCCATCCACCACAACAAAACTCTCACACTGCTCCAGAAAAAATCTCTAGAAAGGACAATACCCATTTAAGAATCTCTTCCAGGTTTGCCGGGTCACATCCAAGTGAATACAAAATGAATGGATTCATATGAAAATAATTAAAAATAACTAATTATATTATAAAAATAAATATAACTAATTATATTAAATAATTATACAAAATACTTTCCAAAATCAGTGGAATGTCCTGGACATGTGGATAGTTGCTATTTTTAATTCATCATTCACCCCCATTGATTGAGGCCTTCTTTCTTAGCAGCACTTGTGTCCCCATTTTAAAGTGTCCAGGTGGAAACAACGTCACGCATCTCTACCAAGCAATTAAAATATATATATTTAGATTAGTTTCATATTATTTTTTTATTATGTAATAATTAATCAGTGCTAAGCATCACATACACAGAACAATAACAACAAAATAGCCCCACTTATTTCCAAAACAGTTTAATAATATGGATTGTTCTTCCAACCAATCAACACATAATATTTTTGCATATGGACTGTTGAATCATGGGTATACAATAAATTACGTGAAACATAGTGAATAAAATAATATTAACATGTTATTTTGTATGTTTGTGCTCTTTTCGTTACACAGAATGTTTTCCCGCCCGACGACGCCCTACAAAAAGGAGTCACCCATCCGGGTGAAGTGCGTTAGCAAAGTCCTGGTGCCCCGGGCTGAGGGTTGGCAGGTGGTGGACGGCGCGGTTGTCGCTACTGCTATGAAGTCAGTGGCTACGTGTGTGCTCTCTGATGGGCAACAACTTATTGTTGCCCATCTGAAAAATGGCGATTGTTCTCTAATGGAAGAAGGACAGTCCTACATTTAAAAAAAACTACAACCTAACCACCCGCTATGGGGAGTTTAAGCTGTTCGCCAGCTCTTCCACTGCTGTGTTTAAATGTGCTAGTGTTCACGTGGCCACTGACTTAGAGGCACGGTGCGACCGCACCGTGCGCCCCCTCTCCGTCAAATTTGAGAAGCCAGGGAATGGCGAGCAGTACTACACCGTAGAAGGCAACGTAATTTGAGTGAGTGGTAGCAATACAGAAGTCCCTTAAGTCAGTGACCGTAACAATAGACCCAACAATAAATGCTTAATGTTCCTACAAGTACAGGCGTTTAACAAATATCACTCATTTGTATCTCTACAGGACGCCAGAGCAGCCAAAACATTAAGTACACACAAATATCACCAGTCACACGGCATATTACTTAGTTTCACATTGAAGGGCAGCCTTTAAAAAGGCTTTTTAATATAATATGACACAATATCTGTCTTATTTCCATGATAGTTAGCTAAATATTTAATTAATCCAGCATGCGCTCTCCGTTTTACTACTAATCAATGCGCGTAGCCTGACCCCTTCATCCGAGCGCAGAGAAGGGGCTAGGCAGCCATGGCCCCGCCCCCGGAGTGAAAAGCATGAGTCTTATTGGTTAGATTGTCCTAAGACTTTTCTAATAGACTCATTACTACACCCTTCTCAAAATCAGGAGAAGGGTCCGCAGACACGTGAGCAGAAGACATTTTAAAGAGCTTTGATTGGTCAGTACCGCTGTCAATCATACAGTCCTATAGCAACGAAAAACACAGGCTAATGCTTTGAATTAGTTGCTGTTTTTTTTAGTTAATCTATAAAATAAATGCTTACACTTGCAATAATTATATACATCCTGATAAAAAATATGTAATTATTTACATGCACATTTGGTCAGCCCCTTAGAGGCCTTACTGCACACCACTGATATGTATATTGAATATGAATTATTGTCCAGCCTTAAGTATTATGTACATAATATATACATAATAAGGCTGGACAATAATTCAATAATTTAAAATCACTGATTGTCTCCAATAATGTTTTTGTAACTTTTAAACAAATATATTTTTATTAAATATTGGCCTGGAGTTCTAAGACAGCAATGGTCCTCCAACTAAAAAATATTCTTAAGAGGCATTTAGTATTTACAGCATCTGTTACCGACTGACGTTCATTACAGAGAGCTGCGTCAGTTCAGTGCATTAATTTGAGAAGAAAAGATAGAACCCAATAGGCATATGTATAGCCATACACCTTATATAAGGTATATATACCTTATATAAAGTTCTTAATACCAATACAGAAATGAAGAAATTTATAGTGTGTAAAGGATGATTTACACTTCTTACATAGGTATAGGCTTCATAAATGTATTTAAAAGTAAAAAAAAAAGGATTTATTGATTTTAATAGTTCCTAGATTTTTTTTTGTTACAGATGTACTGAGCCATGAGACTGCAAAAATGTATATAAAAACTGTATGCTAGAACTGCATCATTTTTCATTTCTGCCTTTTTGTTCAGCAAAAACTAAAACTGGCCTAATGAAAATACTACAATTGTAATTTTAAACTAGCAAAATTACACTGAGTAATAATGAGTAATTCATTATTCCACTAATTTTCTGTTGTGTTTTTTATGTTTTAGTTGAGTGCAACTCAATTAAAAACAACGAAAGATGGGTCTGTACCGGTGAAGGAGGTCTCGTTGGAGTGTGCAGACGAACAGTTTGAGGTCACTCTGTGGAGGGAGTCGGCCACAGAGAGAATCCGACTGGGTCAACAAATTATCCTCAGGCACCTTAAGATGAAGGTGCAGGAGGGTAAATTTAATTCAACCTCCCAAACTACAGTCAAGGTAATTTTTATATTATTAATGTTGTTCTTGTCATTATTATTAACTATATATACATATACAAACACAGACATGTACTGTGTTTTTGTTGTGTAGAAGGGCACGTTATTATTATTATTATTACTATTATTATTATTATTATTACTATTATTTGCGGGTAGCACCTTTCGCATAGAAGCATTGTAAGTGTAAAAGAGCCTGAGTTGGGGCACATTTGCTTATATATAATTTAATAATTTATGCACTTTTTAATATGCCATACCATATGTCTGTCTCTTTTAAAGAGCATAATATTAAGTATTTAAGCATGAAAGCAGGTATTTGTAATGTGTCACAGCGTCCTGAATCATTACTACATCTCTGCTGTTTGTAACAAATCAAACCACATTTACATACGTAGTGAGTGACTCCTTAGAGCAGTGGAAACATGGGCCGGTTCTTAAAAGGTTCCCTGAAACCGGCTCCGGCACCAGCACTTTTTTGGTGGAAAAGAGGTATAAGAAGAGACGGCTCTTTCGGCTTCCAAGTAGCTCCTTATATTTTTTGGTTGCTTAATTCAATTTATTACCAAATTATGTGTAAAACGAATTACTATTGTTGAAACATACATTATATAAAATATATATTATTTATATGGCTTTATTTTTATAAAAATAAATAATGAAATACAAAAAACAAAGTAATCTCAAGTAAACAAACAGGTCCAATGTAAATGTGTATATTATTTTCAAATGTGCAACTCTATACAGTGAAATAAACAGCACTGAACACCATCAACAAAGTGTCACTCAACAAAATAAATCAAATAAAAAAAAAAAACAAGCATCCAGGTGATGTTTTTTGAAAACTTTAGCAAAGATTGACATAAAAAGGAGCTCATGTTTGAGGGTTTGATTGGTTTCTGTTATGATCTGCCCTGTTGTGGAAGAGGGAGCTGATGTTGCTACAAAACACAGTTTATGTGAGGTCACATGTGTAAGGTGTGGGTAGATTGAGCACTTCCCTTCAATGTTGAATGCTCTTTTTGTCAATCAGAACGTGAATCATCTTTTTTTATGTTCCATTGTATCTTAATTCTGGCAAAACTAAAATCTCTGTAAATGTGAACCTTGGTGATATATATGTTTTTTTTTCAGACACTGATCTTGATTTTAAGTATATTATTAATATTATTATTTTATTGAGTAAATACTACTATCATCATTGTAAATACTTGATTTGATATCTTCTTACTGGAGTTTATTCCACTTTTGAAAACCTTTAGAGATTGCTAAGAATAAGAAATGCCTAAAAACTGTAAGAGTTTATGAGGAGCTTTCACTGTTGCCTCTTGTTAGTATTTCTCTATTTCTATCATTAGTTTTCTTCCTTAATGTATATTTTATGTTGTCTTCTACTTTGGTTTATATGTATCATCGTAAAACTTTAATCTATACATTTATATTTATATATATATAAATTGGCTCACTCTCTGGAGTCAGCGCATGTCGTTTATTTCAAAGAGCCGGCTAAGAGTCTGACCCATCACTACTAATAACTACAGTGCCGTAGTTTAACACTTTATTGTTGTGCTGTTGTACCAGAAAAGAATGTAGACTGTTAAAACTTACTCCTATCAGCATGTTCTGTGTTACAGGAACCAGAGTCACTGAAGATCACAGTGGAGATGGAGATCGTGGGAATCTCCACAAAAGGCGATGAGACTGTTCTCCTCAGTGACACCATGGAGGAGTTCAGCGTTCCCGCCACTGTGTGGAGTGGTGACGTTAAAAGTTGTGAGGGAAGGGGAGGTCATTTTAAACATTGAAAGCCCACTTTTTAATGAACCATAATGTGGTAATTTGACAAGTTTTTGTGTTCAGATTGTAATATTTCTTAGCATGTTCTGTTAGGGTTTTTTTGGGGGGTGAGGTTGTATGTGTTTGTGTTTTTGATTTTTGATTGTGTGTGTTGTGTTTAAACTAATTCAAAATAAAATGTGTTTAATTGTTTTTATACCTGTCTTTTGAATTTAAACACATTCATTTAAGCTTACTATCCTTTCCTGCTAAAACAAATATTCTATGGTTTTTATATTTTTCTGCTGGTTTTGTGGTGTTTTGCAGTGTCTTTCTAAAAGGTTTTTATCAAAATGTAAAAGTCTATTTAAGCCCTTTTAAACCCTTTGAAAGTATTTTTTCTAAATGGGCATTTTCAGAAAGACATGTGCTTGTGGTTTATGATCATAACTGTTTCTGCTTTTAAGAGTTTACACTGCTGGGCTGAAGATATAGTAAACCATAAAGAGGCATATCTGTGCTGCACCACCATTTATTCAATGGTATTTGGATATTAGCATTTAACCAAAAGTTTTTGCACACAGCTCAATCAGACAAACGTATTGGCATTCCACCATTTAGCCACAGGCAGTAGCTTTTATACTGTTTGTAACAAAACAAACGATAGTGTGATATAAACTTCGTCCAACACTGTATTGGATGATTTACACTTATGTATGTACAGGCTCACAAATCTATTTCTTTATTTTAATAGTTCCTATAAATGTTTTGTTACAGATGCACACAGCAATGAGACGATATAAATAATAGTTTATGCTAGACGTTCATTATCTTTAATGTCTGATTTGTAAACCACATTATCACATGCACTGTATAAAACTATTCGCCATTCCCTGCTTCTTAAAAGTTTTTATTAAGGACGCAGACGGCGCGGTCGGTGCGGGAATTTTTTTATTTTTTCTCCCTGCCTTCATCTTCAGGTGGGTCAGAATCAATGACTTCCCAGAGCAGATTTATTCTTTGTCTGATTTCTACCTCAGAAGAGTGTCAGACTGTTTATAAACAAATACTCAGCACAGAATTTCAGATTACCACACAGCATTTTCTATCCAATAAGTAATCACTTAGGAATGTGTCTGATTGACATCCCAAAAACCGCACCGTCCACCAACTGTTGGTCCTCTGCCCGGGGCACCAGGAGTTTGGTGATGCATTTCACCCGGATGGGAGACTCCTTTTAGTAGAGAGTCGTCGACTGTGAAAACATTCTGTGCAAACAAAAGAGCACAACGGACTAAATATAAAATATTTGTTATGTTTCACCTAATTTATTGTATTACCCATGATTCAACTGTTCATATGCAAATATTTTATTTGTTGATTGGTTGGGAGAATAAACCATATTATTAAACTGTTTTGGGTTTTGTGGGGCTATTGTGCTGTTATTGTTCTGTATATGTAACGCTTGGTACTATTTAAATAATATGAAAATAGATAAAAAATATATCTTTTTTAATTGCTTGGTAGAGATGCGTGGTGTTGTTTCCACCCAGACACTTTAAAATGGGGACACAAGTGCTGCTAAGTAAAAAAATATCTATTTTAATTATTTTCATATATATTTTTTATTATGTAATATTTAATCAGTGCTAAGCGTTACACAACAGAACAATAACAGCAAAATAGCCCCACTTAGTCCAAAAACAGTTTAATAATATATAGTTTGATAAAATATTAGAATATGAACCTTTAAATCATGGGTAATACAATAAATTAAGTGAAACATAATGAATTAAACAGTATAAAGATGTTATTTTGTATGTTTGTGCTCTTTTCTTTACACAGAATGTTTTCACGTTAGTTTATTTGACTAAATTGGAATTAAAATATTTTTTACTGATGAAGCAATGGAGCAAATTTGGTTGAATTCTAAAGCCCAAAACCTTGGCTAAATTGTGGAATACAAATACTTTGGCTGAGAAGTAGTCCAAAAACTTTTGGTTAAATGGTAAAATTCAAAAACTTTTGGGTAAATGCTTACGTGCAGTATCTCTCTCTCTCTCTATCTCTCGCTCTCTCTCTCTCTCTCAGGTGAGCCATGGGAGAGAGTTGTGGGTGGAGACTACAAAAGGACCTGAACCAAGATGGCCGACAGAGAGAGAGAACCATGGGGTATGCTTTAAGGCCAATGCGCTCTTGTAGCCTAATTTTATTGTATTACTTCTCTGATGTGGTTAACTTAATCCCTCTTTTTGGCTAAAAGACAACTCACTGGTTTGGCTGTACCACCTTGGGTATGCTAACAGGTAAAATAGGTGCACCTGTACATTTTTACATCATGTAGGAGTTGTTTGTATCGGTCCCTAGGTAAGAGGGCGGGTGCTACCCCTTGTATTTAGGTTATTAGTTAGGGAGTATCTTTTCTTTATATTCTTTTTGTACTTAATTTGGCTTTAGGTAGTTTAATATGGTTATGTTTTGTTGTGTTCTTTTCTGTAGCACCGTCCATAGTTTACATTTCCCAGAGTGGTACTTTCTTTGTTGTTTTATACAGCATATGTAAATAATGTAAATACTGCCATGGTTTGTTGTATGTGCAAATGAGTGGTGGGAAGCTAAAATTAAATCAGATTTTTGTACCGCTATTTACTGCCTATCTCCTCTTTCTTACTTAAACTCTGCTGGCTCTTTGACTTAGGATAGCCATGTGTTATGTTCTCCATATTTTTCTTCCTAGACACATGTGGAGGATTTTAACACTTAAATCTAAAAATGTTTGGTTAAATGCAAAAACTTTAGATGAAATGCTAAAATCTAAAAACCTTTGGTTAAATGCTTAAATCCAAAAACGTTTGGTTAAATGCTGAAATCTAAAAACTTTTGATTAAATGCTGAAATCTAAAAACTTTTGATTACTAACTGGTTGCTAGGCGGTTGCTATCATTTCTAAAGTGGTTGCTAAGTGGTTGCTTGGTAGTTGCTAACGTTTTCCAGGTGGTTGCTAAGCTGTTGCTATCGGTTGATAGGCAGTTGCTATCATTTCTATTGTGGTTGCTAGGCAGTTGCTAACATATTCCACATGGTTGCTAGGCAGTTGCTAACAAACTCCATATGATTGCTCAGTGGTTGCTAGGCAGTTGCTAACGTTTTTCAGGTGGTTGCTAAACTGTTGCTATTTGATTGCTAGGCAGTTGCTATCATTTCTAAAGTGGTTGCCATGCAGTTGCTAATGTTTTCCAGGTGGTTGCTAAGGTGTTGCTAACTGGTTGCTAAGCCCTGGCTGGGGTGCCGGGGTGCCCAAACTTTTGATCAGTATCTGCTCCATACAGCAGCTCCTCCAAACACACACAGTACTGGAGGAGCAGGGGAGAGAAAGGCCCCCCATTCATTCCTATGGGGAAACTTCGTACGACAATTGTACGAAAACGTCAAATCGTCGAAATTTCCGTAAAGAACGTCCGATTTTTGTCTTCATATCTCAAAAATTGTGACCTATGTGGATGTTCAAAGTTGTCCCCTATTCATTTCCTATGGGGAAAAAAAGTGCACGTTTACGAAGTTTTTACGAAAAACGTACGATATATCGCTTAAAAAGCACAAGCAACCTAATCGGGTATAGGTCCTACGATACTGCTAAATTTAGTATTTCTACGTCACAAGCTGTAGGAGGAGATTAAATTTTGAGCGCAGAATAAGATAATAATAAGAAGAAGATTACGAAGAACAGTAAGTTGACTTTTCCAAGCAAACTTAATAATAAAGTACACAGAGAAACAGATACAGGACTACAGAGTGTCCTTTATGATCAGCGGAGCTAAAAAGATGCTCAGTGAGTGTATGGTCATAGGTGTATGGTGTATGGAGCTGGTCATAATATTCTGACTTGACTGTGTATAAAATGGTTAAGGGTAAATTAAATACATTCTTCCACAAAACAAAATTGGTACCACTTTAAAATAAGACTTTATAAAGGGTTTATACATGGTTTACAATTAGTTTATTAATGCTTACTAATTAGGTTGTAAATGCTTTAAAATCATTAATAATCAGTTATAACACATATATAGAAAGGGCAACAATATAGATGGCTGTGGGTTCATTATTTCATAACAGGTCATTGTTGCCCTTTCTATGTGTGTGTTATAACTGACTATTAATGATTTTTAAGACATTTACATCCTAATTAGTAACCATTAATAAACTAATTGTAAACCATTTATAAACCCTTTATAAAGGTAGTCTTATTTTAAAGTGGTACCACAAAATTAGTCCCCCGTATGGTTATAGTGTATTTTCACAGCATTATTTAACACTATGTTTTTCATAGCTAATTTCAACCCGGATGCAAGCCACTAGAGATGGGCCTGTTCCTGTTGGTGAACTGATCTTAGAAGAAGAGGGAAAGCACCACGAGGTGGCGCTGTGGAGAGAGGCAGCGCTGGCAGAACTTGCCCTCTTGCAGCTTACAGAAATTACACATCTGAATATTGTGAGGTAAATTATTACTGCAGCTGTTTAAAGGAGGTGGTGTTAATGTTGTTATGGTTGTGTGTTGAGTTGTTTCAAGGGCAAAGCAAACTCACATTGTTATACAAGATGTACACTGATTACTTTAGATTACATTAAAGTGTCATTTCTTCCGTGCTGTCCCAGGAAATATTGACAAATGAGAAATACTGTAATTTTTCGGTATTCAACTGTTTAATGGTGAAAACTGGAAAAAATATTTTTACTTGCAGAAACCTGAGAAAAAAACAGAAGAGGGATTGTGGTGGTTGGAGTCTCTGTGGGAAGCAACACCACTCTCCTTTTGACAGAAGATATGGAGAAGCTCATCGTTCCACACAATGTACTGATCAGCTAATTAAGCGCCTTCCAATCATCGTAAACATTTCCTATGAGGGAGGCGTTATTTGTTCTATTGACAGCCCAGCTTTTACAGAGGCATAAGGCCTTAAAAATGTCTTTTCACATACTAATCCAGTTCTAATCTGACCCATAATCTGTTTGTTTTTCCATCCCCTGTTTTCTCCTTTTCAGTTTAGGGGAGAAGTTATATACATGGACTTCATTTGTAGTCAATAACTAGTATAAACTTTTGTTGAATAGCCCACCTCCGATCTCCCCCAACATTCCGAAATACAGTGCGATAGTTTATATACACAGATAGTTTATATACACAATACCTTCAGCTAGTCAAGCCACAATAAGTCAACTGACAAGAAATGCTTAAAAATGCATAAATATTATAGAGATATTTTCAGCAACAACTGGAAAGTTATGCATTTCCCCGACATTAATTTTCAGACCTTTCCTGGCTTAACTACGACAAGGAACTGTGTGTATAAGAGTGCTTTAATCTAGGCACTGTGTGTATAAACAGTGTTTTTAATAAACTATCTGTAGGAACTGTGTGTATAAACAGTGTTTTTAATAAACTATCTGTAGGAACTGTGTATAAACATTGTTTTTAATAAACTATCTGTAGGAACTGTGTATAAACAGTGTTTTTAATAAACTATCTGTAGGCACTGTGTGTATAAACAGTGTTTTTAATAAACTAATCTGTAGGCACTGTGTGTATAAACAGTGTTTTTAATAAACTATCTGTGTACTTTTAAAGTTCTCACTGCCTTGCTTTAAATGTCATCATCCTTGGAATTCTACCAGTGAAGTGTGGAGCTACTTTGAGTTTGTTGTTAATGGTGTAAAAATAGTGATTTTTTTTTGTATGGGTTAAGCTGTCACGAAGTGAGGGGCGGGATGGACGTAAGTGCAAATATATATTTTATTTAAACAAACAAGATAAATCAAAACAAACAAAACGCGGGATGGATGATATCAAACTAGAAACACAGACTAAGAAACTAAGACTAGGAAACATACAGGCAGCAAGGATACATACAGGATACAGGATACTGGATACAAGATACAAAATACAAAGGATACAAAAGACTCGACACTGAACATTCAAACAGACGGGCTTAAATACATGAGGAGAGTGAGAAACACCTGGGCTAGGATGACGAGGGGGCGGGGTTACAGACAAGACACAGGTGAGAACACTAATAGCTAGGGCAGGGCTGGGGCGGAGCTAGGGTGGAGACAGGTACAAAAACCACAACACAAGCACATGGCTGGGAAACATGACAGGTAAACAGAGGGGCAGGAGCACTTAGGGAACAAACGAGGGAGAAACAGAAGACAGACATGGGCTAAGGTGTTACATAAGCTATGCCCCTATCACTAGCATTGTGGTCTATTGGGAGCATTAGCTAACAGCGCTGTATTTCAGAATGCTGGGGAGAACAGAGGTGGGCTATTCAACAAATGTTTGTATTTGTTATCATGATTCACTACACCCTAAGTCCATTTCAGTTCACCCTTAACAACAAACTATTCTGCTATCTGAACTTTTTTTGTTCCATATTTTTCATTCTGTTGTTCACTTGTGTTTTTGCCTTGGAAAAGTGTTTATTTATTAAGCCAATTGCACTACCTCACATCATACTACACACACAGATGTTCATATCTATGTACAACAATGAAATACTTATATAATTAAATTGTTAAAATAAAAACACATTTTTGTGCATTATATTTATTGTTTTATTTTGTTCTTTTTTTGTATATTAAAAAAAAGTTATTGCTGGAAATGAATCAATCTGCTGTCAACTTCAGGAAGCTTCGGTTGATTCATCACTTCAGAACAACCTCAATGTACAATGTACAAAAGTTATAAGTCACTCAGATTTAGGAGACTCGGTTAGTCTTATTTAGAAAATGTTGACCATACATTTATTATGATATAAAATTGTAAAATGTGAAGTTTTAAAAACAGTTAGGTTTAGTTATTCTTGTGATTCGACTCCTACTGATTCATTGAACAGAATAAAGTGAAGCTTGTGCAACTGGAAAGTTATTCAGCTCTTTCTGAGGTAAGATGTGGTGGATATGGTGGTGATAAATTACGATATTATAAAGTCACTTTTCATATTGTATGGGAATAAGTAATGTTTATGTGATGTATGATAATATGGAATATGTTTATTTGTATATCATGTATTTATGGTGATACGTTTTTTATTATTATACGTTTATTCGTTGATAATCTCAGAGGCTCACTTTGTGGCTGCTTGCTAGCTTTCTAGTTATAATTACCAAACATGAACGCTAGCCAACACCTAAACGCGGTTCTCTTTCAGAAAAAATACCTTCAATGTCTTTAATTGATACTCGGATGTACAAATTAAGATCATTCAAGTTTTCAAAGAGGTAAAACCCGCTTTCAGTGTCTAGCCATAATAAGAGAAAGTGAGCAGCTAGCCATAGCTCACTTTATCTCAGTCCTAGGCTGTATTCGAAATGGCATACTACTATACTGCATACTGCACTAGTATGTACTGCATACTACACACCGCCCAGTATGTAGTATTCAGTAATGCAACACTTTTGATTGTAGTACCCTACACGGTCCCGTGACACACCAGTCAGTGCTCTGTAGTGCTCCGAATTCCTCAGAGTGAGTTGTAAACAGAAAGAACATGAAAAATGTCCTACCTTTTCATTATCAAGACTAATGAGATCTGCATACTGTCCAGAACTGCAATTGCTGCTTTAATTTTAGAGTTTAATGTAAGTGCAGTTAACCCAATTCTAACAACCATTTAGCAGCAGCCCCCACAACCCAAGTATGTTCCAGTTATATTTAAATATGTTTTCCTATTTATTTTAGTAGATTACTATTTTCATCTATGTAAATACCAACAAGAAGAAAACATTTAAACAAACTCTCATTCATATTTACACAATCTCAACAATAAAAGAAATGAGACAAGTTGCATCACCGCAGAGATAATTATTAAAGCTTATAAACTGCAGTTTTAATCCATTTAAATGAGCTCTGGGTGTAACTCCAGCATCAGTAGCAGTAATGCTAGTAAATCTACTGAATAAAAACATTAGTTTTAGAAAATGGAAATATAGAGGTACGTTTTCTTTCCTATTTTAGTGAAATACTTTGTTCTACTTTGTAAAACTAAAGGAAAACTCCAGAGAAGTAGTTATACAGTGTTTTAAATGAGAGTTTTAGCTGTTTAGCTCCATTCAGCTCCATGCATTGAGGACTCCCTCGCGGGCTCCCTCTAGCGGTGATGGGGTATAATGTGATATAGCGGGGAGGGGGCGGGGCTCTACATAACCCGGATGACGCTGAGCTTCCGGGGACTGTAGCTGGAGCGGAGGAAGAGCAGGATCAGCTGAACTACAGAAGGTACGGAGAAGTTTCTCTCTCTCTCTCTCTCTCTCTCTCTCTCTCTCTCTCTCTCTCTTTTCAACACGCTGTTCTACATTCACTCCTACACCCACACCACCTTCAGCACCTTCAGCATGTGCAGCATTTACACCACCAGCACTGGATCTTCTCCTAGCTCTGCTCAGCAGTCTGCAGTAGGGGGTCGGGGAGCTGGGGATGGGGGGGCTTTACAGATCATACACAGGATAACGGAAGCTCACACTCCTGCCCCCCCTCCCCCACATCACTAACACACACCTGAGATAAATCAGTTCTGTGGAAATTCCTTTTTAAGTTTGTGTGATTAGTCTCTACACATTTCTTAGTTACACTAATTTAGTTTAGTTTAGTTAATTTTCCTTTACTTAATCCGGTTCCACCACAACAGTTGCTGGTAAGTCATGTGACTCTTCCGTCAAAATAAAAGTCCACTTGTAAAATATTAAATGTAAGAATGAAAGATTTAGTGATTATAGTGAGGAAAAGTTCAGGCAAGAAGAGGAATTTCACAAGTAACATTTATTAGCTTACTGATTTAACAGAAAACTTGCTATTTCACTGTAATAACAAACACAAATATTAGCAAATTACAACATCTTTAGCCCCGCTGTTTTTAAGAAATCCCAGTTAAACCATTACTGTGGAATACAGTCTCCAGCTGCTCTTTTGCTGATACTTTAATAATGATGATAATAATAATAATAACAAAAACATGAATTTGATAATAATAATAATAAGAAGAAGAAGAAGAATCACACTTTGAGCAACTTGACAAAAATACACAATTAAACATTTGTGTAAGAGGTTAAAAAGACTACAAAAATTATTGAAAAAGAACTACATAAAATAATATGAATTCTTACAAATTGTTATAATTGTGTTAACCTTTAGTAAACAAAAGAGACTCTTATGTTTTACACTCCTGTTGGAGGTTGGTTGATGTGTTGTAACAGTAAAAAGGTCATTATTTTGCTGTGATTTTATTTTGAACTACAATTCCCTGCACCAACAAGACAACTGCATCGGATCAACATTTCCAAAAAACACATCTTGAACTCAGGAGCGCATATCACTGTTAGCCTGAAGCCAGTGTGGTGGAAAATAATGAACTGTTATCAGGAGTTGTTAAAAAAAAAAAAATCAGGTTTGTGAAGCATTGATTTGGATTAATGTATTTGGTTAATGTGTGGAAACTTTTATAAATTGGTTTAAAGGAAAAAGCTTTGGACATCATCTGTCGTGATGAAGAACAAATCAAGCATCGGCAATGTGATTTGAACCAATGTGTGTCGTTTTTTCGGCACACACCTCAAAGCTTCAGATTAAAGGGTAACATCACTCACTTAGAATGACTTAGAATCTCTTTAGTTAATTGACCTGCTTTTATTTTAATATTCAATGGCATTTTTCTTTGTGTTTTCCAGAAATTAAAATATTTTCCTGAAATTCATCACCAACAACCAGGATATTTAACTAAGAGCAAAGTTAAACTGCTGAAAGAGGTAAAGCAGAACTCTTCCTGAAGAATCTCCAGAACACGCAGAAATTGTTTGCTACATTTAAAAGACAAATGAAGCCAAGTCCCGACATGGAGAAACATCAGCACTCTGTCAAGAGTTTTACCAAACAGAGTGATCTCAAAAAACACCAGCGCATTCACACAGGAGAGAGACCACATCACTGCTCAGACTGTGGGAAGAGTTTTACTAAACAGAGTAATCTCAAAAGTCACCAGCGCATTCACACAGGAGTAAAACCATATCACTGCTCAGACTGTGGGAAGAGCTTTAATCGACTGGAGACTGTCAAACGGCATCAGCACATTCACACAGAAGAGAAACCATATCACTGCTCAGACTGTAGGAAGAGTTTTATTACACAGAGTAAACTTAAAATACATCAGCGCATTCACACAGGAGAGAAACCTTATTACTGCTCAGACTGTGGGAAGAGCTTTAATCGACTGGAGACTGTCAAACGGCATCAGCGCATTCACACAGGAGAGAAACCGCATCACTGCTCGGACTGTGGGAAGAGTTTTACTGAACAGAGTGCTCTCAAAATACACCAGCGCATTCACACAGGAGAGAAACCGCATCACTGCTCGGACTGTGGGAAGAGTTTTAATCAACAGAGTGCTCTCAAAATACACCAGCGCATTCACACAGGAGAGAAACCGCATCACTGCTCGGACTGTGGGAAGAGTTTTACTGAACAGAGTAATCTCAAACTGCATCAGCGCATTCACACAGGAGAGAAACCGTATCACTGTTCAGACTGTAGGAAGAGTTTTACTACACAGATTAATCTCAAAATACACCAGCGCATTCACACAGGAGAGAAACCGTATCACTGCTCAGACTGTGGGAGGAGTTTTAATCAACAGAGTAATCTCCAACGACACCAGCGCATTCACACAGGAGAGAAACCGTATCACTGCTCAGACTGTGGGAAGAGTTTTACTACACAGAGTAAACTCAAAATACATCAGCACATTCACACAGGAGAGAAACCGTATCACTGCTCAGACTGTGGGAAGAGTTTTACTACACAGAGTGATCTCAAAAAACACCAGCGCATTCACACAGGAGAGAAACCGTATTACTGTTTCGACTGTGGGAAGAGTTTTACTCAACAGAGTGATCTCAAAATACATCAGCGCATTCACACAGGAGAGAAACCGTATTACTGCTCAGACTGTGGGAAGTGTTTTACTACACAGAGTAAAGTCAAAATTCATCAGCGCATTCACACAGGAGAGAAACCGTGTCAATGCCCAGACTGTGGGGGGAGTTTTAATCGACAGAGTACTCTCAAAAATCACCAGCGCATTCACACAGGAGAGAAACCGTATCACTGCTCAGACTGTGGGAGGAGTTTTAATCGACAGAGTACTCTCAAAAGTCACCAGCGCATTCACACAGGAGAGAAACCATATCACTGCTCAGACTGTGGGAAGAGTTTTACTACCCAGAGTGATCTCAAAATACACCAGCGCATTCACACAGGAGAGAAACCATATCACTGCTCAGACTGTGGGAAGAGTTTTACTACACAGAGTCATCTCAAAAAACACCAGCGCATTCACACAGGAGAGAAAAATGTCCCAAATTTGTCCCATGGCAATTAAAAGCGCAAATCATAAATTCCACCAGAAACAAATATGAACTGTATTTAACAATGGATTTTACAGGTTCAGCAAAACTATTCTTATCCAGGGATGATGTGTATAGAATTCCATGTTATGTTTGTATGTCTTGTAAGTTTGAATATTCCAGGACATTCTTTGTGAGACAGAGCTCAGTTTTTAGGTTAGTTACTGTTGCGCAGTAAGGTTACAGGCTCATTCACTCCCTCTGCTGGTGTTCTTGTTTGTCTATGGTTCAGTCCAATTAAAAATCTGTTACTATAGAGGGATATAGAGGGATATTTGGTTGTGTTGTATTACTCAAGTTTTATACTCTCTTATCTTTTCCTTATTGAATATTAAATGTTGCTTATGGTTTTTTTAATCTCCAAAGTTACTAAGAATATCCAAATAATGTAGTTTCTTACTTGTTTTTATCCAGTACAAACTATTATCTTTGTATTACTTCACCTCTGTATTTACCCATGTGTGTTTTTAATAAACGGCTCTTATATTGCAGATCTCCAGTCTCATTGTGTTTTCTCAACACATGTTTGACATGAAACCTATAGGCCTGAGATGGTCATATCCAGTTATATTAAGACTATGGTAATGTAATGTAATGTAACTATGCATAACCAGTCATATTAAGACTATGCTTGAAGTGCAAACAGAGACAGAATATGTTTTAAGCACAGTACAGTCTTGTTGGTCACTCTGTTACCGTCTGTCACTCTGTTAAAAGTAGCAGAAGCATCTTCTATGCCAGGAGTATTTAATTAGAATTCAGAATGATCCAGTTATACAAAATTCCTCGCCTGTCTCTCTGTCGCACTCGGCGTGACTTTAGTTTTCGTCCGTTCTCGTTTTTCCGCCCATTCTTGCCCAGGCTCACTATCTCCTTATAAAGGCGTTTTTTCACGGCCATGTCCCAATTCAACAGCCGGAGCAGCTCTGATTGACTGAAGAGAGTGGTTGGTGATATTACCTCACACGTGATTGGTCTGTGATTTACTGCGCCTCAAAGCGTGTATACAATTAAATCCTTCTCAATAGGTTTGGGTCCGGACCCGGACCACGGTCCGCCTGTGACCTCTGTTCTATGCAAATTCCCCGAATTTTCCTCTTCTGCTCACTGCTCAACCACCAAACTCGCTGCTACTGTGTTGCCAGTTGCCAGTGTTGTATCTTAAAAAGTCCACACTAAACTGTGAGAGGTTTAAGCTTGACGAGAAATATCGTCACGTCTTAATCTCGTGAGATCTCGTGCCACGATACAGGATTTGCTATTTTACTGACCAAATGTATAAACAAAGCATTTCCTGTTTTACTGTCTATTGTTATTGTTAGCTAGCCTAGCTAAATGTATAAATGTAGCATTTGCTGTTTTAATGACTATTATTATTGTTTGCTAGCTAGCTAAATGTTCAAATATGCAGTTTGCTGATTTACTGAACATTATTATTGGTAGCTAGCCTAACTAAATGTCCAAACAACAGTGTTTGCTGTTTTACTGACCATTATTATTGGTAGTTAGCCTAGCTAAATGTACAAACAAAGCAGTTTAACAGTGTTTTACGGCCGGTATTTATTTATTTTTTATTTCTTGCATATTTTTTTTCTTAAATGTAATTTGTATTCTCTTTCAAGCATTCATTCGGTATCTCAGTATGGGATACCTCTCGCATATTCCTCATGTAGCCCCGGCTAATATATATATATATATATATATATATATATATATAGCACCTTTAGATTTTACGACTGTGAGATAAAACAGATAATACAAATAAAACTGACATAAACTACAAAGTGAAATACACAAGTTAGTGGAAAATTAACACTACATATACATATAATACAGAATAAGATACAGAAATAATTTTAACTATACATGCAGAAAAAAATATGTAATAAAGTAAAAAATAAAGGAAAGTAATGCTTAATCTTCCTTTGTTAATTTTGATTTATGTGGTAACTAATATGTGGAAGGAAGAAAAGCTTGCGCATTTACTAACAATTCCCTACTTTACCACATGATGCCACTAATTCCCGCTCTCTCCGCACACTTTTGAAGGCATACGCATGCCTTAAACCTTGCTTAAATGTACGCTCGTTTTCACACCAAGTATTTCTTTATAAATCACAATTCTTGCGTGAGATGTTGCTCACGCACATTTCTGCCCTCTTTTTATGCGTACGCACTCTTTATAAATGAGGCCCCTGCTCTTTATGAGGCTTTGATTCAGCAGTAGATTCTCTCCTGTCAGATTCCTGTCAACATTAGCCTGTTAGCAGCTAACAGAGTTAGCAGTGAATTAGCTCTCTTTCTCTTATACTGTTTAATAAACTGAGAAAAGCACGAATAATTTATGGGTAAATTTATGAGATTAAACTAATTCAGATTTAATTAGTATAATTAAAGGCTGATTTTTGGTAAGTTAGGAAAAAGCTGAATTAGCTAGCTTCCTAGTGTTGGCTAAGCTAGCTACTGAATGTACCCAAAGTTTCTGAGGAGAAAGAGCATTTATTTTCTGTTTTCTGTGACCTAGAAAGGTTTTTAAACGGTTTGGAGGAACTAATTGCCACCATTCTAACAATTCTACAAATTACTATCTGTTTTAAGCTAATTTGCCTCAGTAAGAGTAAATTATCCTCAAATTTTACCTCAGTTTATTTAATTGTTAGCGTTTACTAGCTAACAGATTTAACGTTTATTTACACAGGTCTTAAACTTAAATTTAGTTGTTTTTTTAAAACATTACTCACACCTTCACTGTTTCTTATAATTCATATATTCTTTTCTCTACAGTGTACAAATCAGTGAGTCTTGGTGAATGTTTCTGTTCTTATTATGGTAAATAGGGCCTGCAGAGATTTAATAGAAGAATCTGTTCTTTAGAACATAATGTTTTATATCATTATTAGAAGCACAAACACACCTGAGATTATTTATATTTATTTATATTTTACAATTACTGTTACAAAGAGCCAAGATGTTAACTACTTTATTTTAGTGTGGAATGTTTCAGCTAGCAACTTTAGGTAATTTGAACTACTTTATTTCAGTGTGGAATCTTTATAGCTAGCTAGGTTAGCTAATATTAACTACTTTATTTCAGTGTGTAATGTTTTAGCTATCTAGGTTAGCTAATGTTAACTTTATTTCAGAGTGAAAAGATTTAGCTAGCTACGTTAGCTAATGTTAACTACATTATTTCAGTGTGGAATGTTTCAGCTAGCTACTTTAGGTAATTTTAACTACTTTATTTCAGTGTGGAATCTTTATAGCTAGCTAGGTTAGCTAATATTAACTACTTTATTTCAGTGCGGAATGTTTTAGCTAGCTACGTTAGCTAATGTTAACTACATTATTTCAGTGTGGAATGTTTCAGCTAGCTACTTCAGGTAATTTTAACTACTTTATTTCAGTGTGGAATCTTTATAGCTAGCTAGGTTAGCTAATATTAATTACTTTATTTCAGTGTGTACTGTTTCAGCTAGCTACTTTAGGTAATTTTAACAATTTATTTCAGTGTGGGATGTTTTAGCTATCTAGGTTAGCTAATGTTAACTTTATTTCAGAGTGAAAAGATTTAGCTAGCTACGTTATCTAATGTTAACTACATTATTTCAGTGTGGAATGTTTCAGCTAGCTACTTTAGGTAATTTTAACTACTTTATTTCAGTGTGGAATCTTTATAGCTAGCTAGGTTAGCTAATATTAATTACTTTATTTCAGTGTGTACTGTTTGAGTTAGCTACTTTAGGTAATTTTAACAATTTATTTCAGTGTGGGATGTTTTAGCTAGCTAGGTTAGCTAATGTTAACTTTATTTCAAAGTGAAAAGATTTAGCTAGCTACATTAGCTAATGTTAACTACTTTATTTCAGTGTGTAATGTTTCAGCTAGCAACTTTAGGTAATTTGAATTACTTTATTTCAGTGTGGAAGGTTTTAGCTAGCTAATGTTAACTACTTTATTTAAGTGTGGAATGTTTTAGCTTGCTAGGTTAGCTAATGTTAACTTTATTTCAGAGTGAAAAGATTTAGCTAGCTACGTTAGCTAATGTTAACTACTCTATTTCAGTGTGGAATGTTTTAGCTAGCTAGGCTAGCTAATGTTAACTACATTATTTCAGTGTGGAATGTTTCAGCTAGCTACTTTAGGTAATTTTAACTACTTTGTTTCAGTGTGTAATGTTTTAGCTAGCTAGGTTAGCTAATGTTAACTACTTTATTTCAGAGTGAAAAAATTTAGCTAGCTATGTTAGCTAATGGTAACTACTTTATTTCAGTGTGTAATGTTTCAGCTAGCAACTTTAGGTAATTTGAACTACTTTATTTCAGTGCGGAATGTTTTAGCTAGCTACGTTAGCTAATGTTAACTACTTTATTTCAGTGTGGAATGTTTTAGCTAGCTAGGTTAGCTAATATTAATTACTTTATTTCAGTGTGTAATGTTTCAGCTAGCAACTTTAGGTAATTTTAACAATTTATTTCAGTGTGGGGTGTTTTAGCTATCTAGGTTAGCTAATATTAACTACTTTATTTTAGTGTGTACTGTTTCAGCTAGCTACTTTAGGTAATTTTAACTACTTTGTTTCAGTGAGTAATGTTTTAGCTAGCTAATTTAGGTCATTGTACTACTACTTTATTTCAGTGTGGAATGTTTTGGCTAGCTACGTTAGCTAATGTTAACTACATTATTTCTGTGTGGAATGTTTCAGCTAGCTACTTTAGGTCATTTTAACTACTTTATTTCAGTGTGGGATGTTTTAGCTAGCTAGGTTAGCTAATGTTAACTACTTTATGTCAGAGTGAAAAAATTTAGCTAGCTACGTTAGCTAATGTTAACTACTTTATTTCAGTGTGTAACGTTTCAGCGAGCAACTTTAGGTAATTTGAACTACTTTATTTCAGTGTGGAATCTTTATAGCTAGCTAGTTTAGCTAATATTAACTACTTTATTTCAGTGTGGAATGTTTAAGCTAGCTAGGTTAGCTAATATTAACTACTTTATTTCAGTGTGGAATGTTTTAGCTAGCTAATGTTAACTACTTTATTTAAGTGTGGAATGTTTTAGCTTGCTAGGTTAGCTAATGTTAACTTTATTTCAGAGTGAAAAGATTTAGCTAGCTACGTTAGCTAATGTTAACTACATTATTTCAGTGTGGAATGTTTCAGCTAGCTACTTTAGGTAATTTTAACTACTTTATTTCAGTGTGGGATGTTTTAGCTAGCTAGGTTAGCTAATGTTAACTACTTTATTTCAGAGTGAAAAAATTTAGCTAGCTACGTTAGCTTATGACAGGGGTGCACAACTTCTTTTGACCAAGGGCCTATTTCACATTAACACCTAGACCAGAGGGCCACACATTTTTACAGGGGTCTCCACACAAATTTGGAATACATTGTTTTACTATGCTACTATTGCATAATATCAGCTACTTACAAGAAATGTCTTGGTCAATGGGAGATATTGCAGCGCCGTTCTGACACAAGCTGATTAATGTCAGGCTCCAGTGAGGTGGTTGCAAGTCTGAGCACCGCCTGTAGGTTCTCATCAGTTAGTCTTGTCCGCAGGGGAGATTTATTCAGCTTCATCAAGGAAAACATCTGTTCACAAATGTAAGTGCTTCCAAACATGGAGATCCACTTCTGTGCATTAGCAAAAAGGTTTGGAAACTGTTCCCTGTCCAAGGATTGATAAAACTCTAGGAGAGGCATCTCCCTGTGCTTGGTTCTCATTGCAGTGGAGCACTTCAGTTCAATTATTTCAAGTTGTAATTCACCAGGTACAGTTTCAGTATCTACAGAGAATGGATCAGCAAGTAGTTGGAGTGTAGCCTGTTCATTTCTGAACTGCCCAAATCTTGCACTGAATGCCAGCTTCAAGTCTTCAAGTACACAGCTGTGTCGACTCCAGTTATAGTTCTTGTGAGCAAAGGCCTCTTGGCATGTAGGAAAATGTGTCAGATTTCCTTTCTTTAACTGGGTTGCAAAAAGATTCAGTTTCATTTCAAATGCACAGACAGCTTCAAACAAGTGGCAAATCAATCTGTCTTTTCCCTGCAGTTTCAAATTAAGCTCATTTAAGAGTCCAGTTAGGTCTGTCAAAAAGGCTAGATCAGCAATCCAGTCAGTGTTTTCCATGACCAACGTGTCCTTTCCCTTCTGCTCTAGGAACAGCTTGATTTCATTTCGCAGTGCAAAAAATATTTTCAAAACATTGCCCCTACTGAGCCATCTCACCTCTGTGTGGTAGATAACATCCCCGTAGGCTGCACTTATGTCTTCCAGAAAAGACTGAAATTCTCGGTGGTTTAGTGATCTTGCACGGATGAAATTAACAGCAGATACAACAAAGTCCATTATCTGTTTAAACTGCAAATGTTTTCCACACAGTGCCTCTTGGTGAATTATGCAGTGATAGTGTTTCAGTTCTGCTGCTTGGTCTGGTCCTAAATGCCTCTTCAGATGTCCTATAAAACCATTCGTCTCACCAACCATGGAGGGGGCACCATCGGTTGTTACAGCTGATAGCTTGCTCCACGGTAAATTCAGGTTCTCCACTGCAGTTTTAAATGCATTGAAAATTTCAAATCCAGTTGTTCTACCATACAAGGGCACTAATGCTGCAAGTTCTTGATAGACTTGGCAGGTGCCAGTGACACCACGGATGAATATTGAGAGCTGTGCTGTGTCGGTGTTGTCTGTGCTCTCGTCCAAAGCAGCAGAAAAATAAGTGACGTCGTTTATCCTGCTTTGTAACTGGCAGTATGAATTACTGGACAAATCAACAATTCGCCGCTGAATGGTTGTTCTCGAAAGACTAATGTTTTTAAATGCATCTTTGGCCTCTGGGAAAATGACATCACAAGCCTCCAACATACAGTCTTTAACAAATTCTCCATCAATAAACGGGCGAGCAGATTTTGCTACGAGGTTAGCAATCCTGTAGCTAGCAATGGTACAGGCTTCGGACTCCTTTCGTCTCTTTTCAAACACGCCTTGTTGACTCACCAGTTGCTTTTTTAGTGCTTCAATCTTTTGCTTCCTGTCCTCACCTTGGAGATCGGCGAGTTTTGGGTGTTTTGTTTCGTAATGCCTGCGTAAATTATATTCCTTTGCCACGGCCACGCATTCCAAGCACACCAGACACGAGAAAACAGCACTGCTTGTTTCATAAAAAAAGTACTTGGATGTCCATTCGGGGTTAAATTTCCTATGTTCGAGATCCACTTTTCTTTTTTTACTCGTACTTGGTTTGGACAAAGACATGATACTGCTGAAGTAAGTCGTATTTTCCTATTTTAGTCACCTTTTGTTTATGTAGTCCCGTTTTTTGCTGCCGGAAAAAAAGACAGAATTGCGCGCTTCAGCGGATGGTGATGGCTACGGGCGGGAGATTGAGTTAAGTTTCGGAACGTCAACACTAGGCGGCAGTGTTCCGCGATGTCATCAAACTTCCCAATAAATTTAAAGTGACAGCATTATTTATTTAAAATGCATCAGCACTTACTTTAGCGGGCCGGACTGACAGTTTTAGCGGGCCGTATCTGGCCCTGGCTTATGGTAACTACTTTATTTCAGTGTGTAATGTTTCAGCTAGCAACTTTAGGTAATTTGAACTACTTTATTTCAGTGTGGAATCTTTATAGCTAGCTAGGTTAGCTAATATTAACTACTTTATTTCAGTGTGGAATGTTTTAGCTTGCTAGGTTAGCTAATATTAATTACTTTATTTCAGTGTGTACTGTTTCAGCTAGCTACTTTAGGTAATTTTAACAATTTATTTCAGTGTGGGATGTTTTAGCTAGCTAGGTTAGCTAATGTTAACTTTATTTCAAAGTGAAAAGATTTAGCTAGCTACATTAGCTAATGTTAACTACTTTATTTCAGTGTGTAATGTTTCAGCTAGCAACTTTAGGTAATTTGAACTACTTTATTTCAGTGTGGAATCTTTATAGCTAGCTAGGTTAGCTAATGGTAACTACTTTATTTCAGTGTGGAATGTTTTAGCTAGCTAGGTTAGCTAATATTAATTACTTTATTTCAGTGTGTACTGTTTCAGCTAGCTACTTTATGTAATTTTAACAATTTATTTCAGTGTGGGATGTTTTAGCTATCTAGGTTAGCTAATATTAACTACTTTATTTTAGTGTGGGATGTTTTAGCTAGCTAGGTTAGCTAATGTTAACTTTATTTCAAAGTGAAAAGATTTAGCTAGCTACATTAGCTAATGTTAACTACTTTATTTTAGTGTGGGATGTTTTAGCTAGCTACATTAGCTAATGTTAACTACTTTATTTCAGTGTGTAATGTTTCAGCTAGCTACTTTAGGTAATTTTAACTACTTTGTTTCAGTGAGTAATGTTTTAGCTAGCTAATTTAGGTAATTTTAACTACTTTGTTTACATGTGGAAGGTTTTAGCTAGCTAGATTAGCTAACGTTAACTACTTTATTTCAGAGTGGAAAGATTAAGCCAGCTAGGTTAGCTAATGTTAAATACTGTATTTCAGTGTGTAATGTTTAGTAAAGCCAGGCGGACACTGTGCGATTTTTTTAATCGGATGCGTTCTGGAGAGCTCAAACAGCACGTTTGAATCGTTTGTCGTGTATGAACAACGCCTGCGATTCATCTGCACACACTGTACGGTCCGACTGACCTGCTGCGACGGGGGAGCTTACACTGCACGTCTAAACGCAGCCCGTAGGCGGAGCTTTCTTTGCGTACAAACTCTCGCTTCAACACAACGCCTTGCAAAAGAAAGCGCTTAGCTTTGCTTATTTGTGCCCTGTTGTGCGCTGAAAGTCCACGGAAGAGACGTACATGGACTCGCAGGTGGCTGAGGCGACGTGGACTCTACGGGTTGTCCGTTTTACAGAAGGAGAGCGCATAGAAAAATGACTGCGCGTCAGGCTGCGAAAGAAACACCAGCAGCTTAAATAAAATAAAATAATTTTATTTTTTATTCTGTTTATTGTTTATGTAAAAACTGGTTTTGCAACACTGAATATTAAACAAGCAATCGGTTATTCACACTGGATAGGGACCCTCATTTACAGTGCCGCTGAGCATTAACAGTTTAAAAGGGATTAATAATATATATAAAAAATAGGAATAAAAACTGACATTTATTATAGACGAATAAAATATATACGTAAAAAAGGAAAAATAGGACCTTAAAAAAAGATCATAAAAATTGACATAAAAGGGAAAAAAATTATATCTTATGAAGATATATATTTAATGATTTGATTAATAAAAGAAGAAAAATAATTTAAATGAATAAATAAAAAATATAAAATATAAACTCATTAAAAATTCGTTTAAAATAACCCAGGCTTTCTGCAGAATAATCAAAGTTTCAGTTAGTTTCAGTTCCAAATCATGAAAACAGCTCACCAAAACCTCAAACTATTCTTTATATTTGACTATATTTACTTACAGGTCCTTTGCTTGTACTTACAGGCCCTTACTTATTTTTATTCAACTGAACTGAGTTCCTGTAGCCTCGCGCTGAATTCAGCTCCGCGCTGCGAAAGAGAGCGAGAGAGAGGCGCAGCGCATTTTGTCTGATTTATCTTGATTAATTATCAGTACATTTATTAGCTTTAGTAAGTTTAATAGCACTAATTTTACTGCACTTCTCCGACCTTATTTATTAAAACGTTTATTTTAGAAGACAGAGGTTATTATGCGGGCAATGCCGCGCGCAATGCCACGCGCTGCGCTAAGCTGGCTTTGCGTGGCTAATATTCTGGAGCACTGGACGAGATTTTAATTAATAAATTAACATATTTATAATTTTAATGAATTTGCCCTGGCGAAAAGAAACGAATTATAAAATATAGCTTTATATTTCTGTGCATGTTTTAAGTTTTATATAATTGACGGGCAGCACCAGAGGCTGACAATGTGCTTTATTTTTCAGATATAATAGCAAAGTGAAATAAAATAAATTTATGTTTGTCAAAGATATTTTCTCTTTTAATTTTTCTTTTCAAAAACTCCAGCTATTGACTGAGAATAAGCATCTGTTGAAATTCTTAAACAGCAGAATGCCTGTGTCTGCTATATTAAGCTATAAGTCTGTGTACCGAACATAAATATAAATCCTTATAACTGACAGAAATAAATATGACTAATAATTATTTATAGTTACTGTGCAGATTTTTGGGAAAACAGGTCGTGACGTTAAGAAATCGGCCCGCAAAACAGCTCACACTGTGAGACAAGCGACCAAAATTTCTGGCATGTCAGAAATCCCTGGTCGCGTCCGACTGCTCATTCGCAGCTCCTATGGGCAATTAATCGGACATCGCTTCCCCTCTCACACTGCACGACAAACGACGCACGATCAAGCTAAAATTCGGCCCGATCATGAAATTCAGTCGCATCCGACCAGATCGGGCTTAAAATCGGGCTAAAATCGCACAGTGTCCGCCTGGCTTAAGATTGAGTAGCTAATATCAACTACTTTATTTCAGAGTGGAATGTTTTAGCTAGGTAGGTTAGCTAATGTGAACTACATTATTTCAGTGTGGAATATTTTAGTTATAATAAAATCGTGATAGATCAACACATTCAAAACCCAGAGAGAGAGAAAGAGAGGGAGCCCTCCAGACTTAATCCAAGCAGTTATACATTTATCCAGTCCAGTTAACAGCTTGTTGTCCAGTTCTGATGACGTGATCAGCTCCAGCCTGTCTGAGCAACAAGTTCTTATCATGATGTTGTTCAGCTCTGTGTCCTTCATGAACACAGCAGACAGTCCTTGTGTTCCAAACAATCCTTATGTGCCCTAAAGTCTGTGAGAAGATGAATCAGAGGAAAAGAGTGGATGGAAAGATCTTCTGGCCTGTGTGCGACTTTACGGCGTGTAGAACAGGCATGCGCTGGATATCTGAGAAGAGGTTCCCAGCACTTCACTCAGAGAGCTTGTTGTCTCCTAGTTCATATGCACTGGTCCCAGAACAGCAGTGAAGCTTCTCTGCCACTCAGGGTCACGTTCTCCTCACAGCTCTCCCTGTTGATGAAAACACTCTGACCTTCCTGATTTCTGAAAAAGTAAAAACAACCTCCAAAGCCCTGCGTCATTGTGACAGTTCAAAAGAGAGCAGTTTTTAAATAAATTATTAAGTGAACACAAAAATAATAACTGTATATATAAATGTATAAAACATTTAAAAATAAGAGTGTGCAGGTGTGGTTATCTCCAATCACACCCTTCACCAAATAATAACATAAAACAGGCTCAGGATGGATAGGTTCCAGGTCACAGAAAGGTTATCAACCATATAGTGAGAAAACACGAGATTGGAGATCTTGCAATATAAAAGAATTTTATTGAAACACACACGAGTAAATATTAGGGGTATGAATCTCTGTGTTTCGATTTGATTAGATTCCGATTTCTGGGGTCAAGATTCGATTCAGAAACGATTTTCGATTCTAGAATGATTTATCAATTCAAATGGCCTATAAATTTTGTTTAAATTATGTGAGAAGATAAAAAGATGAAAGGACAATTTAAACAAATAGAACATTTATTTCAAACAATAAACTTAGGTTCCTTACTGTATAAAATATTTTTGCAATATAGTGACAGTGCCACAATAATGAATGATTAATTTCTAGCATGGTTGACTAATCCTGTATTCATTTCTAAAAGGAAGACATTGTTAAAACTGGAAAAAAAACTCAAACAGCCACAAGGTCAAGAGTGGAACGTTAGATAGGCTATAATTATGTAACAAGCAGAGAAGATACTAAATACACTAGCTTTTAGCATGCACACCCCTCTGTTGCCTAACTGGGAGTTCACCTACTGTCGCGCAGAGCTTTTTAACAGTTAAAGAGCTCCGCAGGACAGTTAAAAAGCTCAGCGCGACAGTAGCTTCACCCAAAAAACACGTTTTTAGGAAAATGAGAATCGATTCTGAATCGTTCAATGTAAGCTCCAATCGATTTTTTACTGCACCCCTAGTAAATATAGATGTGAAGCAATGCAAGGATAATAGTTGTTACTGGATAAAAAACAATCAATGAACTAAATTAATTGGATATTCTTAGTAACTTTGGAGATTAAAAAGTCTTAAGCAAGATACAATATCTAATAAGAAAAAGAGTTAAAAACTTGAGTTAAACATTAACCAAATATCCCTCTATGGTAACAGAGAGAACAACAGCAGGGGCAATAAATGAGCCAGCAACTTTACTGCGCTATACAGGTCTGGAGGGGGTTGATTTCAGTGTGAGAATTACGGCTGGAGCGTTTTATTTAACCTCTGGAAAAGATTTTGTTGGCCTCTCTGTGGGGTCTGAATGCTCCACCTGGCACAGTGTTGTCTCTCTGTGGCTCTGGGTCACACTTTTGGAAGCACACTCTCTCTGGAGTTCCTCAGGTGGTGTTTTCCCCTTATCCTTTCATATGGGCGGCCTGGCAGTTGATAGCATGAACTAAGCTATGCTAAGCTTGGGGAACTGAGGACGGCTTCCACAGAGGAAAAACAGAGATATTGGAAATTAATGGAAATAATTAAATCTGTATATACTAGAAAAGCGATTAAATGCATTCAAAACCTTTTAGGCATAAGCACTGAAGGTTTGATCCAAAATGCTTAGTTGCAGACTAAGAATCCTACTGTACTCCTAACAACATCTACATTTTAAAGACTAAATTATGCTAATCTAACATTTGGTGCAAACACTGGCAGTGCCCTCACTCGAACTTAAACAACCTTCCCTTCTTCAGAACTGAACTCCTACCGTAACTACCCTAAAAACTGACCTAAAAACTCACGAAGAATGTCTTGGAATATCAAACATACGAGAAAACATAACATTAAATTCAATAAACATCATCGCTGGATCAGATTCATTTTGCTGAACCTGTAAAATCCATTGTTAAATTCTGTTCATGTTTGTTTCTGGTGGAACGTATCCCAAGTGACAAAGTGAAACATTTGTGTAGGATAAGGTGTTCTGTCTGAAAGATTTACGATTTGCGCTTTTTATTGCCGTGGAACAAATTTGGGACAGTTTTCTCTCCTGTGTGAATGCGCTGGTGTTTTTTGAGATGACTCTGTTGATTAAAACTCTTCCCACAGACTGAGCAGTGATACGGTTTCTCTCCTGTGTGAATGCGCTGGTGATTTTTAAGTTGACTCTGTGTAGCAAAACTCTTCTCACAATCTGAACAGTGATACGGTTTCTCTTCTGTGTGAATGCGCTGGTGTATTTTGAGATTACTCTGTGTAGTAAAACTCTTCCCACAGTCTGAGCACTCATACGGTTTCTCTCCTGTGTGAATGCGCTGGTGTTTTTTGAGATCACTCTGTGTAGTAAAACTCTTCCCACAGTCTGAGCACTCATACGGTTTTACTCCTGTGTGAATGCGCTGATGCAGTTTGAGAGTCCACAGTCGATTAAAACTCTTCCCACAGTCCGAGCAGTGATACGGTTTCTCTCCTGTGTGAATGCGCTGGTGGGTTTTGAGAGCACTCTGTGTAGTAAAACTCTTCCCACAGTCTGAGCAGTGATACGGTTTCTCTCCTGTGTGAATGCGCTGATGCAGTTTGAGAGTCTCCAGTAGATTAAAGCTGTGCCCACAGTCTGAGCAGTGATACGGTTTCTCTCCTGTGTGAATGCGCTGGTGTTTTTTGAGATTACTCTGTGCTGTAAAACTCCTCCCACAGTCTGAGCAACGATACGGTTTCTCTCCTGTGTGAATGCGATGGTGTTTTTTAAGATCACTCTGGGTAGTAAAAATCTTCCCACAGTCTGAGCAGTAATATGGTTTTACTCCAGTGTGAATGCGCTGGTGTATTTTGAGATGACTCTGTTGATTAAAACTCTTCCCACAATCTGAGCAGTGATACGGTTTCTCTCCTGTGTGAATGCGCTGATGCAGTTTGAGAGTCTCCAGTAGATTAAAGCTGTGCCCACAGTCTGAGCAGTGATACGGTTTCTCTCCTGTGTGAATGCGCTGGTGTTTTTTGAGATTACTCTGTGCTGTAAAACTCCTCCCACAGTCTGAGCAACGATACGGTTTCTCTCCTGTGTGAATGCGCTGGTGTATTTTGAGAGCACTCTGTGTAGTAAAACTCTTCCCACAATCTGAGCAGTGATATGGTTTCTCTAATGTGTGAATGCGCTGATGTTGTTTAAGTTCACTCTGGGTAGTAAAAATCTTCCCACAGTCTGAGCAGTAATATGGTTTTACTCCAGTGTGAATGCGCTGGTGTATTTTGAGATGACTCTGTTGATTAAAACTCTTCCCACAGTCTGAGCAGTGATACGGTTTCTCTCCTGTGTGAATGCGCTGGTGTTGTTGGAGATGACTCTGTCGATTAAAACTCCCCCCACAGTCTGAGCAGTGATACGGTTTCTCTCCTGTGTGAATGCGCTGGTGTTTTTTGAGACTACCCTGTACAGTAAAACTTTTCCCACAGTCTGAGCAGTGATAAGGTTTCTCTCCTGTGTGAATGCGCTGGTGTATTTTGAGATCACTTTGTTTAGTAAAACTCTTCCCACAGTCTGAGCAGTGATGTGGTTTCTCTCCTGTGTGAATGCGCTGATGTTTTTTTAGATCACTCTGTTTAGTAAAACTCTTGACAGAGTGCTGATATCTCTCCATGTTGGGACTTTGCTTTATTTGTCTGCATCAAACAATTTCTGCGTGTTCTGGAGATTCTTCAGGATTGCTTGTGCTTCACCTCTTTCAGCAGTTTAACTTTGATCTTTTAATAAATATCCTGGTTGTTGGTGATGAATTTCAGGAGAATATTTTCATTTCTGGAAAAGACAAAAATGCCAGTGAATATTAAAATAAAAGCAGGTCACTTAACTGAACAGAACTGCCTAAATCAGTTAAACTATACAGATAAAACTACAGAGACATCTTCACATTTCCATAAAAAGGGGGCGCTGGTGGTCTTCCAGCCACCTGTTTAGTGCCTTTATAAGGACTTCCCACTGTTCAGACACTCTTAATTCTGTTCTGGTCTCACTAGAAACTGAGAACTTGAAGAAAGAAAGAAAGAAAGAAAGAAAGGAAGAAAGAAAGAAAGAAATAAAGAAACGTGTGTCGAAGCTTGATTCGTTCTACATTGATTATGTGACCAATGATGTCCGAAGCCTTTTCCTTTACACTAAATTATGCTGACTGAGCATTGACTGGTGTGTCACGGGACCGTGTAGGGTACTACAATCAAAAATGTTGGAATACCGAATACTAGATACTGGGCAGTGTGTAGTATGCAGTACATACTAGTGCAGTATGCAGTATAGTTGTATGCCATTCCGAATACAGCCAGAGTTTAAAACTGATAAAAGCTTTTTTTTAACTTATAAATGCATGAAATAATGTAGATAATAAAATAAGTACTAAATTGTACTATTGTGAAATAGTACAGTATAAAACATTCTGTCAGCAGCTGAAATAAATATTTTTTATTTATAATGTTACTTCTGTTAAACATTAAGTCACGTTGTTAGACATATCTATATATGTAACAAAATATTTGAAATACAGGTAACATTAACAATTAGTTTACATCAGTCAACTGTGCTTACAACAGTAAGAAACACTGTAAAAGTGTTAATGAATGCTTCAACTAGTTATTACATGACAAAAGTTTAGACATTATTCACCATTAAAATTCCTAAAAACTCACGACTTAGTTAACAGGATCTACTACATTTTTAAACATTGGTAATTTAGAAATATGTGATGTCTTGTTTAGAGTCATTTAACAAATTTATGTCAGATATTGTGGACACATTTTTAGAAATCCACTTATTCTGATGCATTTTACATCATAATGCCAAATATTTCTCAAGCAGCTCGTCTGCTGCTCTAGTATGCTTGTTAAAGAGCAGACGGAGAGGCAGGTCTCATTCTCTCCTCCTGCCTTTATTCTCTCTACACGTTTACACCAAAAAATAACCCAGCAGATTATTAAGTGTCTGCAACTGCATATACATCTCCTACATATCACCGACTCAATCCCGCACGTTCTGCCTGACCTGCGCAGCGCATCAATTAATTCATGCGTTGAGCTTTAAACGCGCAGATAAGCTGTAACTGGTGGATCAGCACAAAAATCACAGTGTGATTTATTACATTAAAACACAGAACATTTTCTTCTGCTGAACCTGACAGATCCCGAGAACAGCGGGGGGAATTCTCGCCAGCCCGAGTTCATGCATCGGGTCAGACAGGCTGGAGTTCAGGCTGGGGTTTAGGCTAGTAGTCGGTTCAGCAGAACGAAACGTTGAGAAAGAACCACAACATACCTGCACATACACAACAAAAATAATCCCAGTCGATTATTAAGCATCTGCAACTGGATATACATCTATAAAACATGAAAAGGAAGTAAATACAGCACATGAACACACATTTTCAGGCTCAGTCACATGTAGTGTTTTGGTGCTGAAACGGCTGTACCTCAGAGCTGATAACCCGACCGGGGCAGAAATAATTAATTATTAGGCAAAATATGCTTCAATACCCGCTAAAAATGCACAGAAGAGTGACTAGAACTGATATAAGAGCTCATTTTCCCAGTAATTTTCTCAAAAATACTTATATTTGCTTAAAACAGCACTTTTTCACGGAGCTCCTCAGCTATGTTTACCTCCTGCGCTGCACTCAAGCTCCTCTGGAGCTACGGGGGGCGCGGAGGGACAATTAATAAATAAAACACGCAGTTCTCTTGTTGGTGCAGGGAATTGTAGTTCAAAATAGAATCACAGAAAAATAATGACCTTTTTACTGTTACAACACATCAAACAACCTCCAACAGGAGTGTTAAACATAACAAGAGTCTCTTTTGTTCACTAAAGGATAAAATAATTATAATAATATTCTAAGGATTCATATTATTTTATGTATTTTTATTATTTTTGTAGTGTCTTTAACTCTGTTACACAAATGTTAGTTTCTTCTATTTTGTTTCTTCTCAGTTTAATCCATTCTGTTAAATTGTGTATTTTTATCAAGTTGCTCAAAGTGTGATGATTCTTCTTATTGTCATCAAATTCATGTTTATTGTATTTTATTATTAAAGTATCAGCAAAGGAGCATCTGGAGACTGTTTAATGGTTTAACTGGGATTTCTTAAAAACAGCAGGGCTAAATATATTTTAATTTGCTAACATTTGTGTTTACTATTACAGTGAAACAGCAAGTTTTCTGTTAAATCAGTAAGTCAAATAACGTTACTTAGTGAAATTACCTTTTAAACCTGAACTTCTCCTCGCTATGATCACTTAATCTTCAATTTTTACATTTAATATTGTACAAGCTGACTTTTATTTTGACGGTAGTCACATGACTTGCCAGCACCAACAGTTTGTACACCGTGGTGTCAAAATGAAGGATTTTAAGTTTTACAGAGCTGTGAAGAGTTTTTATTATTTTTATTCACGCCATCCTGCAACAAAGGAATGGGCATGGAAAGTGTGTTTGTGTGTTGGTGGAGGAGGGTGGGGGTGTGTGTTGAGAGGGATGGGGGGTTCGCTCTCATGCTCTCTCTGAGTAAAATAAACTGATATTTTGATGGACGTGTTGTACCTCATTTTTAATGGTTAGTAGGATATTGATACAGGACCACATTTGGAGACATGGTATTTGGTTCCCATTTCTAAACATGAATCATGGAGTTTTGGCAAATTTATGAGCTTGCTGATAAAATGTACCATGCAGAAGTTAGTTGTTAGACACACGCAAAACCAGGCGCAGACAACTGTTATTTATAGTAATATGCTGTGTATTTTAAGAAAAAAAAAGTTTTTTGTACATTTTGTACAAATTCTTTGTTAGCTTGAGAAGTACTACAACTGGTCAAAGACCACCCCCCATAAGATGGGTATAACCCAAATAGGTTTGCTATAATGCTAAACTAATTAAATTTCTAAAATGTCTTATACTAATAAGAACAAGTTAATACTAACTTGACACAGTTTATAAATCAACTGCTCCAGAACAAAGACAATTATTAATAATTATCTATTATTATGAATTACAAATTATTTTCTGGTTGATGTTTGTATTTTGTTTGTAATTTATCTCCCAGTCTATCTAGATTACAGAAATGTGAAATGTGAAGTAGTTTACAGACTTGGTATATGTAAAAATAAATAAAAACACCATAGGCTTATACATTTTAACAGATTTTTTCGAATTATAATTAGTTTAAACATCTATCAGTCTATCTAGAAATCTTCAGAAAACGGAAGTTAAGCTTGATCAGCGATCTCACAGCGCCGATTTTTTGTTTTTGTTTTTAGCAACATACAAAACACAACAATATACAATAGTACAAACTCTTGTAGAGGATCACAGCTACAATTTAGAAGCTAGGGGGAGCATACACAAACATACAGACTAGAGGAGCAACGTAATAAAATGATAATCTTAGACAAAAGCTTACTAGAGATCTGGTGTGAGATGATACTAGCAGTTTTCCATTTTCTTAATTTACTTAATGAAGAATAATATGACTTAAATTCATTAACGAAACGGGGGAAATGTGGAATTTTGCTAAAAGTAAAATTATATTTATGGCATCAGAGAAAGCTGAACTTAAGTTTTTCAAATAAAACAAAATGTCCTCTACCTCAAAAGAATGAATATTAAGTTTGATATTAATCCAATTTCTGATGTCCATCCAAAAAGTGTGTGAATATTGACATGAAAAAAACAAATGCTCCAGAGATTCATTTTCTGACTTCTGACAAAAAGTACATAATTCAACATCAAATTTGAATAGTTTTTAAAGAAACAGGGCTACAGGATAAATCATATTTATAATTTTGAAATGAGTCTCCTTCACTTTAGGAGATATGGGCCAGTTAACAAATTTGGAATAATCAAAAGTCATATTTATATTCTTATTATTAGGAAGTTTCTTGAAAGAAGCTCCATTATATTCATAGTAAATCTTCTGTTTCAAATCATCATTGATAGTCTTATTATTACACTTGGAGTCAACTAAATTACAGTCGTTCACTTTTAATGTGGGCATCGAAACAGTCACCTTTGAATATAAAATGACTTGTTTGATTAACTGAATCAATGCTAAAGGAATCGCTTTGCACACCTTCTTAACATCTTTAAAACTCCAAAGATTATATTGACGTATATTTGAGCATACATATTTGCAAGCAGGGTTATTTACCATTAAGCAGGGTTATTCACTATTATTCTATATATTTTCCCCACAGAATGGCCTCTGGACCACAGGGAACAGATGGAGTTAGGCTCTAACTTAAACACATTAGAAAGGGGAACACTTCTTTCCCCTCCCATACATTGAGTCAGACTTACTTATGTATGTGCGCTATAGGAGCGTACGTTAAGTGTTTCCAGATGTGAGGTGTTTTCAAACATAAAAGGCTGGACTTCAGCAATTCAAGCCAGAGAGCTACAGATCAGATTTGAGAAAACAACTCTCTCCAAGCAAACCTGGGTGCTTGTTGATGATGCTGTTCTTCGTACTAATTATTATTTTTTTCTGTAATAGATTTTCTTATATACAAAGAACAGTATCAGCGAAAACTTATTTCATGCATCTACATGACATCACAGCTCAAGATTCTACAGCTTGCTAATTTAACAGAAAACTCCATATTGTACTGTATTAATACACAGAATAAAACATGTTAGCAAATTAAAGTATCTTTGTCCATGCTGTTTAATAAAAACTGTTAAAACACTGTAATAATAATAATACTTAATAATAATTATACTTAATAATATTTAGTAACAATAATACTTAATAATTAATAATAATAATAATCAGATTATTATTAAAATTATTATTATTATTATTATTATACAATGCAATAAATACGTGAATGTGACAATAAGAATAAGAAGTCACTTCACACTTTGACATTGTTTAAAAAAAATACACAACTAAACAACCAGCATTGTCAGGTCCTCGCCCTGTTTTGTCTGTTCTTGTGCCTGTTGTGTTGTTCCCACGTGACCCCTGCTTCTCTGTGTCCCCTGTCTCAGTAATTTTCCACCACAAGTCTCATTTGTACTACTAAACCGTTTAATTTACCACTTAAATACAAATTCAGACGCATTAAACAGCTAAACAATGTCTTCTTTATTATATCTGAACTGTTGTGTTAATGCTCCAGCCTGATGCTTCATTTACACTATCTAGCACTGAGTCTTGTGAAGCAGTTTTGTGTTAAATCCACCCTGTTCACTCTGTAACACAAGCACCCGTCCACCTGACCCTCTATTTCTGTAAACATATATTACTGTGAAAAATCTGATTCAACATGCTATTATATTAATAAGGCACTCTGTGTATTGAACATTGGAGTAAAATAAATGATATTGGGCAGATACAGTCTGCTTCTGATAGATACAATAAACGAACCAATGATAAATATTTTCAACAGGACAATTTTAAAATCGTATTGTAATTGTTAAGAAGAGCTAGCTGGTATTAAACCATGTAGAAGCCACTGTGGTGCATCTGATTAAAATGCTGGAGATGATGTTCTCTGAAAACAGTATTTACTGCAGCAGAGGAGTTGTGGTATATACAGAATAGATGAATGCAATCCGACTGTGTGAGTGTGTGATTCTGAAACAACAGATATGAAAGGGATACTTGAACTACTTGAAACACATCACTGACTACAATTTACAACACTAACACCTAAACAAAGATACACACTTCTATGAGGTGTTATCTGGTAATAATAATAGGCAGATCAGAAACAGCTAGAAGCTATACAGAGCTATACAAAGAGCTGATCAGTTAGCATAGCATGTAACTCCTTGAAAGTACACCTACAACTAGGAAAGTAATAGTTATCTACACTTTATGAATAAACAGCAGTGTAGGTACTTACAGGTATCTGAATGCACACAAGAATCAAATGTCCTCGGTAATCCCACAAAACTTTACTAAGCTGCACACCGTCCACTATCTCCACTGTTCCTCTACAGACTCCTCTCTATCTGTGGTATGCAAGCCCCCAACTGAGGCCCCTCAGTCTCAGCATCGCTCTGATTGGCTAAACAAGCGGAAGCATGAGGGTTGCAGGCACTGTGGGTGGGACTCAGTGGAGGAGCTATTTAGCTCCTGAAGTCTTTGGGCCAACTCTTGGCTCTTTGTAACAGTAATTGTAAAATATAAATAAATATAAATAATCTCAGGTGTGTTTGTGCTTCTAATAATGATATAAAACATTATGTTCTAAAGAACAGATTCTTCTATTAAATCTCTGCAGGCCCTATTTAGCATAATAAGAACAGAAACATTCACCAAGACTCACTGATTTGTACACTGTAGAGAAAGGAATATATGAATTATAAGAAACAGTGAAGGTGTGAGTAATGTTTTAAAAAAACAACTAAATTTAAGTTTAAGAACTGTGTAAATAAACGTTAAATCTGTTAGCTAGTAAACGCTAACAATTAAATAAACTGAGGTAAAATTTGAGGATAATTTACTCTTACTGAGGCAAATTAGCTTAAAACAGATAGTAATTTGTAGAATTGTTAGAATGGTGGCAATTAGTTCCTCCAAACCGTTTAAAAACCTTTCTAGGTCACAGAAAACAGAAAATAAATGCTCTTTCTCCTCAGAAACTTTGGGTACATTCAGTAGCTAGCTTAGCCAACACTAGGAAGCTAGCTAATTCAGCTTTTTCCTAACTTACCAAAAATCAGCCTTTAATTATACTAATTAAATCTGAATTAGTTTAATCTCATAAATTTACCCATAAATTATTCGTGCTTTTCTCAGTTTATTAAACAGTATAAGAGAAAGAGAGCTAATTCACTGCTAACTCTGTTAGCTGCTAACAGGCTAATGTTGACAGGAATCTGACAGGAGAGAATCTACTGCTACAGCAACATCTCACGCAAGAATTGTGATTTATAAAGAAATACTTGGTGTGAAAACGAGCGTACATTTAAGCAAGGTTTAAGGCATGCGTATGCCTTCAAAAGTGTGCGGAGAGAGCGGGAATTAGTGGCATCATGTGGTAAAGTAGGGAATTGTTAGTAAATGCGCAAGCTTTTCTTCCTTCCGCATATTAGTTACCACATAAATCAAAATTAACAAAGGAAGATTAAGCATTACTTTACTTTATTTTTTACTTTATTACATATTTTTTCTGCATGTATAGTTAAAATTATTTCTGTATCTTATTCTGTATTATATGTATATGTAGTGTTAATTTTCCACTAACTTGTATATTTCACTTTGTAGTTTATATCAGTTTTATTTGTATTATCTGTTTTATCTCACAGTTGTAAAATCTAAAGGTGCTATATATATATATATATATATATATATATATATATATATATATATATATATATATATATATATATATTAGCCGGGGCTACATGAGGAATATGCGAGAGTGGCGTATCCCATACTGAGATACCGAATGAATGCTTGAAAGAGAATACAAATTACATTTAAGAAAAAAAATATGCAAGAAATAAAAAATAAATAAATACCGGCCGTAAAACACTGTTAAACTGCTTTGTTTGTACATTTAGCTAGGCTAACTACCAATAATAATGGTCAGTAAAACAGCAAACACTGTTGTTTGGACATTTAGTTAGGCTAGCTACCAATAATAAAAGTCAGTAAAACGGCAAATGCTACATTTATACATTTAGCTAGGCTAGCTACCAATAATAATGTTCAGTAAATCAGCAAACTGCATATTTGAACATTTAGCTAGCTAGCAAACAATAATAATACTCATTAAAACAACAAATGCTACATTTGTACATTTAGCTAGGCTAGCTAACAATAACAATAGACAGTAAAACAGGAAATGCTTTGTTTATACATTTGGTCAGTAAAATAGCAAATCCTGTATCGTGGCACGAGATCTCACGAGATTAAGACGTGACGATATTTCTCGTCAAGCTTAAACCTCTCACAGTTTAGTGTGGACTTTTTAAGATACAACACTGGCAACTGGCAACACAGTAGCAGCGAGTTTGGTGGTTGAGCAGTGAGCAGAAGAGGAAAGTTCGGGGAATTTGCATAGAACAGAGGTCACGGGCGGACCGTGGTCCGGGTCCGGACCCAAACCTATTGAGAAGGATTTAATTGTATACACGCTTTGCGGCGCAGTAAATCACAGACCAATCACGTGTGCGGTAATATCACCAACCACTCTCTTCAGTCAATCAGATCTGTGCAGACGTGGAAAAAATAAATAAATAAACACACCGCTCCTCACGCGGGATCGAACCCGTGTTGTCAGGGTCGCGGTCCCGCTGCTCCGGCTGTTGAATTGGGACATGGCCGTGAAAAAACGCCTTTATAAGGAGATAGTGAGCCTGGGCAAGAATGGGCGGAAAAACGAGAACGGACGAAAACTAAAGTCACGCCGAGTGCGACAGAGAGACAGGCGAGGAATTTTGTATAACTGGATCATTCTGAATTCTAATTAAATACTCCTGGCATAGAAGATGCTTCTGCTACTTTTAACAGAGTGACAGACGGTAACAGAGTGACCAACAAGACTGTACTGTGCTTAAAACATATTCTGTCTCTGTTTGCACTTCAAGCATAGTCTTAATATGACTGGTTATGCATAGTTACATTACATTACATTACCATAGTCTTAATATAACTGGATATGACCATCTCAGGCCTATAGGTTTCATGTCAAACATGTGTTGAGAAAACACAATGAGACTGGAGATCTGCAATATAAGAGCCGTTTATTAAAAACACACATGGGTAAATACAGAGGTGAAGTAATACAAAGATAATAGTTTGTACTGGATAAAAACAAGTAAGAAACTACATTATTTGGATATTCTTAGTAACTTTGGAGATTAAAAAAACCATAAGCAACATTTAATATTCAATAAGGAAAAGATAAGAGAGTATAAAACTTGAGTAATACAACACAACCAAATATCCCTCTATATCCCTCTATAGTAACAGATTTTTAATTGGACTGAACCATAGACAAACAAGAACACCAGCAGAGGGAGTGAATGAGCCTGTAACCTTACTGCGCAACAGTAACTAACCTAAAAACTGAGCTCTGTCTCACAAAGAATGTCCTGGAATATTCAAACTTACAAGACATACAAACATAACATGGAATTCTATACACATCATCCCTGGATAAGAATAGTTTTGCTGAACCTGTAAAATCCATTGTTAAATACAGTTCATATTTGTTTCTGGTGGAATTTATGATTTGCGCTTTTAATTGCCATGGGACAAATTTGGGACATTTTTCTCTCCTGTGTGAATGCGCTGGTGTTTTTTGAGATCACTCTGTTGATTAAAACTCTTCCCACAGTCTGAGCAGTAATACGGTTTGTCTCCTGTGTGAATGCGCTGGTGTATTTTGAGAGTACTCTGTAGATTAAAACTCTTCCCACAGTCTGAGCAGTAATAAGGTTTCTCTCCTGTGTGAATGCGCTGGTGTTGTTTGAGATGACTCTGTTTAGTAAAAATCTTCCCACAGTCTGAGCAGTGATACGGTTTCTCTCCTGTGTGAATGCGCTGATGTTGTTTGAGATCACTCTGGGTAGTAAAACTCTTTCCACAGTCTGAGCAGTGATACAGTTTCTCTCCTGTGTGAATGCGCTGGTGTTTTTTGAGATCACTCTGTTGATTAAAACTCTTTCCACAGTCTGAGCAGTGATGTGGTTTCTCTCCTGTGTGAATGCGCTGGTGTTTTTTGAGATTACTCTGTTTAGTAAAACTCTTGGCAGAGTGCTGATGTTTCTCCATGTCGGGACTTGGCTTCATTTGTCTTTTAAATGTAGCAAACAATTTCTGCGTGTTCTGGAGATTCTTCAGGAAGGCTTCTGCTTTACCTCTTTCAGCAGTTTAACTTTGCTCTTAGTTAAATATCCTGGTTGTTGGTGAAGAATTTCAGGAAAATATTTTAATTTCTGGAAAACACAAAGAAAAATGCCATTGAATATTAAAATAAAAGCCGGTCAATTAACTAAAGAGATTCTAAGTCATTCTAAGTGAGTGATGTTACCCTTTAATCTGAAGCTTTGAGGTGTGTGCCGAAAAAACGACACACATTGGTTCAAATCACATTGCCGATGCTTGATTTGTTCTTCATCACGACAGATGATGTCCAAAGCTTTTTCCTTTAAACCAATTTATAAAAGTTTCCACACATTAACCAAATACATTAATCCAAATCAATGCTTCACAAACCTGATTTTTTTTTTTTACAACTCCTGATAACAGTTCATTATTTTCCACCACACTGGCTTCAGGCTAACAGTGATATGCGCTCCTGAGTTCAAGATGTGTTTTTTGGAAATGTTGATCCGATGCAGTTGTCTTGTTGGTGCAGGGAATTGTAGTTCAAAATAAAATCACAGCAAAATAATGACCTTTTTACTGTTACAACACATCAACCAACCTCCAACAGGAGTGTAAAACATAAGAGTCTCTTTTGTTTACTAAAGGTTAACACAATTATAACAATTTGTAAGAATTCTTATTATTTTATGTAGTTCTTTTTCAATTATTTTTGTAGTCTTTTTAACCTCTTACACAAATGTTTAATTGTGTATTTTTGTCAAGTTGCTCAAAGTGTGATTCTTCTTCTTCTTATTATTATTATCAAATTCATGTTTTTGTTATTATTATTATTATCATCATTATTAAAGTATCAGCAAAAGAGCAGCTGGAGACTGTATTCCACAGTAATGGTTTAACTGGGATTTCTTAAAAACAGCGGGGCTAAAGATGTTGTAATTTGCTAATATTTGTGTTTGTTATTACAGTGCAAGTTTTCTGTTAAATCAGTAAGCTAATAAATGGTACTTGTGAAATTCCTCTTCTTGCCTGAACTTTTCCTCACTATAATCACTAAATCTTTCATTCTTACATTTAATATTTTACAAGTGGACTTTTATTTTGGCGGGAGAGTCACATGACTTATGTTGTAGAAATGTAAAATGAAAGGTGGGCTAGCCCCCACCTCTCGTCCGGGGTACAACTCCCCTGCGTGTTCGTCTGATTGAGAGTCGAAGGCAAGTCGAGTGAAGTTGAAAGCAAACCAAGTATTTATTACTGAATTCAGGAGAACGTTACAAACAGACAGTTAACAACAGCCGTCTCAGTACAAGTTCTGACCCCCCTTCTGATCTGACTCCACGTTTATACCCCAAAATGACGTAAAGCCTGTTGATGAGGCGTTGTTAAAATCATCTCATGTTAGCATGCACGTGTTAGTACTGAAGTTTCCCAGGTTTGATCACACCACTAGTGTTTGACCTTGACTGTCTCCAATCGGACAGTGTGGCATTGTCTTCAGGACTGGACCGAGTCCGGTAAAAACAGTGTGGTATTGTTTTAATAATTACAAAGTGTCGTCCTCCCCATGTGCGTGCTCCCATCCCGCTTTGGGAGATGAAAAACAACGCACACACAGAGTGTAAGGCTGCACTGTTCGTACCCAAGTCTCTTTTGTATCAATTCAGTTCGTACAAAGTGCACTTGGCTGATGATTGATTGTCAGTCAGAAACATGCAGTAAACTAAATGCTTCAGGCATAAGCTGTATGTGCCCAACAATTGGTTCTATATGTTATTTGTTACTGTGTTAGCAGCGTGTGGTTAGTCCGCCATATAATAGATCCTATGTGTTAATATACGCCTTATATATCATGTTGGTTAATTTGTCATAATAAGGTCTGTGTTAGTCACATGCCTGATCAAACAATGTTTTACTATATGTGTAAAGGATATATTGTGATTATTGATTAATCTTTTATATAAATGCGTGTAAAATACATTGTGAGTAATAAAAATGATCAGATACAATGTGAGTATTGGTTATGCATATTGAATACAAGGTTTCACACAATAATTATGTCACTAAAATAAGTAATCATAACTGAAAGATATTTGTCAATCAACCCAAAGTATAATAAACAGTTACTCTTTAATTCTCCCTTTTGACGTATCAACCAGATACGTCAACACATCGTAATTCCTCCAAATATGTATTTACATATGTTCAACACTTGATAAACATGTGATTGAACATTTTGCTAACGGTGAGAGCGAAAACCTGTCGAGCAGCCTTCCAACCAATTTTGACAGGAAAAATTCTCTCACGACCCCTCTGCCCCCAGGCGGCCAATGAGACGAACTCTATCAAAGGAGGAAGTGACATCATAACCTTAAAGTCATCCCCAAGTCTGGTTGGTTTCCAGCATTTCCTCTTGCTCTTCCTCACACTCCAGTATAGGCCGATCCCAATTGACATGTGTCGACCTAATTACGTGTTCCCACTTGTTACAAGGTCTGGCTTTATAAGCTGCTTAATCGGTGTTATGGGTGATTCTCATGAAGCTGCAGGCAACATGTCCATGACAATTTTTAAAATCAGTACTTAATTCACTAAAACTCTGATATTGTGTGTAAAGCAAATAGGTAATACTGTATGGATCAATTGTTTTCATCATCATAGAAAATTATTTTTATATAAATTAAATAAAAAATATATGGAAATTCTCATTACCGTTATGTGTCCGTACCCCTTCTTTCTAATTTTAAGTTAAACCATATTAAAAGTACTAAGCATATTGAATCAATAAAATAGATTAAAGTCATTTAAAATATCAACATTTATACATAATATAAATATTTTTTGTGTTGAACAAAAAATGTACTTGAATTTAAACAAAATAACTGTGTCCGAACAATTTTTTCTCATTACCGTTTCATTTTACCCCCCTAAAAAATTACACTGTGCCTTTAAATTGATCAGCTATCCCATGATGCATCACTTCAGAGACAAGCTTCAAAATGGAGATAAGGTCAGTTGGTCACTATTCTCTCCCTTTGAGAAATCTGTGTTAATATTGCTAAAACTGTCCTCAGTTACACTGTGTATTATCATTACCGTTATGGTTTAATACTCATTACTTTAAAAATATAAAAATAAATTATTTCATGAATATTATCACAATATAAGGCTTTGACAGCTGGCAAAGTTATAGGTTGTTAGCATATTAGCATTTTAAGTTATTTGTGAAATTAGCTAAGAGCATCTCATTACCGTTTAATTGTGTTCTCATTACCGTTATGGATCTAAAATGTTAATTGTTTTAAATGTTTCACATCTCATCATAACTTTTCTTCATTTTACTATAGTATACCCCTCACCTGTTGTCCACATGAGTTTTTGATCAAACATATTCTAAAATAATTTCCATTAATTAAAAAATTAAAAGATATTTTACAAATGTTGTATCGGTAATGAGAGTTGCTTAACTATAAATAAATAAATAAAAAGATCAAAGTAATTGTCAAGGACTGTGCTGTTAAGTTGATGGGATTTGTTGTGGAAATATGAAATTAATCATCAAAAAATGTTTTGAACCGTTGATCTAGCTTCGTCATTTACTGTAACGGTAATGAGAATTATTCTGGATCATATAAGATTCAAATGATAATAAAATTCTATTTAAAAAAAATATATGAAAAAATAAACAATATAGTAAAATACACATTCTATTTTAGCTTCTCAACTTGAGAGAAAAAAAAAGAAAAAAAAAATGCTGCAATGAGGTGAAAAACTTTTTATGTTAATGTGAAGGTCTTCGTGAGAATCACCCTTATGGTTACACTTAAGATTATCATCACGGGACCAACACAAGTACACTGCTTCCCCCTTGGACCCCTGCTTACCACAAGTAACCACGTCGCATAAGTTCACTGTCCATATGGTCATCTCACCCCAATAATAGTCTAATTCTATACCTCCCCAGCGCCTGATGCATTTTGAGTTAGGCTGATTGATGGTTGATCGTTTGGTTCTATTAAGCCGTGTGGGCTGGTCTGTAGTTGTTGCGTTTGTCGGGTGTACGGTTGCTGATGTGTTTACAATTGTTCCCTCTACCGTTGTTAGTTGTTCTTGCTTGGAGACAATGGTCAGTGTTATTATCATTATACCCATGAGGGCAACGGTTATTATTATCTTTAGCCATATTGGAATAACCAGAGGAAATGCTGGTTCGTTATAGTGTCCGTACTTTGACCTGTCCCACTCCCTTTTTCCGTACCAAGCCATTCTTAAACCATAAATGTGTTTTCCCTCTAAGTTTCCCACTATTTAGTAAACTTGTTATCTATAGCCCTATATGTGTAAGTGTTAAGGTTACAGAGTGTATATATTTTTTTTTTACAATTTCGTTTTTGCAAGATTCCAAGGCAACCTGTAAGGGAAAACAATGTCCATGACAACCTGTAAAGAAAAATAATGTGTTCCCCCCCTAATTTAGCAAATCACAGTTTATAACCCTATATGTGTAAATGTTAAAGTTACAATGCATGTTGTTCGTTTCTTCTTTCTTCTTGTTTCAGGGTTCTGAAGGTAGGGTTAGGGTTAGACTACCTCAGCCCCACGTGCGAAGAGCTTTATTCCGGCTCTTGATGTCTGCAATATCAGTGAATGAAAAGTATGAGTTGATGTGTGATAAGACTATGTGTGTTTTTAATGAGATGTGTTTAAGAGTTTCTGTATGTAGTGTACTTTGACGCAATCGAAACGTTGCTGAATGAGTCACTCCCTCACTTCCGCTCCTCAGTCACAGCCAGGCTGTGTGCTGCTGCTGCTGCGCTCTGAGAAACTCTTATCTCTGCTGTGGCCAGGCCAGGCCCGTGCTGCGGGGGCTCTGCTGCCCCTCCTTCCTGCTGCGGCCGCTGCTGCAGGGTCAGACTTCTCAGACTTCTCAGCTGTCTCGTCTCCTCCTGCTGCTCTGTGAGCGATCTCTGTTGCTGCACAGCTGTAGAACCCTCGCCTGTCAGTTGATCTGCATACGTTGTTCTCTCAGTCACCTGGAAAGGCTCAATCCAGCCATGCTCGTTCCCCTTTCGTGCGTAGTGGTGGAGGAGCCCTGACTTTGTGTCTGGACTGGTCCACCTTTGCACCACGTTCTCCTTCTCCCCCTGTGTAAACAGATCTGAAACGAAACTTTTGTATTCGTTATAATCATGTTTAAGGTTCACTATTCATTTTGGAAGTCTTTTAAGACGTCCTCCGTGTCTCCTTCCTGTAAGTTAAAGTACATGGTTAAAATACATTTATCACACTTAACTTGAGCTCTAATTTCCCCTTGGAAGTTAATTATTTCATATTTAAATTTTGTCTGTGCACAGATTTCAGCCCAATTTTTGTTTTCTTACCTTCTTCAGTTGTCTTTCAGTTATATTCACTCATGAGTTTTACTGTCAAATGTGCGTTCAATCCCTAATATTTAGTCATTTTCAATTGTAAATTGCAACATTTAATTATCATCACCATTAATTACTTGCTTTTACCTTCATTTTGTTCACATCCCTTACCCTTTTAGTGTAACTGCTTCCCTGTCACACCAACCAATCTCTTATATCCAAATTAGATCTTACAAACACTTCCAATTTGCACGCCCAAGTTTATCACCAGACACACACTATTTCTCGTGCATGCACACACACAAACTCAAACACGTCCACTCTCACAAACACTAACCAAGCTAAAGATCACACACCTCAACTCTGCAGCATCATTGTACAGACCATATTTTACTGCTTCACAGCACAAAACTGCTGCTTTAAACGCACCTGCTGTTAAGCCTCCCACTTAAAGCTTCCTGTAGATCTTCTCATATTGTATTGGTAATACTTTATAGATAATAAATAAGGAACAAACACTTGGAAATACATCTAAATCATGTTTTTTATATAGATCGTAATGATCAGCTGCTCTATTTTCCCCTCCATATCCACACTGATTGATAGAATATCAGGGCCCAAAGTTTTAAATTCTGCACAAACTACACATAATGTGGCTTCTGTCTCAGGAATGGTTCCATATTGATGTATTGGGCTTTCTTGGGTTACTTTTGCTTGGACTTTAGAATCACCGCTTGTGGATATATTATTTTACCTGCCACTTTAATTTTCTGCGGTGTGCTATTTTACTAAGAAATTATGTTTCTGACTTTTTCAATTCCCAAGATTTTATTAAGCCTTGATTTCTAGTTTTAGTTGATTTTATTTAGTGCTTTAAGAATTGGGAGAAGTGGAACGTGATTATTTTTCTCTGTATCAATCGTTCCATTACAAACAATAATATTATCAATATTAATAAACACAGATGTTATGCTTTGCTTTGTCCACGTTATTTTAGCAAATAAAATCCAAACAATGCTTTTCATTTACTGATCAATATGTTCAATATGTATTTATGCATATACAATGCCAAGCAGATTGCTTTTCACAATTATCAACAATACATCTATTTCCTTAAACAATTTATCAAACCTCACACATTGTTTTTCTTGTTAAAAAAAAATGGCTTACATGTTGAATAGTGAAAGTTTAATTTTGTGTCTACATTTCATATTTTAAAGTTAGGATTGAGTTTGTCTTAAAAGCTAAAACTTTTACAATATTGCTGAAAGTAATCGCTCATCTGCATAGAGGTTGTTTTAAAACCAAACTTTAAAAAGATAGACAAGCTAAAAGTTTAAAAAAATGCTCTATATCTATAAAATAATGATTGGTCAAAAATTTTAGTAATAGTGGTGAGGGATGAAAAAGGTAATAGGTTTAAAAAAGATAAAAAGTATAAAATAATTATTGGGCAAATAATGGTGGTAATAATGATCATCTATTTACATATCCCCCTTTCTCTGAAACAGAATTTCTGTTTCAGAGAACTTAACGCAAAATTGCTTCACCCTCTTTACTGTCCATTGGGCTGGTCTACCCTGCCCAGGCCTCCACTGACACACACCTCATCACTTCATTCATCCACTCACTCTCCCCCTGGGCTGCGCTTCCCTTCCACGATGTTTTCTCCGTTTTCTGTTAAAATGCATGTGGTGGTCAGATCGAGACTGTGCCTGCCTTAGGTTGTCCCGTTGTATTACGTTGGGATCTTACCACGTTTGGCTAACCAGCCTATCACACTGAACCACACACAGCGTAGCAGCACAGTTTTATCAACATTCAGTGCCGTAGTGCCCCCGCAGGGAACAGCCAGGGAACGCAAACCCAGGTATGTCACACTGTCATAAACGCACACTCTGGTGTTTACCGTGAAAGCCTGTGCAAGGCACCAAGTACCCATGGTTTATTATTTGTTATTATTGTATACATATTTTATTTATTACCATCATTATCACCCCTTCTCTTCCACTTAATTTAGCTTAAATTATTTGCTTTGATGCCACTGCTCAGAAATAGACCCAAAAGAGTGCATGTCAATGAATTATTCAGATTTGGCATCTGTACCTTAAAGGTGTACCACAAGGTTAAATTTTGGTCCAGTTTTATTTAATATATATATACATAAATTATAGTGCTGGCTCTGCTTCTCAGATTGCAAACTTTACCATTATGCAGATGAAACAATTTTATATTGCTTAGCTGATTTTGTTCATGCTACAGCCAGAAAATTATGCATTTGTTTTATAGGTGGCATTGTATAAGCATGAAAACCAAATTTATGCTGTTTTCCAGATCTCTTTCTAGTCTAATTTAATACCGTAAAGCAAAGAAAGTAAAGCAAGTTCTTCGTTGCAGAAAGTACAGCGTATTGAAAGCAAAATAGAAAGCTCAATTTTTTAATATATTTGATTATGTCCCCTTATCAGAAAGATACCCAATGCCCCGTAGCTTGAAATAGATGCAACACTGCGTTTCCTTTAAAAAATAATAATAAAAATAAAAATAAGGTCTTTCCGCACTGGTTTCTGAAATCTACTCTTGCTCGTAAGAGGATCAAAATATTAGCATAGACGGAGATGCATAAAACTTAGAGAAATTAGATATTACATCTATCTTATATAGATCTCATTCAGCCAGGACTGAACTGAGATCAGTCTGAATAAGAAACGAACAGTAAGATAATTAACTAAATCACCTGATAGAAAAAGCTGTGTTTGGAATGGCTCACTCCTTAACTCATTCACTATTCACTATGTAGCATTTTCTATTTATTGAACTGGTTATTTAAGAATCAAATAATAAACCATGTTTATGTGGAATTTCTAGCATACATCTTCTGTACAATATCATTATAATATAATGTAATTAATAGGGAACTATATGGGGAAAAATGTACTGCTCAGTTTTTACAAAGCATGGCCAATCCAAATTGTTTAGTATTTCTGCAATAGGAAACGATTCCGACACAGCCACACACCTTTATTATTTTCATTATTAGATTTGCGTATATAATATAGAGTTAGACATATGTCCCTGTTAGGTTAGGGCCCCCAAGATATAGTCCACTACCCAAAATTAAGCCAATTATGTTCCTCAATTCTGACTCCCCCTTTTCTTTGTTTTTTTTGTTGTTGTTTTTTTTTAATTTGTTTTGCTAATCAACCCCATAATCCTTTTATTAAATTCTCTAAATTCTCTAATTATCTATCCAGTCACACACCTTCTCTGACATTATTCAACAACTTAATTATTTATATTAACACTTCCCCAACCTTGCTTACATTAAAGTATACTTTACTCATGATTGGGTATTCACATTTTCACATTTTCAATTTAGAACTGTCTAATAGCGTATGCAAATGTATATTATATTATATTTCTATGTCACATTAGTCACTGTCATAATAGATGTCATTGCACTTTACTCTGTTAATTATTTAATTATTTATGACCATTAGTAACATCTACTGCACCACTCCGTTTACAGATAGATCCTTACCTTGTATAGTTAGGTTTTTCATATCCTTATATTTTCTTATATATATATCTATCTACCCATACAAAAGCCTTTTCCCCCTGTTCACCTCTGTCCCCCATTTTCACTGTGTATTACTCTATTTCCCTACTGAACTTATGTTCTATTTTCTATGATATCTTACAAGCGTTAACAACCTCTCAGTCTAAAACCGATAGGCTGGACCAACTCCACCTACTTCACCTTGGACTCCTCCCCTGCAGTGGGACTCATCCATTCCTATTTCGTTTACACACAAGAGTTCGTACACTCAACCAATCACACCGCTCACAGGAACCCTGCGCACACACAGTTCCACACACAGTCTAACACATGCGCACACACTTCTGTTTCACTCGCTCTGTCTCGCACACACTGTAACGCATACGCACACACTTTTTTCAGTCTCACAGTTCCACACACAAGTCTAACACATACGCACACACATTTCAGCAGCGCTCACTCTCTCGCACACACTCTTTGATTCGCTGCCACACACACATTTTATCTCTCCGCCACACAAGGCTGTGTTTCTCTCCGGAAAACTGGACACGCACATTTTCACGCTCACAGGTGCACCTCCACAGTATCATGCAATAACTATTAATTTAATAACTTGTAAAAGTTCGTAGTAGGTACAGCGTCTACTAATTATTTACGAAATGTCTTGAGCAGGAACAACATCTGCTTATTTTTAACACAAACATAAGAGACTTTGAGTAGGAACAGCGTCTACTCTTCCGAATTAAAAATAGAGAGGTCGGTACAGCGTCGACCCGAGCAGGTACAGCTTCTGCTCTTTCTAACCGAATTAAAATAGATAAGAGTAGGTACAGCGTCTACTCTTCCGAATTAAAAATAGAGAGGTCGGTACAGCGTCGACCCGAGCAGGTACAGCTTCTGCTCTTTCTAACCGAATTAAAATAGATAAGAGTAGGTACAGCGTCTACTCTTCCGAATTAAAAATAGAGAGGTCGGTACAGCGTCGACCCGAGCAGGTACAGCTTCTGCTCTTTTTAACCGAATTAAAATAGGGGTGAGTAGGTACAGCGTCTACTCTTCTGAATTAAAATAGAGAGGTAGGGACAACGTCTACCCGAGCAGGCACAACTTCTGCTCTTTTTAACCGAATAAAAATAGAGGTGAGTAGGTACAGCGTCTACTCTGGCTTTTTACGAGCGGATCAATATCGAGGTGAGCCTTACACCTGGCCGTTATCCGAACTTCTCGTCAGAAGCCGGGGGGAGACGCCAGCATCCAATCCTTAACCCTTGAGTAGGAACAGCATCTACTCTTTTTTATAAACCCTTGAGTAGGAACAGCATCTACTCTTTTTTATAAACCTTTGAGTAGGAACAGCATCTACTCTTGTTTATAAATAGCTTGGTATGCTTCCTGCTCTCCTCCGGACAGCAGCCAGGCCGCCGATCCACTCAAATTTGAAATAGCCAATATGCAGAATTTGATTAAACCGGCTCTGCTTACCTGTGTTTTTTTGTTCGGCCGTGAGTGGATCAGTGCCGGATGCCGTCCTCTGCCAGACTCGTTCAGAGGTCGGGGTCACCAAATGTTGTAGAAATGAAAAATGAAAGGTGGGCTAGCCCCCACCTCTCGTCCGGGGTACAACTCCCCTACGTGTTCGTCTGATTGAGAGTCGAAGGCAAGTAGAGTGAAGTTGAAAGCAAACCAAGTATTTATTACTGAATTCAGGAGAACGTTACAAACAGACAGTTAACAACAGCCGTCTCAGTAAAAGTTCTGACCCCCCTTCTGATCTGACTCCACGTTTATACCCCAAAATGACGTAAAGCCTGTTGATGAGGCGTTGTTAAAATCATCTCATGTTAGCATGCACGTGTTAGTACTGAAGTTTCCCAGGTTTGATCACACCACTAGTGTTTGACCTTGACTGTCTCCAATCGGACAGTGTGGCATTGTCTTCAGGACTGGACCGAGTCCGGTAAAAACAGTGTGGTATTGTTTTAATAATTACACAAGTGTCGTCCTCCCCATGTGCGTGCTCCCATCCCGCTTTGGGAGATGAAAAACAACGCACACACAGAGTGTAAGGCTGCACTGTTCGTACCCAAGTCTCTTTTGTATCAATTCAGTTCGTACAAAGTGCACTTGGCTGATGATTGATTGTCAGTCAGAAACATGCAGTAAACTAAATGCTTCAGGCATAAGCTGTATGTGCCCAACAATTGGTTCTATATGTTATTTGTTACTGTGTTAGCAGCGCGTGGTTAGTCCGCCATATAATAGATCCTATGTGTTAATATACGCCTTATGTATCATGTGGGTTAGTTTGTCATAATAAGGTCTGTGTTAGTCACATGCCTGATCAAACAATGTTTTACTATATGTGTAAAGGATATATTGTGATTATTGATTAATCTTTTATATAAATGCGTGTAAAATATACTGTGAGTGATAAAATGATCAAATATGGTGTAAGTATTGGTTAATGCATATAAAATACAAGGTTTCACACGATGATTATGTAATTTTAGATACCAAGATAAGTAATCATGATTGTGAGATGTTTGTCAATACATTCAAGGTAAAACAGGGTTTCTTCGTAAGATTTCCCACATTATTAAACTTTCCCTTTCTAGATGTTGGATCATTGGCTTCTGTTACAGTCTGAATAAAATTCCTGTATTTTTTAATATATCAATTGTCGTATCATATCGTATGCAATAATATTACCAAATAAAATTGTATATTAAATTTTTGTAGTCGTGTATTCTTAAAACTAAGTAAAATGTTTTGTCATATCACCAAGTATATATTTTTGGGCCATATTACCCAGTTGTATCCCCATCATTTAGCCAAACATTGCATTTAATCTTCACATCAAATGATTTAAGATTCTTTTAAACATTTTTTTAAGTATATTTTAATGTTAAGATAAAATATAATATTTGCAACCCTGTAGTAATACATAAACAAGCTTTGACACTTCAGCATCCACTTAGAAACATGGACTCATTAACAACCACTTAGGAACCACAAAGTAACCCACTCAGGAACAGTATCAACAAACAACGCTAATTAAACTTCATTAAACACTGGGCTGTCCAGGGCGCAAATTACCCCTCCTTCCATGGTGACCCTAATGGTGAGGGGCAAAGAAGGGACAATGTCATCAATGTTGCCAGACCAAATTTCTGCTGGAACCACAAGCTCCTCCATACTGGCACATAGGAGAAGGGTGTCATTTGTGGCATTTGTGGAGATCCCAACAACCTCAAGTTCGGTTGTTTTTGCGCCTTCACATTTCTGTTAAAAAATAAAGGGCTTATTAGAGACTTTATTTTACACAGTTAAAAATAGTTCCTTAACTGTCTGTTTCTTTGTAGAATCATGAACTCATTAAAAGTTATTTGCATCATAAAATAGTTCCTTAACAACAACAATATTTGTTAACAATACAGGGCCATATAAAAAAAAAAAAGTTACTTTATTTCAGTAATTCAGTATAAAATGAGAAACTCATATTATATAGATGTATTAAAAACAGAGTGATCTATTTTACGTGTTTATTTCTTTATTTGTTGATGATTTTGGCTTACAAAAAAAAAAAATCAGTGTCTCTGAAAATAAGAATATTATATACTTTTGGCACTGTGGGCAGTTTGCTAAGTCCTGCTGGAAAATGAAATCTGCATCTCCATAAAAGCTGTCAGCAGAGAGAAGCATGAAGTGCTGTAAGATTTTGTGGGAAAATGAAATCCTGCACTGACTTTAGACTTGATAATAAAACACAGTGGATCAACACCAGCAGATGATCAGCATGTCTCTCCAAACCATCACTGATCATTAGTAAATTTTACATTTTATTTGTAAATCAAGGGAGCAGAGTCTGGAGGAAGAGTGGAGAGACACACAGTCCAAACTGCTTGAGGTCTAGTGTGAAGTTTCTACAATCAGTGATGGTTTGGAGAGACATGTCATCTGCTGGTGTTGATCCAGTGTGTTTTATTATCAAGTCTAAAGTCAGTGCAGTTTTGTTTTCCCACAAAATCCGCTGACAACTTTTATGGAGATGTGGATTTCATTTTCCAGCAGGACTTGGCACACTGCCCAAACTGCCAAAAGTACCAATTGGTCTTATATAATATTCTAATTTTCTGAGATACTGATTTTTGGGTTTTCATTGGCTGTAAGACCAAATCATCAACAATAAAATAAACGCTTAAAATAGATCACTCTGTGTTTAATACATCTATATAATATACAAGTTTCACATTTTGAACTAAATTACTGAAATAAAGTTCCTTTATAAAGATATATTTTTTTTAGATGGCCCTATAGGTTGCCAGTGGCTAACTTGGTTTTGTCGCTCTGTTCTGTTAATATGGAGTCAAAAAAGGGTCATAAAGATTTTGAGTTTGTAAAACAGAAGTCACAAATGTACTGAAACTTGTAACTGCGTTTAAACAACTGCATGCACGAAAATCCAAATACACAAATTAACTGGAATGTGCAAACTTGAAACAGAATGTAATAATAATAATTCAAATGTAAAAATGTGACAAAATATTTTAAATATATATAAATGTATATTTTTAAATTTGTGAATCCAGTCTCCTGAATGTGTGAATCAGTACTGCTCAAATGGCTTAAGCTGGGTCAGACCAAAAATCACATGGAATTTGTGAGGTTGTAAATGTGACAGTGGGCGTTTTTCACTGTGGAGCTAAAAATCCTCTCATTCATCTTCTCTGCTGCGGGTGTGAAGCTCTGGCTGCAGTTGCGAATTACGACCCTGTTTTACGCCTGATTGATGGACCAATAGGAATGCTTTATCTAGACCAGGCATGTCAAACATACGGCCCATGGGCCGGACCAGGCCCGTTGGATGATTTAATCCGGCCCGGCATAAATTTCTGAGTATGTCAAAAAAAGAAGCGAGTTTCTAGCTCATTTCTATCAAAAGTTGTGATTTTTTTTAAATGAATACAAATTAAATGCTCTCTCCGGTCGCTAGAGGGCAGTAAATGTCCCGCATGCAGCACAGACACGGCAATCTTGCTTCACCACAGCAGCAAGTAGACTGCAGGAATGCAGTGAGAGAGAGAGAGAGAGAGAGAGAGAGAGAGAGAGAGAAAGTGTGATGACACGAAATTTGTTTGCACTCATGAATACAGATCATTAAAAATAAGATTCATCTGGTTTCATATTAAAGACAGTTAATATTGTGCAGTATGTTCTCAGCTTCAGTAGGCCCAGCCTAGTAGTTTGATCTGATGTAGTCTAATCTTATTGCCCATGCACTGCTATAACTTTTATTTTGTATTTCTTTTTTTTATTTATTTCAAAGCAGTATGACAATTAAGGTGAAAATATTTTTTTCATAGCTCCCACTTGAGTTTGTTGATGTGGTGAGTTGGTTCAGGTGTAAAACTGCATTCACTCAACTGTTAAAATAAACCAGTTGTTAACACATTCACCGCCAAACATGAAAATCATTTTTTTCCATTGTTTTATGAATAAATGTGTTGTGCTTAGAAAAGATCCCTTTTCATCCATGATTATAATATGTAGGGTAGGCTAAAAATGTAGGCTGAATAATAAAGCATAGTACTGAAAAACAAAGCTAAATATTTGGAGTTGACATTCTTTTACTGATCCGGCCCACCTGAGAACAGAAAGTCTGGATCCGGCCCCAGAGCCAAACTGAGTTTGACATGCCTGATCTAGACCAATCAGATTACGCGGTTTGTTTAACCAATCAGAACACTGGGTGGGTCTCTGCAGCTGGGAGTACTGTGCTTGTCGAAAGCCAGAGGGCTCGTGCTGAGCTTTCAGCACCTGGACAGCACCGACAACACAGAGCTGTCAAGAGGAGCCTGGCTGAAAGTTCAGCACCTGGACAGCGCCGAACCCATGTGACCTGGAAGCAGCAGCACTGATCAGACACGGCTGGCAGCTCATGATCAGCGCTGCCTGAGAGAGGAGAGGGACCTTTAAAAACGCCACTTCTGGGAGCTCTCAGTTGGGTATGGTTTGGCTGAACCCTGCTCCTCATAACTCTGACTTGTTGTTCTCGGTTTTCTAGAAGGTTGATTGGGACTTACCTGCTGGAGGACGATCCTGGAACCGACCCAGTGGTAGAGTGAGTTAACCTCCCCCGGCTGTGGGATTTATCCTGGACTCTTTAGCCGGCTAGCTAAACCTCTCTCCCTTCCACACACCAGAGACTCTTTTTTTTTTTTTTTTTGCTTCTCTTTTTGCCTTATGGTTGAAAATAAATGCCCTACGGGATTCTTTTCGTTGAAACCTGCCTCTGTCTGCTGCTTTGCCTGGGTCCATTCAGCTAATTTGCTCACTAATATATATATATATATATATATATATATATATATATATATATATATATATATATATATATATATATATATATATATATATATATATAAATATATTAATTAATTAATTTATGTACGTATTAATATGCTATACCATATGTCTGTCTTTGTTAAAGAGCATAATATAAAGTATTTAAGCATGAAAGCAGGTATAAAATTTGCAACTGCAGCTAGAGCTACACACACGCAGCAGAGAAGATGAATGAGAGGATTTTTAGCTCCACAGTGAAAAACGCCCACTGTCACATTTACAACTTCACAAATTCTATGTGATTTTTGGTCTGACCCAGCTTAAGCCATTTGAGCAGTACTGATTCACACATTCAGGAGATTGGATTTACAAATTAAAAAATATATATTTATATATATTTAAAATATTTTTTCACATTTGTACATTTGAATTATTATTAATATTCCTTTCTGTTTCAAGTTTGTACATTCCAGTTCATTAGTGGATTTGGATTTTTGTGCATGCAGTTGTTTTAAACGCAGTTACAAGTTTTACAAACTCAAAATCTTAATCAACTATTTCCTTTCTGGACTCACAATAGCTGTGAAGAACAAAGCATGCACAGATCACAAAAGGGAGGTCATCAAAATTTATGTCCATTGCCCTTCTCAGTGCTCCAAACCTTGCCTTGATCCGCCCAAAAGCGCACTCTGCTTATTCTTGCTTTACACAAGGCTAAGCCAAAGTACTGTTCCTGAACGGTGGATCATTGGCACACTCCTTCATGAGGTAAGGCAGTAAGGGGTACGCTGGGTCGCCGAGTAGGAAAACAGGAATTGCCCCCTCATCTTCCATGATTTGCTTTCTAAGGGCAGGGATCTTGCCACTCTTTAGGTGCGTATTCAGCTTTGAATTGGAAAAGTTGAAAAAACTTGAGCGTCATGGACACTTCCAGGCCATTTATCTACCACATCAATGAATGTGTACTTATAGTCACATGCAGCTTGTACACTAAGCGTGTATTTTCCTTTTCTGTTTAGATCATCCATTGACTTTTTGGATGGCTGCTTCATTTCAATGTGAGTCCCATCTAAATCACTCACTTTAATGACTCCCCCTGGAGTGTATAATATCCTCTCCGTTCAATGGCTCTTCAGGGTCTTTAGAATTGGGGTAGACAGCTTGGTAGCAGCGAGCCTCTAATTCGGGTGTGACAGATACGTTGGCTGCTTTGTATACTACCGTGGATGGTGTGAAGAATAACTTGTCCTCTCTCTGACGAAAAGTCAAGTTAGAATTTTTTATGAAGTACGTCATGCTTTCATCTATGCCGTCACAATCTGCATCTTTCAGATGAGCAAGTACAAAGTGCTCGCCATCTGACAACGCACAAGTAACTATGACTTTACTCGCCTTTGCTGCTACCATGATCTCTGCCCTTGTCACCACTTGTTTTGCATTTCACTTTCATGGGAGCCTCCCTGTTGTTGGGTGTTGGCTGTGAAAACATTCTGTGGAAACAAAAGACGTAAAAATCAACATTTCAGCTTCACTCACTACATTGTACTACCCATGATTCAACTATGAAATATGCAAATATTTTGTTTGGTGAGTGTTAGAGAGAATAAACCATCACAACATGATGCCATTTCGCTGTCATAATTGATTAAAAAAATATATAATAATATGAAAATAATCTGAAAAAATATATATTTTCATCGTTTGGTAGAGATGAATGGCGTTGTTTCTACACGGACACTTTAAAAAGCGTTTTCGAGGAGGAAATAAGGGCCTTATGGAGAGCCTACCCTCTTCCAATCTCTGCTGTTACATCAGCAAACCTCTAGAGGGAGTCCAAAATGAATGGGGCTGAATGGAGTTAATTATTATAAATATTAAAACAGAATAAAAATTGTTTAAGAGGTGGAATATAGTAAGTGCGCACAGTAAACTATAAGAAGTACTAAAACTGCTGTCTCTCTTCTATATTGTCTCTCAGCTCTTATCACTTTCGCCTCTTTTCAGCAGCTTACAGTCAGTCAATAATGGCTACAGTGTAATATGGCTACAGTGTAATATGGCTACAGTGTAATATGGCCACAGACAGGGTCAATGGTAGTCTAATGGCTAAATTAGGTCAATTAAAGGAGGAAAATATTATTTCTAGGATTTTAATGTTAATTTCAGGGGCATATGAACATCTGAATGAAGGGGAAAAAGCTAAAACTCTGCAACATGAGCTGGATGAGCTGAAGGGGGCATTTGTTAGGTCCAGACAAAGGTGGATTGAAAAGAGGGGAAAAAAATTCTGCATATTTTTTTATTTTGGAGAAATCTCATTTTACAAATAATTTAATCCAGCAACTAAATATTGATGGGGTGGTTACTAAAATAGGATCCTACTAAAATAGGTAAATAATATCGGCACTTTTACAGTAATTTATATACATCTAGACACTGTGAAAGTTCTGCGGATGTATTCCTAAATTCTCTGCCTAGTGGTAAATCTATTAATCTATATCAAAAGGAATATTGTGATTATACTATTATTTTAGAAGAAGTCATCGAAGTCATCTAAAAAAGATCCACTCCTGCTTGAAAATTGGAGACCAATATGTCTGTTAAATAATGACTATAAAATATTAGCTCTAATATTTGCCAAAAGAATTAAAGATGTGATGGATGTGATTATTGATGAAGCTCAATCAGGTTTTATGAAAAATGGATACATTTCAAATAACATTAGATTCATTTTGGATTTGTTAAATTATTCAGCTTTACGCTCTGATAACAATCTCATTCTCTTTCTGGATCTTTATAAAGCATTTGATTCTATTGAACATGCGTTTATTTTTCATTCTTTAGACACATTTGGGTTTGGAGATTATTTTGATAAAGCTGTCAGAACTATGTTTAATAAAGAAAATTGTTCTGTTAAATTGAAATCCGGCTCCTCACCTAGATTTCAGACACAGTGTGGTATCAGACAAGGCTGCCCAATTTCCCTGTACCCTTTTTTTACTTGTAACATTTTCATATTAAATCAAGCAATTTAAAAAGTATCGCTGTTGCAGACAAGGAAATAGTAATTATCAGATGACACTGCAATTATCAGATGACACTTCACTCTTTTTGAGAGACTTTAGTCAGGTACCCATTGCTATAAGATTGTTGCAGAGTTTCTCAGCAGCCTCTGGTCTTCATCTGAATGTTGACAAATGTGAATTACCAATAAAAGTCTATCTGGTACAAGAAACTGGCGGCATACCCATAAGGAATAAGTAACATATTTAGGAATTGTTATTTGCAAGAATCAAGAAATGAGAAGTAAAGTCAACTTTGATTTACCTTTCACAAAATGAAGAAGAAATTAAACTGCTGGCTTTTAAGGGACTTGTCTTTAAGATGTAGGGTTCTACTAACTAAAGCTGAGGGAATTTCAAGACTTACCTATGCAGCTTCTTCTTTAGATGTCCCTGACCAAATCGCTAAGACTATTGATAATACTTTATTTATCTTTATGTGGAAAAATAAATTCCATTACATTAAAAAAAAGTTATTATGAATACTTATAAATCTGGTGGCTTAAATTTTCTTAATTTCCCTACTCTTAACACTTTTGAAATAAATTGGATAAAACAATTTATCAAAACTCCAAATTAATTATTTGAACTTTAGAACTTTATACCTGCATATATCTTTTCTAAATTAGGAGGACTTAAATTTATCCTACTTTGTAATTTTAACATAGCTAAACTTCCTTTAAAATGATCTAACTTTATCTAACTTACTCCTCACCCATATTTTATTTGGAATAATTATAATATATTATAGAAGAACAAATCATTAGTTTTCAGCTGGTGGTTCTCTGCAGGTATTTCGCTGGTAAATCAGTTATTTAACCCCCTCCCCCCAATTCTTATGTAACTTATATGTATGTTGCTGTATGTTGGTATATTTTGCACTTGCTTGAATTGTTTCCGTGATTCTCAATAAAAAAAAAAGGAAATCCAATGTTAAGATTTTCTTTTTGAACAACCAGCTTTACTTGATTTAATAATTATTATTTTACTGTTTTGTGAGTAATATCTAGCTATGTTGAATCATTTAACTGAGGGCTCTGTGGGAAGAGCATAAACTTCGCGGTTAGCACAGTGGCTAATCTGACAAAAAAAAATCTAGCTATCTTCGGGGCTGTGTAAAATGTAAATTACACAGCATAGCTAGCTACATGTTTAGTCACAAAATCAAAGTGTTATCCATCATCAGCAGTATTTAAACAGATTTACTGTTCATGGCATTCACAAAGCTTTATAGGGTACACCAGTTTATCCATTATTTACAGAATTTAACCTCAGCAGTAGTATTTAATGTGCATTAAGTGCAGTACAAAACTGTTCAACCATGTTAAACTTTGGTAGGATAGGTCTGACTGTGGAACATCATCTAAGTGCTTTTTTTAAATGTCAAATGAGCATTGATGTGCCTTTTGGTTTTTAGTGTTTTGGGTGGAGGAGTCAGAAAGAGGTGGAGCCAGGATTAAGTTGAACCAGGCGGTGGAGCCAGTAGAGCCATGATGAAGAACAAAATTTAGGTGGAGCAAGGATTGGGGCCAGGACAAGATGGTGCAGTGGTTTGGTGGAGCAAGACTTAGGTGGAGCCTTACTACTCCATTCACTGATTTATACATCATCAGTAGTATTTAAACAGATTTACTACAATTATATACAACTTAGCAACCACCTGGAATACGTTAGCAACTTTCTAACAACAGCTTAGCAACCACTTTAAAAATTATAGCAACTGCCTAGCAACCAGTTAGCAACCACCTGGAAAACATTAGCAACTGCCTTGCAACCACTTATCAACACATTCCTATATCAGACAATAATTAGCATTCCACCATGTTTTTGAAACAAGTTTTTTGGAACTTTTTGGAATTTAACACATCATAACAGCATAGCAACCACTCTTTACACTCTTCAGACAGAAACAGCTTTGCAACCATTTTAACTTTTCAACCTTATCAGCGTACTTTTCCAAGCCAACTTAAAGTTCCTTCACAAACTTTGCCTTTTCTAGTTTGAATTACAGTTTTAATGTGATTTTCAAAATGGTAATTGCGATTTTTCATATTTACATACAGACATTTTTTTAATCTAAAATATGCAAAAACGCTGCTCAATTCTTAAGCGTTTATCGTGTTTTAGGAAAGCAGCCAGGTAAGTCTGTGATTTCCCGTGGTGAAAAATAGTGTAATATGTGACTGTGTTGCTAATCAGTCGTGTAATGTGAAAGTCTAGCAAACTGAACAACTCATAGGTCACTAATGCACCCGAACCCAAACGCACCCGAACCTACTGAGAAGGACTTAAAGGGGACATGAAACATTTCAAGTATTTAGTATAATCCACAAGATGTATTTTCACTCTAACAAATCTGATAATTTAAAAGTTGTCAGTGAAGCGGAATTAAAATAATAAGCATTCTAAATGTCATTTTTTTAAGTAAGGGCAGCGCCATCTTGTCCCAGTGACGTCACAAGGTTGGTTCTCGAATGCCTCACTACTATAATCTATGAGTCTACTGTAAATTAATTCCTCAATAGATAATAAAATCTAAACCAAAACTCAATGCAGAGCGGAAGGGGACTTTTGTATTGCCCCTGTGTGTAGTAATACTGGGAGTAGTGAAATTTAATAGGGTGAGGAATGAGAAATATTTACTTTCACTTTCATACCTCACCTCTGACAGCTGTTCTTCAGCGGTGGCTAGCGGCGCTGAAGCGCGAGAATCCTCCGGTTAGCTGCAATGCTAGGGGTTAGGAGCGAGCACTTTCTAGACCAGGACTATGTGAAGGAGAGGGGTTTGAGTCAGGAGCATTAGCGCCGGATAAATAAGCTGCAGTCCAAGGCTTTTTCCTCCGTTTTTTATTTTTCCTCTGATCAGCTGGGATGTACAGACCGTCCGACTGAGGGTAACGTTACTATGAGAGCAGCAGCTGTGAGCCGCACGGAACCAGCCCAACACCGCGCTCACCCAGCAGAGCACCGAGAGGTACCGTTACCGAAAGTCAAGATAAACTGACAATTAAAAGATAACATAGCTAGCGTTAGCTACTTATCTATCTATCTTACCATAGCTAGCCAACGCTAGTTAACTAGCTAACGCTAACTAGATGAAGCTAAGTACCCAGTAAGCTTTCTAACTTCTAAACTGAACGGTTTATCAACCAAACAGCGCCTGTGTGTTTCAATATCCACTTAAATCATGTACGATTTATTCAGTCTTAATGAACTCTGGACTTTACATGTTAAATAGCTAAATGTATCTAAAATAGCTGGTTAACTGGATGGCAGTACCTGCTGTGGACGCGCTGCAGGGTTCTGCACGGCTCCACGTAGAGAGAGAATAGACACCTCCAAAAACGTCTCTCTCTCAGAAAAGCATCTGAAAAGTTCTGCTCAGGTTTATACAGGAAAGATCTCTGAGTAAATGCTCCATGTTAGCCTAGTTCAGCTTCGTCTTCATCCATAATCTCTACAAACAACAAGCTCTTTTACGCCCCCCCAATAAATTCCATTATATTTAATAACTTAGAAAACTTGTACAAACTGGGCCCACTCTAAAGAATACACTCATAAAGAACAGAATTATAGATGAAATGAACAGAACTAAACGGTGCAGGCCTGGTTCGGAGCTTAATGTCCGCTTCACTCTAACAAGCAGAAATAAGAGTTTCAGATTTACCTCAGATTCAGTGAATATGAGCGGGAGCAGAGCGCGGGGTCCTGCAGCACGGAGCGTTTTCCCTCAGAGGAACTCTGATCCACGCGGGGACTCTCTGACTCTCTGGGGGCTCTCTGGTTAGCAGTGTTAGCGGTCCTGGTGTTCAGTGGAGGCGGAGAGAGCGCGAGTCAGTCCGGGGAACAGTCTGTCGGAGCGGCGCTGCAGCGGAGAGTTCACGGCTAGCGCAGAGCAGCTAATACACGAGGCTAAACACAGCTAGCCGAGCTGGCTAAGCTAACAGTGCTAACAGAACTTTACTTATAGAGAGATTATCCCAGCTTTATCCACCAGCACACTCTCAGTATGGACTTCAGTGTCCTTAAAATTACCGGTTAGTTTAATTAATACTGATTATTAGTGAATTTAGTTCAGCCTGTGAGGAACTTTTTCCTCCTCGCCTCTCCCGCGCTGCTACTCCCGCATCTCCGCTGTTCTCTCTCGTCCCGTGGGCGGGCCCCTTCCAATCTGGTACTCCACCCTCACCTGTACACTTCTCCCTCAGTAGATCCCTTAATCACTTTTAAGTGACCTTCTTGCAAAAACACAAGAAAAAAATGAAATATATAATCTGTACTGCTTTTCTTTTCTTTTTAAACTATTTACACAAACACAATGACTATTTTGAACATGTTTAGTACTCTTTTAAACCATCACTTTGCATTTATAAGACTTTATTTATTACTGTATTTATTAGTGTATCTATTTTAGAACTAGGGAGTTTTACATTTTTTAGCCGGGGCTACATGAGGTATATGCGAGAGGGGTGTATCCCATACTGAGATACCGAATGAATGCTTGAAAGAGAACACAAATTACATTTAAGAAAAAAATATGCAAGAAATAAAACAAATTTACCGGACGTGAAAGACTTTTACTAGAACTGAAATACATTGGTCAGTAAAAAAGCAACTGCTTTGTTTGTACCATAGACTGTATATAAAGATGGACGCCGTGTCGCCGTTCCCATTCATTCAATGAAAATGAAGCCAAAATCTTCCGCCATTTTGGCGATTCAGAGACCAGAGTCTGCGCAGTAGAGACCAGAGGAGGGAGAAAGGCTGTGGAGAGACCGCCTACTTATTTGAATATCCCCGCCCCTGAGGGCTGCGTCGCGGTCACAGACTGCAGAGCGGGGCGGAGCAGAGCTGACGGTCTGTTATTGGTCCCGCCCATAAGCAGCCCTTTTACCATAACCACACCTTTTTTGAATAGAGCCGAATAAAGTTTGAAAAACCAAATTCTGTGGGGATATAAAAATTTGACAATATAAGCAGAGGTTACACTAGCTGTTGCATTTAAATAATGGAGGTAGAATTACAGTATATTAGAAAAAAACGTGATTGAAAGTTGTACGTTTTGCCATTGAAACCTATGGGGATGGGTGGAGTTACACAGCTTTCTGCAGCCGAACAGCAGGGGGCGCCCGACCTGTGGTGGCTTCACTTTTAAGAGACGATGCTCTGTCCAGCTATATACAGTCTATGGTTTGTACATTTAGCTAGGCTAGCTACAAATAATAATGGTCAGTAAAAGAGCAAATGCTCTATTTGGATATTTAGCTAAGCTAGCTACCATTTATAATAGTCAGTAAAACAGGAAATGCTGTTGTTTGGACATTTAGCTAGGCTAGCTACCAATAATAATGTTCAGCAAATTGCGTATTTGAACATTTAGCAAGCTAGCGAACAATAATAATAGTAATTAAAACAGCAAATGCTACATTTGTACATTTAGCTAGGCTAGCTACCAATAATAATAGTCAATAAAACATGAAATGCTTTGATTATACATTTGGTCAGTAAAATAGCAAATGCTGTGTTTGGATATTTAACTAGACTAGCTACCAATAATAATGGTCGGTAAAACAGGAAATACTTTGTTTGGACATTTACCTACACTAGCTACCAATAACAATGGTCAATAACTCAAATGTAGAATTTGGTAATTAAGTGTAGTTGGTGAATGACTATGCTCTTCAAAAAACCAAAACAACACAACCCACAAGCATTCACAATAAAAAACTTTATAAACATGAAATCAAGTTAAACACATGTTACTCTACCTTTGGAAGTAATTGTATATTTAACCCTTTTAAGCCTGAACCATTAAAAATATATATTTTTCTGAATTTCAATCTTAAATTGACTGTTATGTTTCACTTCAACAAAAATCCATTTCACACTGGATTTCTCTGTTGGGCGACTTTGAGGATTTAACAAATAATAACAAGACAATCTCAGGCCTATAGGTTTCATGTCAAACACATGTTGAGAAAACACAATGAGATGCAGATCTGCAATATAAAAGCCTTTTATTAAAACACACAGATGAGTAAATATAAAGCAATACAAAGATAATATTTACTACTGGATAAAAACAATCAACGAACTAAATGGATTGGATATTTTTAGTTTTTTTGTTGATTAAAAAAACCTTAAGCAACATACGATATCTAATAAGAAAAAGAGTATAAAACGTGAGTAATACAACAACCAAATACCTATCTATATCACTCTAAGGTAACAAATTTTTAATCAGAGCGACTGAACCATAGACAAACGAGAACACCAGCAGAGGGAATGAATGAGCCTGCAACCTTACTGCGCTACACAAACCTGGAGTGGGTTGATTTCAGTATGGGAACTACAGCTGGAGCGTTTTATTTAACCTCTGGAAAGGATTTTGTTGGCCTCTCTTATGATTTGCACTTTTAATTGCCTTCGAACAAATTTGAAATAATTTTCTCTCCTGTGTGAATGCGCTGGTGTAGGTGGAGATGACTCCGTCGATTAAAACTCTTCCCACACTCTGAGCAGTGATACGGTTTCTCTCCTGTGTGAATGCGCTGGTGTTTTTTTAAATTACTCTGTATAGTAAAACTCTTCCCACAGTCTGAGCAGTGATACGGTTTCTCTCCTGTGTGAATGCGCTGATGCTGTTTGAGATGACTCTGTGTAATAAAACCCTTCCCACAGTCTGAGCAGTAATACGGTTTCTCGCCTGTGTGAATGCGCTGGTGTTTTTTAAGATCACTCTGTGTAGCAAAACTCTTCTCACAGTCTGAACAGTAATACGGTTTCTCTCCTGTGTGAATGCGCTGGTGTCGTTGGAGATGACTCTGTCGATTAAAACTGTTCCCACAGTCTGAGCAGTGATACGGTTTCTCTCCTGAGTGAATGCGCTGATGCAGTTTGAGATGACTCTGTGTAGTAAAACTGTTCCCACAGTCTGAGCAGTGATACGGTTTCTCTCCTGTGTGAATGCGTTGGTGCAGTTTGAGATGACTCTGTGTAGTAAAACTGTTCCCACAGTCTGAGCAGTGATACGGTTTCTCTCCTGTGTGAATGCGCTGGTGTACTTTGAGATTACTTTGTTTAGTAAAACTCTTCCCACAGTCTGAGCAGTGATACGGTTTCTCTCCTGTGTGAATGCGCTGATGTATTTTGAGATCACTTTTTTTAGTAAAACTCTTCCCACAGTCTGAGCAGTGATACGGTTTCTCTCCTGTGTGAATGCGCTGGTGTTTTTTTAAATTACTCTGTATATTAAAACTCTTCCCACAGTCTGAGCAGTGATACGGTTTCTCTTCTGTGTGAATGCGCTGATGCTGTTTGAGATGACTCTGTGTAATAAAACCCTTCCCACAGTCTGAGCAGTAATACGGTTTCTCGCCTGTGTGAGTGCGCTGGTGTTTTTTAAGATCACTCTGTGTAGCAAAACTCTTCTCACAGTCTGAACAGTAATACGGTTTCTCTCCTGTGTGAATGCGCTGGTGTCGTTGGAGATGACTCTGTCGATTAAAACTGTTCCCACAGTCTGAGCAGTGATACGGTTTCTCTCCTGTGTGAATGCGTTGGTGCAGTTTGAGATGACTCTGTGTGGTAAAACTGTTCCCACAGTCTGAGCAGTGATAGGGTTTCTCTCCTGTGTGAATGCGCTGGTGTACTTTGAGATTACTTTGTTTAGTAAAACTCTTCCCACAGTCTGAGCAGTGATACGGTTTCTCTCCTGTGTGAATGCGCTGATGTATTTTGAGATCACTTTGTTTAGTAAAACTCTTCCCACAGTCTGAGCAGTGATGTGGTTTCTCTCCTGTGTGAATGCGCTGGTGTTTTTTGAGATCACTCTGTTTAGTAAAACTCTTGACAGAGTTCTGATGTTTCTCCATGTCGGGACTTGGCTTCATTTGTCTGTTAAATGTATCAAACAATTTCTGTGTGTTCTGGAGATTCTTCTGGACGGCTTGTGCTTCACCTCTTTTAGCAGTTTAACACTGCTCTTAGTTAAATATCCTGGTTGTTGGTGATGAATTTCAGGCGAATATTTTCATTTCTGGAAAACACAAAAAGAGATTCCATTGAATATTCAAATAAGAGCAGGTCAGTTTACTGAAGGGAACTGCCGAAATCAGTTACACTGTATTAACAAAACTTCTGGGACATCTTCATATTACCATAAAGGCTTCTGTACTTTTATCCCATTTTAAGCCCAAAGTGTAAGGGGTGGGGGCGCTGGTGGTCCTCCAGCCACTAGAGGGAGGCCACCTTTTTCCACTTGCAATATTAAGGCACCTGACACCTGTTTAGTACCTTTATAAGGACTACCCACTGCTCAGACAGTCTTGATTCTGTTGTGGTCTCACTGGAAGCTGAAGAGAGAAAGAAATAGTGATGATACCCTTTAATCTGAAGCTTTGAGGCATGTGTCAAAAAAACGACATGCATTGGTTCGAAACACTGTATCACAGCCAAGTGTCAAAGTCTGTGAGCAGAAAGTCTGTGAGATATTTAGATACTTTGAATGATCCTCTGTGAAGAATAATAATAATCCAAATCATGATCTGACCGGAGCTCTACAGCCAGTGTCATATCTCTGATAGTCCCCTCACATTCTGTGCTGCTGTGCTGTGAGGTCAGTTCAGTGCGCTGTAGCATTAGCTAAACTTTAACATTATTCTAATTACGACACTTAAATGATCTTGTAATTGAGAGGATCCAGTGATGTTCAGGAGGAAAATGTACAGAGAATAAAACATACAGGGTCCTAAACATATGTATTTAGCACAGAATGTGATAGAGGTGAGTTTTATTTTTACTATTTTACTTATAATTTTCAGAAATTAGAAATTATTTTCTCCACGATTTACAAAGCCAGTTACTCAGCCCTTTCACTAGTGATGCCCCAACACACCTGGAGGGTGAAGACTAACACAAGCGTCCTCCAGTACATGTGAAGTCAGCCACTGACTCTTTGTAGCATCGCAGAGTAGCATCACAGCGCACTCGGAGGAAAGCACAGCGACTCGTGTCACGGATATCACTATTTAGTGTTGTGGGGAGAGAGCGCCATCTACCCACCTGGAGGGAGCAGGACTTCCTCTGAGCGCCGGCAGCTTGATGGCAAATTATTATTATTATTATTAATATTATTAAAGTATCAGCAAAGAAGCAGCTGGAGACTGTATTCCACAGTAATGGTTTAACTAGGATTTCTTAAAAACAGCGGGGCTAAAGATATTTTAATTTGCTTACAGTTATGTTTACTATTTCTATCTGTTAAATAAGTAAGCCAATTAACGTTACTTAGTGAAATTACACTTCTTACCTGAACGTCCCCTCGCTATAATCACTAAAATCACTGAATCTTCAGTTCTTACATTTAATTTTTACAAGCGGGAAAGTCTCATGACTTTCCAGCAACTGTTGTGGTGAACTTGCTGTTCAATTTAGAAGAAGGACATTTTGAAACTAAACTAAACTAGACTAGAGTAACTGAGAAATAGAGACCTATTACACAAACTTAATAAGTTATTTCCACAGAACTGGTTTATCTCAGATTTAGTTCAGATGTATCTCAGGTGTGGATTAGTGATGTGGGGGAGGGGGGGAGGGCAGGAGTGTGAGGCTCCGTTATCCTCGTTATGTAGAGCCCCGCCCCCTCCCCCGCTATATACCATTATACCCCATCACCGCTAGAGGGAGCCCGCGAGGGAGTCCTCAATGCATGGAGCTGAATGGAGCTAAACAGCTAAAACTCTCATTTATAACTACTTCTCTGGGGTTTTCCTTTATTTTACGAAGTAGAACAAAGTATTTCACTAAAATAAGAAAGAAAACAAACCCCTATATTTCAATTTTCTAAAACTAATGTTTTTTATTCAGTAGATTTACTAGCATTACTGCTACTGATGCTGGAGTTACACACAGAACATGTTTAAAATGATTAAAACTGCAGGTTATAAGCTTCAATAATTATCTCTGCATTCATGAAACAGTTATACTTGTTCTGAGGAAATTAGTGCAATTTAATTTTTTTTGCTAAAAATAATTGTTTATACATTTTTATACATTCCAGACTCTGTCAAGTGGCTTGAGATTCAGAGCAGATTCTGAAATGAGTTTTTTCCTCTATAGAGATTCTCTGATTGCTCCTGTACAACTCCAACAAATATCACTTAGTAATTACTACGGAAAGATCAGTGCTGTTGTTAGAGCACCGATTGTGACATTGATTTTAGTAGAAACCTTTGTTAATCTAAATTTCATTTAAAATATTATGGTTACATTTTCTTTGCATTTACCTTCTTGATGTCCTGCAGGTTCTTGATAAGGAGATCGTACTGCAGCAGATCTTGTTTGTTGCTCACCTTGTCTAAAGTCCTACTATTTATGTATCCTGAAATCTTCCCATAAATTGAGGTCATTCACACCTACTCCCTGTAAAATCACTCTCTGACATCACAATGGACTATCCTGATTTCTGTATAGAAGGGTACTTCACACTTGTAAAAGCATTTGAAATTCATATGCAAAAATCAGTTTTAAACTAATTATTTGTAAAATAAAATGGATTTGTTTAAGAGTTTATTTTTTATTGAATGATAAAAACTTTTTTAACTTTTCCAAAATACATTCAGCAAGCATTTTCATTCTGCTACAAAACATTAGCCAACTTTTACACATTTTTTGTACATATTAAAGGAAGAAGTTACTGATGTTGGAGACTACTGTTGCCAGATTATATATGGTTCTGTGTAGAAATATAAGACAAACACATCTGGTTGCTTGAGTCACGTAAAACTCCCCTACAAATAGCACTTAGCAAATTTTACTTAAAGGTCAGAACTATTGTTAAAGTAGCATTGTGACATTTCTTTTCAACACTTTTTTCAATGCAAACATCCATTAGAACTAAGACGTCTTCAGGATTCTTTCAATATGTAAGAGTGTTTTACACCAAGAAACCCTATGTTAACAAGTGATTCTTAATGTGCTTAGTTCTATTGGAAATAATGTAGTCCATATTTAATTTAAAATTGAATCATAAACTTTATTTACTGAAAATGAACTGAAAAAGGTGAACTTTCATTTAATTGATCTATAGTACCATTTTGACCACCCCAAAGAGAAGCACTTACTCCTTGTATTAAATAATCAATGCTACACTTTGTGATGGTCACCATAGATATTCAAACTATTTTGTACTGACAAAATTTACCATGCAAGTTAACACTGTTCAAAAATGTACACCAAATTGATACAGGCATTTTAACACTGTATGTAATAAATGCTAAAGTTGTACCAGATGGACTTGGTCCTCACTGTTGATGGTAAACTTCAAGTGATGCCCCCAACTTGTTTTTGCCATCCTATTAACAAATAAAATCTTAAACAAATCCTTCTTTATTTTACAATGAATTAGTTTAAAACTGATATCTGCATATGAAGTTTCAAATGCTTTTACAAGTGTGAAGTACTCTTCTATACAGATATCAGGATGGTCCATTGTGATGTCAGAGAGTGATTTTAAAGGGAGGAGCTGTGAATAACCTCAATTTATGAAAAGCTTTCAGAATACATAAATAATAAGACTTTAAACAAGGTGAGCATCAAGAAGGTAAATGCAGAGAAAATGTAACCATAATATTTTAAATGAAATTTAGATTAAAAAAGGTTTCTGCCGGAATCAATGTCACAATTAGTACTCTAACAACGGCACCGACCATTCTATAGTAATTATTACTATTTGTTAAAAAGTATCAAACATTTAAAAATTATTATTCTTAGCAAAATAATAATTTATAAATGTTTGATACTTTATAGAATATTTTTTTTGTTAATTTCCTCAAAACAGAACAACTATAACTGTTTCATCACCGCAGAGATAATTATTAAAGCTTTTAAACTGCAGTTTTAATCATTTTAAATGAGCTCGGTGTGTAACTCCAGCATCCGTAGCAGTAATGCTAGTACATTCACTAAATAAAAAACATTAGTTTTAGAAAATGGAAATATAGGGGTAAGTTTTCTTTTCTATTTTAGTGAAATACTTTGTTCTACTTTGTAAATTAAAGGAAAACCCCAGAGAAGTAGTTCTACAGTGTTTTAAATGAGAGTTTTAGCTGTTTAGCTCCATTCAGCTCCATGCATTGAGGACTCCCTCGCGGGCTCTCTCTAGCGGTGATGGGGTATAATGTGATATAGCGGGGGAGGGGGCGGGGCTCTACATAACCCGGATGAGGCTGAGCTGGGGGGTCTGTAGCTGGATCGCCGGAGTAAGAGCAGGATCAGCTGAACTACAGAAGGTATGGAGAAGTTTCTCTTTTTCTTGTTGGAGGTTGGTTGATGTGTTGTAACAGTAAAAATGTCATTTATTGTTCTGTGATTTTATGTTGAACTACAATTCTCTGCACCAACAAGAGAACTGCGTGTTTTTATTTATTAGTTGTCCCTCCGCGCCCCCCGTAGCTCCAGAGGAGCTTGAATACAGCACAGGAGGTAAACAAAGCTGAGGAGCTCCGTGAAAAAGGGCTGTTTTAAGCAAATATAAGAATTTTTGAGAAAAATGAGCTCTTATATCAGTTCTAGTCACTCTTCTGTGCATTTTTAGCGGGTATTGAAGCATATTTTGCTTAATAATTAATTATTTCTGCCCCGGTCGGGTTATCAGCTCTGAGGTACAGCCGTTTCAGCACCAAAACACTACATGTGACTGAGCCTGAAAATTTGTGTTCATGTGCTGTATTTACTTCTGTTTCATATTTATAGATATATGTGCAGTTTCAGACGCTTAATAATCGTCTGGGATTATTTTGGTTGTGTATGTGCAGGAATGTTGTGGTTCTGATTATTTAATTAATGTAAATGATCAGTTCTGGACCACATATCTTCAGCTCTTACCACGTTTAACCACGAACGATCTAGAAAAAAGGGCTGAAGAGGAATGTTTATTAACAAGAGCAGTTTTGTTAAAAGGAAACAGTAACTGTATAGAGATAGCCTGACTCTCCAAGCCCGGTGAACAGTGCTGCTAATGCTGCAGGTTAGCTAGTTATAACTAATAAATTAAAGCTAGGTTAGCTAGTTATAACTTATAAATTAAAGCTAGGTTAGCTAGTTATAACTAATAAATTAAAGCTAGGTTACCTAGTTATAACTAATAAATTAAAGCTAGGTTAGCTAGTTATAACTTATAAATTAAAGCTAGGTTAGCTAGTTATAACTAATAAATTAAAGCTAGGTTAGCTAGTTATAACTTATAAATTAAAGCTAGGTTACCTAGTTATAACTAATAAATTAAAGCTAGGTTAGCTAGTTATAACTAATAAATTAAAGCTAGGTTAGCTAGTTATAACTTATAAATTAAAGCTAGGTTAGCTAGTTATAACTAATAAATTAAAGCTAGGTTAGCTAGTTATAACTTATAAATTAAAGCTAGGTTAGCTAGTTATAACTTATAAATTAAAGCTAGGTTAGCTAGTTATAACTAATAAATTAAAGCTAGGTTACCTAGTTATAACTAATAAATTAAAGCTAGGTTACCTAGTTATAACTAATAAATTAAAGCTAGGTTACCTAGTTATAACTTGTAAATTAAAGCTAGGTTAGCTAGTTATTACTTGTCAAAAGTGCTGCTAATGCTTTTGAAATTTTTTAAGGAACTAAGGTTTCCAGAATGATATATTTATATAGTTACATAATGTTCACCAGGCTTTATAGAGTCGGGTTAGCAGCACTGGTCACCGGGCTTGGAGAGTCGGGCTAGCCCCAGCTAGCTAGCATAAGCGAGGTTAGCTAATGATGGCTAAAACCTTAACACTCGATATTAGTGATGTACTCCTCTATACTGTTGCTGTATTCTTTTAACAAAACTGCTCTTGATAATAAATATCCCTCTTCAGCCCTTTTTTTCTAGCTCGTTCGTGGTTAAACATGGTAAGAGCTGAAGATATGTGCTCCACACCATTGTTGAGTGTGGACTTACTTCTACCTCCTCCCATCACAGGCTCACTTTCAATTAGAAATGGCAGCCGCGTGAAAAGAGCCTATAGGCCTTTTTAGTTGTGTCATTTTGAAGTCGGTGACATTGTTTATTTCCATATTTGGGGTTCCATGTCTGAACTGTTTTTGTAAATGGCAAAAATGAACGGGCTTTTCAAAAACTCACCTCTATCACATTTTGTGCTAAATTCACATTTAGGATTCTGCACGTTTTAATCTGTGCACATTTTCCTCCTGAACATCACTGGATCCTCTGAATTACGAGATCATTTAAGTGTCCTAATTAGAATAATGCTAGCGTTTAGCTAATGCTACAGCGCACTGAACTGAACTCACAGCACAGCAGCACAGAATGTGAGGGGACTATCAGAGATATGACACTGGCTGTAGAGCTCCGGTCAGATCACGATTTGGATTATTCTTCTTCACAGAGGATCATTCAAAGTATCTAAATATCTTCAAATCAAATCAAAGTATTTAAACAGGTGAAAACTCTTTCAGTCTGGTGATGTTGAGCAGTGTAGTCTGTGTTATGCTGTCCGTACAACTACATGACTACAGTACTTTTAACAGACTAAAGTCTGACTCTTCCCATCTGAAGACAAATCACAGACTTTTTACACAAATACTTTTTTATCTCACAGGCTTTTTACTTTGTTCTGAAGAGGGAGAACGTAACATAATCTCATTTGTAGGAAGTAAAAACATGAGAGTGGGTTGAGAGGTCTCTCTCTCTCGCTCTCTAAAGCATATACGTTCCATACCGGGCTCACTGATTAAAATAATACATGCTCAGAAAAAAGAAAAACACAATATGTGACATGATGAAGTTATTATTCACTAAACATATAGCTACATTTCCACTACAACTAATAAGAAGTGATTATATTTAAGGTGAAATGAAAATTCAGGGAAAATATTAATTCATAAGCTAAAGTGAGCTAACGTAAAAAGACTAAAAGCAAGATACATTTTGTTTAGTTAGCTGGTTTACAGGCTTTAGTAACATTTAGTTAGAGTTGATGAAACTGTGTGTATCATTAGCTTCTGTAAAACTGCAGCAGGTCTTTGAGCTGCTGCTCTGAATCTGCTGGTGTAGAGCTTCTGCTGCTCTCTGGCTCTGCAGATGAAGTTGGGCTTCGACCCGATGCTGTGAAACGTCACCGTGTCTGCTATATTGATTTAGTTAACAAATCAGTTAAGCCATTGATGTGGAGCTGCAGTTTTTCTGGGTAAAAAGCACAATTACATGTACATTTCTCATCAAATTTTCATTTGTGTTTTTTATATTTAAATAATTTTGATCTACATTTCCAAAAACCACATCTTGAACTCAGGAGCTGTTAGCCTGAAGCTAATGTGGTAGAAAATAATGAACTGATATCAGGAGTTGTAAAAAAAAAAAAAAAAAACAGGTTTGTAAAGCATTGATTTGGACTACTGTCTTTGGTTAATGTGTGGAAACTTTTATATATTGGTTTAAAGGAAAAAGCTTTTTACATCATCGCTCATGTGATCAATGTAGAACGAATCAAGCATCGGCAATGTGATTCGAACCAATGTGTGTCGTTTTATTCTCAAAGTTTCAGATTACAGGGTGACATCACTCACTTAGAATGACTTAGAATGGAATAAAAGTATAGAAACTTTTATGGTAATATGAAGATGTCCCAGTAGTTTTATCAGTATAGTGTAACTGATTCAGGCAGTTCACGTCAGTTTTTTTTTGATCTGCTTGTATTTTAATATTCAATGGCATTTTTGTTTGTGTTTTCCAGAAATGAAAATATTCTCTTGAAATTCATCATCAACAACCAGGATATTTAACTAAGAGCAGTGTTTAACTGCTGAAAGAGGTGAAGCAGAAGCCGTCCTGAAGAATCTCCAGAACACGCAAATTGTTTGATACATTTAACAGACAAATGAAGCCAAGTCCCGCCATGGAGAAACATCAGCACTCTGCCAAGAGTTTTACTAAACAGAGTACTCTCAAAAAACACCAGCGCATTCACACAGGAGAGAAACCGTATCAATGCTCAGACTGTGGGAAAAGTTTTAATCAACAGAGTGATCTCAAAAAACACCAGCGCATTCACACAGGAGAGAAACCGTATCACTGCTCAGACTGTGGGAAGAGTTTTAATCAACAGAGTCATCTCAAAAAACACCAGCACATTCACACAGGAGAAAAACCATATCACTGCTCAGACTGTGGAAAGAGTTTTAATCAACAGAGTCATCTCAAAAAACACCAGCGCATTCACACAGGAGAGAAACCGTATTACTGCTCAGACTGTGGGAAGAGTTTTAATCAACAGAGTCATCTCAAAAAACACCAGCGCATTCACACAGGAGAGAAACCGTATTACTGCTCAGACTGTGGGAAGAATTTTAATCAACTGAGTGATCTCAAAATACACCAGCGCATTCACACAGGAGAGAAACCGTATCACTGCTCAGACTGTGGGAATAGTTTTACTAAACTGAGTAATCTCAAAATACACCAGCACATTCACACAGGAGAGAGACCATATTACTGTTCAGACTGTGGGAAGAATTTTAATCAACAGAGTAATCTTAAAAGTCACCAGCGAATTCACACAGGAGAGAGACCATATTACTGCTCAGACTGTGAGAAGTGTTTTATTACACAGAGTAATCTCAAAAAACACCAACGAATTCACACAAGATAGAAACCGCATCACTGCTCAGACTGTGGGAAGGGTTTTAAGCAAGAGTCATCTCACACTGGGTGCGTTTACATGCAGCCTAATAATCCGTTATCAATCGGATTACTGGCTCAATCAGAATAGAGCACGTCCATGTAAACACCTCAATGGAGTAGTCCGATTGAGGCTGTTCCGAATCCAATTTCTGTCCGATTGAATGAGGTGGATAATCCGATACAAAGATGAACAACCACCTTGTAAACACCTGTACCCAATTACATTCCCAATTTGAATGTTTAAGTTTGCGCATGTGCCACAGCATTTTAGGGCCACTCTTAAAAACAGTTTGCTTCGAGATTAAAGTCCTAATATTAGGAGAGGAGATATATTTGTATTATTTTAGGTAAATTTAATTCTTACTGCTTAAGCTGTAGTTTAGGAGCAGAGCAGAGAACTCATAGGCTGTTACATAATACCCATCAGTTATCTTCATGTAAGATGCTGATTATTAATGCTGTTTCACTTACTGTATATAATACAGTGTCCAGATTTTCCCGTGGTAGCCTCCCAGAAGAGCGTGCGCTCCTGCGCAGGTGAGGTGGCCGAGATTAAGAGAGAGATTAAGGGCGAGATTCTTGTAGAGAAACAGGAGATGAGGAATATCTGAGAAGCAGCAGTAATTTTACCTGTGAGTAACTCATACACCAGAACAGCCCACGCTGCAGGATAAACTGATAAATCTGATAATTTCGGTGGTAATCATGACACCCCTATTAGATATCATATTTCGCTTGTTTTATCTCCAAAGTTACTAAGAATATCCAAATCATTTAGTTAATTGATTGTTTTTATCCAGTACCAACTATTATCTTTGTATTGCTTCACCTCTATATTTACTCATGTGTGTGTTTCAATAAAAGGCTTTTATATTGCAAGACCTGCAATCTCAGTGTGTTTTCGCACAATATGGTTGATAACCATTCTTTGACCTGTAACCTATCCATCCTGAGACTGACTGACTGTTATTATTTGGTAAATATTAACTGCCACCCAAAGGAGAAATCCGGTGTGAAATCGATGTTTTTTTAACAGCCCACCTCCATTCACCCCCAGGAGTTGTAGTTGCAAAACGAATTACGTGGAAATAATTCCAGATGTTGTTGAAAATATCTCTAATATTATTGCATTTTTTAGTGACATAATTTTGAAATCTGTCCCCCTAAATCCAATGTAATGTGTCTTTTTTTTAATAAACTACCTGTGCATTTTTCATAGCACTCAGTGCCTCTTTCAAAGTTTTAGGGCTTTCAGAATTCTACTGATGAAGTGTGGCGCTACTCTGAGCTTGTTAAAGGTGTAAAAAATGTCAATTTCTTTGCATGATTAACGCTATGGACAATATCGCTAGTATTGTAAATCTGCTGGTAACATTGGATTAAAGCACTGTATTTGGCAATACTGGGGAAGAATTGAGGTGGGTTATTCAACTATTCATACTCGTCATGTTTCAATACAAGTCAGTTTCACAAAAGATTTCTCCTTTACCTGAAGTATTCATACCATCCGAGCTTCAAAGTCCGGGGCCATTTCCATGCATGGACATCAGTCAGGTCCTGGATCTCAGCTACTCGTGTCCCGACAAACACTTTATGGCGGCAGGAGTCGGAATGGAGCCAGGTAAGGACTGTGGTGGAATCGGTCCACAGCACGACTTCACTGATGGGCAATGTGAGCTCTCGCTGCAGAAGGGAAGCCAGCAGAGCTCCGGTCAGTGCAGCACACAACTTGAGCCTGGGCATTGACAGCTGCTTTTTTGGGGCCACTCGTGATCTTGCAGACAAGAAGGACACCTCCACTTGGCCATCAGGACTCTTTGTTCTCAGGTAGGCTACAGAGCCATAGGCTTTTTCAGAGGCATCTGCAAAGACATGTGGGTCTCTCTTGCAGCTTGAGATGTCCAGCTCACGACTCATGTAGCACCGGGGTAGGGCTGCTGCAACTCCTCTTCCCATTCCAGCCAGGGTTGCAGCACATCATCAGGAAGTGATGGATCATCCCACTCCCTTCGCTTGTCCCACAAGTGCTGCACTAGGACTTTGGCTCGTGTAGTGAGAGGGACAATGAATCCCAAGGGATCATACAAGCGGGCCAGGACTCTGTATATGTTCCTCATGGTGGGTATAGGATGGTCCGGCATCCGGTACTTGTACCGCAAGGTATCCGATTGCCAGAGCCAATGGAGCCCTAGAGCTAGCTCCTGTGGGTTAGCACTGGACTCGTTGAGCCATAGCTCGATGCTCTCTGACCTGGCTTCTTTTGGCAAATGGCTGATCGAGTCATGGACATTACTTGCCCATTGACACAGCTCGAATCCTCCAGATGCCAACAATGAGGTTATCTTGTCCCCGAACTGTCTAGCTTCGTCCACAGAGGCAAGACTCTGGAGGCAGTTATCCACATAGAATGACTTCTCTATGGCCACCCTAACATCCTCGTCTTGTTGGCTGTGTTCAAAGACATGCTTCTGCAGCGCGAAGGTAGCAAAGCAGGGGCTTCATGTTGTGCCGAATGGTAAGACTTGCCAGACGTAGGTGTTAGGTGTTTCTCTGTTTCGAAGCAAGGGCCTGTCTTTGGGGACTAGCCTCACCTGATGAAACATGCCCTTGATATCGCTACTTACTGCAACGCCATGTTCTCTGAAGCGCAGTAGGACGCCGATCAGGCTGGAGCTCAGAGTAGGGCTTAGCAGCAGCAGTTCGTTCAGGTTGTCTCCCTTGTACACGAATGAACAGTTAAAGACAATCCTGTTCTTGCCGTTGTGGGACACCATGTGGTGCGGGATGTACCACGATTCTACTGCACTCTTGAGCTCCTCTTTGGCACCTTGATTGCGTACCTGGCCTTCTCCAGCTTGTCAATCTCTGCACAGTACGCCGCTGCACACTATGGATATTTCGAGAGGCGTCTCTCTGTGCTGCGGAGATTAGCCAGCACGGCCTCTTTGGGTGCATGCAGCTGCGGCATATTCTTCACCCGTAGAAGTGGAGTAGCGTATCGCTGGATACCATCTACATCAATGCGTGTGGTCTTCTCTTCCAACAGGTGGATAGCATACTGATCCTGCTTGGAGCGAGTGACCAGTTTCTCACTCCTATAGGGGAGAACATCCAACTGCCACAATCTCTCCACGCTCTGCAGGAGCTCAGCAGTAGGGGAGAAGGTTGACAGGTGCATGCAACTCTGTTCATTGGGCTGTGGCTTCCTCTGCAAAATTGGCCCTTGTAGTGTCCAGCCTAACTTCGTCTTCACTGCTGCTGGAGCCCCGGGGGTCCCAGGTGCACTGGTTCCACCGGTGTGACAAGGTGAGGGTGGTCGGACCCAATCAAGAGTAGAGGGTGCACTCTATCTAGAGCCTTGAGCGGGATCCCTCTCAGGTGCCTGTGCTTTCTTTGAAGAGCCTTCACTGGGTACGAGTGTTCGGCCAGACTCAACTGCTCAGCTGTAAAGGCCCGCTGTATCTTGAAGGACTTCTTTGGCTGGTCCACTGGCGAGATAGAGAACGACACAGTAGTGCCATGCAGGACTCTTGTCGGACTGTCCGAAGGGCCAGGGCCTCGGGCTGGCCTGTGAGCTTGAGTCTGTGGGCAGCGGCTGGGAGTAGAATGGTCCTCTCCGAACCATCATCTAGGATGTCTCTAGGGTGTGAGGGCCATTCCGCAGCAACACTCTACTCACTTTAAGGAGTACCTGATTGCAGCCTGACCTCCTGTCCAAGTACAAGACGTCGTTGACGGTGGGGGTGCTAACAAAACAGGCTAGGTTCTCTCTCTCTCCGTGGCAGGCTTCACATTCCCATCATGCATGGCAGGCTTAATGTTCACATCATGCAGTGCCTGCAGGTGTTTGCCTTTGCACTTGTGACACAGCATCTTCAGACGACACTGGGCGGCCTGGTGCAGTCTGCCACAGCGCCAGCATCTGTGGTTAGTCTTGACCCACGCCGTCTTCTGCTCCACAGTGAGCAGCTTGAAGTTAGCACATTGGTCAAGGAAGTGCTGGTTGTGGTTGCAGTAGGGGCAATATGTGGTTTTCTCTGCCTGCTTGGCATTGGAGGTTGGCGGGGCTGCTACTGGGGCATTCTCAGGCTGATCTGTGGTGTGCAAGATGCTAGTGACTTTGGCACCCTTGCTGTCTTGGTGATGGCCAGTCCTGGACTTTGTCTTGCTCTCCTCATCATGGTCCCGGGCTTACACATAGACTGCTGCATCTTCAATTCGCAATTGAGCCAGTCAGAGAAGTGCAGGAGGGTTGGTATGGTGACCCACTGCGGGTACAGGAACCTCTTAAACTCCGCCCTCATGTCCTGTGGCAACTTAGACAGGAGCCGGGATACGTGTGAGCCGCAGCAGAGCTCGGTCTGTCCACTCTTCCCAAGCTGATTCAACAGGCCCAGAGCGAACCTCTTGAAGCCTTTGGTGTCGCTGTGTGCAACGCTCTGGGCATCCATCAGGTCTGCAATATGCCAGCTGGTGTGCCTGCCCGTAGTGCTCTGTTAGACTGGCCATAGTATCCGTGTAGGGCTGAGGGGAGTTGGTGTATGAATCGGCAATGAGCAGAGCATCTTCATACTTTAAGTGATCCACCAATATCTGGAACTTGAAACGCTCCGTTGCGTCCCTTGGCAGCAGATTCTCCAATGCATCCTTCACCCTCGCAAACTCCCTTGGATCGCCTTTAGTGAAAGGAGGGATTTTTGCTTTGGGCCCACGGTACACAGTCTCCCTTTGGGGTGCAGATATTGGCTCACCAAACTCTGACTCTGATGGCATGTATGGATGACAATACTCTGGTGTTGGTACCCTGGGTACTGGCAGTGGAGATTGAGGCAGCACAGGGCATGGCTGAATTGGGTGCATTTCCCTCAGGCGTGCTGTAAGCTCTTCCATTAAGTCCTTTGCTGGAGGGGCTAGCTGCTCCGCTTCCTCTGCTATGGGGGGGTGGAGGCAATGGCCAGTCTACGTCATCTCCTGGAGGCAACATATATGCGCTAGGTTGTGCAGGCGGTGGCGGCCCAAAAGACTGGGATCAATCATTTTCTTGCTTAATAGGATGCAGTGGTGGATGTGGGGCAGACCTCTGAAGAGAAGGAGGAAGGGCAGATGGCGGTCGAGACAGTAAGTGTGGCAGGGCAGCGCTGGCGTTGAGACGCCTATGCAGGTCCAACATCTGTTGCTGTATTCTCTGGTTATCATCCACTATTCTATGCAGAAAGGCCATGATATCAGGACCAGCTTCAGTGATGGGCTGACTTTGTGGAACAGCAGGTGACATCACAAGGTTGGTTGGTTGAAGAGCCCAAGTACATTGCTTTCGGTCACCGTTAAGGAAAAACGTGTTGTTTGTCGAGACTATCGATGAAGACGAAGCTGAACAGGGTTTTGATCTGATTCTTAGAAACCCAATGGTTTATGCGTTCGAGCCGGTGAGGAGACGAGACAGATTATTTGTACAAACTCCGTTTTATACAGAAGAGCAGCCAGCGGTTCCTGTATGGGTGGAGAGGGTCGTTACACTAACTTACCTAGTCAGGAGGCTAACATGGACCATTTGCTCAAAGATCTTCCCTGCAGAACCCTGAGCATTACTTTTCAGATGCTTGTCTGAGAGCAAGAATTTTTGGAGGTGTTTATTCTCTCTCTGTGTGAGGTCCATGCAGAAACCAGCAGGTATTGCCATCCCATAAACTAGCCTGTTTATATACATTTAAATATTTAGCATGTAAAGTCCAGAGTTCATTAAGACTGGATGAAACCTACATCATTTAAATGTAAATTGAAACACCCAGGCACTGTTTTGTTGATAAACCGTTCAGTTTGTAAGTTAAAAGGCTTGCTGGGTAGCTAGCTTCATTTAGCTAGTGTTAGCTAGCATTGGCTAGCTATCTTAACAAGGCTAGCATTAGCTATTCAGCTAACTAACTTAGCATGCTAAGTAGCTAATGCTAGCTTTGTTATCTGTTAACTGTCAGCTTATCTAGACTTTCGGTACCTCTGGCTGCTGTGCCAGGTGGGTGCGTCATTTGGCTCATTCTGTGCGGCTCACAGCTGCTGCTTTTATAGTAACTTCAGTCGGACGGTCTGTACATCCCAGCTGTTCAGACTTAAAATTAAAAAGGAGGAAAAAAACCTCAGCCTTCAGCTTATTTGTCCAGCGAACGACTAAATTAATGCTCCTGACTCAAAAACTCTCTCCTCCATAGTCTTCGTGTAGAAAATGCTCGCTACTAACCCTAGCATTGCGGCTAACCCTATAAAATTATACTACACCCAGTATTGCTACACCCAGGTGCAATACAAAGGTGCCCTCTTTGCATCTATTTTTGGTTTGGGTTTTATTATCCATTAAGGAACTAGTGTAGGCTAATAGTTATTTATATGTAAGGCGTTGGAGAACCAACCTCGAGACGTCACTTTCAGCGCTGGGACAAGATGGTGCTACACTTACTTAAAAAATGACGTTTAGATTGCTTATTATTTTAATTCAGTTTTACTGACAACTGTTAAACTTATAAAATTTGTTAGAGTAAAAACTCATCTTGCAAATTATATTAAATATTGAAGTGTTTCATGTCCACTTTAACATTAGCTAATGTAGCTAACTAAGACATTCCACACTGAAAAAAAGTAGTTAACATTAGCTAATCTACCTAGCTAAAACATTCCACTCTGAAATAAAGTAGTTAACAATAGCTAACATAGCTAGCTAAATAATTCCACTCTATAATAAAGTAGTTAACATTAGCTAACCTAGCTAGCTAAGTCATTCCACACTAGTAGTTAACATTAGTTAATCTAGCTAGCTAAAACTTATCACACTGAAAAAAAAATAGTTCACATTACCTAAATTAGCTAGCTGAAACATTCCACAATGAGGTAAAGTAGTTAACATTAGTTACTCTAGCTAGCTAAATCATTCCACACTGAAATAAAGTAGTTGATATTAGCTAATCTATCTTACTAAAACATTCCACACTGAAATGCAGTAGTTAACATTAGCTAACCTAGCTAGCTAAAACATTCACACTTAAATAAAGTAGTTAACAATAGCTAACATAGCTAGCTAAATAATTCCACTCTATAATAAAGTAGTTAACATTAGCTAACCTAGCTAGCTAAGTCATTCCACACTGAAATAAAGTAGTTAACATCTAGCTAGCTAAAACTTATCACACTGAAAAAAATAGTTCACATTACCTAAATTAGCTAGCTAAACCATTCCACAATGAGGTAAAGTAGTTAACATTAGTTACTCTAGCTAGCTAAATCATTCCACACTGAAACATAGTTGACATTACCAAACATCAGCTAACCTTGCTAGCTAAAACATTCCACACTTAAATAAAGTAGTTAACATTAGCTAACCTAGCTAGCTAGATCTTTCCACTTTCAAATAAATTAAACATTAGCTAACCTAGCTAACACACTTAAATAAAGTAGTTAACATTAGCTAACCTAGCTAGCTGAAACATTCCAAACTGAAATATAGTTAACATTAGCTAACCTAGCTAGCTAGATCTTTCCTCTTTCAATTAAATTTAACATTAGTTAACCTGGCTAACTACAACATTCCACACTGAAATAAAGTAGTTAAAATGAGCTAACCTAACTAGCTAAATCTTTCCACTTTGAAATAAAGTAAACATTAGCTTACCTAGCTAGCTAAAACATTCCACACTTAAATAAAGTAGTTAACATTACCTAAAGTAGCTACCCAGATAGCAAAGGGACGTTGAATCAACGTTGATTCACCGTTGAACCGTCAACGAAGAACCATTGAAACAACGTCGATTTCCGACGTTGATTCAACGCAAATGTGCACATACTGATCAACGTTGAAAACCGTTTGAAATCAGACGGCAAATCAACCCCCTTTCAACCATTATATAAACCATCTGATTATTGTCGGTTCTGGTTGTTTTTTCGACGTAAAATTATTCCTGCTTTATCTACAACAGGAATATAATAATACTACTACTTCTAATAATAATAATAATAATAAATATAGCCGCAAGCGGCAATCATCGGGTTCAAGCACCAACTTGCACAATGGTGCCTACTGGAGCATTGAATGGTGATGTGTAAGAAGGTCTAATATGATTGGAGATGCCCTGTCACATTTAGAAATTATCAAGTTTTTCACCTGTTATTAATGTTGAGCAGAGGCCTTTCAACCTGATCAGTGCTTAAATTCACATGTAAATCTAGTGAACTTTGTAGGATATTCATTAAGTGAGTTAGAACTAGTCACAAGGTGTCTACATGTTATTGGTATTGATCAGGTGGCTTCAACCAGAATGTTCACAAAGTGGTATTCAGATTGACCTTTGAACAGCTTGCAGAACAAGCTGAAATGTTTGACCAAACAAGTTTAAATTAACACAAAGGAGTGAATGTTCTGATATGATATGAAGTTATTATAAATCTAGTTCTGAATTAAATGGCGCTTCATCAAGCACCAACTAGCACAATGGTGCCTACTAGAGCATAGGATGGTGATGTGTAAGAAGGTCTAACACAATTGGAGACATTCTGTCACATTTAGAAATGATCAAAAGTCTTTCACCTGTTATTAATGTTGAGAAGAGGCACAAAGGAGTGAATGTTCTGATATGACATGTAATGTCAAGTTATTCTTAATCTAGTTCTGTATTAAATGGCGCTTCATCAGAGTGATATTGTACAGAGGTCTTTAACATTGTGAGATTACAGCAAATACTGCAGAGTTACAGCAATTTAGGTTAGAAATTCCAAGGACGCACAGATTGCTTGATGCCTGGAGAGTATTGTATGTGAAATTTTCACAAATGTTTTTAATGAACATTTACCTAGAGACTCTACAGTGTGCAGCAAGACTGAAATGGAGGTGATAGGCCAAATATCCAGAGAGTAGTTTCAATATAGCTCTTTTCAAACAATTAGCAATTATGAATGAACAAAGCACTTTTTAAACATAGTTGTATTGAGAAATTTGTCAGAGCCACTGTACTAAATATGGCAAAAACAATTAGATGTCAAAATAGTACAGCATGATTGACATATACTCGTTTTTTTGGAACAGCGCCCCCCCAGTGGGCGGATTGTTTCAGCACTTTGCAGGTCACTACAGTGTCTCCACCTGAACATAACTGCCAAATATCATCCAGATTGGGCAACATTCAGCCTGCCAAAATGTCTGCTGAATGCTGATTGGCTGATGGTGTTCAGCCATGCTGATTGATTAAGTTGCCCTTTGAAAATCCTTTAGAGGCTGTATGATAGATTCTGCATGCAAAGTTTCAACTTGCTAGGTTGCACGGTTGCTGAGAAACAGTGCTCCAAATTTACCTCTTGAAGTGAATGGGGCATATATCCGGAAGGACTAATTTGCATATGGCGGCCATATTGTTTACATATTTCAACTTTTTCTTAATGAATATTGAAGCGCATGCTCTCACGAGTGTTTTGATACCAAACATGCCAGGATTGGTCAAAATTCCTAGGACTAGTTTGCAAAAGTAGGTTTTGCATGTTATGCAAATTAGCAAAAAATCTATATAGACGGAAGTGCATGGTCCAAATTGGAAAGTTGTTGGTATTGACCCAAGGAATCCATCAAAAAAAGAATTTTGAATGTAGGTCTTATGGTTTTTGAGTTATTGAGAAAATTATGAAAAATGAATTTCCTTGTTTATAGCGCCACCACTTGACCAATCGGTGCCATTTTTGTTGTCCACCGAGATGCACTGATCCTACATCTACCTACCAAGTTTCATTTCTCTATGACTTACGGTTTAGGCTGCACAACTGTTTTTTCAGGAGAAAAAGAATAATAATAATAAATATAGCCGCAAGCGGCGATTTACGGGGTTCGAGCGTTACAGGCAAAGAGACCCCTGGAGGCCAGTTAGGCTTAAAACATGTTGCCGGTTGACCGGCATCGCCAAACTGGATGAGGATGACCAGCATGACCGTGAAGACCAAGCTAGATTACCAGCATGACTAATCTGGATGACAAACTTGTTGACCATATTGACCAAGCTGGAAGACCATAATGACCAAACTGGATGACCACCATTACTATGAGGACAAAGCTGAATGACCAGCAGGACCATAATGACCAATGTGAATGGCCAGCATGACCAAGCTGGATGGCCAGCATAACCAAGCTGGGTGACCAGCGTGACCATAAAGACCATAATGGCAATGCTAGATGAGTGGTGTGAGTAAACCAGTTGAAAAGCATTGATAAATTGAGCTGTAGTGTTCATCAGGTTTTATGTGGTGTCTTGCTGCACTCTAGTGGGCATTTGGTGAAACAAATTCAGTTCCTAAATTGAAAAAACACAAGGCTTAAAGGGCATATAAATAACCCGTATATAGTATATAAGTTTTGACCTGATTAACATTCCGCCTGTTAAAAGCTTGCTGGAATGTGATTGGCTAATAGTGACCACAAAAGTGTCCATATCAAATTTTCATTTGGTGTACCATTAGTGCATGGGCCATAGATGATAATTGGCTAAGATGACCTTGATAGCTTGTATGGTTCTAGAGAAACAGCTATCGAGCATTGGCCCCGCCCCGTAGGGGTGTATGTCTACTTAAACTGACAGGGTATCTGAGAATCATGTAATGATCAAAGGACTGAAGTGGTATTAGTGTCAGGTTAAGCATTCAAAAGTTATAAGTGTTACAGACATTTTACTGCACCATGGTAGAACTCATTTGCATATGGCGGCCATATTGTTTATAAATGTAAAGATTTTTTTAATAATTATTGAGGAGTAAGCTCTGCTGAACTGTTTGACACCAAACATGTCATGATTGGTCAAGGATCCAAGGACAAGATCTCAAAAGTAGGTTTTGCATATTATGCAAATTTTTAAAAAAATTAAGTGGGTGGAGCATAAACAAGAATGACCCAGGCGGCTGAACATCATGAACAAGAAGGATAGAGATGTTCAATTAAGAAAGACAAGCAAGATTGAATAAGTTCAGCAGAGCTTTAATTTAGAATAATTCACCTGTAGCTGTTTCACCAAATGACCACCAGAGCGCAGCAAGAGACCACATATAACCTGCTGGAAATCTATCACTCTAACAGAAAGACAGAACATTCCCTATCAGTGTGTTTCTATTTATTAAAAAGAGAAGAAAAGTCCGATTGGGCTCCAAATTGGTACTCATGATCAAGTGGTCTGTATATACATGTATGTAAATTTGTGTGTTGATAGGGTCAAAGGTTCCTGACTTCTGACCATTTAGGTTTGAAAAAAGTGATAATACAGGCTTATGGCCTACAAAATGGCTGTTGCTCTTTGGCCATATTAGAGGCAAAAAATATCTGATTTGGCTCAAAATTTGCAATCAGGATCACAATATCAGTCTATACATGTATGTCAATTTCTGTGTCAATAGGGTCTAAGGTTCCTGACTTCTGTCCATTTAGATTTGAAAAAAGCGATAATACAGGCTTGAGGCCTACAAAATCGCTGTAGTTTTCCAGCCGTTGTAGAGGCAAAACATGTCCGATTTGGCTGAAAATTTGCAATCAAGATCAAATTATCAGTCTATATATGTGTATAAATTTGTGTGTTGATAGGGTGGAAGGTTCCCGTCTTCTGTCCATTTAGGTTGGAAAATAGCGATAAATAGAATAAATTAAACATAGTTATTTTTTCACTGTAGAGCCTACTGAAGACTTATTTGGCTCATACTTGGCACATGTACTTCAAATGTCATTGTTAATTAGTAGCTTCAACAGTTTTGGAATGTTTTAAACTTTGACAGAGTTTTGGCCAAATAACTCTGAAAAGGCTTTCACGTACATGTTTGATCAAGGTTTATGGGCCTCAAATAGTTAAAATGTCAAGATTTTTTTGATAATTATTTAGCTACAGGCTCTCAAGATTGCATCAAGACCAAATTTGTTTTGATTGATTAAGGACTTAAAGACAAGTTCGAAAAGAGCAATTTTTACTCTTTTGGCCACTGATGAAAATCTTTGCATTTTTGGTAAACATATGTTATTACAAAGTTGTAAAGGCTACAGCAAAGTATACAAATAAAAAAGAATAACAAGCCTAGGCCACTTGTACCTTTAGATATAACTGATTTTCTGCTATAGCGCCCCCTTGAGGCCAATCAACGCCATATTTTAATGGATGATAGAAGGCCCTGAGATACATGTAGGGTATAAGTATCGTCCTGATGGGTCATTGTTTAACCTGTCAAAAGCTTGCTGGAATCTGATTGGCTAATAACGATTGCAAAAATTTGCATATCAAATTTTCCTTCTGTAAAACATTAGGACATAGGCCATAGATGATACATGTCAAAGGAGAGCTTCATAGCTTTTACGGTTCCTGAGAAACAGATTTTTAGCTTTGGCTCCGCCCCCTGGGGGCGTATGTCTACACAGATTGACATGCTACCTCAGAATCATGTTGGCATCAAAGTTTTAAAGTGGCATTAGTGTCGGTTTAAGCATTCAAAAGTTACAGCTGTTAGAGTAAATTTGGGTGTGCCACGGTAAGATTAATTTGCATATGGCGGCAATATTGTTTACAAATTTCACAATTTTTTCGATAATTATTGCGGATGGGACTCTGCTGAGTTGTTTGACACCAAATACGACAGGATTGGTCAATGACCCTAGGACAAGTTCTCAAAAGTAGGTTTTGCATATTATGCTAAATAGCAAAAAATCTAAGTGGGCGGAGCTTAGTGGTTCTATTGACCTTTTTGATTTGCCATTAATCAAGGAATCATATAATGCAAGAATTTTTGCTCTATCTATCAGGGCGTAGGAGTTACGGGGCCAAACGCGTTGACCTTCGCCATAGCGCCCCCTTGAGGCCGATCGGGCTCATCTTTTGAATCTGAGTAGCGGTGAGAAGTACTACCATATGACCAAGTCTCAGCCCTGTAGGCCTTACGGTTTCTTCTGCCCAATCACTTCTATGGCAGAAAAAGAATAAGAACTATAATAATAATAATAATAATAAATATAGCCGCAAGCGGCGATTTACGGGGTTCGAGCGTTACAGGCAAAGAGACCCCTGGAGGCCAGTTAGGCTTAAAACATGTTGCCGGTTGACCGGCATCGCCAAACTGGATGAGGATGACCAGCATGACCGTGAAGATTACCAGCATGACTAATCTGGATGACAAACTTGTTGACCATATTGACCAAGCTGGAAGACCATAATGACCAAACTGGATGACCAGCATGGCAAAGGTGGTTGGCCAGTATGATCAAGCTGGAAGACCACCATTACTATGAGGACAAAGCTGAATGACCAGCAGGACCATAATGACCAATGTGAATGGCCAGCATGACAGGAACTCTTTTGTCTACTCTTTCTATTTATTTCATTTTGGGGTATTTATCTTTAACTATTTTGTATATTCTATTTTTATTGTATTCCTTTATTGTACTTTTATCTATATATCTATTAATAACAGCTCTTGGGTGTAAACTGGATCGTGAGATCACAATTTCGTTCCACCTCATGTACCACATAAGTTGCGAATGACAATAAAATCTCCTTGAATCCTTGAATCCTTGAATCCTTGACCAAGCTGGATGGCCAGCATAACCAAGCTGGGTGACCAGCGTGACCATAAAGACCATAATGGCAATGCTAGATGAGTGGTGTGAGTAAACTAGTTGAAAAGCATTGATAAATTGAGCTGTAGTGTTCATCAGGTTTTATGTGGTGTCTTACTGCACTCTAGTGGGCATTTGGTGAAACAAATTCAGTTCTTAAATTGAAAAAACACAAGGCATAAAAAGGGCATATAAATAACCCGTATATAGTATATAAGTTTTGACCTGATTAACATTCCGCCTGTTAAAAGCTTGCTGGAATGTGATTGGCTAATAGTGACCACAAAAGTGTCCATATCAAATTTTCATTTGGTGTACCATTAGTGCATGGGCCATAGATGATAATTGGCTAGGATGACCTTGATAGCTTGTATGGTTCTAGAGAAACAGCTATTGAGCATTGGCCCCGCCCCCTGGGGGTGTATGTCTACTTAAACTGACAGGGTATCTGAGAATCATGTAATAATCAAAGGACTGAAGTGGTATTAGTGTCAGGTTAAGCATTCAAAAGTTATAAGTGTTAAAGACATTTTACTGCACCATGGTAGAACTCATTTGCATATGGCGGCCATATTGTTTATAAATGTAAAGATTTTTTTAATAATTATTGAGGAGTAAGCTCTGCTGAACTGTTTGACACCAAACATGTCATGATTGGTCAAGGATCCAAGGACAAGATCTCAAAAGTAGGTTTTGCATATTATGCAAATTTAAAAAAAAATTAAGTGGGTGGAGCATAAACAAGAATGACCCAGGCGGCTGACCAGCATGAACAAGAAGGATAAATATGTTCAATTAAGCAAGACAAGCAAGATTGAATAAGTTCAGCAGAGCTTTAATTTAGAATAATTCACCTGTAGCTGTTTCACCAAATGACCACCAGAGCGCAGCAAGAGACCACATATAACCTGCTGGAAATCTATCACTCTATCAGAAAGACAGAACATTCCCTATCAGTGTGTTTCTATTTATTAAAAAGAGAAGAAAAGTCCGATTGGGCTCCAAATTGGTACTCATGATCAAGTGGTCTGTATATACATGTATGTAAATTTGTGTGTTGATAGGGTCAAAGGTTCCTGACTTCTGTCCATTTAGATTTGAAAAAAGCGATAATACAGGCTTGAGGCCTACAAAATCGCTGTAGTTTTCCAGCCGTTGTAGAGGCAGAACATGTCCGATTTGGCAATAAAGATCAGATTATCAGTCTATATATGTGTATAAATTTGTGTGTTGATAGGGTGAAAGATTCCAGTCTTCTGTCCATTTAGGTTGGAAAATAGCGATAAATAGAATAAATTGAAAATAGTTATTTTTTCACTGTAGAGCCTACTGAAGACTTATTTGGCTCATACTTGGCACATGTACTTCCAATGTCATTGTTAATTAGTAGCTTCAACAGTTTTGGCATGTTTTAAACTTTGACAGAGTTTTGGCCAAATAACTCTGAAAAGGCTTTCACGTACATGTTTGATCAAGGTTTATGGGCCTCAAGTAGTTAAAATGTCAAGATTTTTTTGATAATTATTTACCTACAGGGTCTCAAGATTGCATCAAGACCAAATTTGTTTTGATTGATTAAGGACTTAAAGACAAGTTCAAAAAGAGCAATTTTTACTCTTTTGGCCACTGATGAAAATCTTTGCATTTTTGGTAAAAATATGTAATTACAAAGTTGTAAAGGCTACAGAAAAGTATACAACTAAAAAAGAATAACAAGCCTAGGCCACTTGTACCTTTAGATATAACTGATTTTCTGCTATAGCGCCCCCTTGAGGCCAATCAACGCCATATTTTAATGGATGATAGAAGGCCCTGAGATACATGTAGGGTATAAGTATCGTCCTGATTGGTCATTGTTTAGCCTGGCAAAAGCTTGCTGGAATCTGATTGGCTAATAACGATCGCAAAAATGTGCATATCAAATTTTCCTTCTGTAAAACATTAGGACATAGGCCATAGATGATACATGCCAAAGGAGAGCTTCATAGCTTGTACGGTTCCTGAGAAACAGATTTTTAGCTTTGGCTCCGCCCCCTGGGGGAGTATGTCTACACAGATTGACGGGCTACCTCAGAATCATGTTGGCATCAAAGTTCTAAAGTGGCATTAGTGTAGGTTTAAGCATTCAAAAGTTACAGCTGTTAGAGTAAATTTGGGTGTGCCACGGTAAGATTAATTTGCATATGGCGGCCATATTGTTTAAAAAATTCTCAATTTTTTCGATAATTATTGAGCTTGGGACTCTGCTGAGTTGTTTGACACCAAATATGACAGGATTGGTCAATGGCCCTAGGACAAGTTCTCAAAAGTAGGTTTTGCATATTATGCTAAATAGCAAAAAATCTAAGTGGGCGGAGCTTAGTGGTTCTATTGACCTTTTTGATTTGCCATTAACCAAGGAATCATATAATGCAAGAATTTTTGCTCTAGCTATCAGGGCGTAGGAGTTACGAGGCCAAACGCGTTGACCTTCGCCATAGCGCCCCCTTGAGGCCGATCGGGCTCATCTTTTGAATCTGAGTAGCGGTGAGAAGTACTACCATATGACCAAGTCTCAGCCCTGTAGGCCTTACGGTTTCTTCTGCCCAATCACTTCTATGGCAGAAAAAGAATAAGAACTATAATAATAATAATAATAATAATAATAATAATAATAATAATAATAATAATAATCAGAACAATTACAATAGGGTTTCTAGCACTACGTGCTCGAACCCCTAATAATAATAATAATAATCAGAACAATTACAATAGGGTTTCTAGCACTACGTGCTCGAACCCCTAAATATAGCCGCAAGCGGCGATTTACGGGGTTCGAGCGTCACAGGCAAAGAGGCCCCTGGAGGCCAGTTAGGCTTAAAACCTGTTGCTGGTTGACCGTCATCACCAAACTGGATAACCAAGCTGGGTAACCAGCGTGACCATAAAGACCATAATGACAATGCTAGATGAGTGGTGTGAGTAAACTAGTTGAAAAGCATTGATAAATTGAGCTGTAGTGTTCATCAGGTTTTATGTGGTGTCTTGCTGCACTCTAGTGCGCATTTAGTGAAACAACTTCAGTTCTTAAATTCAAAAAACACAAGGCATAAAAAGGGCATATAAATAACCCATATATAGTGTATAAGTTTTGACCTGATAAACATTCTGCCTGTCAAAAGCTTGCTGGAATGTGATTGGCTAATAGTGACCACAAAAGTGTCCATATCAAATTTTCATTTGGTGTACCATGAGTGCATGGGCCATAGATGATAATTGGCAAGGATGACCTTGATAGCTTGTATGGTTGTAGAGAAACAGCTATCGAGCATTGGCTCTGCCCCCTGGGGGTGTATGTCTACTTAAACTCACAGGGTATCTGAGAATCATGTAATGATCAAAAGACTGAAGTGGTATTAATGTCAGGTTAAGCATTCAAAAGTTATAAGTGTTAGAAGACATTTTACTGCACCATGGTAAAACTAATTTGCATATGGCGGCCATATTGTTTATAAATGTAAAGATGTTTTTAAATAATTATTGAGGAGTAAGCTCTGCTGAACTGTTTGACACCAAACATGTCATGATTGGTCAAGGAGGCAAAGACAAGATCTCAAAAGTAGGTTTTGCATATTATGCAAATTAAAAAAAAAATAAGTGTGTGGAGCATAAATAAGAATGACCCAGGTGGCTGAGCAGCATGACCAAGAAGGATAAATATGTTAAATTAAGCAAGACAAAAAGATTAAATAAGTTCAGCAGAGCTTTAATTTAGAATAATTCAAATGTAGCTGTTTCACCAAATGACCACCAGAGCGCAGCAAGAGACCACATATAACCTGCTGGAAATCTAACACTCTATAAGTAAGACAGAACATTCCCTATCAGTGTGTTTCTATTTATTAAAAAGAGAAGAAAAGTCCGATTGGGCTCCAAATTGGTACTCATGATCAAGTGGTCTGTATATATATGTGTGTAAATATGTGTGTTGATAGGGTCAAAGGTTCCTGACTTCTGTCCATTTAGGTTTGAAAAAAGCGATAATACAGGCTTATGGCCTACAAAATGGCTGTTGCTCTTTGGCCATATTAGAGGCAAAAAATATCTGATTTGGCTGAAAATTTGCAATCAAGATCAGATTATCAGTCTATATATGTGTATAAATTTGTGTGTTGATAGGGTGAAAGGTTCCTGTCTTCTGTCCATTTAGGTTGGAAAATAGCGATAAATAGAATAAATTGAAAATAGTTATTTTTTCACTGTAGAGCCTACTGAAGACTTATTTGGCTCATACTTGGCACATGTGCTTCAAATGTCATTGTTAATTAGTAGCTTCAACAGTTTTGGCATGTTTTAAACTTTGACAGAGTTTTGGCCAAATAACTCTGAAAAGGCTATCACGTACATGTTTGATCAAGGTTTATGGGCCTCAAATAGTTAAAATGTCAAGATTTTTTTGATAATTATTTACCTACAGGGTCTCAAGATTGCATCAAGACCAAATTTGTTTTGATTGATTAAGGACTTAAAGACAAGTTCGAAAAGAGCAATTTTTACTCTTTTGGCCACTGATGAAAATCTTTGCATTTTTGGTAAATACATGTAATTACAAAGTTGTAAAGGCTACAGCAAAGTATACAACTAAAAAAGAATAACACGCCTAGGCCATTTGTACCTTTAGATATAACTGATTATCTGCTATAGCGCCCCCTTGAGGCCAATCAACGCCATATTTTAATGGATGATAGAATAGGGTCAAAGGTTCCTGACTTCTGTCCATTTAGATTTGAAAAAAGCGATAATACAGACTTGAGGCCTACAAAATCGCTGTAGTTTTCCAGCCGTTGTAGAGGCAAAACATGTCCGATTTGGCTGAAAATTTGCAATCAGATTATCAGTCTATATATGTGTATAAATTTGTGTGTTGATAGGGTGAAAGGTTCCTGTCTTCTGTCCATTTAGGTTGGAAAATAGCGATAAATAGAATAAATTGAAAACAGTTATTTTTTCACTGTAGAGCCTACTGAAGACATATTTGGCTCATACTTGGCACATGTGCTTGAAATGTCATTGTTAATTAGTAGCTTCAACAGTTTTGGCATGTTTTAAACTTTGACAGAGTTTTGGCCAAATAACTCTGAAAAGGCTTTCACGTACATGTTTGATCAAGGTTTATGGGCCTCAAATAGTTAAAATGTCAAGATTTTTTTGATAATTCTTTACCTACAGGGTCTCAAGATTGCAACAAGACCAAATTTGTTTTGATTGATTAAGGACTTAAAGACAAGTTCGAAAAGAGCAATTTTTACTCTTTTGGCCACTGATGAAAATCTTTGCATTTTTGGTAAACACATGTAATTACAAACATTGTAAAGGCTACAGCAAAGTATACAAGTAAAAAAGAATAACAAGCCTAGGCCACTTGTACCTATAGATATAACTGATTTTCTGCTATAGCGCCCCCTTGAGGCCAATCAACGCCATATTTTAATGGATGATAGAAGGCCCTGAGATACATGTAGGGTATAAGTATCGTCCTGATTGGTCATTGTTTAGCCTGTCAAAAGCTAGCTGGAATCTGATTGGCTAATAACGACCGCAAAAATTTGCATATCAAATTTTCCTTCTGTAAAACATTAGGACATAGGCCATAGATGATACATGCCAAAGGAGAGCTTCATAGCTTGTACGGTTCCTGAGAAACAGATTTTTAGCTTTGGCTCCGCCCCCTGGGGGCGTATGTCTACACAGATTGACGGGCTACCTCAGAATCATGTTGGCATCAACGTTCTAAAGTGGCATTAGTGTAGGTTTAAGCATTCAAAAGTTACAGCTGTTAGAGTAAATTTGGGTGTGCCACGGTAAGATTAATTTGCATATGGCGGCCATATTGTTTATAAATTTCACAATTTTTTCGATAATTATTGAGGTTGGGACTCTGCTGAGTTGTTTGACACCTTTTTGATTTGCCATTAACCAAGGAATCATATAATGCAAGAATTTTTGCTCTAGCTATCAGGGCGTAGGAGTTACGAGGCCAAACGCGTTGACCTTTGCCATAGCGCCCCCTTGAGGCCGATCGGGCTCATCTTTTGAATCTGAGTAGCGGTGAGAAGTACTACCATATGACCAAGTCTCAGCCCTGTAGGCCTTACGGTTTCTTCTGCCCAATCACTTCTATGGCAGAAAAAGAATAAGAACTATAATAATCGGAACAATTACAATAGGGTTTCTAGCACTACGTGCTCGAACCCCTAATAATAATAATAATAATCAGAACAATTACAATAGGGTTTCTAGCACTACGTGCTCGAACCCCTAATAATCAGAACAATTACAATAGGGTTTCTAGCACTACGTGCTCGAACCCCTAATAATAATAATCAGAACAATTACAATAGGGTTTCTAGCACTACGTGCTCGAACCCCTAATAATAATAATAATCAGAACAATTACAATAGGGTTTCTAGCACTACGTGCTCGAACCCCTAATAATCAGAACAATTACAATAGGGTTTCTAGCACTACGTGCTCGAACCCCTAATAATAATAATCAGAACAATTACATTAGGGTTTCTAGCACTACGTGCTCGAACCCCTAATAATAATCAGAACAATTACAATAGGGTTTCTAGCACTACATGCTCGAACCCCTAATAAGAAGAAGAAGAAAAATCTTAGCAAAAACAATAGGGTTCTACGCACCTTCGGTGCTTGAACCCTAATAATAATATTATCATTATTATATGTTGTTAATTATAGTATTGTCGCTGTTATTGTTATTTTTTTACTATGATTATTAATAACAATAATAACAATTATATTATTGTTATTATTATTAATATTATTATTAATATTACTAACAGTTACAACAATGGTAATATTGTTATTATTAATATTAATAATAATAATAACAATAATAATAACAATAATAATAAAAATGAACAACACCAACAGATCTAACAATGCAATGATGTTTAATTATAAACCATAAAAATACACGTAAAAATAATGGAGCATAAACATAAATTATACTTAGAATGTATGTGTGCGTGTGTGTTTAATTATGGAAAATATGAATGAATTCATTTATTAATTAATTGTGAACTATAAACAAAAAAAGATGGTGTCCACGTGGCTGCTGCTGGACCTAAACAAAAGAAATATAAATGGAAAATATAAAGTGTTAGTATACGGAGTTTACTGTTCACATACGAATCAAACCAAAACAATGTAGCAAACCTGTTATTATTTATTCCGCAGAATAACGCCTTTCCTCTCTGGTGCACACTTAAGCCACTTTTTAATGGTGTCTGCGAACTGAAGCTGAGTGCTCCCAGGGAGTTGTTTCTGGAGAGCAGCTGAAAAAGCAACAAAAAACAAACAAAAAATTTTCGTGGGGCTGTGTTCAGAGTTGTATTACAGTGAAAGTTAATACCAGTTTGCCAGGCATTTAAGCAGTGGGAATTTAGCATGTTTCACTTATCCTCAATTCAGAGCAATCCCATTTAAGCGCGTTTTCTTAAATCACGTCCCATTAGGCCACTGCCTAAATGTGAGAACACCCTATTTCACCCTATTTTTTGTTAATGTTACCAACAAATAAATATATTGCGGTTCATCGCTAAATAGGTATGAAAAATAAGAAGTAAACTATCATAATAAATAAATAAATGAATAAATGTAGATTGCTAGATTACATGAAAACTTAAAATGGGGAAATAAAAAGCATATAAAATTATATATAACATAATTAAACATTATATACACATAAAATTCAGTGTTGTGCGTGAACGAGTTCAAAAGAACGTGTTCATTGAAAACGTTAATTTTTTCGTGAACGTTGAACTGAACACAACACATTTTTTAATAAAGAACTTGAACGTGAATTAGTTCACATTATGTGTCATGAACGGCAGACATCACTGTAAATGAACGTTGGAATTTATTTTCCATTGAAAACTTAGTGACATCTGTTTTCTCTTTTGAAACGCAACAAACAGATCAACAGACGATGCCATCTCTACTGCACTCCACCTGGCTCTCACCCACCTGGACAACAAAGACTGCTATGTTCAAATGCTGTTCATCGACTTCAGTTCAGCATTCAACACCATCATCCCTCAGCATCTGATCGGAAAACTGAACTTGCTGGGCCTGAACTCCTCCCTCGGTTTTAGACTTCCTGACTGAGAGACCACAATCAGTCAGGATTGGAAACAACACCTCCAGCACCACCATACTGAGCACCGGCGCCCCCCAGGGCTGTGTGCTCAGCCCACTGCTGTTCACTCTGCTGACTCATGACTGTACTGCAAAGTACAGCTCAAACCACATTGTCAAGTTCGCTGATGACACAACTGTAGTTGGCCTCATCAGCAAGAACGACGAGTCAGCATACATCTCTCTAGAGGAGATAAAGTCTAGTCTGTGCAGTCGAAGCAGTCCTGCAGCACAGCGTCTCCGTCACTGGGCCACACAGTAATGGTCTTCTGTGTGGGTTTGGGGCGTCGCAGCAGGGGATGGAATGTGGGGACCAGCATGATAGAGATGTGGTCAGAGAGCGCGGAGGAGCTGTAGTCTGCCCAGTGAAGCTTGGGTATTACTGTCCATATTGGGGCACGTGAAGTTGGGTTCAGGACCAGCATAAAAACAGCTCAAAATAGGGTTTTCGCTAGGAGCGTAAGAGGAGGCTGCACTACTGCGCGCTGCCATCTTTTCATTCATCTTTTTTTCACCGCCATCTTTTCATTCATTTGGTCAGTAAAATAGCAAATGCTGTGTTTGGATATCTAACTAGACTAGCTACCAATAATAATGGTCAGTAAAACAAATACTTTGTTTGGACATTTAGCAAGGCTAGCTACTAATAAAAATGGTCAAAATCTCAAATGTAGAATTTGGTAATTAAGTGTAGTTGGTAAATGACTGTGCTTTTAAAAAAAACGAAACAACACAACCCACAAGCATTCACAATAAAAAAAACAACTTTATAAACATAGGAATACAAGTTAAACACATGCTACTCTACCTTTGGAAGTAATTGTATATTTAACGCTTTTAAGCCTGAACCATTAAAATATATTTCTTTCTGAATTTCAATCTGAAATTGACTATTATGTTTCACTTCAACACAAATACATTTCACACTGGATTTCTCTGTTGGGCGCCTTTGAGTATTTAACAAGTAATATAATACAGGAAATTGACAAATCCTGCACCTAACAGCTGGGGTTATGCATAGGGCTCAGCCAGGATCTACTACTCACTCAACTAACAACAATAGCAAAACCACCACAATCTGATACTGGCACGACAAGAATCCAGAAGCACAGCCTAACACTATGTTCATGGTCCATTGCCTCAACTGCCAAGTAACAGACCTACCAAAAAATAACCTATGAACAAACAGAATCCCTTCTTAATCTAAGCTCAATTCCTTTAACTATGGCAACAACACACTTACCTAAGCACAATCACACACAATAAATCACATTATAAGTTGCGTGAGCAGAACACAGCAACCACTACCATCTGATACTGGCTCGACAAGAATCCAGAAGCATAGCGAACTATGTTCATGGTCCGTGCCTCAACTGCCAAGTACTCAGACGTCTACAAAAACTCATGAGACAAATTATTACAAGAGCAGGACCACACCAATCCCCTTCATCCAAACTCTAACACAAACTTCAGTACAAGAAAATATCAGGCCTATAGGTTTCATGTAAAACATATGTTGAGAAAACACAATGAGATTGAAGATCTGCAATATAAAATCCTTTTATTAAAAACACACAGATGAGTAAATATAGAGGTGAAGCAATACAAAGATAATAGTTTGTAGTGGATAAAAACAATTAAGGAACTACATGATTTGGATATTCTTAGTAAATTTGAAGATTAAAAAACCTTAAGCAAGATATAATATTCAATAAGGAAAAGATAAGCGAGTATAAAACTTGAGTAATACAACAACCAAATATCCCTCTATGATAACAGATTTTTAATCAGAACGACTGAACCATAGACCAACGAGAACACCAGCAGAGGGAATGAATGAGCCCACAACCTTACTGCGCTACACAAGCCCGGAGAAGGTTGATTTCAGTATGGGAACTACGGCTGGAGCGTTTTATTTAACCTCCTGAAAGGATTTTGTTGGCCTCTCTGCAGGGTCTGGATGCTCCTCCGGTCTACACGGCAGCAACCGGCACAGTGTCGTCTCTCAGTGGCTCTGGGTCTCACTTTTGGGAGCACTCTCTGGAGTTCCTCAGGTGGTGTTTTCAGTTCTTCTTTCATACAGATGGGCCTGGCGGTTAATAGCATTAAGCTAAGCTATGCTAAGCTTGGGGAGCTGAGGATGGCTTCCACAGAGTGAAAACAGAGATACTAGAAATTAATAGAAATAATGAAATCTGCATAAACTAGAAAAGAGATTAAAAGCATTCAAATCATAAGCTCTGAAGATTTGGCTCAAATGTTTAGTTGCCAGCTAAGAATCCTACTCTAACTATCACATTTATCACACTAAATTTTAAAGACTAAGTTTTTTCGCTTCTTCAGAACTGAACTCCTCCCGTAACTACCCTAAGCGCTGAGCTCTGTCTCACGAAGAATGTCCTGGAATATTGAACATATAAGAAAACATAACATGAAATTCAATAAACATGATCGATGATTAAGATTAATTTTGCTGAACCTGTAAAATCCATTGTTAAATTCAGTTAATTGACAAGGTTAAACATTTGTGGCCGAAAGACTTATGATTTGCCTTTTAATTGCCTTCAAACTGATCTAAGATGGAGTTTTCTCTCCTGTGTGAATGTGCTGGTGTTTTTTGAGTTTACACTGTTGAGTAAAACTCTTCCCACAGTATGAGCAGTAATACGGTTTCTCTCCTGTGTGAATGCGCTGGTGTTTTCGGAGATTACATTGCTGATTAAAACTCTTCCCACAGTCTGAGCAGTAATACGGTTTCTCTCCTGTGTGAATGCGCTGGTGTTTTTTGAGAGTACTCGGTTCAGTAAAAGTCTTCCCACAGTCTGAGCAGCAATACGGTTTCTCTCCTGTGTGAATGCGCTGGTGTATTTGAAGAGTACTCTGTTGAGTAAAACTCTTCCCACAGTCTGAGCAATAATACGGTTTCTCTCCTGTGTGAATGTGCTGGTGTATTCGGAGATTAATCTGTTGAGTAAAACTCTTCCCACAGTCTGAGCAGTAATACAGTTTCTCTCCTGTGTGAATGCGCTGGTGTTTTCGGAGATTACACTGCTGATTAAAACTCTTCCCACAGTCTGAGCAGTAATACGGTTTCTCTCCTGTGTGAATGCGCTGGTGTTTTTTGAGAGCACTCGGTTCAGTAAAACTCTTCCCACAGTCTGAGCAATAATATGGTTTCTCTCCTGTGTGAATGCGCTGGTGTTTTCGGAGATTACACTGCTGATTAAAACTCTTCCCACAGTCTGAGCAGTGATACGGTTTCTCTCCTGTGTGAATGCGCTGGTGTTTTTTGAGACTACTCCGTTCAGTAAAACTCTTCCCACAGTCTGAGCAGTAATACGGTTTCTCTCCTGTGTGAATGCGCTGGTGTTTTTTGAGACTACTCCGTTCAGTAAAACTCTTTCCACAGTCTGAGCAGTGATGCGGTTTCTCTCCTGTGTGAATGCGCTGGTGTTTTTTGGGATTACTCTGTTTAGTAAAACTCTTGACAGAGTTCTGATGTTTCTCCATGTCGGGACTTGGCTTCATTTGTCTGTTAAATGCAACAATTTGTGTATGTTCTGGAGATTCTTCTGGATGGCTTGTGCTTCACCTCTTTCAGCAGTTTAACATTGCTCTTGTTAAATATCCTGGTTGTTGGTGATGAATTTCAGGAGAATATTTTCATTTCTGGAAAAAACAAAGAAAAATGCCATTGAATATTAAAATAAAAGCAGGTCAATTAACTTAAGAGAACTGCCTAAATCAGTTACACTATACTGATGAAACTACTGGGACATCTTCATTTACCATAAAATCTTCTGTACTTTTATCCCAGTCGAAGTCCACAGTGTAAGGGGGCGCTGGTGGTCCTCCAGCCACTAGAGGGAGGCCACCTTTTCCCACTTGCAATAATCAGGCTGACACCTGTTTAATGCCTTTATAAGGGTGGCCCACTGTTCAAACAGACAGTCTAAATTCAGTTCAGGTCCCACTAGAAGCTGAGAACTTTCCTAGATTGTTAAAAAGAAAGAAAAGTAAATCAAAAGGAAAAAAAATCCTTAGGTTTTATTTAAAGCCTCCTTGGGAGTTCTCCAGAGGCTGCTTTATGTTTCCCCCTCTTTTGGAGTTTTTTTAAAAGTTTTCTCCCTTTTGTTAGTTTCTGAGTAAATGATTTAAAGTTGGTACTAAGAAAATACTTGTTTCCTATTTCCCTGAGTACTTTTATTTAAGTTCTAGGATAAAACCAGAGTGCCTGTTGTTCGATCACAATCATTTCACAATTCACGATTTCACAATTATTTGCAAATAAAGAAGTTTATGAAACATGTTATGTTTCTTATTTATGCAACTAAAAGGTAAAACTGTGTGAAACGTAGCTTATTTAGAAAATTTAGCTTTAATTGCTTATACAAAATATTTATTATATTATGGTTACATTACTAACACAGGAGCAAGCTGACACCTGAGCATATTGAAATGCTCGTCTTTGTATAAAAAGAATCTCCCCATCATGCTCGGACTGCAGGCACGGCAAACAGTTGGAATTGAAGGGAGTATGTAGATGGGGTTGGAGCAGCAAAGTGTGGAGGAGATTCGGGAGTAGAAGGCATTTTGCTTTTAAATAGTTTACAATATTTGCACTGATTTTTTTAAGCTTTGGTTTACACTTGTTCAAAAGCACTGATGAGTACAGCACTCAAGAGTACTGATGCTGTTAATAGACTATTTTCTACTCACTTTGTGTGTTTTGCTTTTTTAAATACAATTTACAATATTATTTGCACTTTTTAAGCCTTGGTTTACTGTCGCCATTTCTCATTGTTATTTATTATTTTGTCTATTTTGAGTTTATTAATTGCTAAATAAACAAGTCAGTTTCTCCTTACCAACCAAACACACCTAATTATTCAAACACACCTTATTCAGCTGGCTACTTGTTATCAAGAGTAAAAAGCTTTTCAACATGAGTTTGACAACAGTAAGTACGTTGGCTAAATAACTTTAAACATTAATACATGCTCGGATAGGCCGGTATCGGTATCGGCCGATATCGGTATCGGATCGGAAGTGCAAATAAATATCGGTATCGGATCGGAAGTTCAAAAAGCTGGATCGGGACATCCCTAATCTCTGATATTCCCCCCACATTCAGTGCTGCTATGTTGTGATGTCAGTTCAGTGCTCTGTAGCATTAGCTAAACACTAGCATTAATCTAATTACTACACTTAAACGATCTCGTAATACAGAGGATCCAGTGATGTCCAGGAGGAAAATGTACACAGAATAAAACGTACAGGGTCCTAAACATATGTATTTAGCACAGAATGTGATAGAGGTAGAGCTGGGCGATTAATTGATTTTTTGATTAATACTAATTTACAGTTAAGGACAATGTGTTTTTATGAAAATCGCTTTTCTCTGAGTTTTAATTTTGACCACCGAAGCTCCCCTGTGGGCTCCTGTACTTCAGAGTGAGCTAGCACACCATCCAAAGTAAAACAAGCAACTGTCCCTGACACATCTTCCAACTACGTACCAGGTTCTGTAAGCACTACAGTTTATGATTTTTTGCATATTAATGAGAAAATATCATCTCATTTTATAGAACACTGGCACTTATTTAAAAGCTTTGTTTTGCAATTCAAGCCCAATTGGGAAAAGTTTTTACTTAATAGCATATTTGCGAACTTGTTTTTTATTTTGTAAGTTTTATCAAAAAGGGTACCATTTTATTTCTTTCTATTTGTTCTTTGAGGATGGGTTTATTTATTTATTTTTTAAGCTTGAGGGTGCATTGTGTCAGTACCTAATCTAGCTTTCGAAAAGTTACCAGATGTTTTGCATTGTTTCTGTTTTTTGTTTGTTTCTCGTAGCACTTTAACCACAAAGGGGACATTTAAGTGAAAACTAAATAAATAAAAACTAGTTTTTAACAATTTCTTTAATTATATTTTTAGTAGGGGAAAAAATCTGTTTGAATCGAAAATCGGATAAAAAAAAAATAAATAAAATATATAAAATATATATTTTTTGGGCCATATCGCCCAGCTTTAGATAGAGGCGAGTTTTTGAATGGCCTGTTCATTTTTGCCATTTACAAAAACAGTTCAGACATGAAACCCCAAATATGGGCATAAACAACAACATGTCACCGACTACAAAATGACTACACAACTGCGATGGCCTATTGTGATCCTAAACGATTTTCTGTCAAAATAAAAGTCCCCCTAATATGTAATAATATTCTGTTTTATATCTGTAAAAATATATATTATAAAGTAGTTTGATAAAGTTTAAAATTAATTAAAAGTTTTTTCAAACTTATAAATGCATGAAATAATATAGTTAATATAATAAAATAGGTACTAAAAGGTACGATTGTGAAATAGTACAGTATAAAACATGCTGTCAGCAGCTGAATTAAATATATCTTTCTTTATAGTGTTACTTCTGTTAAACATTAAATCACATTGTGACACATCTATATATGTTTAACAAAATATTTTAAATGCAGATAACATTACCAATAAGTTTACATCAATTAACCGTGCTTACAACGTGCTTAAAATTCCTTTAACTGAAGACTCATATCATAATTAACAGGATCTACTACATTTTTTAACATTGGTAATTTAGTAATATGTGATACTGTCTTGTTAACAGTCATTTAACTATTTATTTATTTAAGTATCATTAAAGAAGCACTGTATGGAGACTGTATTCTACAGTAATGGTTTAGCTGGAATTTCTTAATAACAGCGGGGCTAAATATATTGTAATTTTTATGTTCATTATTACAGTGAAATAGCAAATTTTCTGTTAAATCAGTGAGCCAATAAATGTTACGTAGTAAAATTCCACTTCTTACCTGAACTTCTCCTCTCTATAATCACTAAAATCACTAATTCCTGCATTCTTAAATTTAAAATTTTACAAGCTGACTTTTATTTTGACGGGAAAGTCACATGACTTCCCAGCAACTGTGAAACTGGATTTAGTAGAAGGAAATTTTGAAACTAAACTAAACTAAACAATCTGAACTAGAGTAACTAAGAAATGAGTAGAGACTTATCACACAGACTTAAGAAGGAATTTCCACAGAACTGATTTATCTCAGGTTTAGTTCAGATTAATCTCAGGTGTGTGTTAGTGATGTGGGGGAGGGAAGGCAGAAGTGTGAGGCTCCGTTATCCTGTGTATGATCTGTAAACAAAAGAGAGAGAGAGAGAGAGAGAGAGAGAGAGAGAGAGAGAGAGAGAGAGATTCTCCATACCTTCTGTAGTTCAGCTGTTCCTGCTCTGTCTGCGCTCCAGACCCCGGAAGCTCAGTCTCATCCGGGTTATGTAGAGCCCCGCCCCCTCCCCCGCTATATCACATTATACCCCATCACCGCTAGAGGGAGCCCGCGAGGGAGTCCTCAATGCATGGAGCTGAATGGAGCTAATCAGCTAAAACTCTCATTTAAAACACTGTAGAACTACTTCTCTGGGGTTTTCCTTTAATTTTACAACGTAGAACAAAGTATTTCACTAAAATAGGAAAGAAAACGTACCACTATATTTCCATTTTTCTAAAACTAATGTTTTTATTCAGTAGATTTACTAGCATTACTGCTACTGATGCTGGAGTTACACACAGAGCTGCAGTTTAAAAGCTTTAATAATTATCTCTGCGATGACAAAATAGTTATAGTTGTTCTGTTTTGAGGAAATGATTGAATGTTTTATTCTAAAAAGGATCAAACATTTATAAATTGTTATTCTGCTAAAGTAATAATTTATAAATGGTTGATACTTTATAGAATAAAATTTTTTTATATGTTTTTATACATTTCAGACTGTTGAGAGGCTTGAGATTCAGATAGTTTTTTCCTCTATAGAGATTCTTTGATTGCTCCTGTACAACTTCAACAAATAGCACTTACTAATTATTACGGAAAGGTCAGTGTCGTTGTACCAATTGTGAAATTGATTCCACTTTTTAAATCTCATTTAAATTTCATTTAAAATTGTATTATTACATTTTATTTACATTTACCTTCTTGTTGTCCTGCAGGTTCTTGAAAAGGAGATCGTACTGCAGCAGATCTTGTTTGTTGCTCACCTTGTCTAAAGTCTTACTATTTATGTATTCTGAAAGCTTTCCATAAATTGAGGTCATTCACAGCTCTTCCCTGTAAAATCACTCTCTGACATCACAATGGACCATCCTGATTTCTGTATAGAAGGGTACTTCACACTTGTAAAAACATTTAGAAATTCATATTCAAATATCAGTTTTAAACTAATTAATTGTAAAATAAATAAGATTTTGTTTAAGAGTGTATTTGTTAATAGGATGGTAAAAACAAGTTGGGCCATCACTTGAAGTTTACCATCAACATTGAGTCCATCTGGTACAACTTTGGCATTTATTACATACAGTGTTAAAAAGGTTGTATAAATGTTTTAATTTTTTTGAACAGTGTTAACTTGCATGGTAAATTTTGTCAGTACAAAATTGTTTGAATATCCATGGTGACCATCACAAAGTGAAGCATTTATTATTTAATACAAGGAGTAACTGCTTCTATTTGGGGTAGTCAAAATGGTACTATTGATCAATTAAGTGAAAGCTCACCTTATTTGGTTCAATTTTTTAGTAATCAAATTTAATTTTAAATTAAATATGGACTAGATGATTTTATTATATTATATACCAATATAACTAAGCATATTAAGAATCACTTGTTAACATAGGGTTTCTTGGTGTAAAACACTCTTACATATTGAAAGAATCCTGAAGATTTCTTAGTTCTAATGGATATTTGTATTGAAGAAAGTGTTGAAAAGAAATGTCACAATTTCTACTTTAACAATAGTTCTGACCTTTGAGTAAAATTTGGTAAGTGCTATTTGTTGGGGTTGTTTTAAGTGACTCAAGCAACCAGAGGTGTTTGTCTTATATTTCTACACAGAACCAGATTTAATCTGGCCGAAATAGTCTCATATTTTGTAGTAGAATGAGAATGCTTTCTGGACTCATATTATAAAAGCTGAAAAAAGTTTTTATAATTCTATAAACAAATAAACTCTTTAACAAATCTTATTTATTTTACAATTAATTAGTTTGAAACTGATATTTGCATATGAATTCAAATGCTTTTACAAGTGTGAAGTACCCTTCTATACAGAAATCAGGATGGTCCATTGTGATGTCAGAGAGTGATTTTACAGGGAGTAGGTGTGAATGACCTCAATTTATGGAAAGCTTTCAGAATACATAAATAGTAAGACTTTAGACAAGGTGAGCAACAAACAAGATCTGCTGCAGTACGATCTCCTTTTCAAGAATCTGCAGGACATCAAGAAGGTAAATGTAAATAAAATGTAACCATATTATTTTAAATGAATTTTAGATAAAATGTTTGTACTGGATTTGTATTTTTATAAATGTTTAATACTTTATAGAATAAAAATTGTACAACTATATAGAAAAAAACAGAACAACTATAACTATTTCATCACCACAGAGATAATTGTTAAAACTTATAAACTGCAGTTTTAATCCTTTTAAATGAGCTCTGGGTGTAACTCCAGCATCAGTAGCAGTAATGCTAGTAAATCTAATTAATACAAGATTAGGTGTATTTAGTGAAATACTTTGTTATACTTTGTAAAATTAAAGGAAAACCCAAGAGAAGTAGTTATACAGTGTTTTAAATGAGAGTTTTAGGAGTGGGCGGGGCTCGGATGAGGCTGAGCTTCATGGAGAGGACCTTTGTGATTCTAGCAACACTTGGCCAGAATCCAAAAAGATTTTCTGTCAAAATAAACGCCCCATTAAAATTATATAAAAATCAGTTTTGAGTCTGTAAATAAAATACAATAAACTAGTTGGAGAAAATAATGAGTATAAAACTAATCAAAAGCTTTTTTAAACTGAAACACATAAAATAATATAGATAATAAAAGAAAATGTAGGAAATTGTACTAAAACTAGTGTTGCTGGAAAAGACAGTTTTGCACTGACACTTTATCAATATATTCTCAATCAGGACACAACTCTTTAATAAAAGTAGCATTATAAAGAAAAACATTTCTTTGAGTTACTGACAGAATGTTTTATTTTAGACAAATAGTAAAAATCGGTAGCTTTTAGAAGTTTGTCTATAATATATGATGCTGGTTGTTAAATTGTGTATTTTTTTTAACAATGTAAAGTTGCTTAAAAAGTGATGTCAATGTTCATTTTCTTCTGTATTGTCCTATATTTATATTCCTTATCTTTATTGCAGTGTTTTTATTATTATTATTATTATTATTATTATTATTATTATTATTATTATTATTATTACTATTATTATTATTATTATTATAACTAAAAGTATCAGGTAAGAACCAGCAGGAAACTATAATTTGCAGCATTTACACCACCAGCACTGGATCTTCACCTAGCTCTGCTCAGCAGTCTGTCTCTGACCCACAGACACATCTGAGATAAATGTGGGTTAAATCTGAACTAAATCTGAGATAAATGTGGGTTAAATCTGATCTGGATCCGTCATAAAATCAGGGTCTCCAAACGCACAGTGGTCCAGTCTCAGCATGGATCTGCTTCTGGGTTCAGACTGATAGCGGATCAGAACCAGGACAGATTTTACAGCGTTTATTACTGTTGTAAGTGTAACAGAGTAATAAAATACCTTTGTTTTAGATGAACTTTATAAAATGAGGCACTTTAATGCTGTTAAATGAAGTTTTGGCGGCCCCTGCTGTTTAGTGGTGAACTGCAGTTACGCTACGTTTGGTCTTTCTGAGCCACCGTACCTCAGCAGCGGTCTGTGTGTTTCTGTGCTGCGGGTAGGTGCTGAGCTCCGTGTTCTATGAATAAATAGTGGTTAAAAACATGTTTTAAGTTAAAAATACTGCTATTATTATTATTATAATTATTTGAGAGTTTTTTATTTATTTACTCAGCAGTATATCAGCTAATCCTATTATTATTAATATTATTATTTAATAAGAAATATTTGTATTTATTTATTCAGCTCGGTCTTAACTGCAGAAGCCACTCCAGTAAAAATAAAGTAAGAAAGTACATATTGTTTCATCACATGTAATGCAGGATGCACAGTTAATTGATGTACACTTATTAAAAGTGTTATCTGTATTTTACTGTTTTACCCAGCAACTCTACATATATATATATATTTGCCATCCAGATGCACTTGAACTCCAAAAGAGAAATTTAAGTGAAATCAGAATAAAGGTAAATAAAGTTTTGAACCATTTGTAGTTTGATTTTTAGTAGGTAAAAAAAAAAAATATTTTGTATTAGGTCATATCGCCCGTCTCTATGTGAAATGCTGAAATACACTTCATGGGTTAAAATAGTCATATCGCTTTTCAAATCTACAGATTTTCATTTACTAAATGTGTAGCTACATTTCCAAGTCAACCAATAAGAAGTGATCATATTTAAGGTGGAATTGAAATTTCAGGTAAAATGTTAATTCATTAGCTAGGCTGAGCTAACGTAAAATGACTAAAAACAAGATACATATTGTTCAGTTAGCTGGTTTACAGGCTTTAGTAACATTTAGTTAAAGTTGATGAAACTGTGGGTAACATTAGCTTCTGTAAAACTGCAGCAGGTCTTGGAGCTGCTGCTCTGAATCTGCTGGTGTAGAGCTTCTGCTGCTCTCTGGCTCTGCAGATGAAGTTGGGCTTCGACCCGATGCTGAGATACGTCACCATGTCCGCTATATTGATTTAGTAAAAAAAATCAGTTAAGCCATTGACATAAATCTTAACCGAGTTTCATTTTTGTTTTTTTATATTTAAACGAGTTTGATCTACATATACAAAAAAAGGTCTTCACTTCAGGAGTGCATAATCACTGTCAGCCTGATGCTAATGTGGAGGAAAATAATGAACTGTTATCAGGAATAGTAAAAAAAAAAAAATCAGGATTGTGAAGCATTGATTTGGATTACTGTCTGATTAATTTGTGTGGAAACTTTTATAATTTAATGTAATTTTCTGTTTACGTCCTTTTAATTAAGAACGTCTAATTCTCACTGAAATATTGAAAAACAAATGAAAATTTACATTTTAAAATCTAATAATTGACCACTATTAAGAAAACAGTAAATAATAAGCAAATCATATCGTGTGACACTGACAGCCAGGTTGCTTTCTATAACTTTGAATATAGAAAGTGAAGAATACAGATGTACAGCAAGTCAGGAAATTACAGATAAAGATATTTATAAGATAAAACGAGACACCTTTATTGTAAACAAAAAAGGAGCCAACATAGTACAGTATTAATAGTATGGATTAGTGCATTTCAGTGTAAAGTGAGATACTAAAGTAGTAGTCAAACATGGTATTCAGTAGTGGACAGCAGCAGAGTTTATTCTACATATATTTTGCGGCTGCAGCCTGCTGACAGTCTACTGCAGAACGAGCTAAACTTCATATTATAATGTGTGTAGCGGGCAGAGGTGTGGGGAAGGTTTTAATGAATATTTTCTAATGCTGCTGCCCCAAATATTCCTCTAGGTTAGGTGTAGAGGGGAGGACTTTTATTTTGACAGCCATCGATTGGCAGAGCGTTACCTCATGCTGCTTGTAGTCTCGCGGGACCTGCACAAAGTAGCATTTGGTCTCGTGGCGGCAGGTACAAGCTCCGGTCGGGAAAGCTTTGTTTTAAAATAACTCATTGGAAGACAGTTTTATCGTGCTTATTGACTGGAAGAGACTAAAGGAACACATGGTGGATTTTTCAATGGGCACTGTGTGTGTGTGTGTGTGTGTGTGTGTGTGTGTGTGAGAGAGAGAGAGAGAGAGAGAGAGAGAGAGAGAGAGAGAGAGAGAGAGGAATCCATATTTTAAGCAGGTATGGCTTGCTGGTGTTAATGTTATATTGTCGTAATTTGAACTACAGTTGATTTAATTACTAGCTTTAGGTGGTGTACTGGGCATAAATATTAGTATCTATTAAAAGCTTAAGTTTACTCGTAATTTTCAGTTTATTAAAAGAAGATCTGTTTTATTTCAAAGTGAATGTGGGAGCACCAGGAGTCAGCTGGGGGGGTGTAGCTGCTGAGTGGTGGGTAAAGTTTGTTTTACTTAATTACTCCATGTGACATAGGTAGCTAATTGTGTGTTCATGCTTTTATATAGTGTTTGCCTTGATGCTGAAGGTGCTGTGAAGGAGATTGAGTTCTGGCCTTCACATTTACTTCTAATTGGTATGAATTATCTGACTGGTTACTTATTTATGTAGTAAACAGTAGCTAACACAGTGAATAAGTGGAGTGGTACAGCCATTGATAGCAGCCACTGTTTTTCTTCCCTCTGTTTTTTTAGTGTATTGGCTCTGCATTAATTAATTTTTAGAGTTTAAACTAAAATGAAATTAAGTTAATATAAATAAATATAGACTATTGACCCAGGGTTGCCCTAGTCCATCATACCATATTTATCTGGTGCCTTCCAGTATAGCTTCAACGTGTGCTTTAACCTCTTACTGCAGAAGCGCACTCTAGCAGGCCTGTTCTGACTGTGTAAAGTAGAATGCTTAAGAGCGTCAAATATTCTAAACACACCGACCAACTAACCCACTCATATTCTTTAGTAACTACTTTAACTACCTGCATGCAAATTTACAGTCATCTACATGAAACCAGTTGCCAGAAATCTCTTAACTGAAAACAGCCTGTTTTTTTTTTTTACATTGTTTACATGGGAACACGCCTCCCCAAAAAATAGCCTTATAAAATATTATTAGTATGTAAAATTACATCAGATTACATTATAGAAAATTCACTTACTATCACAGCATCCACAATACAGCACTGAACCGCAGATAAAATATCCATAAAGTCCTTTATTCTCCTGCTCACTTCTCCTCACAAACATGCGTTTAGTTTCAGCGCAACCGCAATGTCATATTCTCAAGCTCCTAGCGACCACACAATGTAATATTTTCATATAAAGTTGTACGTGAATACAAAGCTAAGGATGTCCTCTTCTAGATTCTGTGGTGTTTATTGTTCCACAAACCACTATTTTTCTTGAGTGGTCGTCATTTGCACCAGTGGCATATCCAATCAAATCAGGTCGTAGCCTTTCTCCAGGGTCCTAAAAGTGATTGACACCTATTGCAACCAATAGTCCACCCCCAGACGAAAACACTGATATGTAATTTGCGCTGATTGGTCTCCTAATGGCTGGTGGTGGGGCATTCCAAACCGTCACCACGTGGTGAGCTGTCACAAAAAAAAATAAAACACTCCAAGCTCCAAAGCGCACACAGCGCGCAAATATCTTTTTGTAATTTCATCAAAAATATTAATATTAATTTGAGATGGACTTACATTAATTTATTTTATTTCAAACAAACAAAAAAAATATTAAACTCTTGTTGTATAGAGACAGATTTTTCTCTATCAGATTAGGGGCGCTCTGGAGAGGTTTTGAAGCCTTTGGTGACTCCTGGTGGACACCTAATATAATGCAGTGTAGCTTCTCAGTGCTTTCATGTAATTTTTCCAAATTTTGTAATTTGTAAGTCAAGACCCTACTGAATAAGGAACTGTAGAGAATTTCACCACCAACATCACCAACATCCATACACACATGGTAAACTCCAAATATAACAGGTGTTTATATATATATATATATATATATATATATATATATATATATATATATATATATATATATATATATATATATATGTGTATGTATATATATATATACATTTTCTTCTGCATTTGATGTTCTCAAATAAAACCTAAATAATTGAAATTAAAGTCTGGAAGTGAACTATTGTTTAGTTCCAAGTGTCTATTTCCGTTTAAGCCCTGAATGGTCTCTGTGTTGTATGTAAAACTTACAAAAAATTAGCATAAAATTGGATCTGCAGGGTTAACTTGGTTTGTGAAAAGTAGTTGGTCCTTTTGGATTACAGTTTCAACCCCTTTATTGATAAATTTAATTTGCAGTGTCACAGTTTTTGTGTAAATCTTATTTTGAGGGTATTGTGGTTTGATTGTAGTGGTGTATTATTTTTTATAGATTTTCTTTTATTTATTTTGGGGATTTTGTGTGCTAGTTGGTGGGTTGAAAGTAAAATTAATAACAGGTTAAATTTACTTAAGTGTTACCAAGCGAGAGTACCTAAACTACTGGGACCAGTATTGTTATAGGCCCAGATTTTAATGTATGTGAAGTCTTATATCTAGGGATTTTATAGGTAACAGTGATTGTATGAGTGTCCTGAAAAAAGTGTTTAGCATTTATTAATCTCTTCTTGTTGTAGATGCTTATAATCACTATATATATATATATATATATATATATATATATATATATATTTATATATACACTGCTCAAAAAATAAAGGGAACACTCAAATAACAAATCCTAGATCTGAATGAATGAAATATTCTCATTGAATACTTTGTTCTGTACAAAGTTGAATGTGCTGACAACAAAATCACACAAAAATCATCAATGGAAATCAAATTTATTAACCAATGGAGGCCTGGATTTGGAGCCGCACACAAAATTAAAGTGAAAAAACACACTACAGGCTGATCCAACTTTAATGTAATGTCCTTAAAACAAGTCAAAATGAGGCTCAGTATTGTGTGTGGCCTACACGTGCCTGTATGACCTCCCTACAACGCCTGGGCATGCTCCTGATGAGGTGGCGGATGGTCTCCTGAGGGATCTCCTCCCAGACCTGGACTAAAGCATCCGCCAACTCCTGGACAGTCTGTGGTGCAACGTGACGTTGGTGGGTGGAGCGAGACATGATGTCCCAGATGTGCTCAATCGGATTCAGGTCTGGGGAACGGGCGGGCCAGTCCATAGCTTCAATGCCTTCATCTTGCAGGAACTGCTGACACACTCCAGCCACATGAGGTCTAGCATTATCCTGCATTAGGAGGAACCCAGGGCCAACCGCACCAGCATATGGTCTCACAAGGGGTCTGAGGATCTCATCTCGGTACCTAATGGCAGTCAGGCTACCTCTGGTGAGCACATGGAGGGCTGTGCGGCCCTCCAAAGAAATGCCACCCCACACCATTACTGACCCACTGCCAAACCGGTCATGCTAAAGGATGTTGCAGGCAGCAGACCGCTCTCCACGGCGTCTCCAGACTCTGTCACGTCTGTCATGTGCTCAGTGTGAACCTGCTTTCATCTGTGAAGAGCACAAGGCGCCAGTGGCGAATTTGCCAATCCTGGTGTTCTCTGGCAAATGCCAAGCGTCCTGCACGGTGTTGGGCTGTGAGCACAACCCCAATCTGTGGACGTCGGGCCCTCATACCATCCTCATGGAGTCGGTTTCTAACCGTTTGTGCAGACACATGCACATTTGTGGCCTGCTGGAGGTCATTTTGCAGGGCTCTGGCAGTGCTCCTCCTGTTCCTTCTTGCACAAAGGCGGAGGTAGCGGTCCTGCTGCTGGGTTGTTGCCCTCCTACGGCCTCCTCCACGTCTCCTGGTGTACTGGCCTGTCCCCTGGTAGCGCCTCCAGCCTCTGGACACTACGCTGACAGACACAGCAAACCTTCTTGCCACAGCTCGCATTGATGTGCCATCCTGGATGAGCTGCACTACCTGAGCCACTTGTGTGGGTTGTAGAGTCCGTCTCATGCTACCACGAGTGTGAAAGCACCACCAACATTCAAAACTGACCAAAACATCAGCCAGACAGCATAGGTTCTGAGAAGTGGTCTGTGGTCCCCACCTGCAGAACCACTGCTTTATTGAGTGTGTCTTGCTAATTGCCAATAATTTCCACCTGTTCCATTTGCACAACAGCAGGTGAAATTGATTGTCAATCAGTGTTGCTTCCTAAGTGGACAGTTTAATTTCACAGAAGTTTGATTTACTTGGAGTTATATACACACAAAAAACAATAAATGTGTTCTTTAAACATCAGCCTCATTTCGTTCCTGTGTGCCTTATTACATTTCAATTAGGTGGGTTGTTAAGTCATCAAATAAGGTACCAGGGGTCACGTGTATGGATTTAGAATGAGACAAAAGAATAGAAGCTTTTATGGTAATATAAAGGTGTCCCAATATTTTCTATATAGTGTAACTGATTGAGGTAGTTCTCTTCAGTCAATTGACCAGCTTTTATTTTAATATACAAAATTATTTCTTTTTTTCTTTTCAGAAATTAAAATATTATAGGATATCTCCTGAAATCTATGAAAGAGGTGAAGCACAAGCCATCCTGAAGAATCTGCAGAACACGCAGAAATTGTTTGATACATTTAACAGACAGAGGAAACAGAGCAAAGTCCTGACATGGAGAAACATCAGCACTCTGTCAAGAGTTTCACTAAACAGAGTGATCTCAAACTGCATCAGCGCATTCACACAGGAGAGAAACCGTATCACTGCTCAGACTGTGGGAAGAGTTTTAATAGACCGGGGACTCTAAAACTGCATCAGCGCATTCACACAGGAGAGAAACCGTATCACTGCTCAGACTGTGGGAAGAGTTTTACTCAACAGAGTACTCTCAAAAATCACCAGCGCATTCACACAGGAGAGAAACCGTATCAGTGCTCAGACTGTGGAAAGAGTTTTACTCAAAAGAATGAGCTCAAAAATCACCAGCGCGTTCACACAGGAGAGAAACCGTATCACTGCTCAGACTGTGGGAAGAGTTTTACTGAAAAGAGTAATCTCAGAAGACACCAGCGCATTCACACAGGAGAGAAACCGTATCACTGCTCAGACTGTGGGAAGAGTTTTAATCAACAGAGTAAACTCAAACTGCACCAGCACATTCACACAGGAGAGAAACTGTATCAGTGCTCAGACTGTGGGAAGAGTTTTACTCAAAAGATTGAGCTCAAAAATCACCAGCGCATTCACACAGGAGAGAAACCGTATCACTGCTCAGAGTGTGGAAAGAGTTTTAATCAACAGAGTACTCTCAAAATACATCAGCGCATTCACACAGGAGAGAAACCGTATCACTGCTCAGACTGTGGGAAGAGTTTTAATCGACAGTGTACTCTCAAAAATCACCAGCGCATTCACACAGGTGAGAAACCGTATTACTGCTCAGACTGTGGGAAGAATTTTACTGAACAGTGTACTCTCAAAATACACCAGCGCATTCACACAGGAGAGAAACCGTATCACTGCTCAGACTGTGGGAAGAGTTTTACTACACAGAGTAATCTCAAAAATCACCAGCGCATTCACACAGGAGAGAAACCGTATTACTGCTCAGACTGTGGGAAGAGTTTTACTCAACAGAATCATCTCCAAAAACACAAGTGCATTCACACAGGAGAGAAAACTATCCCAAATTTGTTCCACGGCAATTAAAAGTGCAAATCCTAAGTCTTTCAGACAGAACACCTTATCCTACACTAATGTATTACTCTGTCACTTGGGACACGTTCCACCAGAAACAAACATGAACTGAATTTAACAATCGATTTCACAGGTTCAGCAAAATTATTCTTATCCAGGGATGATGTTTATTGAATTTCATGTTATGTTTTCTTGAATGTTCGATATTCCAGAACATTCTTTGTGAGACAGAGCTCAGTTTTTAGGGTAGTTACAGTAAGAGTTCAGTTTTGAAGAAGGGAATGTCTTTCAAGTACGAACTACGGCATTGCCAGAACTTGCTCCAGACATTAGATTAGCATTAGATTAACATAGTCTTTAACATTTAGATGTCATAGTTGTTAGGAGTAGAGTAGGATTCTTGCAACTAAATGATTTTGTTGCTGGAACACCCACTACACCCACACCCATACCACAAACTCCATCCAGGATGCACTGGAATTAGAATAGAAGCCTTTGATAAGTCTTTTCACAAATCAAACCTAAATTTCAAATGACATATCTCACTTTTTCATCTCTCCAGTCCTCTCAAGAGACCTAAATGCTAGTTGGGTAAACCTTGTACATTTTTTGTCATTCCTCCAGCGAACACTAATTCAGACAACCGTCAAACTTTGGACTTCTACGACCTTAAATAGTCACCATCTGTGATTGTCTCCCAAATGAGGTGGACCAACAGTGCCATCACCAGGACGAAGACCCGACTGCCATTATAATACTATATAATTCAACTTGCTAAAATCCACAGAAACGCAATCCACAAAGAGTTACTGCAATTTAAGAGTTTATGCTTGGTTATTCCTGCAAAGCATTGAGAAAATAAGACTCGTTTAGTTAAAAGAAATGTTCAAAGCTTTGGATTCCATTCCCAGCCTTGTAAGCTGAAATTCTGTGGTGTAAACTGATCTCTCTCACACCCGTCATAAATTCTGATCAACAGGCTAAGAGCCAGGCGAAGAGAATTTCTCACAAAGCAGAACAAATAAGAATATACATTAACTAAATAAAAAGTTATTTTACAGAATATTTACTAAATAATATGCCACTTCTAGTGTATGGGTATAGATGCTGTCCTGATTAAATTTTCATACACAGTCAAGTCTGAATCAACAAGGTTTAACTAGCATTTGATAATTTTGCTTTATTTGGTTATCAGTGGTTTAACCATGTTTGTATTATTTTTTCAATTATTTAATTGGGTTTAAATAGACACATGACTCTATTTCTTTTTTGACAAGGACCATACATTGTTTCTTACTTCAGGATTATCTGGAATGTTACCAACCTATTTGTAGGAAAAACACATAATTTACATTTATTTTGACTCAAATCTAAGATTGTTTTCCTTGAATTTATCCTCATGAATTGGTACGCTGAATATTGTATTTTGATCCATTGTTTGATTACGGATGGATTACGGATGGATCAGTTCAGTTCAGTCTTGAGTGGTAGTTGAAGAGTTTCGAGGTTAGCTTAGCATTTTAGCTTCAATTTAGCGATAGCTTAGCATTCTTAGTGCAACTCATTTAACCTTCTTTAAGCATATTAATACTAGCATTCTAAAGCAATTTTACGATCTACGAAGCCACGCATTATGCATACTAAGTTTCAGCTGAATAGAGATCGTCAGGCTCAACCCAGAAGCCACCAGTCTGGAAGCGACCAGCAAGCAAGCTGAGAGCGAAGGGATTTTCCTGTGGGTTCTGAAGGGACTCCGTGCTGACACCAGGAAGTCAAACCATCTTGCAGACAGACTCACGTGATTCTTTCTCAGGGTGAAGAAACAGACGACCACGCTACAGACGGACGGCACCAATGCAGGCCCACTTTAACGTCTCAGAGTAAGGCAGAGCTGGTAAATGGTTTTGTTGGTCATGGTTTGGTTGAATCCTTTATAAATCTCCCTGTAGTATAGATAACTTCTTTTCAGTTGCTTGGTTGTAAATAAGAACTGGCTTCGTAGACTTAAAATAACTTAGTTCATCCTTTAGAAATCCCCACTTAATAATTTACATTAATCTGACAAGTTATTCCTTTCTATACCGATATTATAACATGTTTTTATTTTAATTCTCGTTTATCTTCATACACTGTGATTTGATATCTAATGGCTACATTTGTGACATTTTAATGGATTATTTACTCGTATCTGTGTGATTTAATAAAATTCTTTTAAAATTACAAAACCTTTAATTTCAGTGTGTTTTCTAGATAATTTGGTTATGAAAATGACTGTTCCCAGTAGAAGAAGACACGCCCCTTATATGTCATTAATTAATTGATTAATTAACTAAACTAACTAATTAACTAATTCAATTAAGTTAACATCTTAATTAGAACCAGGTATTAAACTGCTGAGCTCACTACACTGAACAGATTTTAATTTAGTTACGCATTCTATACATGTAAGAATGCATGAAAACATTCTGCCAGATTTCTGAAGCTTTTTATAAAAGCACTTCATCAATATCTGCTTCTTGGCACCATCCAGTACCACACAATTATTTTGATGGCAGCGGGGGTCCCTTGAAAATAACCTTTGAAAACTCATCCAAAGGTGCCTTCACCAAAGAGATCTTCACGATATCTGACCTGAGATTCATCAGCGTATGGAATGCAGGGAAGTGCACTGTATTCATGAACATGAAGAAACTCAAGTAAGAATGTATGTTTACCTTTTAGTTTAAAATGGGTTTTCTAGGCCATATTTATTGTAGTTCTACTAACAAGCTGGAACCACTGTGAAAACATTGGAGGACGCACATTGGAGTAACACTGCATTTTGTGGTGCATCTTGGAACTGATGTTGGCTTGAACTCCTAACTGGACATTTAAAAATGTCTGCATCTGTTCCTTAGAGTCCAGTAATTCTGTAGAGTGAGCCATGACTGGACCCTCAAGGTCAGAAAGGCCTCCTGCATCTGGGTGGGGACAATGCTGAATCAGTCTTGATTGTGTAGGCTGACTGCACGTTCTAAACTATTGGAACAGAGAACTGAGCTTGTATGTGTGGAGGAAATTGGGATACTGAGCTGCGATGAGTATAACTTGAGTCAAGCCAACCAGTCATTGAAAAGACAAAGACATACACACAGTGTTAGGACATACAGTTTACAAGACAAACACAGAGGATAGAAAGATGAGAGCACGCTCTGGCTCTCATTTTCTTTCCAACCATCAGACAGACATTCTAGAAACATCCATACATGGTACAGTCATCTCTTATTTGTGCCTAGTCATAAAAACGTGACCAAAGTGTTGAGTTAATGTTCTAAATGTTAGGGTGTCATGTTCTCTGAGAAAGGAAGTAAAATTAAGATAAAGGGTTAAGTCTGGAACAGATCATTAAACGTGTGATCACACAGGACACTGTAAATAGGGCATGTTCAAAATCATACATTTAGTTTGAGCACAGTGTTAAATCTTACAACACTGTGTTCAATAAAATACATCATTTTAAATGGGTTAATAGTCTCAATTTCCCTCACATATTGTTCTTGATTTATTTCCCTTAATAAATGAAATCATCGTTTAAAAACTGTTGTTTAATGTTTTGTCTGATAAACCCTCATTTCATATAATTGTAGGTTATATTAGACTGTGAATTTTGTTTAATAGATGATAAATGGCTGGCTGACTTTATCAACACTACTATAAACTATGAATCTAAGTATCTAAACTTGCTAGCTAGCTAATTAGCCTAAAATTTTGTTTTTGGCTAGCTGACTATCAAAGATACTGTAAACTATGGTAGCTATGGGTTAGCTAGCTAGGTTAAGTAGCTAATCCTGCGAGCCAATTAGCCTGAAAATGCACACCACTTAAAACCTTCCTGTTCACTAAATTAATATTTTTAAAATAAAAAAATCTTACCTTCACAAAGTGTGCATCTTTTCTGCACCTCCAAGATGGCTGGATCCAACTGCCAAGTCTTTTTTCATTTAGCAGATGACGCCTTTTGTCCGCCTCTATTTTAATTTGATTGGTTGTTTCTCTGAATCAGTCACTTTTCTTTCTGCCCTCAGAAAACTTTAGTGTAAGTAAAACTCCCATCTGCCCATTTCACAGCTTCTGCTGCTTGGATAAAAGAGTCAGTAACACCTCTGCTTCTTATTAGAAAGCCATTACAAAACCTTTTATTTGATTTCATTACTTTTATTATATTTATTTCAAATCTAAATCTAAATTTTTTGAAAAACCTTTATTTTGTTTTTGCTTCTATATTGGACATTGTCCGATCCAAACAGCATAAAAGTACTTACACTATACTAAAATATTCTTATTTTTTTACATTTCTTTTGGTCAATTTTGACTACACATCAAATTAAAAGCCCTCAAAATAACCCACTCTCATTTTTGGCAAGTCTGTGCCTGAAGAAGATTCAGTTTAGAACCAAAACTTTGCAACAAAGGGGGAACAAACCTCTTAGCCAACCAATTTGGCCATTCAACATGGGGGTCCAAACAGGCATGAACCTCATCCCCATCACGGGAGGGGAAATACACCAACTCTTACTGCACCTGTAGGGAAGAAAAGCAAAAAAACAATTAATTAAGAAAAAGTAAACACACTAAAATAAACCACATGAAAAAAGCACAGAATACAAGAATTTTAGCACACTGATGAAACACTTATTTAATCTAATACGTGCACACCACCACCAGGAAAATGTGGCACTGCAGTCTAAGGCTAGGCCGGTCATCCCCGTGGGGTCCAACTCCAGATGGAGATGCAGAGCTATAAACGCAGCGGCGGATACATTTCCAGGGGCAGTTATCTGAATCCCCTGATTAATTTTTCCAAAAGCCTCAAACTGGAGGAACAGGAAATACTGACAGGTCTTAATAATCCTCCTCCTTTCACCCCAAAATCTCTCTCAGGTTCCTAACACAATTAGAAAAATCATAAGAGCGGACAAATATGCAGTTAAAAAACGTACCCTGGAACAATAATGAACCCCCTAACCTCAAACTAGCGGAGCAGCAGTCCCTACTACAATTACGCTGTGATAACTCCATTATCATTAAACCCGCTGATAAAGGCAGCACCACAGTAATTATGGATAGGGACACCTATATAGAGGAAGCAAAAAGACAATTAAATCAGGAGGAATATTATAAAGAACTCCCTGCACCTATTTTTCTAGAGACAGTTCCAGAGTTGCTACTGTGCACTCTCGCTGCTTTACTATCTGTGGCTTTCTCTGCGTTGTTACTGTGCACTCTCGCCGCGTTACTCTCTTTGGCTATTGCTACTTAACTATGGGTGGCTTTCTCTGCGTTGCTACTGTGCACTCTCTCTGCTTTACTATCTGTGGCTTTTTCTGCACTGCTAGTGTGCACTCTTGCTGCTTTACTGTCTGTGGCTCTCTCTGCACTGCTACTGTGCACTCTTGCTGCTTTACTATCTGTGGCTTTCTGTGCACTGCTACTGTGCACTCTCGCTGCTTAACTATAAGTGGCTTTCTCTGCACAGCTGTTGTGCACTTTCGCTGCTTTACTCTCTTTGGCTCTCATTGATTTACTATATGTGGCTTTCTCTGCACTGCTAGTGTGCACTCTTGCTGCTTTACTATCTGTGGCATAGACTGTGTATAGCTGGACAGAGCATCGTCTCTTAAAAGTGAAGCCACCACAGGTCGGGTGCCCCCTGCTGTTCGGCTGCAGAAAGCTGTGTAACTCCACCCATCCCCATAGGTTTCAATGGCAAAACAGACAACTTTCAATCACGTTTTTTTCCAATATACTGTAATTCTACCTTCATTATTTAAATGCAGCAGCTAGTGTAACCTCTGCTTATATTGTCAAAATTTTATATCCCCACAGAATTCGGTTTTTAAAACGTTATTCGGCTCTATTCAAAAAAGGTGTGGTTATGGTAAAAGGGCTGCTTATGGGCGGGACCAATAACAGACCGTCAGCTCCGCTCCGCCCCGCTCTGCAGTCTGTGACCGCGAGGCAGCCCTCAGGGGCGGGGTTATTTAAATGAGTAGGCGGTCTCTCCACAGCCTTTCTCCCTCCTCTGGTCTCTTCTGCGCAGACTCTGGTCTCTGAATCGCCAAAATGGAGGAAGATTTTGGCTTCATTTTCATTGAATTAATGGGAACGGCGACACGGCGTCCATCTTTATATACAGTCTATGATCTGTGGCTTTCTCTGCGTTGCTACTGTGCACTCTCTCTGCTTTACTATCTGTGGCTTTTTCTGCGCTGCTACTGTGCACTCTTGCTGCTTTACTATCTGTGGATTTTTCTGCACTGCTAGTGTGCGCTCTTGCTGCTTTACTGTCTGTGGCTCTATCTGCACTGCTAGTGTGCACTCTCGTTGCTTTACTATCTGTGGCTTTCTCTGCGATGCTAGTGTGCACTCACATGCTTTACTATCTGTGGCTTTCTTTGGGTTGCTACTGTGCACTCTCGTTGCTTTACTATCTGTGGGTTTCTCTGCGATGCTAGTGTGCACTCACGTGCTTTACTATATGTGGCTTTCTCTGCGTTGCTACTGTGCACTCTCTCTGCATTACTATCTGTGGCTTTCTCTGCGTTGTTACTGTGCACTCTCTCTGCTTTACTGTCTTTGGCTCTTGCAGCTTTACTATCTGTGGCTTTCTCTGCGTTGCTACTGTGCACTCTCTCTGCTTTGCTATCTGTGGCTTTCTCTGCGATGCTAGTGTGCACTCTCGCTGCTTTACTATCTGTGGCTTTTTCTACGCTGCTACTGTGCACTCTTGCTGCTTTACTATCTGTGGCTTTCTCTGCATTGCTACTGTGCACTCTCTCTGCTTTACTGTCTTTGGCTCTTGCAGCTTTACTATCTGTGGCTTTCTCTGCGTTGCTACTGTGCACTCTCTCTGCTTTACTATCTGTGGCTTTCTCTGTGATGCTAGTGTGCACTCACTTGCTTTACTATCTGTGGCTTTCTCTGCAAAGCTAGTGTGCACTCTCTGCTTTACTATCTGTGGCTTTCTCTGCATTGCTACTGTGCAATCTCTCTGCTTTACTATCTGTGGCTTTTTCTGCGCTGCTACTGTGCACTCTTGCTGCTTTACTATCTGTGGCTTTTTCTGCACTGCTAGTGTGCGCTCTTGCTGCTTTACTGTCTGTGGCTCTATCTGCACTGCTACTGTGCACTCTTGCTGCTTTACTATAAGTGGCTTTCTCTGCGCTGCTGTTGTGCACTTTTGCTGCTTTGCTCTCTTTGGCTCTCATTGCTTTACTATCTGTGGCTTTCTCTGCGATGCTAGTGTGCACTCACATGCTTTACTATCTGTGGCTTTCTCTGCGATGCTAGTGTGCACTCTCTCTGCTTTACTATCTGTGGCTTTCTCTGCGATGCTAGTGTGCACTCTCGCTGCTTTACTATCTGTGGCTTTTTCTGCGCTGCTACTGTGCACTCTTGCTGCTTTACTATCTGTGGCTTTCTCTGCATTGCTACTGTGCACTCTAGCTGCTTAACTATAAGTGGCTTTCTCTGCACTGCTGTTGTGCACTCTTGCAGCTTTACTATATGTGGCTTTCTCTGCACTGCTAGTGTGCACTCTCGTTGCTTTACTATCTGTGGCTTTCTCTGCGATGCTAGTGTGCACTCACATGCTTTACTATCTGTGGCTTTCTCTGGGTTGCTACTGTGCACTCACGTGCTTTACTATATGTGGCTTTCTCTGCGTTGCTACTGTGCACTCTCTCTGCTTTACTATCTGTGGCTTTCTCTGCGCTGCTACTGTGCACTCTTGCTGCTTTACTATCTGTGGCTTTTTCTGCACTGCTACTGTGCACTCTCGCTGCTTAACTATAAGTGGCTTTCTCTGCGCTGCTGTTGTGCACTCTTGCAGCTTTACTATATGTGGCTTTCTCTGCACTGCTAGTGTGCACTCTCGTTGCTTTACTATCTGTGGCTTTCTCTGCGATGCTAGTGTGCACTCACATGCTTTACTATCTGTGGCTTTCTCTGGGTTGCTACTGTGCACTCACGTGCTTTACTATCTGTGGCTTTCTCTGCGTTGCTACTGTGCACTCACATGCTTTACTATCTGTGGCTTTCTCTGCGTTGCTACTGTGCACTCTCTCTGCTTTACTATCTGTGGCTTTCTCTGCGATGCTAGTGTGCACTCACATGCTTTACTATCTGTGGCTTTCTCTGCGTTGCTACTGTGCACTCTTGCTGCTTTACTATCTGTGGCTTTCTCTGCATTGCTACTGTGTACTCTCGCTGCTTAACTATAAGTGGCTTTCTCTGCGCTGCTACTGTGCACTCTCTCTGCTTTACTATATGTGGCTTTCGCTGCGTTGTTACTGTGCACTCTCTCTGCTTTACTCTCTTTGGCTTTCTCTGCGATGCTACTGTGCACTCTCTCTACTTTACTATCTGTGGCTTTCTCTGCGATGCTAGTGTGCACTCACGTGCTTTACTATCTGTGGCTTTCTCTGCGATGCTAGTGTGCACTCACATGCTTTACTATCTGTGGCTTTCTCTGCGATGCTAGTGTGCACTCTCTGCTTTACTATCTGTGGCTTTCTCTGCATTGCTACTGTGCACTCTCTCGTCTTTACTATCTGTGGCTTTTTCTGCGCTGCTACTGTGCACTGTCGCTGCTTTACTATCTGTGGCTTTTTCTGCACTGCTACTGTGCACTCTCGCTGCTTAACTATAAGTGGCTTTCTCTGCGCTGCTGTTGTGCACTTTCGCTGCTTTACTCTCTTTGGCTCTCATTGCTTTACTATATGTGGCTTTCTCTGCGTTGCTACTGTGCACTCTCTCTGCTTTACTATCTGTGGCTTTCTCTGCGATGCTAGTGTGCACTCTCGCTGCTTTACTATCTGTGGCTTTTTCTGCGCTGCTACTGTGCACTCTCGCTGCTTAACTATAAGTGGCTTTCTCTGCTTCTGCTACTGTGCACTCTCTCTGCTTTACTATCTGTGGCTTGCTCTGCGTTGTTACAGTGCACTCTCTCTGCTTTACTCTCTTTGGGTCTTGCAGCTTTACTATCTGTGGCTTTCTCTGCAATGCTAGTGTGCACTCTCTGTGCTTTACTCTCTTTGGCTCTTGCAGCTTTACTATCTGTGGCTTTCTCTGCGATGCTAGTGTGCACTCACGTGCTTTACTATCTGTGGCTTTCTCTGCGATGCTACTGTGCACTCTCTCTACTTTACTATCTGTGGCTTTCTCTGCGATGCTAGTGTGCACTCACGTGCTTTACTATCTGTGGCTTTTCTGCGATGCTAGTGTGCACTCACATGCTTTACTATCTGTGGCATTCTCTGCGATGCTAGTGTGCACTCACATGCTTTACTATCTGTGGCTTTCTCTGCGATGCTAGTGAGCACTCTCTGCTTTACTATCTGTGGCTTTTTCTGCGCTGCTAATGTGCACTCTTGCTGCTTTACTATCTGTGGCTTTTTCTGCACTGCTACTGTGCACTCTTGCTGCTTTACTATCTGTGGCTTTCTCTGTATTGCTACTGTGCACTCTCGCTGCTTAACTATAAGTGGCTTTCTCTGCGCTGCTACTGTGCACTCTCTCTGCTTTACTATCTGTGGCTTTCTCTGCAATGCTAGTGTGCACTCTCTGTGCTTTACTCTCTTTGGCTCTTGCAGCTTTAATATATGTGGCTTTCTCTGCGTTGCTACTGTGCACTCTCGTTGCTTTACTATGTGTGGCTTTCTCTGCGATGCTAGTGTGCACTCACGTGCTTTACTATCTGTGGCTTTCTCTGCTTTACTATCTGTGGCTCTCTCTGCTTTACTATCTGTGGCTTTTTCTGCGCTGCTACTGTGCACTCTTGCTGCTTTACTATCTGTGGCTTTCTCTGCATTGCTACTGTGCACTCTCGCTGCTTAACTATATGTGGCTTTCTCTGCGATGCTAGTGTGCACTCACGTGCTTTACTATCTGTGGCTTTCTCTGCGATGCTACTGTGCACTCTCTCTACTTTACTATCTGTGGCTTTCTCTGCGATGCTAGTGTGCACTCACGTGCTTTACTATCTGTGGCTTTTCTGCGATGCTAGTGTGCACTCACATGCTTTACTATCTGTGGCATTCTCTGCGATGCTAGTGTGCACTCACATGCTTTACTATCTGTGGCTTTCTCTGCGATGCTAGTGAGCACTCTCTGCTTTACTATCTGTGGCTTTTTCTGCGCTGCTAATGTGCACTCTTGCTGCTTTACTATCTGTGGCTTTTTCTGCACTGCTACTGTGCACTCTTGCTGCTTTACTATCTGTGGCTTTCTCTGTATTGCTACTGTGCACTCTCGCTGCTTAACTATAAGTGGCTTTCTCTGCGCTGCTACTGTGCACTCTCTCTGCTTTACTATCTGTGGCTTTCTCTGCAATGCTAGTGTGCACTCTCTGTGCTTTACTCTCTTTGGCTCTTGCAGCTTTAATATATGTGGCTTTCTCTGCGTTGCTACTGTGCACTCTCGTTGCTTTACTATGTGTGGCTTTCTCTGCGATGCTAGTGTGCACTCACGTGCTTTACTATCTGTGGCTTTCTCTGCTTTACTATCTGTGGCTCTCTCTGCTTTACTATCTGTGGCTTTTTCTGCGCTGCTACTGTGCACTCTTGCTGCTTTACTATCTGTGGCTTTCTCTGCATTGCGACTGTGCACTCTCGCTGCTTAACTATATGTGGCTTTCTCTGCGATGCTAGTGTGCACTCACGTGCTTTACTATCTGTGGCTTTCTCTGCGATGCTAGTGTGCACTCTCGCTGCTTTACTATCTGTGGCTTTCTCTGCGTTGTTACTGTGCACTCTCTCTGCTTTACTATCTGTGGCTTCCTCTGCACTGCTAGTGTGCACTTTCGCTTATTTACTATCTGTGGCTTTCTCTGTGCTGCTACTGTGCACTCTTGCTGCTTTACTATCTGTGGCTTTTTCTGCACTGCTACTGTGCACTCTCGCTGCTTAACTATAAGTGGCTTTCTCTGCGTTGCTGTTGTGCACTTTTGCTGCTTTACTCTCTTTGGCTCTCATTGCTTTACTATATGTGGCTTTCTCTGCACTGCTAGTGTGCACTCTCGTTGCTTTACTATCTGTGGCTTTCTCTGCGATGCTAGTGTGCACTCACATGCTTTACTATCTGTGGCTTTCTCTGGGTTGCTACTGTGCACTCACATGCTTTACTATCTGTGGCTTTCTCTGCGTTGCTACTGTGCACTCTCTCTGCTTTACTATCTGTGGCTTTCTCTGCGATGCTAGTGTGCACTCACATGCTTTACTATCTGTGGCTTTCTCTGCGTTGCTACTGTGCACTCACATGCTTTACTATCTGTGGCTTTCTCTTCACTGCTAGTGTGCACTCTCGCTGCTTAACTATAAGTGGCTTTCTCTGCGCTGCTACTGTGCACTCTTGCTGCTCTACTATCTGTGGCTTTTTCTGCACTGCTAGTGTGCGCTCTTGCTGCTTTACTGTCTGTGGCTCTATCTGCACTGCTAGTGTGCACTCTCGTTGCTTCACTACCTGTGGCTTTCTCTGCGTTGCTACTGTGCACTCTCTCTGCTTTACTATCTGTGGCTTTTTCTGCGCTGCCACTGTGCACTCTTGCTGCTTTACTATCTGTGGCTTTTTCTGCACTGCTACTGTGCACTCTCACTGCTTAACTATGAGTGGCTTTCTCTGCGCTGCTGTTGTGCACTTTTGCTGCTTTACTCTCTTTGGCTCTCATTGCTTTACTATATGTGGCTTTCTCTGCACTGCTAGTGTGCACTCTCGTTGCTTTACTATCTGTGGCTTTCTCTGCGATGCTAGTGTGCACTCACATGCTTTACTATCTGTGGCTTTCTCTGCGATGCTAGTGTGCACTCTCTGCTTTACTATCTGTGGCTTTCTCTGGGTTGCTACTGTGCACTCACATGCTTTACTATCTGTGGCTTTCTCTGCGTTGCTACTGTGCACTCTCTCTGCTTTACTATCTGTGGCTTTCTCTGCGATGCTAGTGTGCACTCACATGCTTTACTATCTGTGGCTTTCTCTGCGTTGCTACTGTGCACTCTCTCTGCTTTACTATCTGTGGCTTTCTCTGTGATGCTAGTGTGCACTCTTGCTGCTTTACTATCTGTGGCTTTCTCTGCATTGCTACTGTGCACTCTCGCTGCTTAACTATAAGTGGCTTTCTCTGCGCTGCTACTGTGCACTCTCTCTGCTTTACTATATGTGGCTTTCGCTGCGGTGTTACTGTGCACTCTCTCTGCTTTACTCTCTTTGGCTTTCTCTGCGATGCTACTGTGCACTCTCTCTACTTTACTATCTGTGGCTTTCTCTGCGATGCTAGTGTGCACTCACGTGCTTTACTATCTGTGGCTTTCTCTGCGATGCTAGTGTGCACTCACATGCTTTACTATCTGTGGCTTTCTCTGCGATGCTAGTGTGCACTCTCTGCTTTACTATCTGTGGCTTTCTCTGCATTGCTACTGTGCACTCTCTCTGCTTTACTATCTGTGGCTTTTTCAGCGCTGCTACTGTGCACTCTTGCTGCTTTACTATCTGTGGCTTTCTCTGCATTGCTACTGTGCACCCTCTCTGCTTTACTATCTGTGGCTTTTTCTGCGCTGCTACTGTGCACTCTTGCTGCTTTACTATCTGTGGCTTTTTCTGCACTGCTACTGTGCACTCTCGCTGCTTAACTATAAGTGGCTTTCTCTGCGCTGCTGTTGTGCACTTTCGCTGCTTTACTCTCTTTGGCTCTCATTGCTTTACTATATGTGGCTTTCTCTGCGTTGCTACTGTGCACTCTCTCTGCTTTACTATCTGTGGCTTTCTCTGCGATGCTAGTGTGCACTCTCGCTGCTTTACTATCTGTGGCTTTTTCTGTGCTGCTACTGTGCACTCTCGCTGCTTAACTATAAGTGGCTTTCTCTGCTTCTGCTACTGTGCACTCTCTCTGCTTTACTATCTGTGGCTTGCTCTGCGTTGTTACAGTGCACTCTCTCTGCTTTACTCTCTTTGGCTCTTGCAGCTTTACTATCTGTGGCTTTCTCTGCAATGCTAGTGTGCACTCTCTGTGCTTTACTCTCTTTGGCTCTTGCAGCTTTACTATGTGTGGCTTTCTCTGCGATGCTAGTGTGCACTCACGTGCTTTACTATCTGTGGCTTTTCTGCGATGCTACTGTGCACTCACATGCTTTACTATCTGTGGCATTCTCTGCGATGCTAGTGTGCACTCACATGCTTTACTATCTGTGGCTTTCTCTGCGATGCTAGTGAGCACTCTCTGCTTTACTATCTGTGGCTTTTTCTGCGCTGCTAATGTGCACTCTTGCTGCTTTACTATCTGTGGCTTTTTCTGCACTGCTACTGTGCACTCTTGCTGCTTTACTATCTGTGGCTTTCTCTGTATTGCTACTGTGCACTCTCGCTGCTTAACTATAAGTGGCTTTCTCTGCGCTGCTACTGTGCACTCTCTCTGCTTTACTATCTGTGGCTTTCTCTGCGTCGTTACTGTGCACTCTCTCTGCTTTATTCTCTTTGGCTGTTGCAGCTTTACTATCTGTGGCTTTCTCTGCAATGCTAGTGTGCACTCTCTGTGCTTTACTCTCTTTGGCTCTTGCAGCTTTACTATATGTGGCTTTCTCTGCGTTGCTACTGTGCACTCTCGTTGCTTTACTATGTGTGGCTTTTTCTGTGCTGCTACTGTGCACTCTTGCTGCTTTACTATCTGTGGCTTTCTCTGCATTGCTACTGTGCACTCTCGCTGCTTAACTATATGTGGCTTTCTCTGCACTGCTAGTGTGCACTCTTGCTGCTTTACTATATGTGGCTTTCTCTGCTTTGCTACTGTGCACTCTCGTTGCATAACTATCTGTGGCTTTCTCTGCGATGCTAGTGTGCACTCACGTGCTTTACTATCTGTGGCTTTCTCTGCGATGCTAGTGTGCACTCACGTGCTTTACTATATGTGGCTTTCTCTGCGTTGCTACTGTGCACTCTCTCTGCTTTACTATCTGTGGCTTTCTCTGCACTGCTAGTGTGCACTCTCGCTGCTTTACTATCTGTGGCTTTCTCTGCGTTGTTACTGTGCACTCTCTCTGCTTTACTATCTGTGGCTTTCTCTGCACTGCTAGTGTGCACTCTCGCTTATTTACTATCTGTGGCTTTCTCTGCGCTGCTACTGTGCACTCTTGCTGCTTTACTATCTGTGGCTTTTTCTGCGCTGCTACTGTGCACTCTCACTGCTTAACTATAAGTGGCTTTCTCTGCGTTGCTGTTGTGCACTTTTGCTGCTTTACTCTCTTTGGCTCTCATTGCTTTACTATATGTGGCTTTCTCTGCACTGCTAGTGTGCACTCTCGTTGCTTTACTATCTGTGGCTTTCTCTGCAATGCTAGTGTGCACTCACATGCTTTACTATCTGTGGCTTTCTCTGGGTTGCTACTGTGCACTCACGTGCTTTACTATCTGTGGCTTTCTCTGCGTTGCTACTGTGCACTCTCTCTGCTTTACTATCTGTGGCTTTCTCTGCGATGCTAGTGTGCACGCACATGCTTTACTATCTGTGGCTTTCTCTGCGTTGCTACTGTGCACTCTCTCTGCTTTACTATCTGTGGCTTTCTCTGCGATGCTAGTGTGCACGCACATGCTTTACTATCTGTGGCTTTCTCTTCACTGCTAGTGTGCACTCTCGCTGCTTAACTATAAGTGGCTTTCTCTGCGCTGCTACTGTGCACTCTTGCTGCTCTACTATCTGTGGCTTTTTCTGCACTGCTAGTGTGCGCTCTTGCTGCTTTACTGTCTGTGGCTCTATCTGCACTGCTACTGTGCACTCTCGTTGCTTCACTACCTGTGGCTTTCTCTGCGTTGCTACTGTGCACTCTCTCTGCTTTACTATCTGTGGCTTTTTCTGCGCTGCCACTGTGCACTCTTGCTGCTTTACTATCTGTGGCTTTTTCTGCACTGCTACTGTGCACTCTCACTGCTTAACTATGAGTGGCTTTCTCTGCACTGCTGTTGTGCACTTTTGCTGCTTTACTCTCTTTGGCTCTCATTGCTTTACTATATGTGGCTTTCTCTGCACTGCTAGTGTGCACTCTCGTTGCTTTACTATCTGTGGCTTTCTCTGCGATGCTAGTGTGCACTCACATGCTTTACTATCTGTGGCTTTCTCTGGGTTGCTACTGTGCACTCACGTGCTTTACTATCTGTGGCTTTCTCTGCGTTGCTACTGTGCACTCACATGCTTTACTATCTGTGGCTTTCTCTGCGTTGCTACTGTGCACTCTCTCTGCTTTACTATCTGTGGCTTTCTCTGCGATGCTTGTGTGCACTCACATGCTTTACTATCTGTGGCTTTCTCTGCGTTGCTACTGTGCACTCTCTCTGCTTTACTATCTGTGGCTTTCTCTGTGATGCAAGTGTGCACTCTTGCTGCTTTACTATCTGTGGCTTTCTCTGTGATGCTAGTGTGCACTCACATGCTTTACTATCTGTGGCTTTCTCTGCGATGCTAGTGTGCACTCTGCTTTACTATCTGTGGCTTTCTCTGCATTGCTACTGTGCACCCTCTCTGCTTTACTATCTGTGGCTTTTTCTGCGCTGCTACTGTGCACTCTTGCTGCTTTACTATCTGTGGCTTTTTCTGCACTGCTACTGTGCACTCTCGCTGCTTAACTATAATTGGCTTTCTCTGCGTTGCTGTTGTGCACTTTCGCTGCTTTACTCTCTTTGGCTCTCATTGCTTTACTATATGTGGCTTTCTCTGCATTGCTACTGTGCACTCTCTCTGCTTTACTATCTGTGGCTTTCTCTGCGATGCTAGTGTGCACTCTCGCTGCTTTACTATCTGGGGCTTTTTCTGCGCTGCTGCTGTGCACTCTCGCTGCTTAACTATAAGTGGCTTTCTCTGCTTCTGCTACTGTGCACTCTCTCTGCTTTACTATCTGTGGCTTGCTCTGCGTTGTTACTGTGCACTCTCTCTGTGCTTTACTCTCTTTGGCTCTTGCAGCTTTACTATGTGTGGCTTTCTCTGCGATGCTAGTGTGCACTCACGTGCTTTACTATCTGTGGCTTTCTCTGCGATGCTACTGTGCACTCTCTCTACTTTACTATCTGTGGCTTTCTCTGCGATGCTAGTGTGCACTCACGTGCTTTACTATCTGTGGCTTTTCTGCGATGCTAGTGTGCACTCACATGCTTTACTATCTGTGGCTTTCTCTGCGATGCTAGTGTGCACTCACATGCTTTACTATCTGTGGCTTTCTCTGCGATGCTAGTGAGCACTCTCTGCTTTACTATCTGTGGCTTTTTCTGCGCTGCTAATGTGCACTCTTGCTGCTTTACTATCTGTGGCTTTTTCTGCACTGCTACTGTGCACTCTTGCCGCTTTACTATCTGTGGCTTTCTCTGCGTTGTTACTGTGCACTCTCTCTGCTTTATTCTCTTTGGCTGTTGCAGCTTTACTATCTGTGGCTTTCTCTGCAATGCTAGTGTGCACTCTCTGTGCTTTACTCTCTTTGGCTCTTGCAGCTTTACTATATGTGGCTTTCTCTGCGTTGCTACTGTGCACTCTCGTTGCTTTACTATCTGTGGCTTTCTCTGCGATGCTAGTGTGCACTCACGTGCTTTACTATATGTGGCTTTCTCTGCGTTGCTACTGTGCACTCTCTCTGCTTTACTATCTGTGGCTTTCTCTGCACTGCTAGTGTGCACTCTCGCTGCTTTACTATCTGTGGCTTTCTCTGCGTTGTTACTGTGCACTCTCTCTGCTTTACTATCTGTGGCTTTCTCTGCACTGCTAGTGTGCACTCTCGCTTATTTACTATCTGTGGCTTTCTCTGCGCTGCTACTGTGCACTATCTCTACTTTACTATGTGTGGCTTTGTCTGCAATGCTAGTGTGCACTCACATGCTTTACTATCTGTGGCTTTCTCTGCACTGCTAATGTGCACTCTTGCTGCTTTACTATCTGTGGCTTTTTCTGCACTGCTACTGTGCACTCTTGCTGCTTTACTATCTGTGGCTTTCTCTGTATTGCTACTGTGCACTCTCGCTGCTTAACTATAAGTGGCTTTCTCTGCGCTGCTACTGTGCACTCCCTCTGCTTTACTATCTGTGGCTTTCTCTGTATTGCTACTGTGCACTCTCGCTGCTTAACTATAAGTGGCTTTCTCTGCGCTGCTACTGTGCACTCCCTCTGCTTTACTATCTGTGGCTTTCTCTGCGTCGTTACTGTGCACTCTCTCTGCTTTATTCTCTTTGGCTGTTGCAGCTTTACTATCTGTGGCTTTCTCTGCAATGCTAGTGTGCACTCACGTGCTTTACTATCTGTGGCTTTCTCTGCTTTACTATCTGTGGCTCTCTCTGCTTTACTATCTGTGGCTTTTTCTGTGCTGCTACTGTGCACTCTTGCTGCTTTACTATCTGTGGCTTTCTCTGCATTGCTACTGTGCACTCTCGCTGCTTAACTATATGTGGCTTTCTCTGCACTGCTAGTGTGCACTCTTGCTGCTTTACTATATGTGGCTTTCTCTGCTTTGCTACTGTGCACTCTCGTTGCATAACTATCTGTGGCTTTCTCTGCGATGCTAGTGTGCACTCACGTGCTTTACTATCTGTGGCTTTCTCTGCGATGCTAGTGTGCACTCACGTGCTTTACTATATGTGGCTTTCTCTGCGTTGCTACTGTGCACTCTCTCTGCTTTACTATCTGTGGCTTTCTCTGCACTGCTAGTGTGCACTCTCGCTGCTTTACTATCTGTGGCTTTCTCTGCGTTGTTACTGTGCACTCTCTCTGCTTTACTTTCTGTGGCTTTCTCTGCACTGCTAGTGTGCACTCTCGCTTATTTACTATCTGTGGCTTTCTCTGCGCTGCTACTGTGCACTCTTGCTGCTTTACTATCTGTGGCTTTTTCTGCGCTGCTACTGTGCAATCTCACTGCTTAACTATAAGTGGCTTTCTCTGCGTTGCTGTTGTGCACTTTTGCTGCTTTACTCTCTTTGGCTCTCAATGCTTTACTATATGTGGCTTTCTCTGCACTGCTAGTGTGCACTCTCGTTGCTTTACTATCTGTGGCTTTCTCTGCGATGCTAGTGTGCACTCACATGCTTTACTATCTGTGGCTTTCTCTGCGATGCTAGTGTGCACTCACATGCTTTACTATCTGTGGCTTTCTCTTCACTGCTAGTGTGCACTCTCGCTGCTTAACTATGAGTGGCTTTCTCTGCGCTGCTACTGTGCACTCTTGCTGCTCTACTATCTGTGGCTTTTTCTGCACTGCTAGTGTGCGCTCTTGCTGCTTTACTGTCTGTGGCTCTATCTGCACTGCTAGTGTGCACTCTCGTTGCTTCACTACCTGTGGCTTTCTCTGCGTTGCTACTGTGCACTCTCTCTGCTTTACTATCTGTGGCTTTTTCTGCGCTGCCACTGTGCACTCTTGCTGCTTTACTATCTGTGGCTTTTTCTGCACTGCTACTGTGCACTCTCACTGCTTAACTATGAGTGGCTTTCTCTGCACTGCTGTTGTGCACTTTTGCTGCTTTACTCTCTTTGGCTCTCATTGCTTTACTATATGTGGCTTTCTCTGCACTGCTAGTGTGCACTCTCGTTGCTTTACTATCTGTGGCTTTCTCTGCGATGCTAGTGTGCACTCACATGCTTTACTATCTGTGGCTTTCTCTGGGTTGCTACTGTGCACTCACGTGCTTTACTATCTGTGGCTTTCTCTGCGTTGCTACTGTGCACTCTCTCTGATTTACTATCTGTGGCTTTCTCTGCGTTGCTACTGTGCACTCTCTCTGATTTACTATCTGTGGCTTTCTCTGCGATGCTAGTGTGCACTCACATGCTTTACTATCTGTGGCTTTCTCTGCGTTGCTACTGTGCACTCTCTCTGCTTTACTATCTGTGGCTTTCTGTGTGATGCTAGTGTGCACTCTTGCTGCTTTACTATCTGTGGCTTTCTCTGTGATGCTAGTGTGCACTCACATGCTTTACTATCTGTGGCTTTCTCTGCGATGCTAGTGTGCACTCTGCTTTACTATCTGTGGCTTTCTCTGCATTGCTACTGTGCACTCTCTCTGCTTTACTATCTGTGTCTTTTTCTGCGCTGCTACTGTGCACTCTTGCTGCTTTACTATCTGTGGCTTTTTCTGCACTGCTACTGTGCACTCTCGCTGCTTAACTATAATTGGCTTTCTCTGCGTTGCTGTTGTGCACTTTCGCTGCTTTACTCTCTTTGGCTCTCATTGCTTTACTATATGTGGCTTTCTCTGCACTGCTAGTGTGCACTCTCGTTGCTTTACTATCTGTGGCTTTCTCTGCGATGCTAGTGTGCACTCACATGCTTTACTATCTGTGGCTTTCTCTGGGTTGCTACTGTGCACTCACGTGCTTTACTATCTGTGGCTTTCTCTGCGTTGCTACTGTGCACTCACATGCTTTACTATCTGTGGCTTTCTCTGCGTTGCTACTGTGCACTCTCTCTGCTTTACTATCTGTGGCTTTCTCTGCGATGCTTGTGTGCACTCACATGCTTTACTATCTGTGGCTTTCTCTGCGTTGCTACTGTGCACTCTCTCTGCTTTACTATCTGTGGCTTTCTCTGTGATGCAAGTGTGCACTCTTGCTGCTTTACTATCTGTGGCTTTCTCTGTGATGCTAGTGTGCACTCACATGCTTTACTATGTGTGGCTTTCTCTGCGATGCTAGTGTGCACTCTGCTTTACTATCTGTGGGTTTCTCTGCATTGCTACTGTGCACCCTCTCTGCTTTACTATCTGTGGCTTTTTCTGCGCTGCTACTGTGCACTCTTGCTGCTTTACTATCTGTGGCTTTTTCTGCACTGCTACTGTGCACTCTCGCTGCTTAACTATAATTGGCTTTCTCTGCGTTGCTGTTGTGCACTTTCGCTGCTTTACTCTCTTTGGCTCTCATTGCTTTACTATATGTGGCTTTCTCTGCGTTGCTACTGTGCACTCTCTCTGCTTTACTATCTGTGGCTTTCTCTGCGATGCTAGTGTGCACTCTCGCTGCTTTACTATCTGGGGCTTTTTCTGCGCTGCTACTGTGCACTCTCGCTGCTTAACTATAAGTGGCTTTCTCTGCTTCTGCTACTGTGCACTCTCTCTGCTTTACTATCTGTGGCTTGCTCTGCGTTGTTACTGTGCACTCTCTCTGCTTTACTCTCTTTGGCTCTTGCAGCTTTACTATCTGTGGCTTTCTCTGCAATGCTAGTGTGCACTCTCTGTGCTTTACTCTCTTTGGCTCTTGCAGCTTTACTATGTGTGGCTTTCTCTGCGATGCTAGTGTGCACTCACGTGCTTTACTATCTGTGGCTTTCTCTGCGATGCTACTGTGCACTCTCTCTACTTTACTATCTGTGGCTTTCTCTGCGATGCTAGTGTGCACTCACGTGCTTTACTATCTGTGGCTTTTCTGCGATGCTAGTGTGCACTCACATGCTTTACTATCTGTGGCTTTCTCTGCGATGCTAGTGTGCACTCACATGCTTTACTATCTGTGGCTTTCTCTGCGATGCTAGTGAGCACTCTCTGCTTTACTATCTGTGGCTTTTTCTGCGCTGCTAATGTGCACTCTTGCTGCTTTACTATCTGTGGCTTTTTCTGCACTGCTACTGTGCACTCTTGCTGCTTTACTATCTGTGGCTTTCTCTGCGTTGTTACTGTGCACTCTCTCTGCTTTATTCTCTTTGGCTGTTGCAGCTTTACTATCTGTGGCTTTCTCTGCAATGCTAGTGTGCACTCTCTGTGCTTTACTCTCTTTGGCTCTTGCAGCTTTACTATATGTGGCTTTCTCTGCGTTGCTACTGTGCACTCTCGTTGCTTTACTATCTGTGGCTTTCTCTGCGATGCTAGTGTGCACTCACGTGCTTTACTATATGTGGCTTTCTCTGCGTTGCTACTGTGCACTCTCTCTGCTTTACTATCTGTGGCTTTCTCTGCACTGCTAGTGTGCACTCTCGCTGCTTTACTATCTGTGGCTTTCTCTGCGTTGTTACTGTGCACTCTCTCTGCTTTACTATCTGTGGCTTTCTCTGCACTGCTAGTGTGCACTCTCGCTTATTTACTATCTGTGGCTTTCTCTGCGCTGCTACTGTGCACTATCTCTACTTTACTATGTGTGGCTTTGTCTGCAATGCTAGTGTGCACTCACATGCTTTACTATCTGTGGCTTTCTCTGCACTGCTAATGTGCACTCTTGCTGCTTTACTATCTGTGGCTTTTTCTGCACTGCTACTGTGCACTCTTGCTGCTTTACTATCTGTGGCTTTCTCTGTATTGCTACTGTGCACTCTCGCTGCTTAACTATAAGTGGCTTTCTCTGCGCTGCTACTGTGCACTCCCTCTGCTTTACTATCTGTGGCTTTCTCTGTATTGCTACTGTGCACTCTCGCTGCTTAACTATAAGTGGCTTTCTCTGCGCTGCTACTGTGCACTCCCTCTGCTTTACTATCTGTGGCTTTCTCTGCGTCGTTACTGTGCACTCTCTCTGCTTTATTCTCTTTGGCTGTTGCAGCTTTACTATCTGTGGCTTTCTCTGCAATGCTAGTGTGCACTCACGTGCTTTACTATCTGTGGCTTTCTCTGCTTTACTATCTGTGGCTCTCTCTGCTTTACTATCTGTGGCTTTTTCTGTGCTGCTACTGTGCACTCTTGCTGCTTTACTATCTGTGGCTTTCTCTGCATTGCTACTGTGCACTCTCGCTGCTTAACTATATGTGGCTTTCTCTGCACTGCTAGTGTGCACTCTTGCTGCTTTACTATATGTGGCTTTCTCTGCTTTGCTACTGTGCACTCTCGTTGCATAACTATCTGTGGCTTTCTCTGCGATGCTAGTGTGCACTCACGTGCTTTACTATCTGTGGCTTTCTCTGCGATGCTAGTGTGCACTCACGTGCTTTACTATATGTGGCTTTCTCTGCGTTGCTACTGTGCACTCTCTCTGCTTTACTATCTGTGGCTTTCTCTGCACTGCTAGTGTGCACTCTCGCTGCTTTACTATCTGTGGCTTTCTCTGCGTTGTTACTGTGCACTCTCTCTGCTTTACTTTCTGTGGCTTTCTCTGCACTGCTAGTGTGCACTCTCGCTTATTTACTATCTGTGGCTTTCTCTGCGCTGCTACTGTGCACTCTTGCTGCTTTACTATCTGTGGCTTTCTCTGCGCTGCTACTGTGCACTCTTGCTGCTTTACTATCTGTGGCTTTCTCTGCGTTGCTGTTGTGCACTTTTGCTGCTTTACTCTCTTTGGCTCTCAATGCTTTACTATATGTGGCTTTCTCTGCACTGCTAGTGTGCACTCTCGTTGCTTTACTATCTGTGGCTTTCTCTGCGATGCTAGTGTGCACTCACATGCTTTACTATCTGTGGCTTTCTCTGGGTTGCTACTGTGCACTCACGTGCTTTACTATCTGTGGCTTTCTCTGCGTTGCTACTGTGCACTCTCTCTGCTTTACTATCTGTGGCTTTCTCTGCGATGCTAGTGTGCACTCACATGCTTTACTATCTGTGGCTTTCTCTTCACTGCTAGTGTGCACTCTCGCTGCTTAACTATAAGTGGCTTTCTCTGCGCTGCTACTGTGCACTCTTGCTGCTCTACTATCTGTGGCTTTTTCTGCACTGCTAGTGTGCGCTCTTGCTGCTTTACTGTCTGTGGCTCTATCTGCACTGCTAGTGTGCACTCTCGTTGCTTCACTACCTGTGGCTTTCTCTGCGTTGCTACTGTGCACTCTCTCTGCTTTACTATCTGTGGCTTTTTCTGCGCTGCCACTGTGCACTCTTGCTGCTTTACTATCTGTGGCTTTTTCTGCACTGCTACTGTGCACTCTCACTGCTTAACTATGAGTGGCTTTCTCTGCACTGCTGTTGTGCACTTTTGCTGCTTTACTCTCTTTGGCTCTCATTGCTTTACTATATGTGGCTTTCTCTGCGTTGCTACTGTGCACTCTCTCTGCTTTACTATCTGTGGCTTTCTCTGCGATGCTAGTGTGCACTCACATGCTTTACTATCTGTGGCTTTCTCTGGGTTGCTACTGTGCACTCACGTGCTTTACTATCTGTGGCTTTCTCTGCGTTGCTACTGTGCACTCTCTCTGATTTACTATCTGTGGCTTTCTCTGCGTTGCTACTGTGCACTCTCTCTGATTTACTATCTGTGGCTTTCTCTGCGATGCTAGTGTGCACTCACATGCTTTACTATCTGTGGCTTTCTCTGCGTTGCTACTGTGCACTCTCTCTGCTTTACTATCTGTGGCTTTCTGTGTGATGCTAGTGTGCACTCTTGCTGCTTTACTATCTGTGGCTTTCTCTGTGATGCTAGTGTGCACTCACATGCTTTACTATCTGTGGCTTTCTCTGCGATGCTAGTGTGCACTCTGCTTTACTATCTGTGGCTTTCTCTGCATTGCTACTGTGCACTCTCTCTGCTTTACTATCTGTGTCTTTTTCTGCGCTGCTACTGTGCACTCTTGCTGCTTTACTATCTGTGGCTTTTTCTGCACTGCTACTGTGCACTCTCGCTGCTTAACTATAATTGGCTTTCTCTGCGTTGCTGTTGTGCACTTTCGCTGCTTTACTCTCTTTGGCTCTCATTGCTTTACTATATGTGGCTTTCTCTGCGTTGCTACTGTGCACTCTCTCTGCTTTACTATCTGTGGCTTTCTCTGCGATGCTAGTGTGCACTCTCGCTGCTTTACTATCTGGGGCTTGCTCTGCGTTGTTACTGTGCACTCTCTCTGCTTTACTCTCTTTGGCTCTTTCAGCTTTACTATCTGTGGCTTTTTCTGCACTGCTACTGTGCACTCTCGCTGCTTAACTATAATTGGCTTTCTCTGCGTTGCTGTTGTGCACTTTCGCTGCTTTACTCTCTTTGGCTCTCATTGCTTTACTATATGTGGCTTTCTCTGCGTTGCTACTGTGCACTCTCTCTGCTTTACTATCTGTGGCTTTCTCTGCGATGCTAGTGTGCACTCTCTCTGCTTTACTATCTGTGGCTTGCTCTGCGTTGTTACTGTGCACTCTCTCTGCTTTACTCTCTTTGGCTCTTGCAGCTTTACTATCTGTGGCTTTTTCTGCACTGCTACTGTGCACTCTCGCTGCTTAACTATAATTGGCTTTCTCTGCGTTGCTGTTGTGCACTTTCGCTGCTTTACTCTCTTTGGCTCTCATTGCTTTACTATATGTGGCTTTCTCTGCGTTGCTACTGTGCACTCTCTCTGCTTTACTATCTGTGGCTTTCTCTGCGATGCTAGTGTGCACTCTCTCTGCTTTACTATCTGTGGCTTGCTCTGCGTTGTTACTGTGCACTCTCTCTGCTTTACTCTCTTTGGCTCTTGCAGCTTTACTATCTGTGGCTTTCTCTGCAATGCTAGTGTGCACTCTCTGTGCTTTACTCTCTTTGGCTCTTGCAGCTTTACTATGTGTGGCTTTCTCTGCGATGCTAGTGTGCACTCACGTGCTTTACTATCTGTGGCTTTCTCTGCGATGCTACTGTGCACTCTCTCTACTTTACTATCTGTGGCTTTCTCTGCGATGCTAGTGTGCACTCACGTGCTTTACTATCTGTGGCTTTTCTGCGATGCTAGTGTGCACTCACATGCTTTACTATCTGTGGCTTTCTCTGCGATGCTAGTGTGCACTCACATGCTTTACTATCTGTGGCTTTCTCTGCGATGCTAGTGAGCACTCTCTGCTTTACTATCTGTGGCTTTTTCTGCGCTGCTAATGTGCACTCTTGCTGCTTTACTATCTGTGGCTTTTTCTGCACTGCTACTGTGCACTCTTGCTGCTTTACTATCTGTGGCTTTCTCTGCGTTGTTACTGTGCACTCTCTCTGCTTTATTCTCTTTGGCTGTTGCAGCTTTACTATCTGTGGCTTTCTCTGCAATGCTAGTGTGCACTCTCTGTGCTTTACTGTCTTTGGCTCTTGCAGCTTTACTATATGTGGCTTTCTCTGCGTTGCTACTGTGCACTCTCGTTGCTTTACTATCTGTGGCTTTCTCTGCGATGCTAGTGTGCACTCACGTGCTTTACTATATGTGGCTTTCTCTGCGTTGCTACTGTGCACTCTCTCTGCTTTACTATCTGTGGCTTTCTCTGCACTGCTAGTGTGCACTCTCGCTGCTTTACTATCTGTGGCTTTCTCTGCGTTGTTACTGTGCACTCTCTCTGCTTTACTATCTGTGGCTTTCTCTGCACTGCTAGTGTGCACTCTCGCTTATTTACTATCTGTGGCTTTCTCTGCGCTGCTACTGTGCACTATCTCTACTTTACTATCTGTGGCTTTCTCTGTGATGCTAGTGTGCACTCTTGCTGCTTTACTATCTGTGGCTTTCTCTGTGATGCTAGTGTGCACTCACATGCTTTACTATCTGTGGCTTTCTCTGCGATGCTAGTGTGCACTCTGCTTTACTATCTGTGGCTTTCTCTGCATTGCTACTGTGCACTCTCTCTGCTTTACTATCTGTGGCTTTTTCTGCGCTGCTACTGTGCACTCGTGCTGCTTTACTATCTGTGGCTTTTTCTGCACTGCTACTGTGCACTCTCTCTGCTTTACTATCTGTGGCTTTCTCTGCGCTGCTGTTGTGCACTTTCGCTGCTTTACTCTCTTTGGCTCTCATTGCTTTACTATATGTGGCTTTCTCTGCGTTGCTACTGTGCACTCTCTCTGCTTTACTATCTGTGGCTTTCTCTGCGATGCTAGTGTGCACTCTCGCTGCTTTACTATCTGGGGCTTGCTCTGCGTTGTTACTGTGCACTCTCTCTGCTTTACTCTCTTTGGCTCTTGCAGCTTTACTATCTGTGGCTTTTTCTGCACTGCTACTGTGCACTCTCGCTGCTTAACTATAATTGGCTTTCTCTGCGTTGCTGTTGTGCACTTTCGCTGCTTTACTCTCTTTGGCTCTCATTGCTTTACTATATGTGGCTTTCTCTGCGTTGCTACTGTGCACTCTCTCTGCTTTACTATCTGTGGCTTTCTCTGCGATGCTAGTGTGCACTCTCTCTGCTTTACTATCTGTGGCTTGCTCTGCGTTGTTACTGTGCACTCTCTCTGCTTTACTCTCTTTGGCTCTTGCTGCTTTACTATCTGTGGCTTTTTCTGCACTGCTACTGTGCACTCTCGCTGCTTAACTATAATTGGCTTTCTCTGCGTTGCTGTTGTGCACTTTCGCTGCTTTACTCTCTTTGGCTCTCATTGCTTTACTACATGTGGCTTTCTCTGCGTTGCTACTGTGCACTCTCTCTGCTTTACTATCTGTGGCTTTCTCTGCGATGCTAGTGTGCACTCTCTCTGCTTTACTATCTGTGGCTTGCTCTGCGTTGTTACTGTGCACTCTCTCTGCTTTACTCTCTTTGGCTCTTGCAGCTTTACTATCTGTGGCTTTCTCTGCAATGCTAGTGTGCACTCTCTGTGCTTTACTCTCTTTGGCTCTTGCAGCTTTACTATGTGTGGCTTTCTCTGCGATGCTAGTGTGCACTCACGTGCTTTACTATCTGTGGCTTTCTCTGCGATGCTACTGTGCACTCTCTCTACTTTACTATCTGTGGCTTTCTCTGCGATGCTAGTGTGCACTCACGTGCTTTACTATCTGTGGCTTTTCTGCGATGCTAGTGTGCACTCACATGCTTTACTATCTGTGGCTTTCTCTGCGATGCTAGTGTGCACTCACATGCTTTACTATCTGTGGCTTTCTCTGCGATGCTAGTGAGCACTCTCTGCTTTACTATCTGTGGCTTTTTCTGCGCTGCTAATGTGCACTCTTGCTGCTTTACTATCTGTGGCTTTTTCTGCACTGCTACTGTGCACTCTTGCTGCTTTACTATCTGTGGCTTTCTCTGCGTTGTTACTGTGCACTCTCTCTGATTTATTCTCTTTGGCTGTTGCAGCTTTACTATCTGTGGCTTTCTCTGCAATGCTAGTGTGCACTCTCTGTGCTTTACTGTCTTTGGCTCTTGCAGCTTTACTATATGTGGCTTTCTCTGCGTTGCTACTGTGCACTCTCGTTGCTTTACTATCTGTGGCTTTCTCTGCGATGCTAGTGTGCACTCACGTGCTTTACTATATGTGGCTTTCTCTGCGTTGCTACTGTGCACTCTCTCTGCTTTACTATCTGTGGCTTTCTCTGCACTGCTAGTGTGCACTCTCGCTGCTTTACTATCTGTGGCTTTCTCTGCGTTGTTACTGTGCACTCTCTCTGCTTTACTATCTGTGGCTTTCTCTGCACTGCTAGTGTGCACTCTCGCTTATTTACTATCTGTGGCTTTCTCTGCGCTGCTACTGTGCACTATCTCTACTTTACTATGTGTGGCTTTGTCTGCAATGCTAGTGTGCATTCACATGCTTTACTATCTGTGGCTTTCTCTGCACTGCTAATGTGCACTCTTGCTGCTTTACTATCTGTGGCTTTCTCTGCGATGCTAGTGTGCACTCTCGCTGCTTTACTATCTGGGGCTTTTTCTGCGCTGCTACTGTGCACTCTCGCTGCTTAACTATAAGTGGCTTTCTCTGCTTCTGCTACTGTGCACTCTCTCTGCTTTACTATCTGTGGCTTGCTCTGCGTTGTTACTGTGCACTCTCTCTGCTTTACTCTCTTTGGCTCTTGCAGCTTTACTATCTGTGGCTTTCTCTGCAATGCTAGTGTGCACTCTCTGTGCTTTACTCTCTTTGGCTCTTGCAGCTTTACTATGTGTGGCTTTCTCTGCGATGCTAGTGTGCACTCACATGCTTTACTATCTGTGGCTTTCTCTGCGATGCTACTGTGCACTCTCTCTACTTTACTATCTGTGGCTTTCTCTGCGATGCTAGTGTGCACTCACGTGCTTTACTATCTGTGGCTTTTCTGCGACGCTAGTGTGCACTCACATGCTTTACTATCTGTGGCTTTCTCTGCGATGCTAGTGTGCACTCACATGCTTTACTATCTGTGGCTTTCTCTGCGATGCTAGTGAGCACTCTCTGCTTTACTATCTGTGGCTTTTTCTGCACTGCTACTGTGCACTCTTGCTGCTTTACTATCTGTGGCTTTCTCTGCGCTGCTACTGTGCACTCTCTCTGCTTTACTATCTGTCGCTTTCTCTGCGTTGTTACTGTGCACTCTCTCTGCTTTATTCTCTTTGGCTGTTGCAGCTTTACTATCTGTGGCTTTCTCTGCAATGCTTGTGTGCACTCTCGCTGCTTTACTATCTGTGGCTTTCTCTGCGTTGTTACTGTGCACTCTCTCTGCTTTACTATCTGTGGCTTTCTCTGCACTGCTAGTGTGCACTCTCGCTTATTTACTATCTGTGGCTTTCTCTGCGCTGCTACTGTGCACTCTTGCTGCTTTACTATCTGTGGCTTTCTCTGCATTGTTACTGTGCACTCTCTCTGCTTTACTCTCTTTGGTCTTGCAGCTTTACTATCTGTGGCTTTCTCTGCGTTGCTACTGTGCACTCTCGTTGCTTTACTTACTGTGGCTTTCTCTGGGATGCTAGTGTGCACTCACGTGCTTTACTATCTGCGGCTTTCTCTGCTTTACTATCTGTGGCTTTCTCTGCGATGCTAGTGTGCACTCACGTGCTTTACTATCTGCGGCTTTCTCTGCGTTGCCACTGTGCACTCTCTCTGCTTTACTATCTGTGGCTTTCTCTGCGCTGCTGTTGTGCACTTTCGCTGCTTTACTCTCTTTGGCTCTCGCTGCTTTACTATCTGTGGCTTTCTCTGCACTGCTAGTGTGCACTCTTGCTGCTTTACTATCTGTGGCTTTCTTTGCACTGCTACTGTGCACTCTTGCTGCTTTACTATTTGTGGCTTTCTTTGCACTGCTACTGTGCACTCTTGCTGCTTTACTATCTGTGGCTTTCTTTGCACTGCTACTGTGCACTCTTGCTGCTTTACTATTTGTGGCTTTCTTTGCACTGCTACTGTGCACTCTTGCTGCTTTACTATCTGTGGCTTTCTCTGCATTGTTACTGTGCACTCTCTCTGCTTTACTCTCTTTGGTCTTGCAGCTTTACTATCTGTGGCTTTCTCTGCGTTGCTACTGTGCACTCTCGTTGCTTTACTTACTGTGGCTTTCTCTGGGATGCTAGTGTGCACTCACGTGCTTTACTATCTGCGGCTTTCTCTGCTTTACTATCTGTGGCTTTCTCTGCGATGCTAGTGTGCACTCACGTGCTTTACTATCTGCGGCTTTCTCTGCGTTGCCACTGTGCACTCTCTCTGCTTTACTATCTGTGGCTTTCTCTGCGCTGCTGTTGTGCACTTTCGCTGCTTTACTCTCTTTGGCTCTCGCTGCTTTACTATCTGTGGCTTTCTCTGCACTGCTAGTGTGCACTCTTGCTGCTTTACTATCTGTGGCTTTCTTTGCACTGCTACTGTGCACTCTTGCTGCTTTACTATTTGTGGCTTTCTTTGCACTGCTACTGTGCACTCTTGCTGCTTTACTATCTGTGGCTTTCTCTGCACTGCTACTGTGCACTCTCTGTGCTTTACTCTCTTTGGCTCTTGCAGCTTTACTATAGGTGGTTTTCTCTGCGTTGCTACTGTGCACTCTCGTTGCTTTACTATCTGTGGCTTTTTCTGCGTTGTTACTGTGCAATCTCGTTGCTTTACTATCTGTGGCTTTCTCTGCGCTGCTGTTGTGCACTTTCGCTGCTTAACTATATGTGGCTTTCTTTGCATTGCTAATGTGCACTCTCGCTGCTTTACTATCTGTGGCTTTCTCTGTGCTGCTACTGTGCACTCTCGCTGCTTTACTATCTGTGGCTTTCTCTGCGCTGCTACTGCGCAAGCTCTTCTTTACTTATTTGGCTCTTGCTGCTGCTACTGCGCACACTCTTCTTTACTGGCTCTCGCTGCTTCTGAGTGCTGTTGAGGTGTTTTATCCACACGGAGCGCTTACTAACCAAACCGGTTCTGCACGTTTAATCTCTCCGTACCTGGGGACACAGAGCCGCTCAGCGGGAGGGAGTAGCGGGATCTGCCCGAAGGCTAGCGGGCTCTGCTACTGAGTCCTTAGTGCCACTGTATGACCTGGTCGCTAAATCTAAAACACAAAACGGATTATTAAACTCTCCGTTCAATATTAAATATTCGGGTTACAGACATGATTTATTTTTTATATCAATAATAGTCATTTTGTTTTTTAATTTACATTCTGTGGTTATGGATTATACTTTCGTTTCTCAAAACTTTTGTCCTAGTTTTGACACCATATTACTAAAGTTACTGCTTCATTACTCCACATGATGCTGCTATTATCAAGTGAATAGGGTAAACCTGCTGTGAAGAATATTAGTTGTTAAATTCTGTGAAACTGACACCAATAAATCCATTATTCCTGGTATTTACTTGTTTAGAAGTATTTATCCTCTCCAGTAACACAGATGCTGGAGAATCACAATATCGTTTTTCACTCTACAATTTTAGTGTCCAGTGCATGACTTGTTACCTGCAAAAAAGTAGCCCAAATAATACACAAAGTCAATTTACAACACCTCAATTTACGAGACCTCAACTCACAACCACCTCCTTATTTCTACACTTACTATTTTTATAGATCTACTTTAGATCTTCTATAATTACAGACTGAAATCCTGTATCTGTTTCTCTGCCTTCATTATTATCCTACTTTCACACAGGACTTCTGTACTTTAATACAATACAGATTAGCTATTATAGCATCCACTCATATCAGCACAACACACACTAACACCTCACACACCACCACCATGCTAATCCCTGCAGTGCTGAAAATAACCACCCACCACGCAAATAATAATAGCTGCTCTGTAGTGGTCTATATGGGGTTCTGTGTACTGACGAAGAGTGAAAGAGTAAGAATAATAATAAAGTACACAGAGAAACAGATACAGAACTACAGAGTGTCCTTTAAGATCAGCGGAGCTAAAAAGATGCTCAGTGAGTGTATGGTCATAGGTGTATGGTGTATGGAGCTGGTCATAATATTCTGACTTGACTGTGTATAAAATGGTTAAGGGTAAATTAAATACATTCTTCCACAAAACAAAATTGGTACCACTTTAAAATAAGACTACCTTTATAAAGGGTTATAAATGGTTTACAATTAGTTTATTAATGGTTACTAATTAGGTTGTAAATGCCTTAATCAGTTATAAGACATATATAGAAAGGGCAACAATATAGATGGCTGAGGGTTCACTATTTGGCAAACAATAGGTCTTTTTGTTGCCCTTTCTACGTATGTGTTATAACTGATTATTAATTATTTTTAAGACATTTACAACCTAATTAGTAACCATTAATAAACTAATTGTAAACCATTTATAAACCCTTTATAAAGGTAGTCTTATTTTAAAGTGGTACCACAAAATTAGTCCCCCGTATGGTTATAGTGTATTTTCACAGCATTATTTAACACTATGTTTTTCATAGCTAATTTCAACCCGGATGCAAGCCACTAGAGTAGAGCCTGTTCCTGTTGGTGAACTGATCTTAGAAGAAGAGGGAAAGCACCACGAGGTGGCGCTGTGGAGAGAGGCAGCGCTGGCAGAACTTGCCCTCTTGCAGCTTACAGAAATTACACATCTGAATATTGTGAGGTAAATTATTACTGCAGCTGTTTAAAGGAGGTGGTGTTAATGTTGTTATGGTTGTGTGTTGAGTTGTTTCAAGGGCAAAGCAAACTCACATTGTTATACAAGATGTACACTGATTACTTTAGATTACATTAAAGTGTCATTTCTTCCGTGCTGTCCCAGGAAATATTGACAAATGAGAAATACTGTAATTTTTCGGTATTCAACTGTCTAATGGTGAAAACTGGAAAAAATATTTTTACTTGCAGAAACCAGAGAAAAAAACAGAAGAGGAATAGTGGTGGTTGGAGTCTCTGTGGGAAGCAACACCACTCTCCTTTTGACAGAAGATATGGAGAAGCTCATCGTTCCACACAATGTACTGATCAGCTAATTAAGCGCCTTCCAATCATCGTAAACATTTCCTATGAGGGAGTCGTTATTTGTTCTATTGACAACCCAGCCTTTACAGAGGCATAAGGCCTTAAAATGTCTTTTCACATACAAATCCAGTTCTAATCTGACCCAAAATCTGTTTGTTTTTCCATCCCCTGTTTTCTCCTTTTCAGTTTAGGGGAGAAGTTATATACATGGACTTGATTTGTAGTCAATAACGAGTATAAACTTTTGTTGAATAGCCCACCTCCGATCTCCCCCAACATTCCGAAATACAGTGCGATAGTTTATATACACAATACCTTCAGCTAGTCAAGCCACAATAAGTCAACTGACAAGAAATGCTTAAAAATGCATAAATATTATAGAGATATTTTCAGCAACAACTGGAAAGTTATGCATTTCCCCAACATTAATTTTCCAATCTATTCCCCTTTCCTACCTATTAATTCGTGCTTGTCATCAGACCTTTCCTGGCTTAACTACGACAAGGAACTGTGTGTATAAGAGTGCTTTAATAAAATACCTGAAGGTACTGTGTGTATAAACAGTGTTTTAATAAACTAATCTGTAGGAACTGTGTGTATAAACAGTGTTTTTAATAAACTATCTGTGTACTTTTAAAGTTCTCACTGCCTTGCTTTAAATGTCATCATCCTTGGAATTCTCCCAGTGAAGTGTGGAGCTACTTTGAGTTTGTTGTTAATGGTGTAAAAATAGTGATTTTTTTTGTATGGGGTTAAGCTATGCCCCTATCACTAGCACTGTGGTCTGTTGGGAGCATTAGCTAACAGCGCTGTATTTCAGAATGCTGGGGAGAATGGAGGTGGGCTATTCAACAAATGTTTGTATTTGTTATCATGATTCACTACACCCTAAGTCCATTTCAGTTCAACCTTAACAACAAACTATTCTGCTATCTGAACTTTTTTTGTTCCATATTTTTCATTCTGTTGTTCACTTGTGTTTTTGCCTTGGAAAAGTGTTTATTTATTAAGCCAATTGCACTACCTCACATCATACTACACACACAGATGTTCATATCTATGTACAACAATGAAATACTTATATAATTAAATTGTTAAAATAAAAACGCATTTTTGTGCATTATATTTATTGTTTTATTTTGTTCTTTTTTTGTATATTAAAAAAAAAGTTATTGCTGGAAATGAATCAATCTGCTGTCAACTTCAGGAAGCTTCGGTTGATTCATCACTTCAGAACAACCTCAATGTACAATGTACAAAAGTTATAAGTCACTCAGATTTAGGAGACTCGGTTAGTCTTATTTAGAAAATGTTGACCATACATTTATTATGATATAAAATTGTAAAATGTGAAGTTTTAAAAACAGTTAGGTTTAGTTATTCTTGTGATTCGACTCCTACTGATTCATTGAACAGAAAAAAGTGAAGCTTGTGCAACTGGAAAGTTATTCAGCTCTTTCTGAGGTAAGATGTGGTGGATATGGTGGTGATAAATTACGATATTATAAAGTCACTTTTCATATTGTATGGGAATAAGTAATGTTTTATGTGATGTATGATAATATGGAATATGTTTATTTGTATATCATGTATTTATGGTGATACGTTTTTTATTATTATACGTTTATTCGTTGATAATCTCAGAGGCTCACTTTGTGGCTGCTAGCTAGCTTTCTAGTTATAATTACCAAACATGAACGCTAGCCAACACCTAAACGCGGTTCTCTTTGAGAAAAAATACCTTAAATGTCTTTAATTGATACTCGGATGTACAAATTAAGATCATTCAAGTTTTCAAAGAGGTAAAACCTGCTTTCAGTGTCTAGCCATAATAAGAGAAAGTGAGCAGCTAGCCATAGCTCACTTTATCTCAGTCCTAGGCTGTATTCGAAATGGCATACTACTATACTGCATACTGCACTAGTATGTACTGCATACTACACACCGCCCAGTATGTAGTATTCGGTAATGCAACCCTTTTGATTGTAGTACCCTACACAGTCCCGTGACACACCAGTCAGTGCTCTGTAGTGCTCAGAATTCCTCAGAGTGAGTTGTAAACAGAAAGAACATGAAAAATGTCCTACCTTTTCATTATTAAGACTAATGAGATCTGCATACTGTCCAGAACTGCAATTGCTGCTTTAATTTTAGAGTTTAATGTAAGTGCAGTTAACCCAATTCTAACAACCATTTAGCAGCAGCCCCCACAACCCAAGTATGTTCCAGTTAAATATGTTTTCCTATTTATTTTAGTAGATTACTATTTTCATCTATGTAAGTACCAACAAGAAGAAAACATTTAAACAAACTCTCATATTTACACAATCTCAACAATAAAAGAAATGAGACAAGTTGCATCACCGCAGAGATAATTATTAAAGCTTATAAACTGCAGTTTTAATCCATTTAAATGAGCTCTGGGTGTAACTCCAGCATCAGTAGCAGTAATGCTAGTAAATCTACTTAATACAAAACATTAGTTTTAGAAAATGGAAATATAGAGGTACGTTTTCTGTCCTATTTTAGTGAAATACTTTGTTGTACTTTGTAAAATTAAAGGAAAACTCCAGAGAAGTAGTTATACAGTGTTTTAAATGAGAGTTTTAGCTGTTTAGCTCCATTCAGCTCCATGCATTGAGGACTCCCTCGCGGGCTCCCTCTAGCGGTGATGGGGTATAATGTGATATAGCGGGGGAGGGGGCGGGGCTCTACATAACCCGGATGACGCTGAGCTTCCGGAGTCTGTAGCTGGAGAGGAGGAAGAGCGGGATCAGCTGAACTACAGAAGGTACGGAGAAGTTTCTCTCTCTCTCTCTCTCTCTCTCTCTCTCTTCATCACGCTGTTCTACATTCACTCCTACACCCACATCAACACCACCCACACCACCTTCAGCATGTGCAGCATTTACACCACCAGCACTGGATCTTCTCCTAGCTCTGCTCAGCAGTCTGCAGTAGGGGGTCGCGGAGCTGGGGATGGGGGGGGCTTTACAGATCATACACAGGATAACGGAACCTCACACTCCTGCCCCCCCTCCCCCACATCACTAACACACACCTGAGATAAATCAGTTCTGTGGAAATTCCTTTTTAAGTTTGTGTGATCAGTCTCTACACATTTCTTAGTTACACTAATTTAGTTTAGTTTAGTTAATTTTCCTTTACTTAATCCGGTTCCACCACAACAGTTGCTGGTAAGTCATGTGACTCTCCCGCCAAAATAAAAGTCCACTTGTAAAATATTAAATGTAAGAATGAAAGATTTAGTGATTATAGTGAGGAAAAGTTCAGGCAAGAAGAGGAATTTCACAAGTAACATTTATTAGCTTACTGATTTAACAGAAAACTTGCTATTTCACTGTAATAACAAACACAAATATTAGCAAATTACAACATCTTTAGCCCCGCTGTTTTTAAGAAATCCCAGTTAAACCATTACTGTGGAATACAGTCTCCTGCTGCTTTTTTGCTGATACTTTAATAATGATGATAATAATAACAAAAACATGAATTTGATAATAATAGTAAGAAGAAGAATCACACTTTGAGCAACTTGACAAAAATACACAATTAAACATTTGTGTAAGAGGTTAAAAAGACTACAAAAAATATTGAAAAAGAACTACATAAAATAATATGAATTCTTACAAATTGTTATAATTGTGTTAACCTTTAGTAAACAAAAGAGACTCTTATGTTTTACACTCCTGTTGGAGGTTGGTTGATGTGTTGTAACAGTAAAAAGGTCATTATTTTGCTGTGATTTTATTTTGAACTACAATTCCCTGCACCAACAAGACAACTGCATCGGATCAACATTTCCAAAAAACACATCTTGAACTCAGGAGCGCATATCACTGTTAGCCTGAAGCCAGTGTGGTGGAAAATAATGAACTGTTATCAGGAGTTGTTAAAAAAAAAATCAGGTTTGTGAAGCATTGATTTGGATTAATGTATTTGGTTAATGTGTGGAAACTTTTATAAATTGGTTTAAAGGAAAAAGCTTTGGACATCATCTGTCGTGATGAAGAACAAATCAAGCATCGGCAATGTGATTTGAACCAATGTGTGTCGTTTTTTCGGCACACGCCTCAAAGCTTCAGATTAAAGGGTAACATCACTCACTTAGAATGACTTAGAATCTCTTTAGTTAATTGACCTGCTTTTATTTTAATATTCAATGGCATTTTTCTTTGTGTTTTCCAGAAATTAAAATATTTTCCTGAAATTCATCACCAACAACCAGGATATTTAACTAAGAGCAAAGTTAAACTGCTGAAAGAGGTGAAGCAGAAGCCTTCCTGAAGAATCTCCAGAACACGCAGAAATTGTTTGCTACATTTAAAAGACAAATGAAGCCAAGTCCCGACATGGAGAAACATCAGCACTCTGTCAAGAGTTTTACTAAACAGAGTGATCTCAAAAAACACCAGCGCATTCACACAGGAGAGAAACCGTATCACTGCTCAGACTGTGGGAAGAGCTTTAATCAACTGGAGACTGTCAAACGGCATCAGCGCATTCACACAGGAGAGAAACCGCATCACTGCTCGGACTGTGGGAAGAGTTTTACTGAACAGAGTAAATTCAAAATACATCAACGCATTCACACAGGAGAGAAACCATATCACTGCTCAGACTGTGGGAGGAGTTTTAATCAACAGAGTCATCTCAAAAGTCACCAGCGCATTCACACAGGAGAGAAACCTTATTACTGCTCAGACTGTGGGAAGAGCTTTAATCGACTGGAGACTGTCAAACGGCATCAGCGCATTCACACAGGAGAGAAACCGCATCACTGCTCGGACTGTGGGAAGAGTTTTAATCAACAGAGTGATCTCAAAAAACACCAGCGCATTCACACAGGAGAGAAACCATATCACTGCTCGGACTGTGGGAAGAGTTTTAATCAACAGAGTGATCTCAAAAAACACCAGCGCATTCACACAGGAGAGAAACCGCATCACTGCTCAGACTGTGGGAAGAGTTTTAATCAACAGAGTGCTCTCAAAATACACCAGCGCATTCACACAGGAGAGAAACCGTATTACTGCTCAGACTGTGGGAAGAGTTTTAATCATCACAGTCATCTCAAAAAACACCAGCGCATTCACACAGGAGAGAAACTTTATTACTGCTCAGACTGTGGGAAGAGCTTTAATCAACTGGAGACTGTCAAACGGCATCAGCGCATTCACACAGGAGAGAAACCGCATCACTGCTCGGACTGTGGGAAGAGTTTTACTGAACAGAGTGCTCTCAAAATACACCAGCGCATTCACACAGGAGAGAAACCGCATCACTGCTCGGACTGTGGGAAGAGTTTTACTGAACAGAGTGCTCTCAAAAAACACCAGCGCATTCACACAGGAGAGAAACCGTATCACTGCTCAGACTGTGGGAAGAGTTTTAATCAACAGAGTAATCTCAAAATACACCAGCGCATTCACACAGGAGAGAAACCGTATCACTGCTCAGACTGTGGGAAGAGTTTTACTAAACAGAGTAATCTCAAAAGTCACCAGCGCATTCACACAGGAGAGAAACCATATCACTGCTCAGACTGTGGGAAGAGTTTTACTAAACAGAGTAATCTCAAAAAACACCAGCGCATTCACACAGGAGAGAAAAATGTCCCAAATTTGTCTCATGGCAATTAAAAGCGCAAATCATAAATTCCACCAGAAACAAATATGAACTGTATTTAACAATGGATTTTACAGGTTCAGCAAAACTATTCTTATCCAGGGATGATGTGTATAGAATTCCATGTTATGTTTGTATGTCTTGTAAGTTTGAATATTCCAGGACATTCTTTGTGAGACAGAGCTCAGTTTTTAGGTTAGTTACTGTTGCGCAGTAAGGTTACAGGCTCATTCACTCCCTCTGCTGGTGTTCTTGTTTGTCTATGGTTCAGTCCAATTAAAAATCTGTTACTATAGAGGGATATAGAGGGATATTTGGTTGTGTTGTATTACTCAAGTTTTATACTCTCTTATCTTTTCCTTATTGAATATTAAATGTTGCTTATGTTTTTTTTAATCTCCAAAGTTACTAAGAATATCCAAATAATGTAGTTTCTTAATTGTTTTTATCCAGTACAAACTATTATCGCTGCTACTGTGTTGCCAGTTGCCAGTGTTGTATCTTAAAAAGTCCACACTAAACTGTGAGAGGTTTAAGCTTGACGAGAAATATCGTCACGTCTTAATCTCGTGAGATCTCGTGCCACGATACAGGATTTGCTATTTTACTGACCAAATGTATAAACAAAGCATTTCCTGTTTTACTGTCTATTGTTATTGTTAGCTAGCCTAGCTAAATGTACAAATGTAGCATTTGCTGTTTTAATGACTATTATTATTGTTTGCTAGCTAGCTAAATGTTCAAATATGCAGTTTGCTGATTTACTGAACATTATTATTGGTAGCTAGCCTAGCTAAATGTATAAATGTAGCATTTGCCGTTTTACTGACTTTTATTATTGGTAGCTAGCCTAACTAAATGTCCAAACAACAGTGTTTGCTGTTTTACTGACCATTATTATTGGTAGTTAGCCTAGCTAAATGTACAAACAAAGCAGTTTAACAGTGTTTTACGGCCGGTATTTATTTATTTTTTATTTCTTGCATATTTTTTTTCTTAAATGTAATTTGTATTCTCTTTCAAGCATTCATTCGGTATCTCAGTATGGGATACGCCCCTCTCGCATATTCCTCATGTAGCCCCGGCTAATATATATATATATCTATATATATATCTATATATATAGCACCTTTAGATTTTACAACTGTGAGATAAAACAGATAATACAAATACAACTGACAAAAAACTACAAAGTGAAATATACAAGTTAGTGGAAAATTAACACTACATATACATATAATACAGAATAAGATACAGAAATAATTTTAACTATACATGCAGAAATAAATATGTAATAAAGTTAAAAATAAATAAAGTAAAGTAATGCTTAATCTTCCTTTGTTAATTTTGATTTATGTGGTAACTAATATGCGGAAGGAAGAAAAGCTTGCGCATTTACTAACAATTCCCTACTTTACCACATGATGCCACTAATTCCCGCTCTCTCCGCACACTTTTGAAGGCATACGCATGCCTTAAACCTTGCTTAAATGTACGCTCGTTTTCACACCAAGTATTTCTTTATAAATCACAATTCTTGCGTGAGATGTTGCTTACGCACATTTCTGCCCTCTTTTTATGCGTATGCACTCTTTATAAATGAGGCCCCTGCTCTTTATGAGGCTTTGATTCAGCAGTAGATTCTCTCCTGTCAGATTCCTGTCAACATTAGCCTGTTAGCAGCTAACAGAGTTAGCAGTGAATTAGCTCTCTTTCTCTTATACTGTTTAATAAACTGAGAAAAGCATGAATAATTTATGGGTAAATTTATGAGATTAAACTAATTCAGATTTAATTAGTATAATTAAAGGCTGATTTTTGGTAAGTTAGGAAAAAGCTTAATTAGCTAGCTTCCTAGTGTTGGCTAAGCTAGCTACTGAATGTACCCAAAGTTTCTGAGGAGAAAGAGCATTTATTTTCTGTTTTCTGTGACCTAGAAAGGTTTTTTAAACGGTTTGGAGGAACTAATTGCCACCATTCTAACAATTCTACAAATTACTATCTGTTTTAAGCTAATTTGCCTCAGTAAGAGTAAATTATCCTCAAATTTTACCTCAGTTTATTTAATTGTTAGCGTTTACTAGCTAACAGATTTAATGTTTATTTACACAGTTCTTAAACTTAAATTTAGTTTTTTTTTTTAAAAACATTACTCACACCTTCACTGTTTCTTATAATTCATATATTCTTTTCTCTACAGTGTACAAATCAGTGAGTCTTGGTGAATGTTTCTGTTCTTATTATGGTAAATAGGGCCTGCAGAGATTTAATAGAAGAATCTGTTCTTTAGAACACAATGTTTTATATCATTATTAGAAGCACAAACACACCTGAGATTATTTATATTTATTTATATTTTACAATTACTGAGCCAAGAGTTGGCCCAGAGACTTCAGGAGCTAAATAGTCCCACCCAATAGTCCCACCCACAGTGCCTGCAACCCTCATGCTTCCGCTTGTTTAGCCAATCAGAGCGATGCTGAGACTGAGGGGCCTCAGTTGGGGGCTTGCATACCACAGATAGAGAGGACTTCTGTAGAGGAACAGTGGAGATAGTGGACGGTGTGCAGCTTAGTAAAGTTTTGTGGGATTACCGAGGACATTTGATTCTTGTGTGCATTCAGATACCTGTAAGTACCTACACTGCTGTTTATTCATAAAGTGTAGATAACTGTTACTTTCCAAGTTGTAGGTGTACTTTCAAGGAGTTACATGCTATGCTAACTGATCAGCTCTTTGTATAGCTCTGTATAGCTTCTAGCTGTTTCTGATCTGCCTATTATTATTACCAGATAACACCTCATAGAAGTGTGTATCTTTGTTTAGGTGTTAGTGTTGTAAATTGTAGTCAGTGATGTGTTTCAAGTAGTTCAAGTATCCCTTTTATATCTGTTGTTTCAGAATCACACACTCACACAGTCGGATTGCATTCATCTATTCTGTATATACCACAACTCCTCTGCTGCAGTAAATACTGTTTTCAGAGTACATCATCTCCAGCATTTTAATCAGATGCACCACAGTGGCTTCTACATGGTTTAATACCAGCTAGCTCTTCTTAACAATTACAATACGATTTTAAAATTGTCCTGTTGAAAATATTTATCATTGGTTCGTTTATTGTATCTATCAGAAGCAGACTGTATCTGCCCAATATCATTTATTTTACTCCAATGTTCAATACACAGAGTGCATTATTAATATGATGGCATGTTGAATCAGATTTTTCACAGTAATATATGTTTACAGAAATAGAGGGTCAGGTGGACGGGTGCTTGTGTTACAGAGTGAACAGGGTGGATTTAACACACAACTGCTTCACAAGACTCAGTGCTAGATAGTGTAAATGAAGCATCAGGCTGGAGGATTAACACAACAGACGAGGCTGAAGTTGGCGTCTTATTCGCCAGTGTCTTATTCGGATTTTCCGGTCCACCTTAAAAAGTCGAAGTACCAATTATTCGCCAGTAGAGAGCAGGGTTGAGCCGAGCAAAACGAGTTTGGCATTTAGGGCATATTACACTGAGAATACATTGCCTGTTCTGGGTATTTCCAGTTGCCCGAACTCCAGATTATCAAATAGTCTGTTGAATTTGACACCACATTATGAAAATATAACTAGTATATTGTGAATAGCCTAAAGAACTTAACATTTACTGTACAGTTTTTTTTTTTATTATGAGCCTCTGAACTTGGCATTTGAGAAGATTAAAGGAGAATAAATTGCCTGTTCTGCATATTTCTAGATGCCCTAAATCCACATATTCAAATAGTCTGTTAAATGACACAAATTATGAAAATTTACATATTAAACTGTGAAAATCTTTAATAACTACAAAGATTACTGTACAGTTTATTATTATGACCCTCTGAACTTGGCATTTCAGAATATGTCAGTAGAATAAATTGCCTGTTCTGCATATTTCCAGTTACCCTAATTCCAGATCGTCATATAGTCTGTTGAAATCAACACCACATTAGGGCTGCAGCTATCGATTATTTTTGTAATCGGGTACTCTACTGAAAAATCGATTCGATTAATCGAGTAATCGGATAAAACATTTTTTTTTTTGTTAAAGAGCAATTAAAAAGGCATTTTACTTAGTAATGAATGACCAATTGGTTTCCTTTTTTAGATAAGTTATATTTTTTAATTCACAACATACATTTCCAAATTGCAAATACAAATAAATAAAACACAATAAATAAATAAATACCACAATAAAAAAAATATTAGTAATTACATTACTTTCACATTAGGATTTCTTGTAAATATCAAATATAGTGTATAAATCAATAAAAAAGGCATAAACATCGTCTTTGTGTTGTGCATCTTAGCTTCTGAACAGCAGAGACGTTGTCAGTTCTGCCAGTGTTGGATCAGTGCGCTGCATTCTTTTACCACCAAGCCACTTCTCCAAAATATATCAGGACCTGTGCAATAATTGTGATACAGAAGTATTACAAATGTTGCTTTTTTCTTTATTTATATGTTGGACTACTTGGGTCTAATTACATCACTAAGACTAATAACTAAGCACTTGGGCACATTAGACACTAGTGGTAATTAATATTTTATCCAATAAATAAGAGACACACTTCCTTTTATGAACAATAGTGTTCATTTAGTTTTTGTCTCACCGGCCAAATGTACTCTTAGATGAAGAAATTATGCATTTAGTTTTCAGCCAAAGTAACTTCAGTTTCGCTAACTTTTAACATTGTTATTGTTTATATTGTTTACTGTTTACATAAAGCACGTATGAACTTGTCTCTATTCTAATAAACTAACCACACATTATAGACAGTGCTTCTATTAATTCACACTCCAAAGCGCTGTCGTTTTGTTATTAATTCACATTAATCTCATTGATTTATTATAAGGTATATTTACCTGCTCTCTCTGCGTCCTCCCGTCTCGGGTGTCCTCGGCTCAGATGGTGCAGCATTAAAACGCGCTGTTTTGGCACAGTTCGAACATAAAATGCTTTTATTCCTTTAAAATCGCTGTTTTCTCTCGCCGCTTCCATTTTTGCCGCTGCTCAAACCTCCGTCTCTCTTCCCGGGTGACGGTGACGTAACGCTGAGCGCGTTGTCAAAATAAAAGTCGCGAAAATACCGCGCGCTGAGTTTATTAATTAAATAAACGATTACTCGAGGCACAGAAAATTAATCGATCAATTTTGTGAATCGAGTTACTCGATTTACTCGAGTAATCGTTTCACCCCTACACCACATTATGAAAATATACCTATTAAACTGTGAATAGCCTAAATAACAAAACATATTACTGTACAGTTTTTTTATAATGAGCCTCTGAACTTGGCATTTGAGAAGATTAAAGAAGAATAAATTGCCTGTTCTGCATATTTCCAGATGCCCTAAATCCAGATTCTCAAATAGTCTGTTGAATCAGACACCACATTATGAAAATATACCTATTAGACTGTGATTAGCCTAAAGAGCTAAAAATATTTGTATTATGACCCTCTGAACTTGGCATTTGAGAAGATAAAAGGAGAATAAATTACCTGTTCTGCATATTTCAACTCCAGATTAACAAATAGTTTGTTGAATTCGACACCAAATTATGAAAATAGAACTAGTATACTGTGAATTGCCTAAAGAACAATGTATGTTACTGTACCATTTTTTATTATGACTCTCGGAACTAGGCATTTAATACAACTTTGAAGTAAAACACATTTCCCGTTCTACATATTTCTAGTTGCTCTTACTCCACATTATCAGTCTGTTGAAATGTATGCTTATTTCCCACCTCTTTATAACAATATGTCATGCAAGTGTGTGCCTTATTTAAATTCATGTCTATTACAAAACTGCTAGTATTGTATGACCATCTAAATATAAAAAATCCGTTTTAATTACACTTTATTGAATCAATGTATGACGTATAAAGTTTTGAAAACTTCTAAATGGAGTATAAACTGCATTATTAGTTTATCACTGAAATATTTCATTCAGACACATAACTGTGAAACAATCTACACAGCACAAAGTACTCTGCAAAGCATGTACAGTTATAAAAAGGTAATTTATTTAAAATAATATTTTTTACACACAGATATATTATGCCGGCCTTAGTCACAACGCAAAGGCTGAGGTTCCTTTCTCAAAGATGTTTAATGCAGAAAGAGTACAACACCAACGTCAATACCGTAGAACTAAAAGTAAAAGAGTGCATAACATAGAGTACATCAGTTTCATATAAAATCAAATCAAATTTATTTGTATAGCGCTTTTTCCAGCTGGTGTTGGCACAAAGCAGCTTTACAGAAACATGATTACAGGACAAAGAATTAGGCAAAATATTAAACATAGAAAATACACAATACAGAACCCCCAGTGAGCACGGAGGCAAGGAAAAACTTCCTCAGAGCTGCAGGAGGAGGAAGAAACCTCAGGAGGAACAAGACTCACATATAAGGGGGGACCATCCTACCACTGGCCAAACAGCTTTTAAACTAATAAAAAAAAACGTATTGTATACATCCATACAGGTTTTATATATTCAGGAGTATAGCAGCGCCACTATTGGAAGCAGTTAGAGTTCATGGAATCTTGGATGTAATCTGTAGTGGAGAGTAATATGGATAATGAGCAGCTGATCTGTAGTGGGTGATGGAGAAGAGATGACTTCAGAAACTTCAATCTGTCTGGGGAACAGGGGACATGAGAGCCTGAGGGTCCAACATCCCTCAGTATCGGGTCAGACAGGTGGGCAGTCAGTAACTCGGAAGAAAGCAGAGAGATGGAATTAGTTTTAACTGGATTTATATAAAACAGAGAATATAAAATATTATCAGAGTGTGGCAAACTATTGACTGGCAGATCAGAATATAACTGGAAGACATATCATTTATCCTCACAAACTGATAACGATCGGTATGATTTAAACCATGATAAGGTCAGGTTACTTTACAGGTAAGAGCAAAGTTGTTGGGCCACAGCTTTTTCAAAAATTTTAGAAATCAATGTAGCTCGTGGATGTATGTATATTATGACTAATATGTAATTTAAGTGAAATAAGGTAATGATCTGAAATTGCAGAGGTTTGAGAACGAATATTCAGTTCATCTACCTCTTTTACCTCCTCTACCGGACAATCTCGGATTGTGTATATAATTATAGCCTGCAGGGGTGGCTTCATTTAATTCTTCATATTCATATTCATCAATCCAGGTTTCTGTCAGGCACAGAACATCGAAGTTCTGATCAGTGATCATTTCATTCACTATAACTGCTTTTGAATTTAGAGATCTGATATTAAGTAAACCAATCTTTATGCTTGAAGTGTTAGTGCTACAGTCTGGATAAGATTTTTTAATATAGGTTAAGTTATTTAGATTAACTGAGTTTTTCAACGTTTTTGTTTGACTCGGGGGACAGACACAGTCTGAATACACTGGTATCTTGGTAACGTCTCTTTGCAGCTCACAGACAGTTGGTTAAGCCTCTCTGTTTGCGGCCTGGTCCCGGCTCTGGATTGTCAGCAGCTTCTAACACTACTCTGCCAACTAGCTAAAAGATTATTTGCTATGCTGCATGAAAGTAAGGCAGCACCCTCCCGCCTGGGGTGGACACTATCCCTACCTAAAAGACAAGGCTTGCCTTCAAACTGTAGCCAGTTATCTATAAAGCTCACATTATTTTCTGCACACCACTTGGACATCCAGCGGTTCAGTGAAGAAAGCCTGCTGTAAGCTTCATCACCACGCCTCATTGGGATGGGGCCAGAGCAGATTACCTCCTCGGACAGCGTCTCGGACACCTCACTACTACAACCCATAATCCAAAATCCATTGGAGCGGATTTCGTTTATGGTCATGGCTCGTCTTTGATGATGCACCTTTTCGAGGAAAAGCTTTATGAGTAGGTGTGACACATGATGCCCTTTTGGAAGAATGGCGGGATGTTTGACATGAGGATGAAGTGCTGATTGGTTCAGTCTTCCTATGACCCTTATAATCATTGTCATCAGTAAACGGATTTAACTTATAGAACCTTGTAGACTGGTTCACATTCACATCTTTCTTTTGTTTCAAAGACTTGTGATATGAACTTTCTCCGTACCCCAACACGCTAGCATATGATGCAGCTCATAGCGTAGAATACTGCATTTGCCAAACCATCATCAAAATTACGTTTTATAAACGTCACCGTAGATTCAGCAAACTTTCTTCGCCTTGTGCAGCAAGATGTTTATGCCCGAAGTTTGCAGATCCAGGAGAGAGATCAGAACAGGTGAACCTTTATGCGAAACACTGATGGTGATGTTTCCATGTTATTGTTTTCCCACCACAGGAACCCAAGATAGTCTTGATCCTTTGGAGCAACATGGAATTGATGGAACATACGTTCCACATCATACATGATGGCTACTTGTCCTTTCCGAATACGACACAAGACTTCTACCAGAGTATTTGTGAGGTCAGAGCCAGTCAGTAGATGCTCATTAAGAGATGTATTCTGAAATCTTCTATTTCTTGAAGGCCATGTAATCCTCACAGTACTTTTCATCCTTTTTTAGCCGTTTCTCCAGACATTTGAATCGATGTTCTGCACAAGCTCTGTTATTTGGCAAACTCGGTCTCTCTTCTTTAAAAGGCAATGGCATTTCAAAGTGACCATCCGCTTTTTGTTTGATGCCTTTCCTTAACTTTGCCAAAAAACATTGATCATCCTGTGACATTGTGACTTCTTCACTATCCTTTTCTATAAAATCTGACTCAAAGACCTTCATTATGTATGCTGGCATGACTATTTCCTTGACTTTGTTTCTACACACAAAGTAGACTTCAGATATACCTTTGCAAGATGGCCAACAGCTGGTAGGATCTGCCACATGATGATTCGATGACTAACTCTGATTTTGTCTTCATAGTAATTATCAGAAGTGTTGCAGCCAATGATGATCCAACCCAACACAGATTTTTGTGCAAATGGTTGACTTTCTTCACCACTAAGAACTTCTCTGGGAAGTAATGCCAGAGGACAATTATAGCCAGTTAACAATCCTACCTCGCAGTCAAGTTTAGGAGACATTTTATCTACAAGGTGTTCCAAGTGGGGCCAGTTCTTTGCAATTTCACAGGAGGGAATGTGAGATCTATTTGTGGGTATGTAGCTTCTGGTATAGGTTGTAGGAAGGTTGATTTTCATGTCAGACCTGATGCCTCTTACTTGAAGTCCATTCAGCTTGTGGCTGGTCACAATCATGATTTTGGATGTTATTGTGGAAATCTTGAGCCTAACAGGTTCTTTTTTGCATTCAGTGATTTTGTTATGTCCTCCAAGATGAAAGTAGTGTCGCTCTGAGTGTCAAGCAAAGCATACACTAAAATCTCTTTCTCTGGTTCTGCTAGAGGTGACACATATACTGGAATGATTGATGAAGTATAAGAATTGTTTATTTCTTGAACAACTCAGTTTGAAGTCACATTGGTTGACTCTTGCATCATTTTTTCTGTTGCATCTTGCATAAATGTTTCCATCTGTATGTTGTTGGTTTTCCCTTGACTGCTCTTGATTTTTACATTGTTCTTTGTTCCTTGTTCTTTGTACTTGATCGCATTTTTCTCTATCTTGATGTAGGCATGTTGGGTGAAGCCTTTCACATTTGTCACATACACTTCTAGAAGTGCAGTTTTTGGAGTTATGACCACTGTTAAGGCAGCCGAAGCACAACTTCTCTAACTGCACAAACTTCACCCTCTCTTCAACTGGTCTTTCCATAAGTCTGCGACATTTGTGAGGCGTGTGGCCACGTTGGTAGGTTCTTACATTCAATTAATGTCTGAAAAGACAGCTTCCAGTCATTATATCTAAGAGGGTCTCCTGAAAAAACACAGGGTTCTGAAATAGGAATCCTGTTGCTGTGATTGCCTCTGCAAGGGTTTTCACAAGGTCATTAGATGTTTCATGAAGTAAATAGTGATGTTGAGGGACAGATGCTTGAGTGCATGGAGCTTGTTGACAAACATTAAAGGGTAGGTTTAAAGTATCTGACACTCCAGTGGGCATCAATGGCTGAAAAAGAGAAACAGGATTGTTGTATTGAGCAGTGTAACCCTTTTTCCTTGTTGAAAAAGAGGAGTAGTATTAAAATGAAAAGAATATTCAATATACCACTTTTGCCTGCTAGTGGTCTAAGAGAGGGGTCCATCTCTTGAAGCATTAAAGGTTAGATGGATAAAGATAACAAAAAATATACATTACACCAGCAGGATAACAAGGAAGTGACTTACACAGACATATCTTGGGTAAAATAAATGTAAACTTGTATAAAAAATAACTGAACTGTAATGTTTGACGGTTTAGTGTACAAATCTTTTTAAGTACTAAACAAAATTAAAATATTAAAAATACATTAATTAAATGGGTCCAAAATTCATAAAATTTTGGTCAAAAATGTTATTCTTATTGCAAACACATATATATATATTTAACCTTTTGAAAAAAAAACCTGTTTTGTATCACTACCCTTCTTATGTGCAACATGAGTCAAAAATTACCCGCATTCATTTTCTATGGTAAGTCATGTATGGCTGAGTGTTTCTATGATATATATTAGCAATAAATTAATTCAGTCATTCAATATCCACAGGATTCCTCAATTAACTTGTTTTAAATCATAGTACACCCTTATTTTTTTTTTCCTTTTTTACGTTTTGAATAAAACGTTTTTTGGTATCACTACTCCTCTAATGCACAAATGGGTCAAAAATGACCCACATTCGTTTTCTATGGAACTTCAAGTATGGCTGAGTGTTTCTTTAGCACAAATCTTCATTTTTATTTTCCTTTATTACTTTATGAATAAGCTTTTGTATTTATACATCAGATTTACACATACGGGTCAGACATGACCCATATTTACTATTTCACAGCTCAGCACAGATCTAGTCTCACAACTCTGTACTGTTTTCCAATAACATTACCTTATAAAATATGTGATATCTGTAGTAAAAGATAACTGTACATAATATTAAATAGGTTTAGGTTACCTTGAGAGTGAGTACATTACCTGTTAGAAAGTTATAAGTAATTATTATTAGCTATTAGCTGTTCATATTCTATTTTAGTTATTTAAATCTACTGTACTTATTTAACTATTGTACTAGCTTAGCTAAGTACATTGGTAGGCCATTTAGCAAAAATGGTATTTTTGTGATAATGATATTCCTAGGGACAATAACATGAAGTATTTAATTTATTTAAAGAATAAACTCCTTAAACCAAATAAATAGTAAAGGTTTATATAGTACAACAATTTCAAACATTCAGTAGACACATAAAACTGTAAACCATTTGTAGAGTTTATAAATAAATGACCAAGATTCTGACTTTTATACACAGATATACACAGTCATGGCCGAAAGTGTTGGCACCCCTTAATTTTTTCCAGTAAATTAAGTATTTCTCCCAGGAAATTACTGCAATTACACATGTTTTGTTATACACGTGTTTATGTTGTTTGTGTGTATTAGGACAACACAAAAACAGAGGAAAAAAAAAAAAAGAGAGAAGTTGACTCAATAGGCCATGGGTCTTCCAGCAGGACAATGACCCCAAACATACGTCAAAAAGCACCCAAAAATGGATGGAAACAAAGCGCTGGAGAGTTCTAAAGTGGCCAGCAATGAGTCTGGATCTAAATCTCATTAAATACCTGTGGAGATATCTTAAAATTGCTGTTGGGAGAAGGCACCCTTCAAATATGAGAGACTTGGAGCAGTTTGCAAAAGAAGAGTGGTTCCAAATTCCAGTTGAGAGGTGTAAGAAGCTTGTTGATGGTTATAGGAAGCGATTGATTTCAGATATTTTTTCCAAAGGTTATGCAAACAAATATTAAATTGAGGGTGCCAATAATTTTTTCCAAGCTTTGTGCAAAATTATTTCAAATTTGCCTTTTTTCCCCCTCTGTTTTTTGTGTTGTTCTAATACACACAAACAACATAAACATGTATATAAAAAAACGTGTAATTTCAATAATTTTCTGGGAGAAACACTTCATTTGCTGGAAAGAATTCAGGGCTGCCAACACTTTCGGCCATGACTATAACAATAATAATAATAATAATAATAATAATAATAATAATAATAATAATAATAAATAAAATGCTTTGAAAGAAAAAGGAATACCCTGTATCACAATTTAGATTTTTGAAGTTATCTACTTTTCTAAATAAAAGCACCAATGTAATTATCTAAGTACAGTACTTATAACTAAAAGTTATGCAGTAGATTTAGCTAACTAATACAGAGTACTCAACAGCTAGGTAATAATAATTGCTGGTAACATTATATTTACAATGCTTCAATTAAACCCTGCCTATGGTGTCTGCATTTGGGTCTACCCACTTAACCACCCTGTAAACTACCCTGTGTGTGTGTGTGTGTGTGTGTGTGTGTGTGTGTCACTATAAGAAACATGCTGCAAATACTAAATAAGTATTAAATGTCATCAGAAATTTTCTAAAGTTATGTTAAAATAATTAAAAGCAGCACTGAGTTGTGAGACAAGAGCTGTGCTGAGCAGTGCTGAGCTGTGAAATAGAAAATTTGGATTGTGTCTGACCTCTGTGTGTAAAACTGATGTTAAAACAGAAAAGCATCTTCATAAAGTAATGTTTTTAAAATTAGTGCTAAAGAAAACCTCAGCCAGACATGACTCATAACAGAAAACGAATGTGGGTCCTTATTGACCCATGTTGTGCATTATTGCGGTAGTGATAAAAAATAGGTATTTTGTTCAAAAAAGGAAAAAAATATATAAAATAAGGATGCACTATGATTATAAACAAGTTAATTGAGAAATACAGGGGTTGGACAATGAAACACCTGTCATTTTAGTGTTGGAGGTTTCATGACTAAATTGGAGCAGCCTGGTGTTCAATCTTCATTAATTGCAAGAGTAAGAGCACAGTTTTACTCTAAATATTGCAATGCAAACAACATTATGTGTGACATACCAGAGTTCTAAAGAGGACAAATTGTTAAATTGGGTTTTGTCCCAATTTGGGTAATGTCAGCATAACACCAAGAAGCACCAACCACATCCAACAGGATTAACTGTGGATACTGTAAGAGGAAGCTGTCTGAAAGGGATGTTCGGGTGCTAACCAAATCAAATCAAATCACGCAGAATTCAATGTGCACCTCAACTCTCCTGTTTCCACCAGAACTGTCCGTCACCACAATAAATTATTGTGCTCTACAACCAGGTGTTTCAGCTTCATTGTCCAACCCCTGTACATTGGATACTGAATGATTGAAATAATTTATTGCTAAGATATATCATAGAAAAATAACACTAATCCATACATTAAGTTCCATAGAAAACAATGGGTCATTTTTGACCCATGTTGTGCATTAGAGTGGGTGTGCATATGTTGCGCATCAAAGGGTAAATAAGAAAAAAAAACCACAACACTCTTGCTTCAACTTGACTGTGACATGCAAAAAACTCGCAGATTTCTCTTGTCCACAATTTCTGACAGGAGAGTTTTCATATCCTGTGCATCATTGCAAATAAATGTGAAAGGATATATAATTTCCTCTTTTTTGTCAGGATCTGTCTCAATGCTGAGGGAATTCAACTGCTCCAGTGCAGATTCAGCTTCTTCCTTTTCCATTGTAAGAAACTGTGGTGCAATAACAGCAGAATTGAACAGCTTTGCATGGTCTTTCACCCATTTGTGGACTTTTGGCATGTCATGGATGATTTTGTTTTCCTGTAAAAAAAAATGGAAGTATTCTATGCATTTGCATTTAAAAAACAATTAAACTACTTTGTAAACTTTGTACAGTTGTGTTGTTTCTGTGTGCATTATAATATCATTATATTTAAATAAATAAAAACACCAAATACGTTTTTAATATTAGTATAAGAAAAGCTCTGCTATTACAATTGCCAAATTAAATGTCTCTATACAAAAATTTTAAAGATTTTAGTGTTACCATGTTTCCAAGGTGTTCCAGTTCAGACTTCTCTCCAGGTCCAGTCTATAGGAAAATGTAAAAATAATAATCATATACTATTATTTGATACACATTCACCATTTCTATTCAGATCATGGCTGACATTATAATTTATTATTAATTTATTAATAATGATTAAATGTTTTTTTTATTTTAACACAATTTTTAAACATATCTTTACCTTTAATATTTATCAACCAAATTGCAAATATTAAACTTAATAATGCTATGAAGATATTCTAAAAAAATATGTTTTTATTTTCTTATTTCTTACCATTGTATCTGTGTTTTCGTTTGTATCCTCTGTAATGTCCTGTACCCAAGAGAAAAACAACGCCATTACAATAATACTTGGCAAAATTACCTTATCATTCCCAAACTGCAGTTTATCGTATGTAAAATTAGATAGAGCTCATGTTACATTCATTAACATTTAATTACACCATATTGGCAAAACGAACGAATGTCGGTCTTATTATACATCAGTGCCTTTTAATTTATTTTTAATAAACAAATACCTTCATTAGCACAATATGCCCTACAGAGCTGCGATGAGAGAAGACTGTCTCAAAGACTTCAGGTGTAGCAAGTCTGTCTCCACAGCTGGGGTTCTTCATTTCCTCAATGCCATCATAGAAGTGCCAGTCAGATTCAGTGCTGAGCCGATGAAAGCACACAAAATGATTTGCGTCCATCAAATGGTAGGTAACTGCTGCAGTTTCATAGCTGTTAATTAAATAATAAAATAAATCAAATGTAATTTTCTTACGCTGTGTTGCTTCGTTTCATAGACAAGATTTCCATTTGGGGAATGCTTTAAATAGTACAAGGCATATTCATCGGTATAAGGCATATTCCGCCAAATAGGTGCCATTTCTGTAAATGTAAATCCTGTATATTCTGTAAAAATATTATTTTCATTATATATATATATATATATATATATATATATATATATATATATATATATATATATATATATATATTTATTTATTTTTTTTTTTACCATTTTGTTCCATAATATTTAAGGTAAAATACACTTTTTAGATGTGTCCCTGGGTTTGTACTCATTCCTGTGAGTGTAACACATTACCCCATCTGAGTAATTTGGAACATTCTACAATAGGAAGTTACATCTACAACAGGACGTGACATTAGCTGATTCTTCTGAAGATCATGGGAAGACCAAAATTAAGTTCCTTCATTAGTTTTTCTGTATATTTTATCTTATTTTAACGATGACTAAGGAGCTCAATCTCAATGCTCTGTCCTGTTACCTTAATTAATTCTTACATATTATTGTTTTTTTTTTTTAATACTCAAAACATAAAAAGTAGGAGTACCAGTAACAGGAATAAGTGCCAGTAACACTTTAATAAATCGCATGATAGTAAATGTCAATGATCAATTTCAGGCATGGGCCTTCTTGATATAATAAAAATGACTTTGCATCGTTTAGAAATATACAAAGTGCATGCATATATAGTGATTTATTTTGCAAAAAAAATGTAAGGAATTAGTGGAATTGCATTTAAACATGCTTTTTAAATTTCACAAGATTTTGTGACAGGAATTTAAAAAATTTAACCATCCACGGGTTTAAAACCTTGTAAAATATTAAGTAAAGCTGTGAGAGATTGACTAATACATATTTTCAGTAGTTCAATATGTGTTTTTTTTTTTCAAGAGTTTCAACAAGCAAATGGCACTAATTCAGTGGAATTGACCATAAATATTCTTATAGGTTGCCCGAACATAATTACCTTTGTCCAAGAATCTGCAGGGTTAATGGCAAAGCTGTTGGCTGCATTTTTGGCTCATTTGTGCTCTGCACTGTTGAGTCAATGGCTACCATGATGAATGCTGGTGTACCGTTCACAAATTGTCGCGGTGAGGATGTTCTGGTCCCCTTGCAGATCTTAGCTTTGCTGCTAACAAATTGTATTAGTGTTAGGGTTTACATAAACTTACAATTTCAATTGTAATGTATACACGTTAGATAATTCTACATATGTAGTTTTCATACATAATAATTTCTTAGTTTCTTGTTATTTGTCTGTGCATAAACAGCTACTAAAAGGCGTTACCTCTTTCTCTGACATGACATTGACCTGGGACACGACCAATCATCTAGTCTGTGCTGCAGTTCTGAAAGGTCTTCACACCTGTTGATAATTTCATTATTGTCAATATAAAGTGTCACTATATTTGTGTAACAAAAAAGTATCTTTAACAAAAAAAAAGCCAAATGTACTCACCACACATCTACAGTCCTGTCAGTTTTTGTGAGAGAAAGGAGTGGACAGTCGTTTGCATCACATTTTAAAATCCACTCAGTCTTCTGCACATAATCGAGACGACTGACAATGAAGTCATTCTCAGTGCCAAAAGTGTCCCATACAGATTTTCCTTTCAAACGTGGAAAGTTTTTCAGCCATGCCAATTTCCCCTGGAACCATTCTTTAGCCGAAAATAGTCGATGGACCTCTAGTAAAGTCTTGAGCCAGTGATCCTTTGATTGTGCCAGTTCAATCTCATTTAGAATGGACACTCTTTTTTTCATGATCAAGTGAAGTATGTACAGAAGGTTGTCTATTGTACATGTATTGACCATTTTTATTGCCTGACGTTCAAGGTTGCCATGTCCTGACCATGGAGGGGAGCTGTAGCTGGTAGTTGGGCTGGATGAGCAGGCCTTTGGTGGATTGTAGTATTTAGATTTTTTTTTTTTTGTCTTTCTCTTGTGCCATTTTTCTTCTACACTTCCTGGTGCACTTAGAAGACTCTCATTTGGTTCCTTTTTCATACCCCAAATTTTGGTCAGGATAACACCACGCATTCGGCCAGAAACAAACTCGTGCATAACTTGCAGGAAGTCACCAGGTCGTCTGTGAAGTCGATTATGAAGGACAATTCTTTTTGTGGTACGGAACCAGTTTTCAGCTTGAGTATTGGTGTCTCATGACACCTGTCCAGAGTGGCAGGATTGCCATGTAGGGTTTCAGAATGTCCACTACAGCTGGACACCAATGAGGATGGAGCACCTGAAACACATTGCTCTTTACTTTCCTTTGTTTCAAAGAAAACATACTCGAACATCTTTGAAAATGGAGACTGTTGAGCAATTGTTTTGGAGGATGGGTTTGCCAAGGTGTTTCCGTCTTCCAACTTTTTGGTTGTCTTCAGTGCAGACTCCACATTGACAGGGACAGCTTGTGACTTGATCATGTTCTGAAGGTCTTTAAGGCTCTCCTGACAGAAGCTTTCCTCTTTTGTGCAGAAAACATCACAAATGTATGTCATCAATGTATGTACCTCTTCTAATGTTGTTGAGTTCTGTAGCAGAGCAAATGAGTACAGGAACAAGTTTTTGGTTGACTTTGAGCACTTCACTTTTGCTACTTTAGTGCACATGAGTTTTATTATGTGTGCAGAACATATGTGAAGAACTGTGAAACTGCAGTCCTGACCTTCACAGACACTTTCGCATCTTTTGAGATAGTCTAGAATGCTGCACTGACAGAAAGCTTGAATTGATGCATGGATAATTGCCCAGCTGTAATCTGTCTCAATTTTTTGGGGTTGCAGGTGAGACTTAAAGATGTAATAAAAATCTCTGACAAAGCAAGATAGCCAGTGGTGTATTGTTGGCGTACTTTGGTCTGATGACGGCATTTCTGCTACTGCAACTGTAGTTCTGGTAGTCGATGTCGTTGAGGTACACAAAGCATAATACAGAATATTGCTGTTGCAGTATTTTGGCTTTGAAACTACTGTACCAGTGGCATCAAGGTAAAGGAAGAGCTTCTTGTTTTTTTGAAGGTTCTTGACAAGCTGAAGTTGAGAAATCAAATACATATGTGTGATGAATGGTGACATTGATGCACACTGTATGTAATGATGTTTGAGGGGTGTGGGTGGTTCCTTCTCATCTTGATTTTGTTGAATTCTCAGACATTCCAGGTAGGGATTACAGTCCAGTCTGTTGTCCAGGTTTTTCTCACTGGATATTTTTTGAATCACTGTCAGTGAAGGCACATCAGTAAGGTTGCCACTAGCAAGCTTTTCCTCTGATGCTGCTGCCAGTTTCTTGGTGTGTAAATGCATGGGTGAAAATTCTCCCAACTCCTGTTTAAGTTTTTGTCTCAGAGGCTTTCTCACATGTCTGCTGAATGTGGTACCTTGTGAATGGTCTATCTGGCCAGACACTTGCACAGTAACCTCAACATCTTCGTTTCCTGCTGGTGCTTCACAAATAGACATCTTATACAAAGCACAACAGGGAAATTTACATTTGGCTTTTCCATGCCAAAAAGGGGAAGACGTTTTTCTGGACATCATCGACTTGACTCGATTATATGTAAAAGACAGCACACAGTTACTGACCTGGCTAATTTTAGAGGACATAATATCTGTCCATCCATCTCCAAGGACACTGTACCCTCTTTTCATGTTTGGCTTTATTTTGCTCCATTCTTCTTTTGATATGGTTACTGTAAATTCAGATGGGCACTCTGGAGATTCTGAAGATACATGCAACATTTCATCTCTTTCTTTTTTTTCTTCTTCATCCAACTCAGTATCTGAAACTGTTATATCGAAAGCCAGTTGTTTCCTTGGCAATGGTTTTCTCTCTTCTTTCTTGGTGGTACATTTGGGACAGAACCTTGGGGAAATGCATTCGAGGTCCACTATACTTTTGAAACCAACACACCAGGGGTGAAACCAGTCCTTGCATTTACTGCATTGTGCATATGGCTCAGATGGGTTGTTTGGCTGTCTGCACAAACAAAATAGCTCCTCTTCAGATTGTGGTGATTGAGGGCTACAATGCACATTCTAAACAGAGAAAAAAGTAAACTAATATATATTATAACCTCTAAACAACATGTCAAACTTACAGAACTGTGTAAAATGGCCAAAACAATGTTTAAGTTTTTACTAATATGCTGTTTGTAATATGTGTAAACCAACATACCTCTTCTAGTATCACTTGTAGCCCCAGGGACTGAACAAAACAAAATCAACATTAGTTTAGGCAAAATATATATGTTTTAAACTGATTGCACTGTGCCACTGATAATAATAGTGTGTTGTTTACAAATAAGAGTTTCTAAATGTAAACATTAATATATACATTGGACTAAAAAGTATCCTGATCATTCATACTGTTACTGTTCAGTAAAAGCTTTAGACAAACTGATATGTATTATTATTACTACATTTGTATTACTACATGTTATTACAGATGAAAGTATATATTTTAAATGTATTATTATTTTTTTATTATTATTATTATTAAAATCTTACACTTTGTCATTACTGGATCTAGAGTACACAGCTTCATCCACAGTTAATATAAAAGTGCATCATCTACCATTACAAAGAGACCAAACTTGTGATGTTTTTGCGGCGGTCCAAGGATCTAGACCAGCGTTTCTCAACCTTTTTTCTATCACGGCACCCTTTAAGTATATGCGAGATGTCAAGGCACCCCAGTTTACGGACGGACGGACGGACGGACGGACGGACGGGGGGGGGGGGGGGGGGGTGCTGGCGCAGTACTTCAGGTGAGAACGAGGGGTGTTGCTGGCGGAATATGAAATAAAATAGCGCGTGCATCGCGTGGGGGGACAAAAACTTTACAGTGTGTCCCAATTTAGGGGCTGCATCCTTCAGAGGCTGTATTCGAAGACAGATTGCGTCACAGCTGCGCAGTAATACACCGCCTCTGTGGGTCGCATCCTTCAGAGTATGCTGCCTGTGAATTGGGACACACCCCAACACGAGCTGACTCTGGAAAGGAAATATGCACGTGAGGCGCAATATTTTGACGGCACCCCCGATGAAGCCAGACGGCACCCCAGGGTGCCGCGGCACCCTGGTTGAGAAACACTGATCTAGACAAAGAGCTGGAGTTCTTGAACATTGGAGGTCTCCGTGGATCAACACAAAATCAGCAAAAAAATAGTTTTTTAATTTGAATAAAGTAACCATTACACTGTTAAAATTTCTTGATGAGTAGACGAATGGCCGCTACAGTGGTTAGGTAGTGGATTTCAGTCCCATGTGTAGCATGTATTGAAGAGACATGAATACCAATATGTATAGATGCTGTGTTCTCACAATTCTAAAGTAAAAGAGTGCATTCTCATATTGTGCTGAAGTAGTATGTTTTGGTTGGTTGATACTAGTAAAAAAGTGAGGATTTTCTATTGTAGTATCTTGTCACATTACTGGTTTATCTGTAGGTCTCTGTGCTTGGCCGTTGAGGCATGGACCATGAACATAGTGTTATGCTGTGCTTCTGGATCCTTGTTGAGCCAGTATCAGATTGTTGTTTATTGGCTGAATAATAATACATCCTGGCTAAGCCCTATATGCAACTTTAGTTCTTAGATACAGGATTTAACATTTAACCTCCTGTATTATGTCACTAGCAACACCTTAACAACCCTTTCAGGAACCACATAACACCAAAGCAACTACCTGTTACCTAGTTAGCAGGTCCTCAGTTGGCAGCAGCCATCTAATAACACCCTAGCAACTATGTAAAATACCACAGTAACTGTCTGACAGTGCATTTACAACTGTTCTTGATTCATACAAGATATATAAGCACTATAATATTTAGGGAATGCACTAGGGCTGGGTATAAACACGATTTTTCAAAATTTGATTGACTTTTTCTGAATCGATTCAATATTGAGTCAATAAAGAATATTTTAGTTAGAAGTTTTGGTTTGGTGAAGTTTGGTTGAACATGTTGGATATTCATTTTAGTCAGATAATAAGTAAATTTTCAGTGCTACACGGCTGCTATTTTTTTTATAAAATCATCTATCATTTCTCACAATCATTTGTAAAATAGTTTTAACAGCTCAATGCAAATGTTAAAAAACGTGTGAACACAATAATATTGCAAAAGATCCTACCTCTGATGTTTCTGTAAAGATCTTCTGAATATAGCGCCTGTTGTTTAATCTATTAGGAACATGCAGAAATATACATAGCTGTCCCCAGAATCCAGATTCAGGCCAGTAAGGATCATGGATGTTGGCTCCATCTGACTGCAGCTGTGATATCCCCTTCTGGATTGACTCTAAAGTCAAGTCTAACAACCTACACTGTTGAAAGTGAGAAAAAAAGTCACATTTGTTGTAACAAACATTAGATAATAAATGGCACTATCAATTCCTTTGTTGCATAAACTTATTTTATTTTAATAATTAATATTTTAATGCAACTTACCTTTCCAAAGACTTTGAACCTGTAATGGAACATATGTAATTTTTAAAGGGATATAGGAAATATACTGACATGCCAACAGTTATATCAGGGACAGCATTATTGATCACAAAAAGTTTATTCAGGGCTACTTCCCTTCCTGTATATGTTTTGAGGTGTATAACCTCACCTGTAGAATGGTGTAAGTGTAGTTGAACACATATTATCAGAGTTCAAGCGAGACATAAAAGCGGGTGCAGATGGAAGGGATATTTCTTTTTAGAAGTTGTGTAGGTTATTAACATTACTCCATCCACAGTGTGACGTGTAGCGGAAATATATATCATATATGGCTAATATTATCATCCACAGTGAACAGTGCAGTGAGTGGTAATGATTGTGACCAGCAGTGTCTGGCTAGATCTGTCCATGTGAAGAGATAAGCACTCAAGGCTCAAGAACCCACACACACATCTGAGAGGTCAGTGCAGCACTCTTTACCTTCCATAAGACATGACAAAAGTCATGGTACATAACTCTGGTTTCCTTTTTGATGTGTCAGTGTATAAAATTGTGAATTTTGTGTAGTTGTTATTTAAGAAATCCAACATAACACATAGAAAGGGTTTCCCACCGTTTGGTCTTTGCATTTAGATTTTTTAATTTTTTTTGGCTTTCCATCAAATATAATTTAAAAAAAGGTCAGTACAGAATTACAGTGTCTTCTTAAATTTACTTGAAATGTGTTCAGGCCATCTTCTTAGAGTTCTTTACAGTACAGTTTTACGAAACTTTCATAAGCAATAAATAAAATAGAGCAGTAGTTCTCAAACTTTTTAGGCCAATGACCAATGACCAAACTAAAACCTCGAAGTACCACCTACAAGCCATTTTACAGAAACACGTGTAGTTACCACACCCATAGTTATTTATATACAGTAAGATAGTCGTGTAATCCACAAATATACATTTCGTCATATCCTTAGCCAATTGTTCTTCACCTGTTGTGTGAAGCTTGCTCGCATAATTAGTTAAGTTATTTGATTAGTTATTGTTTCTGGTTAATACAGTATTCCTACTGAGACTGTCAGAAGGATTTAGACAAAGGAAAATAAACAACATGGGCTACAGTGCTTTTACCTTATTTATCTATTAACTGTTGTGCAGAAACTGTAGTGAACTGTCGGTGACTGTTTGATTGATGTAGGTTATCATGTCTTGAAATGTTTTACTGTAGGACCAATGAATCTGATGTTAATAATGATAAAACTGTAGTTCTGAGAGTAAAGGAGAGTGTACCTTACATTCAGGTTCTAACTAATGTAATGTTAAGAAAATTACAGGTGGAAACTTCATAGATTTCAGTTCTTAATATTTCAGTGCAAGCAGATGTTTTGTCTCAAATAGATTGCTGGTTTTGTAGGACTCCAAAATGTTTTTTTATGCAGACCTAAAAACATTTGTCATAAGTTTGGTATCCAATTAATCCAAAATGATACAGTAATATCACTTGTTACTAATGTTATTAATGGTATGGAATGTGTTTTTCAAGACTGTCTTGGTTTCATTGGATACCAATTTGATTTGCTCGTTTTATAGGACTCCGAAATTTGGTTTATGCATATCCAATTACTCCAAAATGATACAGTAATATCACTTGATATGCATGACATTAATAGTATGGAATTGGTTCTTCAAGGATTTCATTGTCTGATTTTTTTTGTTTTTATACAATACCGAATGGACATTTTTGGTATCCAATTAC